>NC_133420.1:56920000-57545000 GCF_049350105.2 Macaca mulatta | reverse complement strand
GTAGAACAGGAAAGAGGACAGTGTGCAGTTTCAGAAAATCCTGCAGAAGGGAGTGTTAGCTTGATCCTATAAAAGAATTGTGGAATGCAGATTTTATGTCAATGCTATCCCATCCCAAAGCAAGGTAGCTGAACTTTTATACTCTTGTACGCTTTTGCCATACTCTTTGGGGATGTGAATTCCCAGGCACCTCTGACTTTCTGTGTGCTTGGGCAACATGGCTCCAGCAGCCACAGTGCAGCCTTCCAAATTAGCCTTGTAGGTATGCGCTGTCAAAAGCAAAAACACACCAAAGATGGGGAAGGGGCACACGGAAAAAGTAAATGGGACTGTCTTTTCCCCAGTGTATGTTCTTGGCACCTTTGTCGAGGTCACTGTAGGATTGTAGGGCTCTGAGTAGAGCGCATGCAATGTCCACTCCAGTTTCTCACTGACAGCTTACATTCCAGTATCTTGGAACAAGCCATCACTTACATGCCCCCTCCACTGCCTTCCCAGGAGGTCCACTGAGGATGCATAAAAACATAACTTTTATTTACTGTAATGGTTAATATTAAGTGTCAACTTGGTTGGATTGAAGGATGCAAAGTATTGTTTCTGGGTGTGTCCATGGGGGTGTTGCCAGGGGAGATGAACATTTGAGTCAGTGTACTGGAAGACAAAAACTCACCCTTAATGTGGGTAGGCACCATCCAACTGGCTGCCAGTGAGGCTAGAAAAAGCAGTTGGAAGAGGATGGAATAAGTTGGCTTGCAGAGTCTTCCAGCTTTCATCTTTCTTCCATGATGCATGCTTCCTGACCTTGAACACCAGACTGCAGGTTCTTCAGCCTTTGGACTCTTGGACTTACAACCGTGGTTTGCCAGGGGTTCTCTAGCCTTTGGCCATAGACTGAAGGCTGCACTGTCGGCTTCCTCACTTTGGGGGCTTTGGGACTTGGACTGAGCCACTACTGGTTTCCTTGCTCCTCAGTTCGCAGATGCCTTATTGTGGGACTTCAGCTTGTGATAGGGTGAGTCAATTCTCCTTAATAAACTCCTCTCTCTCTCCCTCTCTCTCTCTCTCTCTCTCTCTCTCTCTCTATATATATATATATATATATATATACACACACACACACACACACTATTTGTTCTATCCCTCTGGAGAATCCTGACTAATACAGTCACATTCTGCATTATGTCAGCATTTCTGAGAGAGGTGCTTCAGTGAACATCACTACACCAGCTATCTGAGAATAGCAACCGTGCATTCTCAGTTCTGAGTGTCCAACCTCTAGTAGAAAGCTTTGTAAATGACAGTGTACCCTGAATTGAAATAACTTTCTGCTTTTCTGGGTATAGAATTAATTATATTGAACAGCACATGAGGGAAATCCTAAACAGAAACTGAATTCAAAAGACAAACTATCTTTAAGCCCACGTGTGCTTACTAGGCTGAAGGTTAGTTTCATTTAGTGGTATTTCTTGCTTTGAAATCAGGCATTAAGAAAAACAACCTTCCTGGGGGCTTTCAGCACATTCTGCTTCACATGGATGAATTCTCTTTGTGCAGATAATCTGGTCAAACCTGGGGCTTCTTTTTATATCCAGAATTGCAAAACCTCAGATCTGATTTTCTCAAATACTCTCTAGATGTCCATTATTATCTTGGCAATCCTGCCTGGTACCTTTGAAATTAGTTCTGAAGGTTGTTCACAAAGTTAAAGAATGATTTTCCTCTCGCCAACTGTGGAAGGAAAAAATTTTGGAGCAATATGGCAGATGAGGGACATTATTAATGCTATTTTACAAACTTATAAATATAACCTCTATTATATGAGTCCACATTCATACCAGTGCTCAGGTCCTAGGGACTTGTTATCACTGGCAATACTGTGTGGAGGGGAAAGATGTTATTAAAATCCACAAATCCGTCTCTCCTATTGGGAACATAACTTTTAATTTGACAGTCATAAAAGCCATCAATGATAACCGTAACCACCATTTTAAAGATCAAGGAAGTGAGGTAGAGAAAGTTAATGGCATTCTACTGAAGTTATATTAATACAGTAATAGGTCCTGCTGTTAAGTATAACTTGTTCATTTTCAGTCAAAAATAAATTTATTCCATGGGAAATGATTATTACTGATTAGCAATCTGGTTTATCTTTCTTCAAAAACTTTTCTTCTTTGTGGCCTCCATTATTTCTCTTTGTGGTATAAAGTCTAGTTAATCCAAATGAATTTTGAAACTCAGTGGTAAAATTGTGCTTTATGCTATTGGAACATAAGGATCTTTGACATTTGTTGTCTGGGATTTTGAGATAGAGCTGTACAGAGTGAAGTTCAAATCAGATTTAGAGTCAACTGACTTTCATTAAGTGACTTTTATGTGACTTAATCTCTTTGAGGTACTTTCTTAAGTAGTATTAAACTTAATCCATACATCAATCTTATGAGAAGGGATTACTGATCCTAATTTCACAATTGAAGGTGTCAACTGATCTTGGTAACTGAACATATTATCATTTTATCATAGTATCCAGCAATATCATTCTTTTGAGTCTCATGATTGTCTGGCACTGTTCACTTAAGAACCAGGTAAGTGGCACTCATTGCTGTTGTGTCAAACTGGGGAAAAGTTATTTAGGGAAGAAAACTGATGTTGGGCTATTAAAAGCAGTTTTTGAAATAAGAGGTTAACTATAAGGCTGGGAAATTTCCAAAGAAATATGTATTTTGAAGAGTAAGAGAAGGAAGGAGTAGAGATTATGGGAAAAAATATCAGATTGCATAAGGGCATCCTATTTAGCTCTTGCTAATAGGATAAATATCAATGAAATATAAGGACAGTGTAACATTATACTGAATAAGCACAGTTCATGGTGTGTAATAATAAAGCAACTTAATTTGGAGACCCATTGTATCTTAAAGGTTAGTGTATGAGGCTAATTCTCATCCTCTCGCGCGATGAACATTCCAGCAGGATCCATTACTCTTCTAGTTACTGTTAGGTAATACATAATTCTGAGGTCAATTCAAGCCATGAAACAGTTTGATAATTAAAATATCAAGTCCACTGTAATACTTAATACTTCAGTTTCGGTTTAAAGTTGAGACTTCTCTTCCTCCCCACCTGGGACTTTTTATTACAGCCAAACTACAGTTGAATAGGAGAGAAAAGTGATGCACTTCTCCATCTAGCACATTTACTTTTCTCTACTTTGCAAATCTTTGTTTCTGAGAACTGCAGATTGGACCAAAAGGTGGAAGACGAGTTAAGGGGAGCAATAAAGTTCGTATGTCATGGGCACTGTCTTGGTGAAATAGCATCAGAACTCTGTAGACATGGTGTGTAGGTAAGGTTGACTCTTGCTTTCCAGGGTGCCTTCATGGGCTTTTTGATGAATAGCCTCCCCCAGTTGCAAGGAATTTCTCACCTGTAATTCTTATGAGGAGGGCAGATGCATCTCTAATATGGCTGATAGTTTACTTCTTTGACACTATAAGCATCTCTGGCAATCCCTAGATCTTTCATGAGCCATGTTTCAGTGAAGATAATCATGTTAAGAATCTGGGGAGCAGAAATGGATTTAACATAGGAGATTATTGCTTTAAAAACTTTTTTTTCATGTATCTTTTTTTATTATTATACTTTAAGTTCTAGTGTACATGTGCACAACGTGCAGGTTTGTTACATATGTATACATGTGCCATGTTGGTGTGCTGCACCCATTAACTCGTCATTTACATTAGTATATCTGCTAATGCTATTCCTTCCCCTTTCCCCCTCCCCACAATAGGCCCCGGTGTGTGATGTTCCCCTTCCTGTGTCCAAGTGATCTCATTGTTCAATTCCCACCTATGAATGAGAACCTGCAGTGTTTGGTTTTCTGTTCTTGCAATAGTTTGCTTAGAATGATGGTTTCCAGCTGCATCCCTGTCCCTACAAAGGACATGAACTCATCCATTTTTTATAGCTGCATAGTATTCCATGGTGTATATGTGCCACATTTTCTTAATCCAGTCTGTCACTGATGGACATTTGGGTTGATTCCAAGTCTTTGCTATTGTGAATAGTGCCACAATAAACATACGTGTGCATGTGTCTTTATAGCAGCATGATTTATAATCCTTTGAGTATATACCCAGTAATGGGATGGCTGGGTCATATGGTACATCTAGTTCTAGATCCTTGAGGAATCGCCACACTGTTTTCCACAATGGTTGAACTAATTTACAGTCCCACCAACAGTGTAAAAGTGTTCCTATTTCTCCACATCCTCTCCAGCACCTGCTGTTTCCTGACTTTTTAATGATTGCCATTCCAACTGGTGTGAGATAGTATCTCATTGTGGTTTTGATTTGCATTTCTCTGATGGCCAGTGATGATGACCATTTTTTCATGTGTCTGCTGGCTGTATGAATGCCTTCTTTAGAGAAGTGTCTGTTCATATCCTTTGCCCACTTTTTGATGGGGTTGTTTGTTTTTTTCTTGTAAATTTGTTTGAGTTCTTTGTAGGTTCTGGATATTAGCCCTTTGTCGGATGAGTAGATTGCAAAAATTTTCTCCCATTCTGTAGGTTGCCTATTCACTCTGATGGTAGTTTCTTTTGCTGTGCAAAAGCTGTTTAGTTTGATTAGGTCCCATTTGTCAATTTTGGCTTTTGTTGCCATTGCTTTTGGTGTTTTAGACATGAAGTCCTTGCCCATGCTTATGTCCTGAATGGTATTACCTAGGTTTTCTTCTAGGGTATTTATGGTTTTAGGTCTAACATTTAAGTCTCTAATCCATCTTGAATTAATTTTCATATAAGGAGTAAGGAAAGGATCCAGTTTCAGCTTTCTACTTATGGCTACCCAATTTTCCCAGGATCATTTATTAAATAGGGAATCCTTTCCCCATTTCTTGTTTTTGTCAGGTTTGTCAAAGATCAGATGGCTGTAGATGTCTGGTATTATTTTTGAGGGCTCTGTTCTGTTCCATTGGTCTATAAACATAATCCAGCATATAAACAGAACCAAAGACAAAAACCACATGATTATCTCAATAGATGCAGAAAAGACCTTTAACAAAATTCAACAGCCTTTCATGCTAAAAACTCTCAATAAATTCGGTATTCATAGAAAATATCTCAAAATAATAAGAGCTATTTATGACAAACCCACAGCCAATAACATACTGAATGGGCAAAAATGGGAAGCATTCCCTTTGAAAACCGGCACAAGACAGGGATGCCCTCTCTCACCACTCCTATTCAACATAGTGTTGGAAGTTCTGGCTAGGGCAATCAGGCAAGAGAAAGAAATCAAGGGTATTCAGTTAGGAAAAGAAGAAGTCAAATTGTCCCTGTTTGCAGATGACATGATTGTATATTTAGATAACCCCATTGTCTCAGCCCAAAATCTCCTTAAGCTGATAAGCAACTTCAGCAAAGTCCCAGGATACTAAATCAATGTGCAAAAATCACAAGCATTCTTATCCACCAGTAACAGATGAACAGAGCCAAATCATGAATGAACTCCCATTCACAATCGCTTCAAAGAGAATAAAATACCTAGGAATCCAACTTACAAGGGATGTAAAGGACCTCCTCAAGGAGAACTACAAACCACTGCTCAGTGAAATAAAAGAGGACATAAACAAATGGAAGAACATACCATACTCATGGATAGGAAGAATCAATAATGTGAAAATGGCCATACTGCCCAAGGTAATTTACAGATTCAATGCTGTAAGCTAAGCTGCCAATGACTTTCTTCACAGAATTGGAAAAAACTGCTCTAAAGTTCATATGGAACCAAAAAAGACCCCGCATTGCCAAGACAATCCTAAGCCAAAAGAACAAAGCTGGAGGCATCACGCTACCTGACTTCAAAGTATACTACAAGGCTACAGTAACCAAAACCGCATAGTGCTTTAAAAACTTTTGGAAGCACTGACAGAGTAGATTCTAGGCTGAATATTTAGGAATGACTCTCAGAAAAATATAGGACTGACCCACCAGGAGAGCAACTACCTCTGAGACCACTACTGGACCTATTACAAATGAAAAACCTCCTGCTGCTGTTGACCACTGCAATTCCCTTTGGAAGCATGCGGAGCTAGAATACACACATCATAGCTTTGATTCCTGAAATAGCAAACCAAAGCATGAAGTCAATGCTGCCACTTAAATCATCCCCACAACTACTCACCAGCCAGAAAACCATAGAAGGGACACTGCTGCAGAGAAAACTCATGTTCCCATGACTGTGTTGCTGGCAGAAACAGCCAAATAAGGTCTGGGAAAACATATCCTGTCTCACTCCTGCTTTCTAAATATCAAGCAGGTAGTTCTAATTGTCAGGACCTAATTTACATATGGAAATATAGCTGTAAGGAAATTTAGGAGGTAATTTTAACATTCTAGTCTTTCCAAACTGAATAAAAAAATTCAAAAGGACATGCTCACTGGTAGCCTAATAATGACCAGGAGGGAAGAATAGTCTTAGGCAAAGGTTACATTGGAGAAAACAGTGGAGTTAGGAAAAGTATTCAGGTTTTTTAGGACATTATTGAGCCAATGATTAAAGCATGCTTGAAGTCTGTCCTATTTCTCAACTTAAGCTTTATAAAATAGTGAAATACATTCCTGTTTTTTTTTTTTTTTTTTTTTTACTTTTTTTACATTTTAATATCTCTGAAATCAAGATGGTCTTATAATCTGTAAGTAAACATACTGTAGTTATTTAATTACAACAATTTTTTCCTTTATTTGTGGTACAGATTGCAAATTCTTTCTTTTTTTATATTATTATACTTTAAGTTCTAGGGTACATGTGCACAGCATGCAGGTTTGTTACATATGCATACTTGTACCATGTTGGTGTGCTGTACCCATCAACTCTTCAGCACCCATCAACTCGTCATTTACATCAGGTGTAACTCACAATGCAATCCCTCCCCCCTCCCCATAATAGGCCCCGGTGTGTGATGTTTAAGCTTACAAGTTTTGGGATTTTTTTTTTTTTTTTTTTTGTGACTTGCACTTGAAAACATGTTACTTGATACTCTAGTACACCATTTAAAATTACTTGTTTGCTTTTTATTGTGGGTCTCTCCTCACCACTGGAATCTAAGCTCCAGAAGGGCAGGGGATTTCTAATGTCTTATTCACACTCCCTTGTCAGTACCTGGGCCAATGCTTAAAACAGAGTAGACATCAAAGATAGTTGCTGAAATACTAAAGTGAGAAATGAAACAAATATAGAGAACAAAACATGAAAGTGTGGCTTAAAAGGGGTAGAGATAACCAAGTGGAATTTGTACTAAGAATGCAAAGTTGGTTTAACATTAAAAATCAGCATAACATTATATCAACAGATTAAAAGAGAAAAATTATATGACCAGATGCAGAAAAATTATTTGACACATTTCGACATCTGTTCTTGATAAAAACTTCTACCAAACTAGAACTTGAAGGGAAATTCTTCATCCTGATAAAGGACATCAATGGTGATCTAATGCAGGTATCATACTTAATGATGAAAGATATTCTTATACCCCTATTCAGCCTTGTACTCTGGGTTTCAGTTAGCTCAAGAAGACAAGATAAATATAAAAGACAATCAGATTAGAAAAGAGAAAATAATATTATCTTCATTTGACAACCTGATTGTCAATGTAGACATTCTCCCCAAAATCTAAATAAAAAGGCTATTAGAACTATGACCAAATCTAGAAGAAATGGATAATTTCCTGGACACTTACACTCTTCCAAGACTAAACCAGGAAGAAGTTGAATCCCTGAATAGACCAATAACAGGCTCTGAAATTGAGGCAATAATTAATAGCCTACCAACCAAAAAAAGTCCAGGACCAGATGGATTCACAGCTGAATTCTACCAGAGGTACAAGGAGGAGCTGGTACCATTCCTTCTGAAACTATTCCAATCAATAGAAAAAGAGGGAATCCTCCCTAACTCATTTTATGAGGCCAACATCATCCTGATACCAAAGCCTGGCAGAGACACAACCAAAAAAGAGAATTTTAGACCAATATCCCTGATGAACATCGATGCAAAAATCCTCAATAAAATACTGGCAAACCGGATTCAGCAGCACATCAAAAAGCTTATCCACCATGATCAAGTGGGCTTCATCCCTGGATGCAAGGCTGGTTCAACATTTGCAAAAAAAATAAACATAATCCAGCATATAAACAGAACCAAAGACAAGAACCACATGATTATCTCAATAGATGCAGAAAAGGCTTTTGACAAAATTCAACAGCCTTCATGCTAAAAACGCTCAATAAATTCGGTATTGATGGAATGTACCTCAAAATAATAAGAGCTATTTATGACAAACCCACAGCCAATATCATACTGAATGGGCAAAAACTGGAAAAATTCCCTTTGAAAACTGGCACAAGACAGGGATGCTCTCTCTCACCACTCCTATTCAACATAGTGTTGGAAGTTCTGGCTAGGGCAATCAGGCAAGAGAAAGAAATCAAGGGTATTCAGTTAGGAAAAGAAGAAGTCAAATTGTCCCTCTTTGCAGATGACATGATTGTATATTTAGAAAACCCCGTTGTCTCAGCCCCAAATCTCCTTAAGCTGATAAGCAACTTCAACAAAGTCTCAGGATACAAAATTAATGTGCAAAAATCACAAGCATTCTTATACACCAGTAACAGACAAACAGAGAGCCAAATTATGAATGAACTGCAATTCACAATTGCTTCAAAGAGAATAAAATACCTAGGAATCCAACTTACAAGGGATGTAAAGGACCTCTTCAAGGAGAACTACAAACCACTGCTCAGTGAAATAAAAGAGGACACAAACAAATGGAAGAACATACAATGCTCATGGATAGGAAGAATCAATATCATGAAAATGGCCATACTGCCCAAGGTTATTTATAGATTCAATGCCATCCCCATCAAGCTACCAATGAGTTTCTTCACAGAATTGGAAAAAACTGCTCTAAAGTTCATATGGAACCCAAAAAGAGCCCGCATTGCCAAGACAATCCTACGTCAAAAGAACAAAGTTGGAGGCATCACGCTACCTGACTTCAAACTATACTACAAGGCTACAGTAACCAAAACAGCATGGTACTGGTACCAAAACAGAGATATAGACCAATGGAACAGATCAGAGTCCTCAGAAATAATACCACACATCTACAGCCATCTGATCTTTGACAAACCTGAGAGAAACAAGAAATGGGGAAAGGATTCCCTATTTAATAAATGGTGCTGGGAAAATTGGCTAGCCATAAGTAGAAAGCTGAAACTGGATCCTTTCCTTACTCCTTATATGAAAATTAATTCAAGATGGATTAGAGACTTAAATGTTAGACCTAATACCATAAAAACCCTAGAGGAAAACCTAGGTAGTACCATTCAGGACATAGGCATGGGCAAAGACTTCATGTCTAAAACACCAAAAGCAACGGCAGCAAAAGCCAAAATTGACAAATGGGATCTAATTAAACTAAAAAGCTTCTGCACAGCAAAAGAAACTACCATCAGAGTGAACAGGCAACCTACAGAATGGGAGAACATTTTTGCCATCTACTCATCTGACAAAGGGCTAATATCCAGAACCTACAAAGAACTCAAACAAATTTACAAGAAAAAAACAAACAACCCCATCAAAAAGTGGGCAAAGGATATGAACAGACAGTTCTCAAAAGAAGACATTCATACAGCCAACAGACACATGAAAAAATGCTCATCATCACTGGCCATCAGAGAAATGCAAATCAAAACCACAATGAGATACCATCTCATACCAGTTAGAATGGCGATCATTAAAAAGTCAGGAAACAACAGGTGCTGGAGAGGATGTGGAGAAATAGGAACACTTTTACACTGTTGGTGGGATTGTAAACTAGTTCAACCGTTATGGAAAACAGTATGGCGATTCCTCAAGGATCTAGAACTAGAAGTACCATATGACCCAGCCATCCCATTACTGGGTATATACTCAAAGGATTATAAATCATGCTGCTATAAAGACACATGCACACGTATGTTTATTGCAGCACTATTCACAATAGCAAAGACTTGGAATCAACCCAAATGTCCATCAATGACAGACTGGATTAAGAAAATGTGGCACATATACACCATGGAATACTATGCAGCCATAAAAAAGGATGAGTTTGTGTCCTTCGTAGGGACATGGATGCAGCTGGAAACCATCATTCTTAGCAAACTATCACAAGAACAGAAAACCAAACACTGCATGTTCTCACTCATAGGTGGGAACTGAACAATGAGATCACTTGGACTCGGGAAGGGGAACATCACACACCGGGGCCTATCATGGGGAGGGGGGAGGGGGGAGGGATTGCATTGGGAGTTATACCTGATGTAAATGACGAGTTGATGGGTGCTGACGAGTTGATGGGTGCAGCACAGCAACATGGCAGAAGTATACATATGTAACAAACCTGCACGTTATGCACATGTACCCTAGAACTTAAAGTATAATAAAAAAAAAAAAAAAAAAGAACTATGACCTACACGAGTTTGGCAAGGTTGCAGATTACTAGCTCAATATACTGGAAAATCAGCTGTTCTTTTACATATGAACAGTGAAAATTGGAAATTGAAGTAAAAACAGTGCAATAGAATCATAAAATATAAAAATCTTAAGATCAATTTTAACAAAATATCAATATTTGAATGTTGAAAATCAAAAACAGGAAACAGTGATGAGTGAAATTAAAAAGGACCTAAACAAATGGAAGGAGATTTTGTTTTCAAGGATTGAATGGCTCAGCATTGAAAAAAATGTCAGTTCTTTTCAAAGTCATCTATAGATCTAATGAAATAGCCATCAATATCCCCAAAGGCTTTGTTGAAATTAACAAGCTGATTCTAAATGGTATAGAATTACAAAGAACTTAGAATAGCCAAACCAATTTTGTAAATAAAGAAGGAGGACTGTTAGAATTTACTTTAAAATAGTAATCTTATTTTATTTTTTATTTTATTTTTTATTATTATATTTTAAGTTCTAGGGTACATGTGCATAACGTGCAGGTTTGTTACATATGTATACTTGTGCCATGTTGGCGTGCTGCACCCATCAACTCGTCAGCACCCATCAAGTCGTCATTTACATCAGGTATAACTCCCAATGCAATCCCTCCCCCCTCCCCCCGCCCCACAATAGGTCCCGGTGTATGATGTTCCCCTTCCTGAGTCCAAATGATCTCATTGCTCAGTTCCCACCTATGAGTGAGAACATGCGGTGTTTGGTTTTCTGTTCTTGTGATAGTTTGCTGAGAATGATGGTTTCCAGCTGCATCCATGTCCCTACAAAGGACACAAACTCATCCTTTTTTATGGCTGCATAGTATTCCATGGTGTATATGGGCCACATTTTCTTAATCCAGTCTGTCACTGATGGACATTTGGGTTGATTTCAAGTCTTTGCTATTGTGAATAGTGCCACAATAAACATACGTGTGCATGTGTCTTTATAGCAGCATGATTTATAATCCTTTGGGTATATACCCAGTAATGGGATGGCTGGGTCATATGGTACTTCTAGTTAGAAGCTTATACTTTAAAAATATAAAAATTCCTGAAAATCATCAAGAAAATATGGGAAATCTTAATGGGAAAAAATAAATTGAGCAAAGGATATGGATAAGAATTATACAGAAAAAGTCCAAAACGTGAACACGTAAATGAAGAGAAGTTCAGAGTCAGAGAAACTAGTTGTCAGGGAAATTTAAAGTAAAAAAATAATGAGCCACCACTCTACATACAGACATTAGCCCTTATCCTGAAGTTGTATATATAATTTCCATGTGTCTTATGCCAGTAAGAAATTAGATTATTATTGTATGCATTTTAAAATTTTGCACAAAACACATAATGATGTATCCTTGTGAAAAGGATTTATGCAGTTTTCTCACTCAACATTATATTCCTAAAATGTTTATCCACGTTGATACATATAGATCTGGTCTATTAATTTTAGCTGGTGTTGAGGTTTTTTGTTTATTTCTCAGTATTGGTCATTCAAGAGTTTTCTTTATTGTATGAATGCATTTCAGTTTATCTGTGTCCATACTAATAATGCCGATGATTCTACTTTTGTACTTAAATAATACAGCAATGAACGTCTTTCTATATGTCTCCTAGTATATACATGTGAAAGTAGAATTCCATGTCAACAACTAGAAGTGCTAAGTTGTAGGTTAGGTGCATCTTCAATTTTACTATATATAATAAATTGTTCTCCAAAGTGAAAAAAAAAAAAAAAACGATAGTAATCTGAACAGGGTGGTATTGGTGAAAGGATAGTAGTGTAGATCAGTAGAACTGAATAGAATGTCTAGAAATGGAACAACACAAATATGGTCAACTGATTTTCAACAAAGGTGCTGAGGTAATTCAATAGAGGAAGGACAGTCTTTTCAAAGATAGTGCTGGAACAAGTGTACATCCATATGAAAAACAGTGACCCATATCTCACACTATATTTGAAAATGAATGAAAAAATGGATCAGAGGCTTAAATATAAAACCTGAAACTTAAGGCAAATGTTTGAGACTTTGAGTTAGGCAGAGATTTCACAGAGAGGATGCACAAAGCCCAGACCATAAAAGAAAAAAACTTATAAATTGGACTTCTTCAAAGTTAAAAACTTCTGCTCTTTGGAAAATGCTGTTAAAAATGAATAAAGTGAGAAATAGTATTAAAAATGAAAAAAGGGAGCCATAGTTGAAAGAAAATATTTGCAAAACACGTGAGGTTTTGTAACCAGAATATATAAAGATGCATCAAAATGCAGTAGTAAAATAACAAACCTAATTTTAAAAAACGGACCAAGGCTTTGAGCAGACACTTTATCGAAGGAGAGATACCAGATGGCTGGTTGCAAATAAGCACATGAAAAGACACTTAACGCAATTACTTACAAGGGAATTGCAAAGTAATGCCAGTAAATACTACCACACATTTATTAGAATGACAACAACAAAACGAATAAACTCCACCCCTTCATTTGTTTGTGCACCCCCACGCTAATCTGACAATTCTAGGTGTTGACAAGGATATGAGGATATGGAGTACCTGAAACTGTCATATGTTGCTGGTGGGAATGTAGATTAGTATGGCAATTTTGGAAAACAGTTTGGCAGTTTCTTATAAAGATAAACTCATACTTAGCGTAGGGCCAGCAATCCCACCCCTAGGTGTTTGCCCATGAGAAGTGAAAATATCTGCCTACACAAAGGTCTCTTTGTAAATATAGCAACCCAAATGTCCATCAACTGATGAATGGATAAATGAAATTTTGGCACGCCCATACAATGGAATACTGTTGCGCAATAAAAAGGAACAAACTACTAATACATGCAATAATATGTATACACATGTAGAAAATATGTGTAGAAAAGTAAAACTATATGAACAGAAATTAGACCAATGGTTGTTAGGTGCTGGGAATAGGAGAGGTACACAAGAAAGTTTTTGATGAAGATAAAATTTATTTTGATTGTGATAGTTACAGAACTACATACCTTTGTCAAAGTGTATAAAATTGTACTCCTAAAAATGTGAATTTTACTGGATGTAATTTTTTTTAAAAAAGGAATGATGGGAAATACTAAAACTTAAATTAAAAATTAAGCCTAAATATCAATTGTGAATTTAGTAACAATATCATACTCAGAGGGATAAATAATTCTTATAAAAAGGACAAATATTCAGGTAAATAATTTTAATCATTTTAAAGAAGAAACTGGGTTCAAAACTGGAATTATAAATTATCCTTTTTAAAATCATTGGTTAGAAAAAATACAAATAAATATACCCACCCTTTCATTTCAAGTGGTCCTAAAGAAAACAATAAATGAGTCAAAGGAGACCAGAAGAAAGAAATTAATAAAGATAAAAGAAGATTTGGGGGGATTAGAAAACAGGAATAAGAATATTTGATTAATAAATTCCAAAAATTATTGGGAAAAATATTGAAATGAATTTCTACTTGACTACTGAAGAAATTAAGTGACATTAGGAACTAGAATAGAATATGACCACTGATTAAAAATAAGAAAACTGGGCGACAGAGTGAGACTCCGTCTCAAAAAAAAAACAAAAAACAAAAAACAAAAAACAAAAAAAAAAATAAGAAAACAACATAACAGAATTAGATGAGAAGTTTACTGCCTTGTTAACTTTGTGATAAAAAACAACAATAATAATATATTTACATTCGTTTAAAGAGCAACAGACAAAGTAATTTTTGTCAGAAATATCCCTTTAAAAGAGGACAGGGTTATAGTTCTTGAATATGTGGTCATTGCCCATTGTGGAGATGAATGTGCTTATGACTCATTCACTTAGCCAAAAACAGCTAAATAATAACCACCAACCATGGTAAACTTGGCCAACACATACCATAAAGTGTTTTTATCCTTAGTGAAATTATAACAAACTGTCTCTCAGACCACAGTACAATCAAATTAGAATTCAGGATTAAAAAACTCACTCAAAACTGCTCAACTACATGGAAACTGAACAACCTACTCCTGAATGACTACTGGGTACATAACGAAATGAAGGCAGAAATAAAGATGTTCTTTGAAACCAATGAGAGCAAAGACAAAACATACCAGAATCTCTGGGACACATTTAAAGTAGTGTGTAGAGGGAAATTTATAGCACTAAATGCCCACAAGAGAAAGCAGGAAAGATCTAAAATTGACACCCTACATCACAATTAAGAGAACTAGAGAAGCAAGAGCAAGCACATTCGAGTTAGCAGAAGGCAAGAAATAACTAAGATCAGAGCAGAACTGAAGGAGATAGAGACACAGAAAACCCTTCAAAAAATCAGTGAATCCAAGAGCTGGTTTTTGGAAAAGATAAACAAAATTGATAGACTATTAGCAAGACTAATAAAAAAGAAAAGAGAGAAGAACCAAATAGATGCACAGAAGTACAAACTACCATCAGAGAATACTATAAACACCTCTACGCAAATAAACTAGAAAATCTAGAAGAAATGGATAAATTCTTGGACACATACACCTTCCCAAGACTAAACCAGGAAGAAGTTGAATCCCTGAATAGACCAATAACAGGCTCTTAAACTGAGGCAATAATTAATAGCCTACCAACCAAAAAAAGTCCAGGACCAGACAGATTCACACCAGAATTCAACCAGAGATACAAAGAGTTGCTGGTATCATTCCTTCTGAAACTATTCCAATAAATAGAAAAAGAGAGAATCCTCCCTAAATCATTTTATGAGGCCAGCATCATCCTGATACCAAAGTCTGGCAGACACAACAAAAAAAAGAGAATTTTAGACCAATATCCCTGATGAACATCGATGCAAAAATCCTTAGGAAAATACTGGCAAACCGAATCCAGCAGCACATTAAAAAGCTTATCCACCATGATCAAGTGGGCTTCATCCCTGGGATGCAAGGCTGGTTCAACATACACAGATCAATAAATGTAATCCATCATATAAACAGAACCAAAGACAAAAACCACATGATTATCTCAATAGATGCACAAAAGGCCTTTGACAAAATTCAGCAGCCTTTCATGCTAAAAACTCTCAATAAATTCGGTATTGATGGGATGTGTCTCAAAATAATAAGAACTACTTATTACAAACCCACAGCCAATATCATACTGAATGGGTAAAAACGGGAAGCATTCCCTTTGAAAACTGGCACAAGACAAGGATGCCCTCTCTCACCCTCCTATTCAACATAGTGTTGGAAGTTCTGGCCAGGTCAATCAGGCAAGAGAAAGAAATCAAGGGTATTCAGTTAGGAAAAGAGGAAGTCAAATTGTCTCTGTTTGCAGATGACATGATTGTATATTTAGGAAATCCCATTGTCTCAGCCCCAAATCTCCTTAAGCTGATAAGCAACTTCAACAAAGTCTCAGGATACAAAATCAATGTGCAAAAATCACAAGCATTCCTATACACCAATAACAGACAAACAGAGAGCCAAATCACGAATGAACTGCCATTCACAATTGCTTCAAAGAGAATAAAATACCTAGGAATCCAACTTACAAGGGATATGAACAGAACCTCCTCAAGGAGAACTACAAACCACTGCTGAGTGAAATAAAAGAGGACACAAACAAACGGAAGAACATACCATGCTCATGGATAGGAAGAATCAATATCATAAAAATGGCCATACTCTCCAAGGTAATTTATAGATTCAATGCCATCGTCATCAAGCTGCCAATGACTTTCTTCACAGAATTGGAAAAAAATACTTTAAAGTTTATATGGAACCAAAAAAGATCTCACATTGCCAAGAGAATCCTAAGCCAAAAGAACAAAGCTGGAGGCATCACGCTACCTGACTTCAAACTCTACCACAAGGCTACAGTAACCAAAACAGCATGGTACTGGTACCAAAACAGAGATATAGACCAATGGAACAGAAAAGAGCCCTCAGAAATAATACCACATATCTACAACCATCTGATCTTTGACAAACCTGACAAAAGCAAGAAATGGGGAAAGCATTCCCTATTTATAAATGGTGCTGGGAAAACTGGCTAGCCATATGTAGAAAGCTGAAACTGGATCCCTTCCTTACACTTTATACAAAAATTAATTCAGGATAGATTAAAGACTTAAATATTGGACCTAAAACCATAAAAACCCTAGAAGAAAACCTAGGCAATACCATTCAGGACATAGGCATGGGCAATGACTTCATGACTAAAACATCAAAAGCAATGGCGACAAAAGTCAAAATTGACAAATGGGATCTAATTAAACTAAAGAGCTTCTGCACAGCAAAAGAAACTACCATCAGAGTGAACAGGCAACCTACAGAATGGGAGAAAATTTTTACAATCTACACATCTGACAAAGGGCTAATATCCAGAATCTACAAAGAACTTAAGCAAATTTACAAGAAAAAAATCAAACAACCCCATCAAAAAGTGGGCGAAGGATATGAACAGACACTTCTCAAAAGAAGACTTTTATGCAGCCAACAGACACATAAAAAAATGCTCATCATCACTGGCCATCAGAGAAATGCAAATCAGAACCACAGTGAGATACCATCTCACACCAGGTAAAATGGTGATCATTAAAAAGTCAGGAAACAACAGGTGCTGGAGACGATGTGGAGAAATAGGAACCCTTTTACACTGTTGGTGGGACTGTAAACTAGTTCAACCTTTGTGGAAGACAGTGTGGTGATTCATCAAGGATCTAGAACTAGAAATACCATTTGATCCAGCCATCCCATTACTGGGTATATACCCAAAGGAACATAAATCATGCTACTATAAAGACACATGCACACGTATGTTTATTGTGGCACTATTCACAATAGCAAAGACTTGGAACCAACCCAAATGTCAATGACAGACTGGATTAAGAAAATGTGGCCCATATACACCATGGAATACTATGCAGCCATAAAAAAGGATGTGTTCATGTCCTTTGTAGGGACATGGATGAAGCTGGAAACCATCATTCTCAGCAAACTATCACAAGGACAGAAAATGAAACACTGCATGTTCTCACTCATAGGTGGGAACTGAACAATGAGAACACTTCAACACAGGGTAGGGAACATCACACTCCGGGGCCTGTTGTGGGGTGGGGAGATGGGGGAGGGATAGCATTAGGAGATATACCTAATGTAAATGACGAGTTAATGGGTGCAGCACACCAACATGACACGTGTACATATGTAACAAACCTGCACGTTGTGCACATGTACTCTAGAACTTAAAGTATAATAATAAAAAAGAATAAAATTATTCTTAATGTTCGACAATTACTTAAGATGGGGACATAAGGAATACAGAGACTTATATACATCAAGTTAATGAGGCATATAAAATGTTAATAATTCTCAAATCTGTAAGCTGCATCGATTTGATCAAAATTCTCATGTAGCACAACAGGAGAGTTGAGAATAATTCAAAAATCAATATTAAATGGAGAATGTAAAGTTGACTTTTCATTTGTGTGGGAATAAAGACTATTGTTTGCCACATGTGTTACTATGAGAGGAATGTGCATCCTCAGACAAATGAAAGAAAATATGAAAATTTTGTATTTCTGTGTGTAAAATATATGAATTTCAAACTTCCTCAGCAAGATAGTTTTTAATTCATTTTATGCCATAATGCAGTTAAATTTAAATTTTATTATACTCTTGGCTGCCCATATCAATATAATATGCATTTAAAATTATACTTTTACTTACAAAATTAATTTAAATTAAGTAGCATTTCTCATTGTTAGAAAAAAGTCAAAACTTGTTTTTATATATAGGTGGTATAAATTTTTTCTTTTTCTTTCTTTCTTTTCTCTTTAGCTTTTGCTGGCCTCAGGCAACATATACCCAGAGTGATAAATAATTCTTAAAAGTGACAAATATTCAAGTAAATAAGGTAAATCATTTGAAATGAGAAACTGGGTTCAAAATTGGAATTATATATTATATTTTATATATAAATATTAAAGATAAATATACGATTTGTGGAAAATTGCATTTAAATGGAATTTAGAATGTAACAGATTTTCAACCTAAAATCACATCCTTATAACATACAATGCAAAAACTGTCAAATCCGCCAACAGATATCAAGGTATTGAAGACCTTCTAGATATGTGCTATTTAATATGGTAGCCACTAGCTGGGTGTGGCTATTTAAGTTTAAATTAATTAAAATGAAATTTAAAAAGTTAGTTTCCTACTCACACTAGCCGCATCTCACTTGCTTAGTAGTATGCATGACTCTTGGCTATCATATTGTACAGTACAGATGTAGAACATTTGTGTTATCATAGAAAATTCTATCAGACCACAGTTATCTATGTTATTGTGAAAGGGATTTGCTAGTTAAAATAGTAAAAAAGACTATATTATGTTTTGAAGTTATTCTTGTTAATGTCTTTTCAATGATTATAAGCGTTTAGAGAATAGGATTTTTGTCTTACCAGAACCTTGTACGTGCTAGATGCTTAATACATACGAATACACTTATTTTTTAATACCCCAATGCTAATAATGAAGACAACCACAGCAGAAATGGCAACAATACCATCATATATTTTCATATACTTTACATTTTATAAAGTGCTTTCATGTAAATTTTCTCATTTGAGTTTAAAAGCGGTTTCAGAAAGTTGTCAGTAATTCTTCCATTTTGCAGTTGAGAAGTCTGAAATTCAGGGAGGTGAAAGGACTTTTCTAGATAATAATAGCAATAATATGAATAGATAATGTTTATTGATCATTGATGTTTATTCAGGAATAGTTTAACATTTACTGACTTTATAAAGCTATTAACATTAGTAACTAATGTCTATTAAACCTTAATGAATTATGAACTTGGTAAGGCAATACTTGTAAATATTTTCACTTCATAGATGAGGAAACTGAGGCTTAGAAAAGTAAGATAACTTGCCCAAAAAGCCAGGATATGAACTCAGTAAGTCTATTATGCTTATATGTTGGCTGAGATTCAAACTCTGGCTTTTCCTCTGCCTAGCTTTGGCTTTTGAAATCCAAAGGTTAACATGTGTCCGCTTGGTAATGTGATCCTAATTCTACTATCTTGAAGAAAAGAAAATTAAACGGCTAGTATACATGTTAAATAATACAACAGAATATATTACACTGAACACAGTTAACCTTGAGATGCTGTGTACAGATGCCATCTTGATGGGACAAACCAAAGCTACTGATCAAAGGAACAAAAGACACGTACCTCTATAGAGTCAGCCTTGCATTTGTTTGCAGCTGAAAACAATTATGAGTTTCTGCTATAATCGAGCAAACTCTGACAATATGCTGTCAGCCAAAGATATAGAAAATGCACAACTAAGCCCGTCTCAACTTGGCATCAATAAGGAATAAAGCTCCAACTGAAAACAGATGCCTGTATAATCATGGGTAAAACCTCCAGGTGTTTACATCATTTTAGGCCCAACATTTTGGAGACTGGATAATTTACGGGACTCCAACTTTGTGAGAAACGTGAGTGAGTTTTCTGATTCTCAGAGCTCAGGCAGAAATAATGCTACCCAGATGGAGGGCTGATGCACAATTTGAAGTATTGTCACGTTTGGGTCAATGGCTAAAAGAGTTTCTGCAAGCAGTCAGAACATGTTGTTGCACATCAATCAGATAAAAAGTTGCTGAATTTCAGCAAAATCCTGTTGGCCATGAAGGTGAAAACCATACCGTAAAATTTTTTGTCATCATCTACAGGACAAATGCTAAGCTTCTGTAGCACACTGTGAGTGTGTGTGCGCATGTGCATGTGTGTGATGTATATTGTTACAAGAAAAATATCACAAACGGAAGATAATGAATCTGTGGGTATGTATGTATATTGTCTGGATTTATCCAGTTGCAAATGTCAGAAACTCAGTTCAAGTCAGCTTAAATAAACACAAATTGGAATCAATTGGCTCATATAACCGGGATTTTTTCAAGGGGTCAAGTTATTTTTAGAAATGATTGGACTGTGAGGTTAGATTGATGTCAGTAAGAATTTTTGTTTGTTTGTTTTGTTTTCTCCATCTCTCAGAGCTGTACTCCTCTGTTGGACTCTTTCTCAGAAAGGTTCTTTTCTTTGTTTCTTTTCTTTTTTTTTTTGAGATGGAGCCTCGCTCTGTCGCCCAGCCTGGAGTGCAGTGGCCGGATCTCGGCTCACTGCAAGCTCCGCCTTCCAGGCTCACGCCATTCTCCTGCTTCAGCCTCCCAAGTAGCTGGGTCTACAGGCGCCCGCCAACACGCCCGGCTAATTTGTCTTTTTGTATTTTTAGTAGAGACGGGGTTTCACCGTGTTAGCCAGGATGGTCTCAATCTCCTGACCTCGTGATCTGCCTGCCTCGGCCTCCCAAAGTGCTGGGATTACAGGCGTGAGCCACTGCGCCCAGCCGGAAAGGTTCTTTTCATACGGTCACAAAGCTATTCTTAACCACATCCTCTTAGTGGGTCCTTAGCCTCTATAATCCTAGAAGAGAAGCACTTTTTTTCCCCAATAGTCACAGAAAAACTTCCAAGGAGGGCTCTGATTAGTATGACTTTGGTCACCTGGCCATTTGTGACCAGAAGGATAGACAATGAGTGACCAGGCTCTGTCATGTGTCTTTCTCTGGAAGGAAAAGTAGAGGTCACCTCACTCAAACCAGGTAGTTTAAGAGGAGGGGAGAAATGGTTCCTGAAATGAAAAATGAGTTTCTGATGGCAACCAGAGAAACAGATGCCCACTACTTGAGTGTATGTGTGTGTATGCGTGTATGTGTGTTGTGTTGTTTAAGACCAAACCCTAGCCAATGACCATCAGTGACATTAGCAAGACCCAATTCAAGTACTATTTATAACTTTGTTATAAATCTTATATTACTCTAGAAACTTTATGCTCAACCACAGTGTCCAATGTAAAAAGTAAGTGACTGATCTTGGGTTGATGCTGAGAAGTGCTAGATATGAAATTCAAATACCTTCATGAATTCACATGTAGCAAACATCAAAGTAAATTATCATTAAGTTTTATATGCTAATGACTTACAATAAATATTTGGCTTTGGTAAGATAAGGACTGGGTGGTCTAATAGATTTCAATAAATATTTGTTGACTTATGAATGAATATGTAAGCAAAATCCTAATTAATTTTTCTCTATTTTCATGCTCTTAAAATAATGTATTTTTTCATAATCTTCCAGATGTTTGCCAGCATAAAATAGAATTAAACCAATGAGTACTTGATAATAAATTTGACATTTTATGTGACTCCTATGAATTTCAGTTATTGAGCTCATGAGAAGAAAGACTTTTTTTTCCAAATGAGAATGGAATTCTTGGAGGATAGAATTAGGAATTCACTTTAATAATAAAATCTGAGCAAAGATAACTGCTAGTTATCTAAATGTCTAATTTTCTTTGATTCTGCAAAATAAGGATTATTTTGCAGACTTCTTCAAGCTAAATACATAAAATGTCATGCTAATTATACTTGAGATGTGAAATTTGATGTGATTGTAGGAGTCACTACAGCTTTATTCTGTATCATACTTCTTTCAAATGCAATCATAAAACCTTGAAAGATTTTCAATATTGGATACTATTTTAGAAATCAATAGAACCCAGAACCATGGGTCACTGGAGAAGAAAATTCATATCACATAATGATTTAGACTACTAAATTAAAAGGCAATAATGCTCACCCTTTAAAATACATAGTTTGTCATTAAAGAAAACAGCTAGTTTTATGGCACACAGCCATAGAATTCTATGCTCTTTAAAAAGTCTTTGTAACTATTATCTCTCTTATTCCTATTAAAAGAACATACCACAATGACTTTCCATGACACATCTGTTGTTTTAAATATTGTTCACTTAAAATTATTCTATGATCTGTAGCAAGACAAAGTTGTTAGTGTAAATTTTGTTATCCCAAGGGATAAGTGAGCTTATAAGGCAGGGTGTCTTCTAGAAGGTGGGAACATATTGTTTTCTTCAGGCAGCATCCACAGAGGCACTACGTGGCTGTTATTCAGGGACTCTTGAAAGCTGACAGCCACATCTTTTCCACTTGACTCTGAGCTATCATCACACATCTGTATAGAACATCTCTAACAAAGCTGAGGGCCCCTCAGTTCCTTCTTACATGAGGAATATTCTGGTATGTCTTCCTGGTTCCTGTCTCTTCTTTCTAACTGCTGTTTTTATGGGCTGACGGCCACTAACTTTCCACTTGTTTTTTCCTTTCAGCCCTTAGGTCTGATTATACAACTACCTCTGTGCTTCTATTCTTTTTACTCTTTTCAATGCCCCATGGCTTGTCACTAGAACTGTCCTTCATGGTAGATACTGGCCTTTGTAATTCATTAACAGCCGTTGAGTATTAATTATTTTCAGCTTAAAGCTATACCAAGTCTAGTCAAAGGAAGAGCTCAGGATAGAATTTAGGGACACCAAAAGTTCAAGAAGAGAGCTGCTAAGAAATAAAAGGGCAGTGGAAGGAAAGAAAGTTTTCATCACTGAGTTTTATAATCAAAGAAGTCTATAGACTCTGCAAAGGCATGGACAGAATCTGAAAGGATAGTTCAATTAGGAAGCTATGTTGAAAACCAATATCAAAGACTAGTTTTAAGAGAACAAATGTGATAGGATCCCATTGGAGTGGTGCAACAGGTCATCAGAGCAGGGATTGACTTGCTCAGAGAGTCAGCCAGGATTGTGCCAGAACTCGAATTTTCATCTCAGCTGTTTCTAAAATCCGAATTGCGTCTGTATGTGCTACCACCCTTTCTGCCCTCACTTCTCAAGAGGGTTCATAAGTCTTCTTTGACAGTACAATAATTCAACCAACAACGAATACATCTACTTATACTGGGAACCAACTGATATTCCTCTGTGCTGTTCTCACAGATATCATGAGGGGTAAAACATCAAATGCTGGCTAAACTCTACACAGACTATATTTTACTTTCCCCTAATTTACCCAATCTACTAACTGGTCAGGACAAACTGACCTGTTGACCTAGTGAACTGGTGCTGGCCCCTAGTGATCTATGTATTTGTATAGGTGACCATAATGATTGGTTTTATATTGTGGTGCTCTTCATTAAATATTGGGATTACATTTGTTCCATGTTCTATGTCCTGGCATCCTTTTCAGTTTTGTGGCTCATCAAAGCTTAGTGACATTAGCTGATTCTCTAATTTTATATCCATCAATATGGTGTGCTAAGGTTGTAAGACTTAGGGTGATATAATGTAGCTGATGTTTTCTTATTATTTCTTGATTCATTTTGATTTTATTTCTGTTAATTGGACAAAGAAGGCAAATGGAACTCAGGAGCTAAGGAGTTCTGATTTTTTAAAATGTCATCCAGCATCATTATACCATTGGCCACAAGTAGTGAGTATAATACCTCATCTTTGTACTTAAAAAAAGTTGAGGAGAAAACCAGATCTTTTGTCAAACTTGTCTTTTTTTCAGGTATCAAATCATTTGATGTTCAGTCGTCTAAGAATTAGTCTTGCTTATCTGAGCTGCTGCCTTGAAAATGAGTAATGCTGTAAGAGGTGACTGAAAGAGAATGACCGTTATCTTAATTTCAAAGACATTTTGCTGAACTCACATGCAAGCCTCATTTCTGAAAAAATGTGGTAAGCAACATAAAATGTCTACGAAATTTAAAAAATAAATTAATTAACAAATCATTATCTTTTGCTCTTTTGAATAATACAGGTTCCGTATCTTCATCTCTTTTCATTATAAAGTAACTAAGGTCCTATAAAATCAGAACCTGTGGCCATATCTCAAGCTATGTTATTATTATTTTTTTTTTGTAGAGGCCTAAGACCATGGTGAATATTTCAAATATATTATTTATAATTTTTCCTTTTTTCTTTTTTTTTTTTCTGAGACAGAGTCTTGCTCTGTCACCCAGGCTGGAGTACAATGGCATGATGTCAGCTCACTGCAACCTCCGCCTCCAGGGTTCCAGCAATTCTCCTGCCTCAGCCTCCCAAGTAGCTGGGATTACAGGCGCCCACCACCATGCCCAGCTAATTTTTGTATTTTTTAGTAGAGACGGGGGTTTCACCATGTTGGACAGGCTGGTCTCGAACTCCTGACCTCAGGTGATCCACCCGCCTCGGCCTCCCAAAGTGCTGGGATTACAGGTGTGAGCCATTGCGCCTGGCCTGTGATTTTTATTTCTTAACCACAAGTAGTTACTTGCCAAAAGTCAGTCAAGACTACCTATTTTTTTCAGAAAACCTTCAATTAATTTGGATATCCAATTATGTCTGCATAATGGGTTTAAAAATATTTTGGGAAAACAGCTCTTTACAAAGTAGATGATTGGGGTGGAAGTGCTAAAAGGGTTATCTTAAACAATTCTATATAAATTTAAAACAAATACTTAGCTGGCTTGAAAATGCAGAGTCAGAACATTCTATGTGAAAAATATGAAAACAACACCTCTCATACTATGGACACTAAGGTCTATTTTCTGTTAATAGGGTAAAATATTATATAGGAAACAAAATATTACATGCGAAAGAAGGTTTATTTCCTGTTTGTAGAGTACCAAATACCCAGATCACTCCAGAACACGTTCTCCCAGCTGCCAAGAATGTTATGTGCTGATGGATGGCAGGTGTTCCTCTCCAGGAGCTTCCTCAGTCAAAGGGGGCCTTCTCTCCCAAGATTATCCCTCCACAGGGGTAGCCCATATCTAATAAAGGGTCAAGGTAGAGTTATGAGGATTGCCCATTACCTTAATTTCAGACAACCCTAAAGGGCCATTCTTTCTCGAGAGTTCCCTGTGGGATCAGCAAGGCCTCTGTTGTAACTGCATCACATATCATAGTTCAACTTTGCCCTCTGCCCAATTCTCATAGTTCTCATTCATGAAATTACCCTCCAAGGGGTGATTCATGCTAATCTCTGCTCTAGAGTATGTTTCCAGGGAGCCAAACTTATGGCAATTGTTACCAGAAATGGTTTTAGGGAGCCGAATCTATAACGCAGTTTTGGAGCAGGAAAACCTCATCACCAACAGTAGGTAGAATACGTGGTCCCTGGCATGCTGTAGTTCTGCAATTGCTAAAATTTTCATTGGGATGGTATAATATTGGAAGGGAATGCCTTGGTTGCTGCAATATCTCAGGCACTTGAGAGTTGTGTGGGAAACAGAAATTATGAGAATTATGGAATGGATCATGCTTCATAATACTGATGCATTGGAGAAGACAACGACAGGCTAAAGGTTAATCGCCAAATGAAGACAAAGTAAATCAGAGGCCCTCCTTAGCAGTGTATATAGAGATGTACCTTTTTTAGCTGAAAGAGCAGAAAATTCTGAGGCCCAAAACTTAAGAGTAGCAGAGTTCTCGAGAAATTTGAACTCTCTATTCCAACAAATCTTCTATGCCAAATTCAGGAGGACCTGATTGGAAAAGTGTGGGACTCTGAAATTTGGAATGGGCTATCTGTATCATTTTACTCTATAAATTTGAAACCTCAGATCCTATTGAACCCTCTGGGCCTACAGAAATGACCAGCTCCTCTATGTTAAATGCTGATGATCCCTCTGGCTTAATGACAATGTGGAGGCCTCCACCTTGAAGGTCAATACATGTCCCCAGAAGGAGACATGTATTGTTTGTTTGCTCTGTAGAAACCTTTCACTGGTGTCTTTTTGTCAATTTCTCAATATATTTCCAACATATTTTCCTTTAAATATATTTTGAGGCAACATTATTTGGCACATAAAGTTTAATTATAGATATATCGTTTTCTCCTTATATCAGCAGCTTGGAGAGGTTGTGCCTCGCCATCATAGCTCTTCTTTATTTAGGTAAGCAATA
The DNA here is from genome assembly GCF_049350105.2 of Macaca mulatta. NCBI lineage: Eukaryota > Metazoa > Chordata > Mammalia > Primates > Cercopithecidae > Macaca > Macaca mulatta. The sequence goes on along the minus strand of NC_133420.1, from coordinate 57,518,635 downwards.
AAATCAGCTTTGTGCTTTTTAAATTTCAGATATTAAGTCTTGAGCTCATCCTTTCAAAATACTTAATTCATTAGGTTGTTTTGAAGGTTAAAGTCAAAGAACTAAACAAATAATAGCTGTTTTTGTTTTCCATGCTATTTTGTTTAGTACATAAATGTTCAACATGGCCTTTTACCTTTTAGCAATATAAAATGCTATATTTTCCCCTTCAGAGCTTGAATTTTATTTTATTTATCTACATTTTTAAAGATTATTTATTGGTTTATTTTAGAGACAGGGTATTGCTCTGTTGTCCAGGCTGGTGCAGTGTTGTGATCACAGCTCACTCAAACTCCTGGGCTTATGTGATCCTCTTACCCCAGCCTATAGTAGCTGGGACTATAGGCTCATGCCACCACTTCTGGCTGTTTTTTTTAAACATTATTTTTTAAGAGATGAGGTCTTGCTATGTTCACCAGGCTGGTTGCAAACTATTTTGTTTTATATTAGTATTACAACCCTTCCCTTCTTGAAATTTCTTGAGAAATGTTTTGAGTTTTGCCAATTTGTGGGCCTTTAATTTCTTTGTGTTTATTGTTTCTGGTCAGAGGACTCCTCAAGGCAGAGATTCAATTTCATAAGTAGTATCTTAAAAACATTCGTCATTACTAGAAATAATTATTTATTGTGTTCATGGCTAATTTCGGGTGCTGCTAGGGTATTAATTCAGTTCACATCATTATTAGAAATCTTTAAAATCTCCAAAGCCCAGGACTTCAATATTTTAACTTAGATACTTACATAGGGTACAAAAATAGTGAGGTGAGAAGTTAGCATATAGTGGCTGCAGTAGGAAGCAGTTAAGGGCTGGTATAGACTCTATAATTATGTCTCTGAACTATAATATTCTATAGACCTGGGACCTCACTGACCAGAGTTTTGGGTCTACCTACATTTGGTTTAAGACCAAACAGGACTACATTGTATCTGAAAGCCAAAAAGACCATCTGCCCTATGATTTTTGCTACTCAATAAGTGGGTCTTTTTCTCCTTGAAATAATCTGCATATGCAAGCAAACAGAGGTCTGAGAATTAGTTGGTAAGTATACAGACTCAGAAATGAGTTAGATGTGCAGGTCAAGGCATGTCTAAACCTATAATCATGGTCCAGTTTGGATATGAACCTTTTATTCATACTGATACTGGTGATAAGCTCCCAAAATACTCCCCCTCCCCATTTTCAGTATTTAAAGATAATAAGATAACCACTCTCTGGTTTTTTTTTTCTGAGTCACATCAAACTACTTCCTAGTTCCTTGGGTGAGTTTGTATTTTATTTTAGACAGAAAGGATGATTTTTATTTTGTCGTACATATTCTATAGTCCTTTTTATTAATAAGAAGATAGGCTAGAGCAGGGTTTCTCAACCTGGGCATTACTGACATTTTGGACCAGATAATTCTTTGTTATTGAAACTGTGGCTCCAAAACCTTTATGGCAGATGTGATATTGCTTCTTTCTGGCACTTCACCCAGTTTAGAAGAAAAGATACAGGTAGTAATTATGTCATACCATGAAGTGCTGGAGAAGGTAGGAGGCTTCCCACTGTTTTGAGCCCTCAGGAAAAGTGCCGGGGTCAAAAACACAGTTACTAACCATTGGTTTTAACTCCAGTTTCACTGTAGGACCTTGGATGAGTGCTGAGTCTCCTGGTATTTTCAGTTCAGTCATTTGTCGTATGTTTGATCTCTATAGTTACTTCTAGTACTGTGAATTATTCACCATTATGTCCTCAGTATCTCCCATATTGTCTGGTTTATGGGAATCACTAGATAACATTTGTTGAATAAATGAATATTCTGAATGTTCTGTGAGTCTAAGATTGCACTTTCATTGGCATTCAAAATTATGTTTGTCTTATCCAACACTAAATCCCCAGAATTTTCCACACTTAGAGGAACATTTTAAGGAGTTAGTAAACATTTATCTGATAAAAGCATGAACAAACATCATATGATTTTTTAGATTATAAGATCACTAACAACAAATACAAATTCCAAAGCTTTACCATATTACTTTTATTCAAAACTACTCTCGGTGTAGGATATAGGAATACTACAATAATGTATTCCAGCCCAAGTTACAGTATTTTAACACACAGTATTTAGTCCAGAAAGTGAGTGATTCTTTTTTTTTTTTTTTTTTTTTTTTGAGACGGAGTCTCGCTCTGCCGCCCAGGCTGGAGTGCAGTGGCCCCATCTCAGCTCACTGCAAGCTCCGCCTCCCGGGTTCACGCCATTCTCCTGCCTCAGCCTCCCGAGTAGCTGGGACTACAGACGCCCGCCACCGCGCCCGGCTAGTTTTTTGTATTTTTTTTTTTAGTAGAGACGGGGTTTCACCGTGTTAGCCAGGATGGTCTCGATCTCCTGACCTCGTGATCCGCCCGTCTCGGCCTCCCAAAGTGCTGGGATTACAGGCTTGAGCCATCGCGCCCGGCCAAGTGAGTGATTCTTGCATTGAATTTGAATTAGGATTTGTCCAGGCAAGTTTTTACCTGTCATCCTCTTTTGAACATCTGTGGTTTTTCAAAGACAGCTTTCTTGGCTTTGAGGAGAGCCTCAGTTAGAAACTGGCCAAATTTTGGTTCCCTTGAAGTCAAGATGACACAGAAAGATACAGAGAAAATAATTTTAGGCTTTGACACTGGGGCGACTTAGGTTTCAGGTCCAGTTCTGCTGCCCACTTGGTATGTGTGTTTAGGGAAGTTTCATCCAGCATGAGCCTCAGTTTTTCCTCTGTTAACTAGGGATCAATAATACTTGCCTCATTTACTTGTCAAGATTAAATGAATGAACACACTCCATAGCTGTCAATATCCATTCCTTTCAAAATAATTTATAGTTTTACTTTGTGATTCATAATGGATGTGTTCCCAAAATTTGTGTGTGCACATGAACATATACATGTGCACCCACATGTGAAATATATTTTTAAAAATTATATTTAATTTGACATAAAACAGATAAATTTTCTTTATAAAGGAATCCTGTTGTCACTCTTTTTGAAATAGGAGTAGGATGCCCCTAGTTTGTTTTATTTGAAATTTTAGGGTTGGGTACAATTGGTTCTGCAGCATGAATTCTCAGTCTTCTGCATTATCAAATAATCACTTTATGTTTGTATTCACTTTAAACTGAAATAAATACAGCTTCTTGGTCTCCAGCGAATTCTGGTCCCCAGACCTTTTGGTTATACATATTAAAACAAGGCAGTATATCATAGTGGTTAAGATTACTGGAGGCAGATTGCCTGGGCTCTTGGCTAGCTCTGGTCTTTACCAACTGTGTGGCTCTGGGAAACTCTTAACCTTGTTTACTTCCTTTTCTAATGTGCAGAATGGGGATAATAATAGTACCTATCTTATGTTGTTTTTGTAAGAATTGAAAGACCTGATATCTGTAGGTGTCTTGCATGTGATTGGTGGTAAAGAAAATTTATTTATTTCCAAAACCTATCCTAGAGCTTATGCTTATAAACTGTTAGAGGCAGAGCTAGTAGAGGGCATGCAGAAGCCTAGATTTTGGCAGTTTCTACCCCTTTATTTTTTCAACTTACGCAGAACACTCTTCACAAAGCAGTTGTTTAAAATGGGGTTCTCCTTAGTGTTTTTGAGATTCTCTGGTGTATATTTAATTCTATTGCTCTTCCTAAGTGCTTCCAATGCACTTAAATGGCTTCACAGTTGAATTTTTCTCTCATCTGTTGTGGAATTCACTAAAGATAGTGTACAGCTATAAATAAGCCTACCCATGCAACCGTAACCATGGCAACCACCAGCCTTCAAACAGGGAGAGTGGGGCTTACAAGCTGGTCTCAACTTTACAAGAGCCCAATACATCCCCTTTCAAATTAGGCAGCTCAGGACTGTGCTTTGCACACAACACAGCCACTCGTTGCTTTCCACAAAGTCTCTATCATTTACTTCAATCGAATACAATTCATTTCTGACTTTCACACCTTCTTTGAAAACACTGTACTGGATTCTGTGGGGGATAATAAAAATGACTTAAGCCAAGTCCTCCCACCAACATACAGTGGGGTCTTCCTAACATCTATGTTTCTCAGGTTACTCTTTTGCTGAAAACTCTTCAATGCCTCCCTGGTGGATATAGAATCCATCTCTTGCCTACATTTTCTTCTTTTGAAAGACAGGGTCTGGCTGTGTTACCCAGGCTGGAGTGCAGTAGTGCAATCATAGCTCACTCTTGCCTACTGTATTCCTCATTATCCTTCCTATGACAGCCTAAACTCCAGGCTTCTTCTGAAAATTGTGTGCTTTCCAATGGTGTTCTCTCTCTCTCTTTCTCTCTCTCTTTCTGAAATTCTTTCCAGACTGCCTTATTGGCTTTGCAAGCCTTTAATTTTTCTCTGGTCCAAACTCAAGTGCTTCACCCTGTTAACTTTTCTGCTATGGTGTGGTTTTAAGATGAGTTTAATTTGCATAGAAGCCAATCAGTTTTTCCTTGTTCATATGAATTGTTCAATGGAATTAAGCACCTACCTCACTGGGTACTAGAAAATTAAAAACAGTAACAAAACAAAACAACAAGCAAAAATCCGAATCTCATTTATCAAAAAAGACTATGTAGAGACAGCAAATGGCAGTTGGCTCATTATTCCTTGCATCAGTGTAAAAGATGCTCATGATTGGATTTTTGTCTTTGAATGAAGAGGCCAGTGAGAGTTGTGATTGCAGGTATTTGGTAAAAGGTAACTATTGATGTGGTAGACATTTATAAAGTAGAATTTATAGAACTTGACTGATTATAAATGGGAGATAAAGGAAAGAGAGAAGCTGACTGTAAAGTCCAGATGACTGAGAGAGTAGTGATGCCATCTGTTGAGACAGGAAACAGGGGAAGTATTAATATATCTGGAAGGTGGAGTTATGCTTGATTTTTGACACATTATATCTGACGTATCATTAGAATGTACATGTCTAGTACACAGTTGGGAATGCCTGCTTAGACCTCAGGAGCAACTCAGAACTAGAGAAGTCGATGAGAAAATCATCAACATATAGATGGAAATATATAGCGATGGCATGAATAAAACTGCTTGAGGAGAGTGAGATTGAGGAGAGACATCCACATTCAATAAGGAAACTTCAGAGAAGGAGACTCAGGAGTCCCTGAGAGATGGGCAATGGAAGTGCTAAGGACCCAGGCCAGGTGCAAAGACTCGCCTTGAGTAGGAGGATAGTCTCCCTTTGAACCATATGAGATGGGGAGTGGGGTTACATGGGAATAGCATAGCCAGTGTCTTTTATCCTCTCTGAACAAAGTAGGAGTCAAGGGCATCTTTGGCGGGTGAAGGTATGGAGGCAGGAATGCCACCTTGATAAGAATATAATTGGAAGTTCTGCTGTGGGAAGTGATTTAGGGAAGGGAGAACATAACTAGGACTGAGTTACAGCAGCCGAAGTTGGATAATTCATCTCAAGGTGGAGTCCATCACTGCATTTGTGTTCTTTCCTTAAGTGGGATTTAGTAGCTTGGAGTGGGAATAAAAATGAATAAAAAGGAGGAGATGACCTCCAATCCCATTACTTTTCCTCTTGCTTGCTCCACATTTTGCCCTCCTTCCTGTTCCTTGAATACAGCTGGAATACCAGATGTCCTACCTGCAGGAATTTTTCCGGAAACCTAACTGCTTGGTTTATTTCCTGCCTGTCATTGTTCGTATCTGACCTTCTCCATGAGGTTTACCTGACCATCCTGTTTAATATTTTAACTTCAACTTTCTGCATTTCTGATCTCCCATCCTCTCTACCCATTCTTTTAGCCATCACACTTGCCTCCTAACATATTAAATAATTTACTCATTTATCATATTTACTGTTTATTCTCTATCTCCCTCCACTGGTAAGTGAGCTCCATGAGGACAGAAATCTTTTTGATGTACCCTAAATGATCAGAACAGTACCTGGCACATAATAGTAATTCAATTAAGTATTTGTTGAATAAAATTAGGGTGACTGAAGAAATGTGGGTATCAGTGAAGGCATATATTGGTTACTAGTTTTGGTCGAACCACAAACAGAAAATCCATATGAAAACTGAACTTTTTACTGTTATATTTTTGCTTTAATTTATAACAACTTTCTTAGGTTATAAAATTAAATAATGCCCTATCCCTCTTCAGATACCCCCTTCTCCATCTCCCTCCATATACAGTTGTAGTTATAACCTACTCTGTTAGATCACTCACTCACATCTAAGAATAAAATTATCTCAATATGATGTTTTTCATACAGGCATTTTACCTTCTGAATTTCTCTCTTTCACTCTTTCCTTATCTATCTAGACCACTGTTAATTCCAGTGGTCTAGAAGTGTTTGGAAGTTGGAGGAAGTATTTTGTTGTTGGTGGCAGTAGTGGGGAAGACCATGATCACAGCATAGGAAGAACTTCCTCTTCTACCTTTATGTGAAATGGCACCTTTTTTCTGCCACTCTTCTCTATAGAGTGCTGATGCTTACCCTAGAAAAAGATTCCTGTTTTTGCCCAACGAATTCTAGATAATTAGGTAACTGAACTCAATTGCAAGATTCAATAAACTGTTTTAACGTTTCATGGAGTTATTCTACACATTTACCTAAAAAGCAGTCTTGGGATTGCCAGATTTTATTATTTGTTTTTCCCTATATTTGAAGATCTGGTAAAAGTGATAAAACTAACTTTACAGCAGGAATGTTTTTTTAACTTAAAAAGATTAGTGACTTTAAGTCAGATTGAGACGGGGTGGAGGTGGCTCTTCTCAGAGGAGCAAAGCAGGATTTCCTGCCCTTTCCCAACAGGGGAGGACTCTGCTTCTTACTCACACAGAGTCTGGGGCTTAGGAGGTCAGCTCTCATTTTTCTCTCAACCTCAAACTTAGGCAGGCCCTGCTTGTCTTTACTGCAGGGACAATCTTTTTCAGTTTCCTCTCCTGCCCCTAATCTTTTTCATAAATATTAAATGGAAATTAGTGAAAAGATTTTGTGGATGGGTGAGAATTCCCCTTGTCTAGGGCCCCCAGTCATTCTAAACTGTTGTGCCAACCTAAACTCATCATTTAACATTTTATTAAAGACTCAGATGTTTTATTCTTGCCAACTTCTGTGGTGTCTACCTCCTACCTCCACATCTTTGCTGAAGATGAAATAGCTGTGGGATTCATTTCTTCTCAGAGGGTGTTGTCATCCTAGGTGGAAGATAGAAGATACTTTTAATATCTGGATGAATTATATGGTTCTTTTCCCAATCTGTTTGGCTATTCTTAAATCTCTTGGTTTTCTGTTCACATTTTAAAGACTGCTAAACATTTCTTTAAGCATGTAAGACATAGATATTTTGTGTTCTGTGTCTAGGAATACCATTGTCTAGAATCTTTACTGGTCGGACTTTGCTTATTATTGTTTTGGATGCTTTCAGTGGTTGTTCCTTGGGTTCTTGTGTGTTTTGGGGTTTTTGACTGTGAACTCATGTTCTTTGGAACTTTATCTATGGGAATTTTCTGAAGACTAAGATTGCACTTACACTCTGTTAGAAAGAATTTGTGTTTACTATTCCATGGAGCAGAGCCAACTATTTTACATCAAATTATCTGCCTGAGTTTTTTCAGACCACACTGGTAGCCTGTGTGGTAGGTTATATCTGTGAATTCTCAGGGATGGTTTTTTTTTTTTTCTACACCCAGCACCAGGGCCAAGACAATTTAGTTTCTGAATAATGCTGTTTTACAAGATGGATTTATTCACATTCACCATTATATGTACGATGAAAATCTTAGATGTTCCAGCTTTATTTGGGGCCTTGTGGAGGAGGGATTTGCCTATTTTACACAGACCTGTGACTTTTTCTGTCTTCTCAGTGCCCTGTATAGCCATCAAAAGAGATATAGTTCTTCACAAAAAACTTAAGAAAAAATTACTTTTTTGCTTGGTTTCCTACCAAGATTCCTTTTACATCTTAATGTGACTTCTGTAGATTCTTTACATTTGTATCTGCTCTGTAATAAATTATTATTAATTTTAAAATTTAATTTAATGTTACATTCTGGAATACATACGCAGGATATGCAGGTTTGTTACATAGGTAAACGTGTGCCATGGTGGTTTGCTGCACCTATGAACCCATCACCTAAGTATTAAGTCCCGCGTGCATTAGCTATTTATCCTGATGCTCTCCCTCCCCCAATCCCCCAACCCAGACAGGTCCCAGTGTGTGTTGTTCCCCTTCCTGTGTCCATGTGTTCTCATTGTTCAGCTCCTACTTATAAGTGAGAACATGCAGTGTTTGGTTTTCTGTTCCTGTGTAGTTTGCTGAAGATAATGGCCTAAAAAACATAAAGAAATCTCCTCCTTTAATAGGCTGAAAAGAACAAAATAGATTTTCCTTTTTATTTTTTTAATTGATAAATAAAAATTATATATATTTATTGTGTACAACATGTTGCTTTGAAATATGTACGCATTGTGGAATGGGTAAATTGAGCTAATTAGTATATGCATTACTTCACATACTCATCTTTTTTATTGTTATTAATAACACTTAAAAACCTACTCTCTTATTGATTTTTTTGTTTGTTTGTTTGAGATGGGGGTCTCACTTCATCACCCAGGCTGGAGTGTAGTGGTGCAATGATAACTTACTGTAACCTCAAATTCACGAGCTCAAGTGATCCTCCTGCCTCAACCTCCTGAATAGCTCTGACTACAGATATGTGGCACCCTACCTAGCTAATTTTTATTTTATTTTTTGTAGATATAAGGTCTTACTATGTTGTCAAGGTTAGTCTTGAATTCCTGAGCTTAACCTATCTTCCTGCCTCAGCTATCCAAAGTGTTGAGATTATAGGCATGAGCCATCACACCTAGCCTCTTACTGATTTCTGAGAATACAATGCATTGTTATTAATTATAGTCACCATGTTGTATATCTCTTGAACTTATTTCTCCTAATTGAAATTTTGTATTCTTTGCACATCTGTCCACTCCCCTCTCCCCAGCCCCTGGTCACCACTATCATCAACTCTCTGCTTCTACAAATCCAACTTTTTAAGATTCCACATTTAAGTGAAGCTTGATGTTTGTCTTTCTGTGACTGCTTATTTCATTTCACATAATGTCCTCCTGGTTCATCCATGTTGTTGCAAATTATAGGATTTCCTTCTTTTTAATTGCTGAATAATATTCCATTGTGTATATATACCTCATTTTCTTTATCCATTTGTTGGTTGATGAACACTTAGGTTGATTCCATAATGCAGCAATTGTGAATAGCGCTGCAGTAAACATAGTAAAAAATAGTGCTGCAAGCACTGCAGAGAGTACAGACATTTCTTTGACAAATTGATTTCATTTCCCTTCAATATATACCCAGTAGTGGGATTGCTAAATCATATGATAATTCTACTTTTAATTTTTTGAGAAACTTCATACTGTTTTCCATAATGACTGTACTAATTTAAGTTTCCACCAACAGTGTGCAGGAGTTCCCTTTTCTCCACGTCCTTGACAACACTTATTGTCTTTTTTCTTTTTGATGACAGCCATTCTAACATGTGTGAGGGGATATCTCATTGTGATTTAATTTGCATTTCTCTAATGATTATTGATGTCGAACATTTTTTTCCATATGTCTGTTGGCCATTTCTGTGTATTATGATGCAATTTCTGAAAACTTCACAAGCATGCAAAATCCTGTAATATGGTGTCTTTAAAGAGGTTCATGAAAGGGTGGAAAGGGCCCTGAAAAGCACTCTTGAATACAGGTTTCTGATAACTTTAGAATCATATCATTTGGACTAGATAAGAATTCCTAGAACTTTAATAAAAAGACTGGTTTATAAAACTGCTAACTCAAACAGAACAAAAATTAATTGAATACCAAGAAAATACTTTGCCAGATTTTAACGCTAAATCAGTCAATACTGAAATTGTTTAGATATACAATTTGAATGAACTCCATAGTCTAAGTGAAATTGCCTATGGTAACTCATCAGTTGTCAGTGCTATGGACCTAAATTGGAGAAAATGGTGTTCAAGAGGACATAAGTCCAATGTTAAGCATGGAGAACTAGGATGGCTGCCTTGTCCTTCCTGAGTCCTTAAAGCTTTTTTTTTTTTTTTTTTTTTTTTTTTTAAATTACAAGTTTTGCATTCATGAGTCATCAAGAAAAAGATAAAATGATCCAAATTAAATATTATATTGGTGTGGTGACTTCTAAATTGCTAAAATAGTTTATGATCAGCATGTGGTTTTGTCAAGCCGATATTCCTAAAAAGACAATCAAAACTTCAGGTACATTTCATTACCTGATGGGCCTTTTAAACATTTATAGAGGAATTTCATGCAATTGTCATTTTCAATGCATGTTTTTCAGTTGCATAAAAGCTTTCCCATGCAAGAGGGCTGATGTTATAACAGTAGCTCATTATGCCAAAGTGTATTTTCACCAGCTAAAGAAAGCTTTTCATGGTTCACTGACTGAGGACAATCAATCCCTTTACAATCCAGAACCCAAAGATTAGATCTGAGAACATCAGAGAAAGACTGCTCTTGTCATCCACACTGCAGCAAAACTTCAGGACCTTGAACCTTGGGTTCATAATCTCACAACTCAGAAGGATCCTTCCACACTCCTGGAATGTATACCCATTGGAAACCGTAAGGTAAAGCTAACCGGGAAATTTCTTCCCAGAAGAAGATAGCATCCTTAATGGAAACAGCTTTTTTCCCCAAGATCATGGGTCAAGGTTTCTCTACTATCATGAGACTCTTACTCTTTTCTATTGCTTATGCCTCTATAAACAATAGAAGTGTAAAGGGAGTCTGTTGTGTGTACTCATGAAGTATACTTTTACTTGTGAAGGATTTTGCAGCCAACCTTATACATTTGATAAACTTATGCCTTGATAGATGAAAGATGAAGGCTCAACATAGGTGAGAAATTTTAACGGTACATATATTGTCTCATACTCAGTCAGAAATAGAACATTGGTTCGTTCCTCTTAACCCACATCATAGGTTAAAGAGAACATTGCCAGGAGGTCTTTACTATTCTGGAAGAGCATCACTTTTTTTTTTTTATGCTTTAAGTTCTAGGGTACATGTGCACAATGTGCAGGTTTATTACATATGTATACATGTGCCATGTTGGTGTCCTTTTGCCATGGTTTGGAGTAAATGAGGCAATGATTAGAAATTTATCCCTCATGATAGGCTCTATAGCAGATTCTACTATAAAGGCTATGGTTACGCAACAGACTTTAAATTCTCTTGTGAAAGTTATGTTAAATAATAGAATTGCTCTAGATTACTTACTGGCTAAACAGAGAAGTATCTGTGCAGCTGCTGGCACTTGTTGCCCATGGAGAAATACATCACATCAGGCATTACGGCGATTCAGTTGTAGGGGATTAATGAAGAGACTGCTTAGTTAAAGTGAGTAGACTCTTTATCTAGCTCATTTTTTTGATGTATTTGATTTTAGGTGGTTTGGTTTATGGAGCCCTGGCTAAGGAGCATACTCCAAACTCTTGATATTATCCTTTAGATAGTGATAATAGTAGTCTCCCTGGTGCACTGTATTCTCTCAAAAGTTTTAAATGCTTGCATGCAGCCGTTTACAGAATGTCAAGTGGTCTCTCTTCAATAGGAATGACAAGACCTGAAAGAAATGTGTGACCACGAGGGCACCATAATCTGTAAATGACATGCTAAGACCAGAAACCCAAAATGATGGTAACTGAGAGAGGCGCTGAGGCCCCAAATTTTGGTCATACTCTCACCTAAGTGAGAACCTGAACAAAAGGGGGGAATTTTTTTTTTTAATACTTTAAGTTCTAGGGTACATGTGCATAATGTGCAGGTTTGTTACATATGTATACTTGTGCCATGTTGGTGTGCTGCACTCATCAACTCATCAGCACCCATCAACTCGTCATTTACATCAGGTATAACTCCCAATGCAACCCCTCCCCCCTCCCCGTGATATGCCCCGGTGTGTGATGTTCCCTTTCCCGAGTCCAAGTGATCTCATTGTTCAGTTCCCACCTATGAGTGAGAACATGCGGTGTTTGGTTTTCTGTTCTTGCGATAGTTTGCTGAGAATGATGGTTTCCAGCTGCATCCATATCCCTACAAAGGACACAAACTCATCCTTTTTTATGGCTGCATAGTATTCCATGGTGTATATGTGCCACATTTTCTTAATCCAGTCTGTCACTGATGGACATTTGGGTTGATTCCAAGTCTTTGCTATTGTGAATAGTGCTGCAATAAACATACATGTGCATGTGTCTTTATAACAGCGTGATTTATAATCCTTTGGGTATATCCCCAGTAATGGGATGGCTGGGTCACATGGTACTTCTAGTTCTAGTTCCTTGAGGAATTGCCATACTGTTTTCCACAATGGTTGAACTAGTTTACAATCCCACCAACAGTGTAAAAGTGTTCCTATTTCTCCACATCCTCTCCAGCACCTGTTGTTTCCTGACTTTTTAATGATTGCCATTCCAACTGGTGTGAGATGGTATCTCATTGTGGTTTTGATTTGCATTTCTCTGATGGCCAGTGATGATGAGCATTCTTTCATGTGTCTGTTGGCTGTATGAATCTCTTCTTTTGAGAAATGTCTATTCATATCCTTTGCCCACTTTTTGATGGGGTTGTTTGTTTTTTTCTTGTAAATTTGTTTGAGATCTTTGTAGGTTCTGGATATTAGCCCTTTGTCAGATGAGTAGATTGCAAAAATTTTCTCCCATTCTGTAGGTTGCCTGTTCACTCTGATGGTAGTTTCTTTTGCTGTATAGAAGCTCTTTAGTTTAATGAGATCCCATTTGTCAATTTTGGCTTTTGTTGCCATTGCTTTTGGTGTTTTAGACATGAAGTCCTTGCCCATGCCTATGTCCTGAATGGTATTACCTAGGTTTTCTTCTGGGGTTTTTATGGTATTAGGTCTAACATTTAAGTCTCTAATCCATCTTGAATTAATTTTCGTATAAGGAGTAAGGAAAGGATCCAGTTTCAGCTTTCTACTTATGGCTAGCTAATTTTCCCAGCACCATTTATTAAATACGGAATCTTTTCCCCATTTCTTGTTTTTCTCAGGTTTATCAAAGATCAGATGGCTGTAGATGTGTGGTATTATTTCTGAGGACTCTGTTCTTTTCCATTGGTCTATATCTCTGTTTTGGTACCAGTACCATGCTGTTTTGGTTACTGTAGCCTTGTAGTATAGTTTGAAGTCAGGTAGCGTGATGCCTCCAGCTTTGTTCTTTTGACTTAGGATTGTCTTGGCAATGCGGGCTCTTTTTTGGTTCCATATGAACTTTAGAGCAGTTTTTTCCAATTCTGTGAAGAAACTCATTGGTAGCTTGATGGGGACGGCATTGAATCTATAAATTACCTTGGGCAGTATGGCCATTTTCATGATATTGATTCTTCCTATCCATGAGCATTGTATGTTCTTCCATTTGTTTATGTCCTCTTTTATTTCACTGAGCAGTATTTTGTAGTTCTCCTTGAAGAGGTCCTTTACATCCCTTGTAAGTTGGATTCCTAGGTATTTTATTCTCTTTGAAGCAATTGTGAATGTAAGTTCATTCATGATTTGGCTCTCTGTTTGTCTGTTACTGGTGTATAAGAATGCTTGTGATTTTTGCACATTAATTTTGTATCCTGAGACTTTGCTGAAGTTTCTTATCAGCTTAAGGAGATTTTGGGCTGAGACAATGGGGTTTTCTAAATATACAATCATGTCGTCTGCAAAGAGGGACAATTTGACTTCTTCTTTTCCTAACTGAATACCCTTGATTTCTTTCTCTTGCCTGATTGCCCTAGCCAGAACTTCCAACACTATGTTGAATAAGAGTGGTGAGGGAGGGCATCCCTGTCTTGTGCCAGTTTTCAAAGGGAATTTTTCCAGTTTTTGCCCATTCAGTATGATATTGGCTGTGGGTTTGTCATAATGAGGCCAACATCATCCTGATACCAAAGCCTGGCAGAGACACAACAACAACAAAAAAAACAATTTTAGACCAATATCCCTGATGAACATCGATGCAAAAATCCTCAAGAAAATACTGGCAAACCGGATCCAGCAGCATATCAAAAAGCTTATCCACCATGATCAAGTTGACTTCATCCCTGGGATGCAAGGCTGGTTCAACATACGCAAATCAATAAACGTAATCCAGCATATAAACAGAACCAAAGACAAAAACCACATGATTATCTCAATAGATGCAGAAAAGGCCTTTGACAAAATTCAACAGCCCTTCATGCTAAAAACTCTCAATAAATTCGGTATTGATGGAACGTATCTCAAAATCATAAGAGCTATTTATGACAAAAGGGGGGAATTTTTAAACAAAATTATGAGAGGCCATTGTTTTGGACTAAGCTCATGCAGTAGGCCCCAACAGACCAGACCAAACCAAAATGGAGTCACTTGTGCTAAATGTGACATAATCAAACTAAGACTTTAAAGAAATACATAGATTCTAGAACAGACCAGGTCTTGGTTTTTCCTCCTGTAAACAGGACGTTCCAGTACATAAGGAGGTACATTGACTCTAACTTTCACAAAAAAAGTAACCTAAATTCCTTGTTCCCACCTTACAAAACCCATGTTCTGCTATTTCCCAGTAAGTTTAAACACCAAAGAAGTATATTTACGATGGTGATTGTGACATCAAAGACTAAAGTTTTGACTAAGCTCTCAAAATTGAGAAGATGACCAAAAGGGGGGAATTGTTAGACCAATTTTAGCCTAAATCTGCCTCCTTACATATTTTAAGTTTGGCCTAAAGCTTTTTCTATACTTTGAGAACTATAATCTAAATGGAGTTGTATACAAACTGTAGTCTACTCTTGTGTCAGTCACTGAGTTTTGGCTGATCAAAAGTGGCCAACTGTTCAAACCTTGTTCAAATAAGGAAAAGCCGATATGTAACCAATCCAGCTGTTTCTGTACATCATTTCTGTTTTCCGTATGTCATTTTCCTTTTCTGTCCACAAATCTTCTTCCACCACATGGCTGCACTGGAGTCTCTGAGCTTGGGAGACTGAATTGTACTTTGCTCAATTAAACTCTTTTAAATTTAATTTGGCTAATGTTTTACTTTTAGCACTATATTCAGGAAATGTAGACTAATTTAAAAAAGTAAAATAGTCTTGATATATGTATTTCCCTAAATTCCAGTCTCATAATTATATGGATCTGGGATGGTTTATTTTTGAGATAAGAAGATTTTTGATATTCTTGCTCCCTCTTCTTTGAACAACCCATGATTTTTTTTTCCATACATCTGATTTAGCACTTGGGTTCCACTAGAGAATTAAACCCTACAGAAAATGATTTTAGTGACTGTTTTCTCAATTTTCCCAAGGACAGTGCAAGTTAGTACCATTTTAGATATATAAGGGAAGTTAATTTATTCTGTACAATGAGTACCTTAGGCTGGAATTATGGTTAATTCTGTTATGGAGCCTCACATGAAAAGAGCTGCTAAGTACTATGCTACGTGTCATTCTTGAGGGGTCTCTTCAGCTGACTCCAGTAATAAAGGAAGCAGGAAGCCTGGCTTTTAAGAGAGATTACAGAGAAGAGGAGAGAAGGCCTTCTATTGTAATTCTTCGTGGTATTCCCATGCCTTCAACATCCCATTCCTAAATGGTAAGGTGATTAAAAACATGCAACAGTTTGGTAAAGAAAACATGATTTATGAGATAAGTCATGGTTTTAGAAATGTCATTTGTTTTCATGGTTCAAGGAGAGTTTTCTTGATTGACAAAAAATATTTGAGTCTAATTTAAGAATGTGAGTTTTCATTCCTATTCTCACCTTTTTCTCTGTCTTCACTCCATATAGGATGAAAACCTGACACCAAACAGAGGCTAGTGAGTCACTTTGGTTCTATTTATACCTAAATGATTATTAAATTTCTTTTAAGTCTCTTAAGTTCATGTACTCTTGGATAACAGCTGTGGTGTAAGAGTAGAGAATTAACTTTAAATTAAATTTAAATATCAAACAGTATATCTACTTCCAGTAGGATGCAACAGAACAAATCACTGGTAAGTGTGAATTCTTCAAGTTATTTCAATATACTCTAAGCCATTTACTAAATTTTATTATACCTGTGACCCCCAAAGAGCCATTTTTCCCTAAAATATAGATCAAATTCTCTTTCATTCCCATATTTAAAAACATTTAAAAGCTCTCTATTGCACGAAGAATAAAATAAGAGGCTCTTATTAAGGAATTCAAGGCCTTTCAAAATCTGGTTTCAATCAGGCTCTCTTGTCTTCTCCATTCCTACAAAGCTCTTGGTTCAGATATGATACATACCCTTTGTCCTAACATGCCATGCCTTCGCTCATGCTCCTCTTTTGACTTGTGTGCCCTTTTTTGCTTCTCCATAAACTAATCTTTTATTAATCCCTAAAAATGTCAACTCAGTATCATCTTAACTTTTCTTTAAGAAGAGAATAGTGGAGTAGTTCTCAAACTTGGTTGCATATGGGATCACTAGGTAACTTAGAAAAGAGAAATACCAATTTCTGAGTCCTACACCCAGAGATTCTGATTTATTTGGTCTGAAGTAGGGCCTGGGTATCAGTACATTTTCTAAGGTTCCCAGGCAAATCTAACATGCAGTCAAACAGAACCCCTAGGAGTGTGGTTAAGAGCCCAGAATAGTCAGACTGTGGGTAAGTCTTGATTTCACTACTCTGTGTATATTGTTGCTTAACTTTTCTATGTCTCAGTTTTCTCATTTATAAAATTGAGAAAATAATCTACTTAATTCTTAGGGTTGTTGTGAACATTAGCTTAGATAATGCTGGTCAAGAACTTAGCCTAAAACCTGACATAATAAATGTTAGCCATTATCAATAGAAAAAATAGTTGTTACTTCCAGGTTCTGGCCTTTATAATTCCCTTTTAAACTCAAAAATTAACTCAGTTATAATCTTTACTACATTGTGTTTGTATTTCTCCATCCCTAGCTTGTATCATGCTTGAGAGCAGCAGCCTGGCCCTACTAGTTCTTGCCCTCGGCTTCCTATTCTATCAGAATTATTTCCTTTTGACCTTTTCTCTTTAATAACACATATTTGAAGGCATCATTCTCTCTTTGGAGGAAAGCTGTAATAAGATCTTAACTAATCTCCCTACCTGGGCTCTTCCCTGTTAACTGTGTCATACATGAGTTTTTCACCTTCTCTGTGCTGTTAAGGGCATTGTCAAAACTGTTCTTATGGAACTCACAGTTCTTTATTTACAAGTTTGACTTGAGTTTCAACTATGAGCTCTTTGAGAGGCAAGATCTGTATCTTATGTCAATTGCACAACTGGCTTTTAGCAGTTTCTAGGAACATAGTGTGCTCAACTTGCAGGGAGGGAAAATAAAAGGAAAGAAGAATGAAAGAAAGAAATTTAGAGAGGATTAGATGATATTTCTGAGCCTAATTAGAAAGTATAATTGAAAGCAGCCTCTAAAAAATTATGTTTCAAGAATCGACATAGAACAGAGGGAAGATGTGAATATGAAGAAAATCTAAGGCAACATAAATTCATAAATCATTGTGTAGCAGTCACAGACTTTACTGGAAGTGTTTTAAAGATTCAACATTGATACTTTAATTATTTCTCAAGCTCTTCAATAGAATTTTCTAATTATCTGCCTATGCCTTCTTCTTCCCTACCCCTTCCACGTTGCTATCAATCTAAGCAACTTTTATGACATGTCTTAAGATTGGAACACCATAATTGGGTGAATTTCTTACATGCAGACTATTGGATCATAATGTCCCTTGCAAAAGAGAAAGCTGTAAAAGTAAATAAAGATGTTAAATTCCCTTTGTCAGATTGCTGATGACGAATGCTTCAAGAAATAGAATAATAATGCTGAAAAGAGATGTGACTATATGAAGATCATTAAAATAAATCTAAATTTAACCTGTATATTCTTTATGATTGTGATTAAATGGAAAATTAAAATCAGCTTAATAGCTGTGCTGTTGAAATGTTTTGTGGTATGCTATCAGCATATTTCAAATTTTAGTACCAAACTCATTAGAAGATATTTCAAATATCTACATTTTGCCTAACCAGAAGACCATTAAAATGCACATTGTCTTTTTCCTGTGGGGATTATATGCCACATCTTATTTACTAGCCTTGGAGCATGTTTCAAAGTACTTAGTATTGCTATTTATGATCCGAAGTAGACAAAATGAAAATGAACTACAGTGTCTATTAAGTTGTAAAATATAGTCAATGTTATGTTTTTGTTTTTTATTTCCTCTTTTGTTTTCTTTAAAAAATAGCATTTATCGTGTTTCTGTTTATAGAGTGATTCAGGCTCATTGTTTAACATTTTGAAGCAAATAAGAGTAAAACAAAGTAAAAAAACCTCATAATGTCATGGCATTTTATTATTTTATGTTTTGTTTAAGCTTTTATTTTCTATGTGGAAATATATTAATTTAAAGAAACATCCTCCAGATATTGTTACATTCCTGCAATTTCAAATATTCAAAATATTTTTGCAGCTTAATTTTTATGTTCTTTGGTAGTTCCACAGGGGATTAGGGCAAAGGGGTAAGACATTTATTATTCTAGCACATCTTATCATGAAATTTTCTACAAAAGTTTTTGAATGAGTTCAGAATGAATTGAGAATGAGAAGGAACAAGAAACTAGTTGCTAAGTGAAAGCTAGGAATCTATGCGAGGGGGTCAAGTTTGCTAATCTCATCTCAGAAACAGTAGCATCAGAGCAGGAAGGAGAGAGACACAAAGGTGAAGCCCATAGGACAAAAGAGCCAAAGCTGGAGAAATAGATCCCGGAATGATGACAGAGTCTGAGGGGGGTCTTACACCTTTTATCTTGTTGTATTTGACATTAACTGTAAAAGAAAACGGGAGAAAAAGGGTCACTCTTCTTTTTCACAGTAAAGATTAAGGTGCATGCATATAAACACAGCTCATCTATCCAGTGTCTTTATTTCAGAAGGTAAATTTTCATTATTCTGACTCTGAAGGAAATAAGAGGATTTGGGCACTCAAGAGTGATACATACTTCAAGTCAACATCACGTACAGGATCATGCACAGGTGTGTGCACCACTGGGGGAGCTGATCTTTGATGCCCTTGTAACTCTCAGGCAAACAATGGCCTATTTTGTGCTTTGTATAAATCTCTCATCTAGTAGACCAAAAACCCCATAAAAAAGCTACTATTAGCCCCATTTTACATCCAAGAAAGAGGCAGTTTGTATAATTTAAATCATTTGTTCAAACCTATATAATGAAAGAGCTCAGACTTATATTCAGGTCTATTGACTGAAGGATGGTATATGATATAAAAAATATTTGAAATCATTGAGGTGAATTCCAGAATACTAAAATCATGGGAACTCTGTAAGCTTTAAGGGTATGAACTAAATAACCTTAGTGGGAAGAACAACTTCACATCAGATATGTGGAACCCATTTCCTCAAGATTTTGTGCCATGTGAGAAGATAAATCTGATCAAGAAAGATTCTCAGAAATTTGCCATAGGGAAATTATGAGTGTGAGTGTTTTAATAGATTTTCAATTCTATGGCTTTGTACTCTCACCATAAACAAACTAACAAAAAACAAACAAAAAAAAAAACCCAGGCTTTGTCTTTTCATAACATCAAGTGAGGCAGCAAGGCAGTCCAGAAAACATGTGCACTTTGGAGACAAATGTATTAAGGTCCAAAATTTCAGCAGCACCACTAATTAGATGTAGGAATTGGGCACACTATTTAATCTTTCTGAATCTGTTTGAATTTTGACATCTGTGTGAGGGGGCAATAATTCATTTCTCATAAACTTGCTATGCTGATTAGATGAGATTATGGATTATGAAAAGCTGTCTAGAAATGCTGGCTGTTTTTAGACAGCAACGATTTTTTTTTTTTTTTACTATACAGTGAAAAAAACCATTCTTCCAAAAAGTGCCAGATGTTATTCTTGGTTGTGTTTCAAAGAGCACTAAATATGGTTGCATCCTTCAGGGTGGTTGCTTTGTAAGCCAGGTGCAAAAAGGAGGCTCTTTCCCAGAGAGTTTCAACAGTGATATCAGCTGACTCACGTAATTCAAGACCATCTCAAGATTGCCATGTGGACCTGGTATCCATCTGTTGTTTGAGTAAATAATAATTTAATTTCTATTTTCAGTTAAACAAAATAGACAAGAGCATCTACCATTGCTTATTCATTGGCAGTTTGTCTGCTCCCTGAATAATTATTGCATCTCAGTTGATTGTTTCTGTATCTAAATTTGGAGTATCCCAAAATGAATTTCTTTAACCTTGGGTAAATATTGAAGCAATCAGTAGAAAATGCAGATCCACTTTTACCTAGATAGTCAATTAATCTTGAACAATGTCTGACTGACTTCTCCTTTCCTAAAAATATTCTTCACCCGCAGAACAAAATCCAAACCCTTCAATGTATACACAAAGGTCTTCACAAGTTAATCTCTGCTCTTTCTGCCCTGTCTTCCTTCCATGCTTTCTAGTCACAAAAACCTCGAGTGGCTTCCCAGAGTCCTCCACTGCTTGCAGCTTTGTCTTTCTTTGTCGTCACACCACCTGCCTCAGGTCATTCCTTCACTTTCAGACTTGGATAAACATCACTCCCTAGTGTATGATCTACATTCTTGAGCAGCTGTCAAGGGGCCAGCTGACCCACCACTGGGAGAAACGTGATCGATGAGAAAGTTAACAGACATTTTCTTTCTTCCTCTTCCTTGTAGACTACTTCCACATGTGGTGTTTCCAGAGCTGTACTTAGCAAACATGCTTGCTGAGTGGCACACTGTGTCTCTCTACTTGTGTAGCTATAGCTGTAGTAATGCATTGTATCACCCTGTATCACATCTTCCACATCCCCCCACTACCCCACTCTGTTTTCTGTTACTTTTGTGGTCCTGGGCATGTACCTTGCAAATTAAGTGTTAGTGCCTTAAGTCATACTTCACGTTCTTCTTTCTAGGGGACCTAGGCTAAAACACTATCATTTCTCAAGTCACCAATGTTTTGCATTTTTTTTTTAGATATTCTGCTTGGAATGTGCCTCCACTCTCCATTATTACTAAAGATCCAGTTCAATTGAATTGCTGATATATCTATGCTCTCATGGTACCTGGCTCCTCTACTGTTACTAAAGCACACAACATGCTATTTTGTATATACGTAGTGGTAGGCAAATCTCTCCTGACAGACTGTAACCTCCTTGAAGACAGGAAAGTTGTCATTTATTCCTATATTGTTAGCACTTAGAATGGTGCTTGTCACTGATATAGTACTCTCTAAAATGGTTTAAGGAATGAATAGGACCAAACAAATTTATGTGCTTTCTTTGGTTTCTCTTGAGCATAATGGTCTAATGCTAAGGCATTTTATCATTATTTATCATTAGAAATGTGTTATATTATTACCTTTATGTGTGAAATAAAGGGAGCTCCTTTGACCTGGAATCAAGAGGAGAAAGTCATTTGAATGGCTGTAATATGGGAACCCCTGACATGATCACTTCTTCTTACTGATATATCTGTGACACATGCTTCTATAACACATATTTTAAGCTGTGTTTTTGGACAAATTGGCAAATGATTGGTACGTCTCTAGATGGCATTACTCTAAAATTATTTGTGATATGTACAGTTTTCTAGAATGACTTACTAATTGTGATTCCACACCTAACTTGAGGACGACACATAGTCAAATGGGCTTATGTGATGGGTCCAAAGGATAGAAATTTAGGAGGGCCTCAAAGGTGATTGAGGCAGTATTTGGTATTACCTAGATAAACATTATGAATTTGGAATTATAGCAGCTCTAGGATTAGATATTTAGCCTACCATCTTGAATTTCTCCAATACAGTGTCCCCAAATGATACCTCCTCTTTCTTTACCTTTCCTCAAGTTGATATGTAGGATCTATATAATCTGTGTATTTTCCTGTTGACACACAGATGGATCAACCTGCTCTGGTAAATGTCTTTATTAACAGATGCTAAAGACAAAATACCAAGAGAGAATAGAAAAATATGGAAGCAAATCTCCTAGGGCAATGAACAAAGAGTGCATTCTCTCTCTTAAATACATTACCTCTATGGTCTCTTCTTCAGTGCCTCTTTCTGCAGCCTTCTGCCTGATCCTCATGTTGTCTTGGGAGGATTTAGTTGCAAAATCCATGTGTAAGTCTTTTTCTTTGGGTTAAGCTAGTACAGAGACATTTCTTAATGTCCACAGTGTAAGGTAAAACAGGTGTCAAAAACCATAATATTTTGCTAGCCAAATATTGTTGACCATTTATACATGATCCTATGACCCCCTCCAAAGGGGGCATAAATGCATAAATGCAGAGAAAAGTGGATTCTGGTAGTACTTGGGCCATAGTTAGAAAATGAGCTCATGACTGAGAACTGAGAGACAGATACTAACATGTATTGAATGCCTAAGCACTGTTCTAAGGTGTTTTATTCATCTAATTTTTTCAATAACAATACTGTGAACTAGGTACTTTATTTTCATTTTACATATGAGGAAACTGATAACCCAGCTGATTTAAGTAACTTGTCCAAGACTACACAACCAGGTAGAGGCTGAACAATATGATTGTCAACAATACTGTGTTTCTGATGTGGCATGGTGAGGATTCTCCAGGAAAAAGACACTTTGGGTGACTTCTTACTTTTGTTACCATCTGTTTCCATGCTTGGTGAAATACTCATTATACATCACACTGTTCCAGGCACCACTTCCTGCAAAGACAGCCATTTCTCAAGTAACTCTTCTGGGTGGCTAAGACTATTTATAGTGGTAGTTGAGACTGGCAGTTCAATAGTTAATGCCTGATGGCATAAAGCATCCCACGGAGTGGGACAACTGAGTGAGAATTTCAGCATATTGGACTTCGGCAGACACAGGGTGAAGCAAATGAGCCTCCTGACATAGGCAGCTATCCCATTCCATTTGACATCAATTGAAAAGCTTAAAGAATGTTCTAAACCTTCCCAATCTCTTCTCCTGCAGGGATAATATCACATCATTTCTGAGGAGAACAGAAAGTTTATTTTGTGCACTTTGAAAATTTAAGAACTCAGGTGTAAGTTCTTATAATTTGAACAGTTCAACAGAATGTTCAGATAAAAGGTCGTGAAAGCTTTTTCCTTCCTGTTGTCTCTTTCAGTTATAATGGTTGAGAAGCCACTTTAAGTGAAAGACCTTTCTTTCCTCTTTTCAAGATAAAGACTCAAGCCCTAAGAATCTGCCAAAATAAACTATTTCACATAACAAAATTTTTTCAGAAAAGAAGCACATGTGAAAATTTCTTAATTGTTCACAAAGCTCTTCTACTTCCTATGCAAAGGAAGTATGAAAATGTAATAATATTAAGTTGGAGCCTAATAAATTGTGATTGTTGAGAGAAAAACATAAAAACAGAGGCTTACTCAAGGTGAGTTCCATTTCTTTTTAATTACACCATTTTATTTGTTGTGTCTACTCCCATGTATTCATAAGAAGCCTTGTCATCTTCTGTATAGCTGCCATGTCTTGCTTTCTTTTTAAATCTAAGATGCCTGAAATTGAATGCATTCACCTCTTCTGAAAGCCCACTTTCACTTTTGGCCCTGTGACCTCACCAATTTTGAAAGGCATGGTACTATCCTTACCTACTGCAATTCATGGAACTATTTTAAAGTCCCCTTCTCTGTTGGTTGCCTCTCCAAATAGTCACCCTTCTCTTAATTGACTTCCTCTTATCTGCCCCAACCTTCATTCCTTCCCAAGCCTTGCAGTACAAGATTCAACACTCCAATTTTTATTAACCAACCCCACTGCCTATGGAACTTCATGATCCCTTATTTCTGGCCAGGCAGTTCTGGTCATGGTCCTTCTAAAGCATGATGACATTCCAGAAACTATTCTGCATATCATCGAATTCAGTCCTCACCATGGTGTAGTGAACATGAGTGCTGGCTGGTTGAGCACTGAAACCAGGAAAGTAATGGACCTTATTGTGGGAATTTGGCAGGTAATGTAACTGCTCCATGTGTTTGCCTTCTTATTTGTAAAATGAGGATAATTCTGGCATCTACCTCATTGGGTTATCGTGAGGATTTAATACAGGCATGTATTAACAGTTTCCAGCCCACAGGGTGTGCTCAGTAGATGTTGGCTGTTGGTATCAAATCATATAGAAGGAGACAGGCACAGACAGATTAGGCAATTGCCAACGTGCTGTAAAGTTAGTGAAGTTGCAGTTTGAATCATGTCTGACTTCAGTATCCACTTAAACATTATGCTATGTGGCTTCTCTTCACAGCATTTATACGTGCAGTCTCTTCTCAATCTGTTTACTTTAAGTAACAGCTTAGATCTCTGCACTATTAGTACTGCACTCCCCACCTCCTACCTCTGAGATGCCATGCAAACCATAGAGAGGTAGCAGGTGGCCCCAGTTTGTGCCTTTAGCCACTTTATCTTGGCTGCTGGCCAGAAGGATGTGATAGCCTGCTGCTGACTGGGCTCTGAACACCTTGAGTGAAACACCTGATTGAGGCAGGAGCAGGATAGCTGGATTGAGGCCTTCATTGAGGTAAGCTGATCAATGCATTCCTTTTACATCACAAAAGACTTCTAAAGAGGCACAACCTGTATATTAGGATGCCAGAGCTGACGGAGAGACCCAGGGTCTACCTAGGGGTCACCCTCTGGTGAAAGTCAATTTTCAGTGCAGGGATCATGTTCATGGCGTGAAGACTCCTGTTACACTCCTGACTAGTCAACTTCCAAACAAGAAAAAAGCTGTTGAGATTCATGATTACTAGGACAGGACTAGGTTAAATAGTTTAGGTGAGAAAAGTGTCTAGAATGCTGGAAGAAAGAAAAGAAAGGATAAAACTAATATTTATTATGTGAAATTTTTTTCTGTGCCAGGCACTATTTCAGATATTATCATATATTCAATAATTTGGTCCATAAAAATTTAATGAGCACTTTTTATGAGCCAGGATAGCCTCTGAGAGGTCCCAGGGCACTAGGACTAATACAGCAGACATGCTCTTTGCCTTTATAGAGCTTAGATTCTTGAACAGGGAAAGATGCAGAGCAAACATTTATATATCCTTTTTTCAACTTCTGAGAGGAAGGAATGTATTTCCATTTACGAATGTGGAAACTGAGTCCCAGAGAAATGAGCTATCTTGCTTACTATCACAGGTCCGTTAAGAAGCTGGATTTTATATCCAGCTATTTCTAGACATTAGTTTTGATATTCTTCCATTTGTCACAGAATCTCTTCTGCCATAAACTTTATGGTTAGCTTTGTAGCTAACATTAGATTAAACAATAAATTTGAGAGGCAAGCTAGTGAGATTTTGACATATATTGGGTTGTTCTTCAGGAAACAAGCCAGATGCTTTTATTCAGTCTCCTAAAAATTTTCAATATCAGAGTTCTTAATAGTGACTCCTACTTAAGCATCAGGTATATTAGGCACAATTATTTCTGAGTAGCTCAATAACAATAAATTTTTTTCTACCAAAATCCTTAAAAGGTACACATTGATTCAAAATAAAATTAGTTCCAAGTTTAATTGTCTGCCTCTCAGCCCCAGGAATTAGATTCCCACCGAAATGCCTGAAAATATGTGAAAATAAAGAATGTTTTTTATCTACACTAGAAAATAGAGGCTGGGCTTGGTGGTTCACACCTGTAATCCCAGCACTTTGGGAGGCTGAGGCGGGTGGATCACCTGAGGTCAGTTCAAGACCAGCCTGGCCAACATGGCAAAACCCCATCTCAACTAAACATACAAAAATTAGCTGGGCATGCTGGTGCATGCCCATAGTCCCAGCTGCTCAGGAGGCTGAGGCACGAGAATCGCTTGATCCGGGAGGCAGAGGTTGCAGTGAGCCGAGATTGTGCCTCTGCACTCCAGCCTGGGCGACAGAGCGAGACTCCATAAAAAAAAAAAAGCCACCCTTTTTCAGGCTGGGCGTGGTAGCTCACACCTGTAATCCCAGCACTTTGGGAGGCTGAGGTGGGTGGATCACCTGAGGTCAAGAGTTCAAGACCAGCATGGCCAACATGGTGAAACCCTGTCTCTACTAAAAATAAAAAAATGAGCCAGGTGTGGTGACATGCACCTATAATCCTAGCTACTCAGGAGGCTAAGGCAGGAGAATTGCTTGAACCCAGGAGATGGAGGTTGCAGTGAGCTGAGATCCTGCCACTACTGCACTCCAGCCTGGATGACAGAGTAAGACTCCATCTCAAAAAAAAAAAAAAAAAAAAAAAAAAAAACAAGAAGAAGAAGAAGAAAAGATATGAAAGAATGTATGTTAATTAGAATAGGCTTGAGAAAGCTTCACTAATAACCTCAAATCTTTTTTTTTTTTTATACTTTATGTTCTAGGGTACATGTGCACAATGTGCAGGTTTGTTATATATGTATACATGTGCCATGTTGGTGTGCTGCACCCACTAACTCGTCATTTACATTAGGTATATCTCCTAATGCTATCCCTCCCCCCTCCCCCGACCCCACAACAGTCCCCGGTGTGTGATGTTCCCCTTCCTGTGTCCAAGTGATCTCATTGTTCAATTCCCACCTATGAGTGAGAACATGTGGTGCTTGGTTTCCTGTTCTTGTGATAGTTTGCTGAGAATGATGGTTTCCAGCTGCATCCATGTCCCTACAAAGGACACGAACTCATCCTTTTTTATGGCTGCATAGTATTCCATAGTGTATATGTGCCACATTTTCTTAATCCAATCTGTCATTGAAGGACATTTGGGTTGATTCCAAGTCTTTGCCATTGTGAATAGTGCCGCAATAAACATACATGTGCATGTGTCTTTATAGCAGCATGATTTATAATCCTTTGGGTATATACCCAGTAATGGGATGGCTGGGTCAAATGGTATTTCTAGTTCTAGATCCTTGAGGAATCACCACACTGTTTTCCACAATGGTTGAACTAGTTTACAATCCCACCAGCAGCGTAAAAGTGTTCCTATTTCTCCATGTCCTCTCCAGCACCTGTTGTTTCCTGACTTTTTAATGATTGCCATTCTAACTGGTGTGAGATGGTATCTCATTGTGGTTTTGATTTGCATTTCTCTGATGGCCAGTGATGATGAGCATTTTTTCATGTGTCTGTTGGCTGTATAAATGTCTTCTTTTGTGAAGTGTCTGTTCATTTCCTTTGCCCACTTATTGATGGAGTTGTCTGTTTTTTTCTTGTAAATTTGTTTGAGTTCTTTATAGATTACAACCTCAAATCTTAATCTGTGCATCTGTCGCAACAAAGGCTTATTTGTCTCTCTTCTACTCTTTATGTCTTTACTACGATATCACCTTTCTAGCAAAATCTTATCTGCAAAACTTTCTAGTCTTCTTCCTCTAATACTACATTTTTTAATTCTCTGTTTTATTTTTCTTTACAGCTTTTTGAAAACAATAGATCTGATTTGCCATAAATGTAATATTCATTTATTGTTTCACACCACTAGACTGTAACTCTATGAAGGAAGAGCCTTTGTTTTCTTTCATTTTTTATTGCTATATCTTTATTGCCTAAAACAGGTTCTGGGACATGGTAGGCACTCAACCAAGATTTCCTGAGTGAATGAATTAATGTAATGATGAGGAAACTGAGGCTAGAGAGCACTATACATCTCATTTTGCCTCGTTTTATATTTATCATTATGTTTTTGAGATCTTTCCATGTTGGTATATACAGATCTAGCTAATTCCTCTTAGCACAATATTATATAATTTGAATATGTCAATTTTGTTGCTGTTTTTTTTCCCCTCTATTTCACCATAGATGAGCATTTAGGCTATTTTCAATGTAAGACTTTGGTGTTAAATGTGGAGTAGGATGTTTTCAGTTGGCTTAGAAATGCAGAAATCAGTTAAGGCCTAAAGCTAAAGGCAAAAATGCCTCACGTTCTCTTCATGGGACCATCATCCACAGGTACCATCTGCCTCTCTTCAGACTTACCCTCTCCCAACTGGGTATAATAAGGGGCCTGGAAGAGAAAAGGAGGTATCCTCTTGGGGAGTACTTTATTCACACAAGGAAATTTTCTCCTTACCTACCTTGTGCTCTGTGTATGTGTGTGGCGGGCGGGGGGGGGGGGCGGGGTGGCGGGGTGAGGGGAGAAGATAGCACATGCCCCCTTCCTGAATCCTAGGAAAAGAGCCCACAAAAAATCATTTATGAAATGCTGAAGTGCCCAGATTAACTGCCCAACACTACATTTTGAGTCAGGGAAATTCTCTTCTGCAAGTTGCTGATGTCTGAGATGCTGGAGAAAAAGGAAGAGAAGAGAGGATAGATCTAAGGGAAGGAGTACCAGGAAAGCTCCCAGAATCTTCTCTACTTGGCATGGCAAGGCCATGCTCTTTTTCTGTCTTTTAGGTGAAGAGTACATTTCTTTGGCACTCTCATTTAAAGGTTTGAGTTGAAATATTGTCCATTCTGTGTTGGTCTTTCATCTTTCATCATTTACTTAAAAGTCGTTTTCTTTCTTCTTACTCTAACCATGTTCTTCTAAAGGCCCAAAGTTTCAAGTAAAACGACCAATACAAACAATTTTATGTGTGGTTGTGCAACTCTTTACTAGGAGGACACAATGTCTTTAAAATATGAAATGAGGCAAACTATGCTGTATTCAGGAGCTGTAGTGGGACAAAAACAATTTTTGATCATTCATAACAAAATAGTTGTACTTGAGGGCTTTAAGTTAGATACCTAGAGTAACTTTTAGACATGTTAAAAACAGTTTCTAAGCTGCCTTTAAATTTTCCTGAGTGTGATTTACTTTTTAATTAAAATCACACTCAAAAATATATTTAAAGTGATTAAAAATATCACATTATAATGCAATATGAAGACATCATTTATATATAATTAGTTAAGGTATTTCTGATTAAATCTCATTTTTTACATTGACCATGCCATTTCTGGATTATTCATGTCTTCTACCAGACTCCCTACATATAAAATGTTTTATAATTATTATGTTTTCCACAAGTGTTGGGTTAATACTTGTGAATGTTTCTTAAAAGACATAAGAGTTTTTATTTAAGTTATAGTGGATGTAAATCATACACTTAAGTTTCTGAATATTCACCCTGTGATTTCCTCTCTTTTCCAGATCCTCTTATTGCATATTGTACTTGAATGGACTCTCATTGCCAAAGATTTGATTAAGTAAATGTCGTAACTGGAAATTAAATTATAAGCACTTATCAAATTGCAGTCAGGTGATATTGATCCTTAAATGTAACCTATATATTCAATGCAGCATGTAAGGCGTGGGCTTGCTATCTATGAAATGAGCTGTGGTAATAAATTGGGTACACTACATTCTTCATCATGCTTTTAGTGTCCATTAAACCAATTACTAAAAAGTAGGAGGAGGGTGGATGAAGAAAGCCATTGTGAATGCTGGAGATTTTTAAATGTATACTGTTACCAATGTGGAGAGGGCATTGCACTATTCACTTCTTTATAGTTTCTCTAGTTTCTCCTTAGGGATTCTTTTTTTTTGGGGGGGGGATGGAGTCTCGCACTGTCATCTGGGCGGGAGTGCAGTAGCACAATCTTGGCTCACTGCAACCTCCACTTCCAGGCTTCAAGGGATTCTCCTGCCTTAGCCTCTCAAGTAGCTGGGATTACAAGTGCCCGCCACCATGCCCAGCTAATTTTTTTTTTGTATTTTTAGTAGAGATGGGGTTTCACATTGGTCAGGCTGGTCTCAAACTCCTGACTTTGATCTGCCCACCTCGGCATCCCAAAGTGCTGGGATTACAGGTGTGAGCCACCACCTGGAATTCTTTTCTAAACGAGTTTCTCTACTGCCCATCATCAGATTCTACTGGGTATCTCTAACTTACTGCATCTCAAACTGGCTCTTCTCTGGAAAAATGCTACTGTGGGCAGAATTTCCTTTATATTATGGCTCCTTGTGAGTTTTTGTCCAATCATAAGACATTAGAGGAGTTGCTGCCAATATTTCTTCACCAGCCCCTTACCCATCACCTTCTATTTGGGAGAACAGGTGTCCCACCAGACAGCTGTAACTGCTGAGGAGGCATCTGCAATTGCCAGGATAGTACCAAGGTTCTGCAAATGAATGGCCAGATTTCTGCCTGAAGGCACCAAGGTTTTGAATTTCCCGTACAGGGGCAATTACCTCCAACTCAGAAGGTGAAAAAGAACTTCTGTGGAGGCTACCTCCCTACGGGAACTCCTGCCAGCACACAGTGAAGCCCTGAGTTAATTGCATGTCAGCACTGGCTTTCCTGTCAGGAGGACTGTGACAACTGGGTCACGCTTATTTTAATCCCAGTTGAGGAAATTGGGGGATTAAAATAATTGTCTGGATATTTCTAGGTCAAACTGGAGCAGAAACCAAAGTTCACAGAACTTCTCTCCTGCCTACATTTCATCTTATATTCATTTTATTCTTCCTTTTTCCTCCTCCCCGTCTCCTGTTCCACTCCTGCACTTCCCCCTGAAATACTGGATGGTAGTGAAAAAGAGCTTTGGAGTTAAAAAGATTGGCCTCATAACATCAATTTTCCACTTATTTGCCGGCATCACTTTTGGCAAATAACTTTATTTGTTGAGCCTCCATTTTTTCATCTATCAGATATATTGTGAGAATTAATGAGTTAAATGATGTGAACAGTCTTGAGTTTGGTATATTCTCAGTACATCATTAAAACTAATCCCTTTATCTTTCACAATATTATTTCTCTATTTTATCCATACTAGGTCTTCACAGCTATATCTACAAACCTTCAAAGCTTATCCCGATACTCTGAGACCATCAAGGATTATTCGAACAATAAACCACATCAAGCACTGTTCAGCTACAGATAAATTTAATGCCGTAGCTATTATCTTACTCATTGACTGATTAATTGGTTGATGGATTCATTCATTGAAAAATTGTTTCATAAGCAACACTGTATTCTGGATGCTAGCTGTATCAGGAGCTGGAGAAGAGTACATCCTTTTAAGGAGATAAACAACAGTTAAGTCTGGGATGGCAGAAAAATTTCTCAAAGAGAAACAGAAATATGTTACACATGTATGGTACTTTATATGGTATTAACTTTCTGTACAAGACCAGTCATTAAATCCTGCCTCAAATGATTTGCTTTGTGGCTTTGTATTTTCATCTCTTTGGCTTTCTCAAGGCAGGTATTTCATGCTTTAGGCGGCAGGGCATAGAGGTATGTGCACAGATATTAAGAGTCTAGTTTAAAACTACACTTTCTGGTTATATAATTTACTTTGATATTTTAGTTACCCTCTCTGTGCTCAGTTTCCTCATTTGAAAATTAGGCCTATAAAAGATAAACACTTGATAGGGTTGTTGCTGTGTCTGGAATTGGTGGGTTCTTGGTCTCGTTGACTTCAAGAATGAAGCCATGGACCTTCGTCGTGAGTGTTACAGTTCTTAAAGATGGCGTGTCTGGAGTTTGTTCCTTCTTCCTGGTGGGTTCATGGTCTCGCTGGCTTCATGAGTGAAACTGTGGACCTTCACCATGAATGTTACAGCTCACAAAGGCAGCATGGACCCAAAGAGTGAACAGCACTGCAAAGAGCATAAGAACAAAACTTCCACAACTGGAACAGGACCAAGCGGGTTGCCCCTGTCTAGCTGGGGCAGCCTTTTATTCCCCTATCTGGCCACACCCACATCCTGCTGATTGGTCCATTTTACAGAGAGCTGATTGGTCCACTTTACAGAGAGCTCATTGGACTGTTTTGACCGGGTGCTGACTGGTGCATTTACAATCCTCTAGCTAGACATAAAAGTTCTCCAAGTCCCCACTAGGTTAGCTAGATACAGAGTACCAATTGGTGTATTTACAAACCTTGAGCCAGACACAGAGTACTGATTGGTGTATTTACAAACCCTGAGCTAGACACAGAGTGCTGATTGGTGTATTTACAATCCTCTAGCTAGACATAAAAGTTCTCCAAGTTGCCACCAGATTAGCTAGATACAGAGTGCTGATTGGTGCACATGAAATCCTCCAGCTAGATATAAAAGTTCTCCAAGTCCCCATCCGGCTCAGGAGCTCAGTTGGCTTCACCCAGTGGATCCTGCACTGGGGCTGCAGGCTTAGCTGCCCGCCAGTCCCCAGCTGAGCCTGCACTACTCAGCCCTCGGGCTGTCAATGGGACCCAGCGCCACAGAGCAGGGGGCGGCGCCCATCGGGGAAGCTCGGGCGGCAGGGGAGCCCGCCGCAGGGGAGGGGCTCGGACAGGGCGGGCTGCAGGTCTCTCGAGCCCTGCCTGCGGGGAGGCAGCTGAGGCCCGGAGACAACTCCAACCCAGTGCCGGCCAGCCGGCACCCTCTGCAGCTGCTGGCATGGGTGCTAAGCCCCTCACTGCCCTGGGCCGGAGGCACCGGCAGGCCGCTCAGTGTGCGGGGCCCACCGAGGCCGCGCCTGCGCCCGCCGGAACTCGCGCTGGCCCGCTAGCGCCGCGCGCAGCCCCGGTTCCCGCCCGTGCCTCTCCCTCCACACCTCCCCGAAAGCAGAGGGAGCGGGCTCCTGCCTCGGCCAGCCCAGAGAGGGGCTTCCACAGAGCCGTCGCG
The DNA here is from genome assembly GCF_049350105.2 of Macaca mulatta. NCBI lineage: Eukaryota > Metazoa > Chordata > Mammalia > Primates > Cercopithecidae > Macaca > Macaca mulatta. The sequence continues at coordinate 57,485,918 of NC_133420.1, read as the reverse complement.
GGCTGAAGGGCTCCTCAAGCACCGCCAGAGTGGACGACGAGGCTGAGGAGGCGCTGAGAGTGAGGGCTGCTAGCACATTGTCACTTCTCATCGTGACACCTCAGAACAGTGCTGAGCCCAAAGCCCTGAAGTATTAATAGTCCCAGAGTATTAGTAGTCAGCCCTAGAGTATTAGTAGTTAGTACTGTAAATTAGTGTCTTTAATCTATGCTGGCATTACATCTTCTCTGGATTCTCACTAGTCCAAAAGATTTTGCCCAGATTTGCTTTCTTTAATTTGTATTATAAAAGAAAAGTGTAAACAATCCTTCCTTCTAAACAACACGTATGACCTGAAGATTCCTATAAACTTTCTCCTTCCCTCTCTCTAGTTCTCCCCCTTTAAGGAATTGCTGAAAGAAATAAGCCAATAGAAAATAACATGTTGAGTATCTGGTGGGCTGTGGGGGGTGGTTAGTGATATATCTAAAAGCTAAAATTATGAAATAAAAAAGGCTGAATTATTCTGGTAAGACCTTTGCTATCACTAATGAAATGCAGTGGCCCCTCTCCCCCTGCAGAATACATCTGGTGCAATTTTCCCTTTGGCCATAAATTTATGCAGCCACAGACAGCTGAGCAATAAATTCTTTGTTTAATTTCTCATAGTTCCCTGTTGAGAAGGGGTCCCTTCATGTGATTAGACTTGATGTGAAATAAAATGACAACGTTCTTACTCAGTTTTAATAATTATTTCCCTCTGTGTTATATATAATTTTGGGGTTATTTTAATATACTTAAACTAAACGGGATAATTAAATAGAGTTCTAATTGGTTTAATTGTCCCCATCTTTATAAAATGTGTTTATTTTAGTAGTATTGACTTTGAGAAAATGAAGGCATATATTTTATGTAACTATTTATTTTTGTGATTTGTACTCATGACATTAGGTAGCCCAGCTCCAAGATAGACTATACATACTCACTCATTGCATTTTCAGGTGCAGTGTTGCTCAGGGGAAGTATTTTTTTTTTTAACTTTTATTTTAAATTCAGGGGTACAAGTGCAGGTTTATTACATAGGTAAATTTGTGTCATGAGGGATTGTTATACAGATTATTTCATCACCCAGGTATTAAGCCTAGTACACATTATTTATTTTTCCTGATCCTCTCCCTCCTCTCACCCTCATCCCTCTGAAAGGCCCCAAAGTGTGTTGTTTCCCTCTGTGTGCCCATGTGTTCTCACCATTTAGATACCACTTATAAGTGAGAATATGTGGTATTTTAACTGCTGTGTCTTAGGCTATCATGTGCTGTCCTGGAAGATAGTCTGAAGCAACAGGTTGGAACTGATAGAGGTAAATGCTTTTCTTCCAGCTTCCTCTCTTCCTTTATGTGGAATTGAAACTCCTACTGTAATCATTCTTCATCAGTTTTATTTTGTTTCAATCACTTGGATCTACAATGTTTTAATTTTCACAATTTCCAAGTTTTATTTAGAACTTTTACAGTAAGCTCAATAGAATGGTGTGTTGTTATATGGATTCCCAGGGAGAAAATGCCTTGGTTTGTAGCAGATGTCACCATGATACCATGATGTAAGTTGTATTGAAATCATGGCTGATTTCAAAATACCAATATAACATCACCGAATGTGGAGTTGAAAATGTACATTCAGCACTCGAGAGCCAATAAAGCTGCTCTAGTATGCCACTGCCTCTGTTAACAGAATATATATATATATAATATATAAAATATCATTTCAATGTGTAATCAAAATCTTAAAGTTAATGATGAAATAATACATCTTTTTTCATATTAAGTCTATGTGTGTATATATTTCTTAAACAATTTTTTATTGATGCATAATAGATGTACATAGTTTCAGGGTACATGGGATAATTTAATACACTTATATAAAGATCAAATCAGTGTACCTGGGGTATCTATCACCTTAAATATTTTGACTAAGAAAACTTTAGTCAGTATTTCAAAATTATTCTACACTATTTGAAAAATATTTTATATATATATATATTTATGTACATACACGCATATACCTACACACATGCACACAGATCTCCTTTTCTTTTGTAGCTAGAATTTTAGGCATATTCATATCCTTGACAACTGAGTATCATGTGACTGCAAGTGAAATCCAGTATAACAGCTTTACTCCTTTGGATCAAATCTAAATGAATAAACAGATTAGGCATAAAACCTCTCCACAATTGGAGAGATGCCTTCTTGTCTTCTCGGGTTGCTTTTCTAACAAGCCAGGTGTTCTTGGACTAAAAAGAAAAAAAACAGAGCATTGTTCTGTTAACCTGGTTTTTAGTACTGCATTTAAATGAATAAAAGGTCTAATTGAACAGGCATCACTGTTCACACTTCCTGAAAGCAGATTCAGATTGCTGTGAATTGTGATTTTGTAAGTGTTTGTTTTTTTTTTGTTTTTTGGATCAGTCAAGTACCACTCTCTAGGGAACAGTCCTTAGGTTGATTGAGGTTACACCTGCCGCTGGCCACAGCTGTGGGGAAACTCACAGTGCCTTGACAATTCTGTTTTTATTATTCTGAACAGTGCTGATGTTTGGCAAAGAAGCTGTGTGTGGTGCCTGGCGATATTCAGCTGAGTGTGGGTATGTGTCTGTCCATGTTCTGCCGGTGTACCAGTGCCCTCTGGACTTCTGAAATCTTGTGGTTTACCAGGTGCATGCAGCCATGCACCCATGGCAGGAAGAAGTGAACTGGTTTTGCTGTAGCTGAAAACCTAGTGTTTATGGAACAATTGAGGCTGATTCTTGTGGTGAGACCCTGTCTCTACTAAAAATACAGAAAATTAGCTGGGCGTGGTGGTGGGCACCTGTAGTCCCAGCTACTCCGGAGGCTGAGGCAGGAGAATGGCATGAACCCGGGAGGCGGAGCTTACAGTGAGCTGAGATCGCGCCACTGCACTCCAGCCTGGGCGACAGAGCGAGACTCCGTCTCAAAAAAAAAAAAAAAAAAAAAAAAAAAAATTAATAAATAAAAATAAAAAAATAAAAGGGATTATAATGTCAACAGGACTAGCTACAGAGATTATGGGGCCCAAAGTAAAGTGAAGATTTGGGGCCCCTTGTGAAAACATTATCAATGATTTCAAGGCAGTGATGACAGAGCATTAAGCCAACCATAGGGTCTTTGCCTGCCTTTCTTTCTTTCTCTTTCTTTCTTTCTTTCTTTCTTTCTTTCTTTCTTTCTTTCTTTCTTTCTTTCTTTCTTTCTTTCTTTCTTTCTTTCCTTTCTTTCTTTCTTTTTTTCTTTCTTTTGTCTTTCCTTCTTTCTTTCTTTCTTTCTTTTCTCTTTCCTTCTTTCTCTTTCTTCTTTTTCTTTTTCTTTCTTTTTTTTTTTTTGAGATGGAGTCTCTCTCTGTTGCCAGGTTGGATGCAGTGCAGTGCTGCAATCTTGGCTCACTGCAACCTCCACCTCCCTGGTTCAAGTGATTCTCCTGCCTCAGCCTCCTGAGTAGCTGGGACTACAGGCACGTGCCACCATGCCCAGCTAATTTTTGTAGTTTTAGTAGAGATGGGGTTTCACCATTTTGGCCAGGATGGTCTGGATCTCTTGACCTCGTGATCTGCCCACCTCGGCCTCCCAAAGTGCTTGGGTTACAGGCGTGAACCACTGCACCCTGTTGGACTTTGCCTTTCTAAGTGCAGGGCACTGAGTGAATGCACAGGTCATACAACCATGAAGCTGACCCTGAATGTCATCATAGGTCCTCTGCATCTCCTTACTATGCCACAGTGTTACCGTGACGATGGAGCTAGGAAGCTTCAGTAGGGACAAGAGGCACTGGGGTGCCCTTCACCATCACAGACAGGAAAGTGTCCAGTCCTTAAAAGAAAAACGAGGCAGCATCTCCTTCCAGAAGATAACCTGGGCAGATAATTACAATATGCAGCAGCAGAATGATTAGTCAGAAGAATTCCAATAAAAATAAATTCACATGCTTTCTAAGTCCAGAAGGCCAAACCTGGGACTTCCCTGGCCAAAAGGAGTCAGAAATCTTAAGTTGAAAAAGTTCACTGAGAACAATCTATCAAGTCTGCGCTGTAAGCAAAGATGAATAAGGAAAAACAACAGAACTTATTTTCTGCCAGGATTCCTACAAAGGCATCATTAAAACAAAAGATTGTAAAGTCTGTGAAACCGTCTGCTCTCTGACTTGGTGGAAAATGCTTAATTAGCAACATGTAGAGGTTAAAATACAGTTTACACTATCTTTTATAAAAATGTCAGCATCTTTCTATGACCAATGTATTACACAGACCTATTGCAAATGATTATTCTTACTATAAAAGGATTCTCTACAGCAGAATGGTAACCAAAGTCCTGCTGTCACTTAAAAACCTAAAAACTTGACAGTCCTTATTCTTCTATTTTTATATGAATGACAACTGGGGACAACACTAGAAATTGTAGAGACAGAAAATGGTAGCTGGGTGAGGGAGGGTCTAGATATCAGAAGAGAAAGGGCAGGGAAGCTTTAGTGTGGTGAAGTTTGGTGTTTGGAATTGAATAGGACGGTAAGAAACAATCAGCTCCATTGCAGGTCTTGGTCTTTGAACTGTATTTCTCACACTACACACCACAGGCAATAGTTTTCCCTTCCATGGCCTCAGAAAGGTCTTTGAGGTCTGTGGACTTGCAAGGCTCTGGCTCTAGCTTGTGGCTCTTTTTCTGAGTTGCAGACTCAAACCTCATCTCCCACCACACTCCTATTCATGATGAGCTACCTGCAGGACTTAGAACACACAATTCCTTTCCCCTTGCTGTTTCCTCTGCCTAGAATACCATCTCTAATGCTAACCACTAACACCCCCACATCACTGCCTTTCCAACTTGCTAACTCCTCCAGATTCTTTTATTCTCAGTTCCAATGAAGCTCTTCCTGGAAACTTTCCCCATGTGTCTTTCTGATTTTTATGCTTTCCTTCTGGCATCCTTTACCACTTCCTTCTTTCCCACAATACTTACCATAGTATACTATAATTGTGCATTAACTTATTTGTCTCTTTGCCCAAAAGAAGAGCTCCTTGAGGGCTGGGGCTGAGTGAGGTCCTGTTCTTGTTACATTTTCAGTTCCTAGCTGAGGCATAGCGTGTACTCAATAGTTACGGTAGACACACGTGACAGCAGTAACTTAGGCATCCCTGAGAATAACCCCTTATGGCAGACACACCTGAAGCAATAACTTAAGCATAGCCTATATGGCAGACACACCTGACAGTAATGACATAAGAAATGAGGGTTGCCACGTGAAGGTGGCTGGGAGGATGGTGACAAGTGAAAGTGGTATATAAACTGCATGCTGTTTACAAGTGGTTGTGATTCTCCTGTTTAGCCTGCTGCCACTGGACCATCCAGTAAGTTCCCCCCAAATAAAACTCTATGTTTTGTTCACTGGCTTTGCATCTCTTCTTCAGTCTCTTGAACCTGGTGCCTTTCCTGTTGAGGTTAACATGGTCCAGCAGACAATTGGCGAGCTAGCTGGGATGTTGGAGCAAATCCCATGAGTGCCAAGAAGATGGGATTGGGGAAGGGGAAATCCATGGGGGAAATTCCAGACTGGCTATCCACATTTATATGGGGCCCAGTAGCCCCTGTCTTTGATGGATGAGGCCCCAAAATGTTGAAGGGTCTGGAAGAGCTGTTGCAGGGGTGGATCCAGCTACATGAAAGTGCCCAGACTGTGGCAGCTATGGTTGGCTGGTTGCTCCTGACTATGCTCTGAACAGCCAAGGAAGCTGAGCTTGCAGCACAGGTGAGGGCTTACCAGTTATAGGATGAGCTATGATTAGAAAGAGTTCCCAGGTTCAGGCTGAAATGTCGGAGACCTTGCTGTCCCACCTGTGAGCACAGGGTGATAAAATGGAGACCTTGGCTTGTCAGGTAGCCTGTTTGAAGGGTCACTGGCTGCCACATCAATGAGTCAGGGCTATCATGACTAAATTGTCCTGGGACTCCATAGAGAGCTCTAGTGAGGAGAGTGAGGACTGAGATCGGCCCATAGAGGTTCCTGTATCCTCTGCACATCCAGTGGTCACCACCAGTGAGCCAACTGGGCCTGCAGGGAGTAGGCCCCCAAGGGTTGCCCCCACTTGAAAGGCAGCAGCATGCCACAATGTAGGACTATACTGCTGTGTAATTGGTAGAGCTGGGAAATTGATTCAGGAAGAAGGGGAGAGAGTTGATCATGGGGCAATTTGTCCATCTATGGGACATGGGGCAAAGGGTGTCGTACTCTCTGGACTCAAGATGAGTGGAATGGCACCCATCGCAAGCTACACAGCCCTAAGGCAGCACCTCTATGGCTTCAATAGTGAACATTGGGCCATTCCTATTCTTAGTTGAGTGGTTGCAGGCTGCAAGGCAGCCTGGCCAAATAAGGGAGACATCCCTGTGTCTCCTCTGCAATGACAGAACATGGAGGAATTGCAGGATATCCTCCCGGAATTAGGGACAAAGCATGCTATCTATGCTGAACATTACTGAGGTCCTGACAATGAGCTTTTCACTGCTGCCATGAAAGACACCATTTTACAGCTGGCACCCAACTAATGGTATGGCATGCTAGTGTCTATCCTGAGCCCATTGGTAGGACAGCCAGTGTCTTGGGCAGCCCAAGTGGCTGCCAGCTTTGGGGAAATGGAGAAACTGTGTAGGTGTAGGGTGCACACTGATCAAGGTAACCTGCTATTGCCCTTGCCGTGGAACCTGCCCACTGGGGAGCACATCATTATGTGGCCTTGGAAATGGCAAACCAGGCCCCAGTGGTTTGGTTTTTCCACTCTATTGGGAAAGGCCTGGAGGGAGATATTGGGTCACACCTGTCTTGCTCCCTACACCCCCTCATACTTCTTTCTGGAATGGTGAGTCCTGATCTGCCTTGCACAGCGGGGGATGATCATCTTCTCATTGTGGAACGTTGTAGTGCCCCTGGTGTCTTGCTCTAGCCTCATGTGCAACATGGTGGGGAGGGGAAATCCATTTAGTACTGTAAACTTGTCCTTTCTTGCACCCACTAAACATCTCACCTTCTGCCCATAGAATGGTGTGCAGCAAACATCTTCATTGACTGGGCCCAGACAGTGGCCTCTCTTCAGAACACAACAGATGGTTGGGTCTGTGGAGAGCTTCCCTTCTCCTCCACCATGGGCCTGCTGGGGCACATCCAAGATCAACTCCCAAGCACTTAGAAAAGCTTTATGATTGTTACTATATTCACTATCCTTTTTTGTTGTAGTTTGTATTCCTGCTGCTGTGTCTGACTGCAATGCTCCTCTGCACACCTGGCCCCAGGGGAATTGAGGGAGCATGGTATGCTAAGAATGCGGGGGCCATTAAAGGGGATGCTGGGGTTGACACATCTGAAAGCAGTAACTTAAGCATTCCAGGAGAATGACCCTGTATGGCAGATGCACCTGACAGCAAGAAAGTAAGAACTGAGGGGCTGGGACCGGTGGCTCGCACCTGTAATCCTAGCACTCTGGGAACTGAGGTGGGAAGATCACTAGAGCCCGGGAGTTTGAGAGGTTGAGACCAGCCTGGGCAACAAAGTGAGACCCTGTCTCTAAAGATAAAAAAAAAAAAAAAAGCAAAAAACAAAAAACTACACATGGTAGTTCATGCATGTAGTTCTAACTACTTAGGGGGCTAAGGTAGAAGGAACACTTGAGCCCAGGAGGTTGAGGCTGCAGTGAGCTACGATTACACCACTGAACTCTAGCCTGGGTGACAGAGCAAGACCCTATCTCAAAAAAAAAAAAAAACAAAAAACCGAATAAACAAACAATAAACCAAAAAACAAAAAACCCACACCAAAAATAAATAAATAAATAAATAAATAAATAAATAAATAAATTAGGGTTGCCATATAGAGGCTGATGGGGGTAGGGTGATAAATGAAAGTGCTGTATAAACAGCATGTTTCTTACAAATGGCCACACCCACTGCCACTGGACCACCCTGTAAGTTCCCCTACATAAACCTGTGTTTTAGTTTGCTGGCTTCAGGTCTCTTCTTCAGCGTCTTGAACCTGGTGCCATCCCTAATGAAGTTAATAGGGGTCCCCCATGGCAGTTGGATGAATAAATCAATAATTAAGTGAATGTTAATTCTGGAGGGATGAGTGGAGAAGTTGTTGTCCACATGCCTCGTTCTTCCTTTAAGAAAAATTGGAGTGTGTGATGGTTAATACTAAGTATCAATTTGATTGGATTGAAGGATGCAAAGGATTGTTCCTGGGTGTGTCTGTGAGGGTGTTACCAAAGGAGATTAACATTTGAGTCAGTGGGCTGAGAGAGGCAAACCCACCTTCAGTGGGGGTGGGCACCAACTAATCAGCTGCCAGCAGGCAGGAGAAGATGGGAGGAACAGACTTGCAGAGTCTGCCGGCCTTCATCTTGCTCCCATGCTGGATGCTTTCTGCCCTCAAATATTGGACTCCAAGTTCTTTGGCTTTTGGACTCTTGGACTTACAATAGTGATTTGCCAGGGGCTCTCGGGCTTCCAGCCACAGACTGAAGGCTGCACTGTCGGCTTCCTTACTTTTGAGCTTTTGGGGCTCGGACTGATCCGCTACTGGCTTCCTTGCTCCTCAGCTTGCAGACGGCCTATCATGGGACTTTACCTTGTGATTGTGTGAGTCAATTCTCCTTAATAAACTCCCTTTCATATATACATATATCCATATACCCTAGCGAACCCTGACTAATACAGAGTGGTTAATGGAGGAGTAGAAAGAGTAAGCATTATTTACGTGTAGCTTATCTAGTTAGTGGCTGTTGAGAACGTGTTCAGATGGAATACACCTGCAGCTTGTTTCCTCACTGTCACAGTAAAGGGTCATGTGAAGAATTATTTCATGTTCCTGTGTCAGTTGTGCATTGATATGGCCTTTAATCAGTGACTCTCCATTCTGGCCAAGAGTTCAGGGTACTCATATCTGGATCCTCTCATTCATTGACTCCCTCACTCCTTCAACAGTTTTTCTTTCAGCATCACTTTTGGCTGCATTCGGGAAATTGCCCTGATGGGTTGAAGTGAGAGAATGGGCTCCCGCTGTGTGTGTTCTCACTCCTTCCACGGCTGTGTCTGGGACTCTGGGAAGCAGGGTGGTTGATGACTGGATGGCTGCTGCCTCCTCTCCTCTCCTCTTTCCTGATTGTCACTGACTTTGGCCTCACGTTGCTTGGTGACAGCCAAGTCCTACATGCTGGGTTTACTCTGCTGAAATAGCTGCAGAAAATGGGACGGCCGCCTGCAGTTGCCCTTTCAGGTGAGACCAGGAGGCCAAGTGGTGGATAAATGAGAAAGTAATGGAGTGCGTTTACCTAAATGATCTATGAAAGGTCTCCTCCTGTGGTAACGCCTGCCTGTTGACTTCAGCTCCTGCTCAGGAATCTGGACAGTGGACATACAGGCAACTGGACAGGTATGCATTTCTGCTTTTCTTATGTTCTGGCCACAGTGTGTCAGGTAGAATTTACTTAAGTGGGAATTAACATTTGTAAATCCCACAAGTTCTTGAAGAGGTAACTTACAAAAGTCCTACCTTGTAGAACCACCGACAATAAATACCAAGGACTATGAGGATGGGAAGGAAATTTGAATAAATCCAATCCCTTGACCTTTTTTCTTTTTTTAGATAATTATAATAATTAGCATTGAGAACCTAACCATGTGCCAGCATATGTATCACCTCTCTATTATCTGATTTAATCCTTAAAATAACAGAACTGTAGGTCTTGTTATTTGTATTTTACTTTTTAAAATTTTTGGAGTCTATTTTTATTCTTTTCTTCAAGTCACCCATGGAAATCTCATTTTAGAGATGAGGAAATCAGTGATCAGACAAGTGAAAACAACTGCTTGGTCATTTCACTAGTGGGTGGTGGAGCCAGAGTTAGAACCCACAGATCCTTTCATTTTACATCTATAATCATATCTACTATTTATTTAGAGCCTATCAGATACTGGGATGAGTCCTTCACATGCACTGAATCATGAGACCTCCTTGACTCTGAGATATAGATATGGTTATCTCCATTTGACAGGTTAGGAAACTGAGATTTAGAGAGATTAAAGGGCCTGCCTATTCAGGGTCAAGCAGTAGAATTGAACTAGACATCCAGTTTTCTGGAAGGAAAGTGTTTTTTTCATGCTTTCAGGTGTGTCAGTGTTTTAAGGTCTTAGAAGGTATTTTTGACAGTATTATTTTCAGATCTTGGAAAGGTTAGGGACAGTCAAGGTGCTGAATTACCTGTTGGTATCTCGCACTTTTTCTGCCCACCTGAGTTCTCTCCTCAGTGTCCTAGAGGCAGGAAGCTTGGGCACTTCACTTTCCAGAATCCCTTGCCAGCAGGCTTCTACTTCAGATGCCACAGATGACAGGAATTCATAGAAGATTTGGAAGAGGAAGAGGAAAAGAAGTCATTTTCCACCCCTCCACCCAATCTCCTACTACTATGCATATTCACACCACTCCAGTCCTCCTCTTAATCTCGTTGCTGTTGAGATAACAGTAATGAGGATACTACCCCGTAAGGGTTTTAGACTCAATTATCCTTCTACCTGGACTCTTTTTTCTAGATACTCACATGACTGTCTCCCTCACTTCTCTCGAGTCTTTGTTCAAACATCCCCTACTTCCTGAAATCTTCCCCGAGCACCTTACTTAAAATGACAGAAACCATCTTGGCACGTTTCCATTCCCCCATTCCCTGCTTCGTTTTTTCCTCATAGTATTTATCATCATCTGAAATATATTTTACTTGTTAATTTATTTATGCCAGTCTATTTCCACTAGAGTATGAGCTTCACAAAGGCAATTATTTGTGTCTGTTCATTACTGATTCCCTGTTCCAAGAACAGTATCTGGCTCAAGTTGAGCACTCAATAAATATTTGCTGAATAAATGAGAATGCACACTGCCCCTGACAGGTGAGCACGGGTGGTCACTCTGTGCATGCCACACTGGTACACTCCTGGAAGTCAATCGTAAGAGTCTCATTTGCTTTGATCCTGAGCCTGCCATTACCTTTGCTGTTCCTCCTACTCTTTTTTGCAACTCTGATCTGTGGGGGCATCTGTTGGGTAAGGATCCAATTTTCCATAAAAAGTACAGATGGAGTTATCAAGAAGGCTATGCACAGCAGGGAGTCTATCTCTGCCAACCATTTGTAAAATCTTTGTCATAGCAGTCAGTGCTGTACCAAAGGGGAGGTGGTAAAGGCTGTCTGCCCTGATGGGGAGGAGTTGCCCTGACATTGTTTAGAACTGCCAGTATATGGTCGTAACAGGCTTTTAGTTGGTTTTATTTATAGTATTTAAATTTTCCCCAGAATATGTACCCACTTATTGCTCTTACACTAAATATGAGTACTCCCACTGCCCTGCCCTGGGTATACTACAGGCAGCAGCAGAGAGATGGCTGAGGGTCTGAAACTGACCTCTAACAGGCATGACCACAGCGTTTGGGAGCTCATTGTAGTAATGCTTCCGCCACTGAGAACACCACTGCTTCACAAGGAAGGTTAGCACGGGTACTGATGCAGAACTTACATTTGTTCAGTGTATCCACTGCATCCTGATGACCCAGCCTTGTTGCCAAGTCCTGAAATTCCATGTTAGGAGAGATTTCTGGGTGTATTGTTTGCTTTGTAAAAAATTGTTCTAAAATTTGGCTTAAAACAGTATCTCAGTTTGAGTGCTAAGAATCGGCATCTTAATTGGTACTTTTTTTTAGGGTCTCTCATAGGCTGCAGTCAAGGTATAGGCTGGGGTTGTAGTCTCATCTCAAGGTTCATGTGGAGAAGCATCCATTTCTGATCTCATTCACGTGGTTGTTGGCAGGCTTCAGTTTCTCACTGGTTGCTGGTCAGAGGCTACACTTAGTTCTTTGCCACATGGGTCCCTCCACAGAGCATCTCACAACATGGCAGAGTGAGCAAGGTAGAGGGCAAGAAAGAGCACCAGCGGGAGAGAGAGGACTAGTGAAAGGGAAGTCACAGTCTTTTATAACCTAATCTAAAACATGATATGCCATCATTCTTGCTGTATTCTGTTAGTAGCAAATCACTAGGTTCAGCACACATGCATGTACATTGGGAAGGAATTACACAAAAGTATGAATACCAAAGGCAGAGATCGCTGGGAGTCATTTGGGAAGCTGCCCCACATTAGATCTCTTCTTAATAATTACTTTAAATATGAATGCATTGAACCTTGGGACGCTCAGTAAATTTTTCAGCCAGATCTTATTTTTCCTATACCTTGTAGGAATTGCTATACCTTGAAGCTTCTGGATGATGGATGAAGTTATTTTCTGGGTTATGCTGAGGAAGAACATTTTTTTCTTGCTTTGAAATTTCAAAAGGAATTTGGGAGGGAAGAGAGTTAAATACATATGATCAAATGTTATTTTTGTATGGAAATCTTCAACTATTTTTTAAAAGATAAGGTGCATGGGCCATACAATTTTTGAGGTCTTGCATATGTAGATGTCTGGCTGTTGTATTTGCCCATAAAAGAGTTGGGTGGATATCAAATTATTGGTACATATTCTTGTCTTCTCGAAATTTTGCTGGCATTAATTCACTGCCTTCTAGCATTTTTTGTTGTGGTGGTTGTACAAAGGAAGCCTTGGTTAGCTAGGTTCTTGATCATTGTAAACAGATGCTTTCAGTACTCTCCCACATAACCTAAATATTCACCTTTTTAGCATGTGGCAACAGTATCCTACTACAAACATCTGACTTTGTGCTGAGAATTTCTGTCAGCACATGAGCTGGCCTGAACTAACAGGAGTTAAGATCCCTTCATCACCTTTTAGCCAGAGTTGGATACTAGTTCAGGATAAGTATCTCAGCTTCCTCACCCCTTGAGTGGGATAATGCTTTATATTCCTAGATTTCTCCATTACAGTTGAGCTTCAGTTGCCTACAGCTGTAATAATCTCAATAAATGTGACTTTAATCATTATTCACTCTTCCTTATTTCATGTACCCACTTCTCCACATGTTCCTCCTGGGATCAGCAAACTCTTGTCTCAGAATCTTCTTTTGGGGGAACCTACTGGAAGACAGTTCTTTAGAGGTAAGTTTATTCAGGTATAGGTAACCTTGTCCAGATGTTTACAAGATTTCAAAAAATTCGTTTATCTTGATTGCTCAAAATTTTGTCAGGTTTGCCAAGAGGTTGTGTTTCTTTTATTTATAGAATATTGTAACATTTAGGTTTGGTGGTGCATGTGCAGATTTGTTACACAGGTCAACTAATACTTGGGGGTTTTGTGTACAGATTATTTCATTACCCAAGTGCTAAGTATAGTACCTGACAGTTGTTTGGTTGTTTGGTTTTTGAGACAGGGTCTCGCCTCATTGCCCAGGCTGGAGTGCAATGGCGTGACCTCAGATCAATGCAACCTCCACCTCTTGGGTTCAAGCAATTCTCCTGCCTCAGCCTCCCAAGTAGCTGGGATTACAGGCACGTGTCACCACACCCACCTATTTTTTTTATTATTATTATTTTTATTTTTAGTAGACACAAGATTTCACCCTGTTGGCCAGGCTGGTCTCAAATTCCTGACCTTGGGTGATCCACCCATCTCAGGCTCCCAAAGTGCTGGGATTAGAGGCATGAGCCATTGTGCCCGGCTGACAGATTTTTTTTTCTTTTTTTGAACCTCTTCCTTTTCCCATCCTCCTTTCTCGATAGTCCCCCAGTGTCTGTTGTTTCCCACTGTGTGTCCATGTGTTCTCATCATTTAGTTCCCACTTATAAATGAGAACATAGAGTATTTGGTTTTATGTTCCTGCACTAGTTTGCTAGGACTAATGGCCACCAGTTCGGTCCATGTTCCTGCAAAGAACAAGATATTGTTACTTTTATGGCTGCGTAGTATCCCATGGTATATATGTACCATATTTTCTTTATCTAGTCTACCGTTGATGGGCTTTTAAGTTGATTCCATGTTTTTGCTATTGTGAATAGTGCTGCAGTGAACATACATGTGAATGTGTCTTTGTGGTAGAATAATTTATATTCCTTTGGTTATATGCCCAGTAGTAGAATTGCTGGGTCAAATGGTAGTTCTGTTTTTAGTTCATTGAGGAATTGCCCCATTGCTGTCCACAATGGTTGAACTAATTTACACTTCCACCAGCAGTGTGTGAGTGTTCCCTTTTCTCTGCACCTTGCCAGGTATTTCTTGATTTTTTAGTAATGGCCATTTTGACTGGTGTGAGATGATATCTCATTGTGGTTTTGATTTGCATTTATCTAATGATTAGTGATATTGAGCATTTTTTAATGCTTCTTGGCTGCATGTAAAGTATTCCAAAAAATTGAGGAGGAGGGACTCATCCCCAACTCATGAGGCCAGCATCATCTGCTACCAAAACCTGGCAGAGACACAACAAAAAAGAAAACTTCAGGCCAATGTCCTTGATGAACATCAATGCAAAAATCCTCAACGAAATACTAGCAAACTGAATCCAGCAGCATATCAAAAAGCTAATCCACAACGATCAAGTAGGCTTTATCCCTGGGATGCAAGGTTGGTTCAATATATGTAAATCAATAAATGTGATTCGTCACATAAACAGAACTAAAGACAAAACCCACATGATTATCTCAATACATGCAGAAAAGGCTTTTGATAAATTCAAGATTCCTTCATGTTAAAAAACTCCCAATAAACTAGGCATTGAAGGAACATACCTCAAGATAATAGCCATCTATGACAAACCCACAGCCAACATCATACTGAATGGGCAAAAGGCAGAAGCATTCCCCTTGAAAACCAGAACAAGACAAGGATGCCTTCTCTCACCACTGCTATTCAACATAGTTCTTGAAGTCCTGGCCAGAGCAATCAGGCAAGAGAAAGAAAGAAAAGGCATCCAAATAGGTAGAGGTTGTGTATCTTTTTTTTTTTGTGTGTGCTCTGTTGCTCAGGCCAGAGTGAAGTGGTGCTATCTCGGCTCACTGCAAGCTCTGCCTCCCAGGTTCACGCCATTGTCCTGCCTCAGCCTCCTGAGTAGCTGGGACTACAGGTGCCTGCCACCATGCCCAGCTAATTTTTTTCTATTTTTAGCAGAGACGGGGTTTCACTGTGGTAGCCAGGATGGTCTTGATCTCCTGACCTTGTGATCTGCCTGCCTCGGCCTCCCAAAGTGCTGGGATTACAGGCATGAGCCACCACACCCGGCTGAGGTTGTGTATCTTTACCAGCTTTTTCTTAGACTTATGGAACTCTTTAAGAAATGAGGCAGGAGAATGGCGTGAACCCGGGAGGCGGAGCTTGCAGTGAGCTGAGATCCGGCCACTGCACTCCAGCCTGGGCGACAGAGCGAGACTCCGTCAAAAAAAAAAAAAAAAAAAAAAAGAAAGAAATGTAAGCACCTATTTTTCCTAAGCTCAAGGATTTTGTTAAACTATAAATTTGATCATTTTTTCTTTTAAAATTTATTCTGATTTCTTCATAGGGTTCAATTTGCTCTGGTCTCTCCTCTAATATCACTAAACATCACTAAAAATTGGAATATTTGTTCTCTGTTTTCTTTATTTCTTATCTATAATTGTATCTTTCATTAGTTATATATGGTTGTTTTTAGTCCCCACATTTGACATGCTTTGGCTCTGTGTCCCCACCCAAATCTCATCTTGAATTTCCCCACCCAAATCTCATCTTGAATTACATGTGGGTAATAATCCCCACATGTCAAGGATGGGACCAAGCGGAGATAATTGAATCATGCGGGCAGTTTCCCCCATGCTGTCCTCATGATAGTTAAGTAGGTTCTCATGAGATCTGATGGTTTTATAAGGGGCTTCCCCCTTTGGTGGGCACTTATTCTTTCTCCTGACACCCTGTGAAGAGGTGCCTTCCACTATGGTTGTAAGTTTCCTGAGGCTTCCCTAGCCATGTGGACTGTGAGTCAGTTAAATCTCTTTTCTTTATAAATTACCCAGTCTCGGATATTTTTTCATAGCATGAGAATGGACTAATACAGTAAATTGATTCTAGGAGAATGGGGTTTTATTATAAGGATACCCAAAAATATGGAAGTGACTTTGGAACTGGGTAACAGGCAAAGGTTGAAACAGTTTGGAAAGCTCAGAAGAAGAGAGGAAGATGTGGGAAAAGTTGTTGAATGGCTTTGACCAAAATGCTGATCGTGATATGGACAATTAAGTCCAGGCTGGGGTGGTTTCAGATGGAGATGAGGAACTTGCTGGGACCTGGAATAAAGGTGCTTCTTGATATGCTTAAGCAAAGAGATTGGTGGTATTTTGCCCCTGTCCTAGAGATCTGTGCAACTTTGAACTTAAGAGAGATGTTTTAGGGTATCTGGTGGAAGAAATTTTTCAGCAGCAAATCGTTCAAGAGGAAGCAGTGCATAAAAGTTTGGAAAACTTGCAGCCTGACAATGCAGTAAAAAAGAAAAACCCATTTTCTGGGGAGGAATTCAAGCCCACTGCAGAAATTTGCATATGTAATGAGGAGCCAAATATTAATCACCAAGACAATGGAGAAAATGTCCCTGGGGCATGTCAGAGACCTTCAAGGCCATCCCTCCCATTATAGGTCCAAAGGCTTAGGAGGGAAAAATGGTTTCCTGGGCTGGGCCCAGGGCTCCCCCTGCTCTGTGCAGCTTCAGGACATGGTGCCCTGAGTTCCAGCTACTTCAGCTCCAGCCATGGCTAAAAGGGGCCAAGGTACAGCTCAGACCATTGCTTCAGAGGGTGCAAGCCCCAAGCCTTGGTGGCTTCCATGTGGTGTTGAGCCTGTAAGTACACATACGATGAGAATTGAGGTTTGGGAACCTCTGTGTAGATTTCAGAGGATGTATGAAAACGCCTGGATGTCCAGGCAGACATCTGCTGCAGGGGTGGCTCTCTCATGGAGAACCTCTGATAGGGCAGTGTGGAAGGGAAATGTGAGGTTGGAGCCCCCCCGCAGAGTCCCCACTGGGGCACTTCCTGGTGGAGCTGTGAGAAGAGGGCTACCGTCCTCCAATTCCCAGAATGGTAGATTCACCAACAGCTTGCACTGTGTACCTGGCAAAGCTGCAGACACTTAATGCCAGCCCACAAAAGCAGCCAGGAGGGAGGCTGTACCCTGCAAAGCCACAGGGGTGGAGCTGCCCAAGGCCATGGGAGTCTACCTCTTGCATCAGCATGCTCTGGATGTAAGACATGGAGTCAAAGGAGATCATTTTGTAACTTTAAGGTTTAAAGACTGCCCTATTGGATTTTGGACTTGCATGGGGCCTGAAGCCCCTTTGTTTTGGCCAATTTCCCCCATTCAGAATGGGTGTATTTATCCAATGCCTGTATCCCCATTGTATCTAGGAAGTAACTAACTTGTTTTTGGTTTTACAGTCTCATAGAAGGGGCTTGCCTTATCTCAGATAAGACTTTGGACCTGGACTTTTGAATTAGTGCTACAATGAGTTAAGACTTTGGGGACTATTGGAAGTGCATGATTGTGTTTCTGAATGTTAGGACATTGGGAGGGGCCAGGGGTGGAATGATATAGTTTGGCTCTGTGTCACCACCCAAATTTCACCTTGAATTGTAATAATTCCCACGTGTCAAGAGCAGGACCGGGTGAGATAATTGAATCATAGGGGCAGTTTTCCCCATGCTGTCCTTGTGATAGAGAGTGAGTTGTCTCGAGATCTGATGGTTTTATAAGTGCCTTCCCCCTTCACTCAGTACTCATTCTCTCTCCTGTCACTCTGTGAGGAGGTGCTTTCCACCAGGATTATAAGTTTCCTGAGGTCTCCCCAACCCTGCAGAACTGTGAGTCAATTAAACCTCTTTTCTTTCTAAATTACCCAGGGTTGGGTATTTCTTCATGGCAATGTGACAACAGACTAATCCAGCATTCTAAGAAGGCTTTTCACGTTTTTAAATGACATAACTTCTTCTATTTTCTGCAGCATCGATTTTGTTCTTTACCCTCTCAATGTAGTCTTAAATTTTGCTGTTGTGTTTTTTCAATTCCTTGTTATCTCATCCATTTCCCCCTTTCATCTCATCTCAGCTTTTAACAGAACTTGTTGCTTTTTAAAATATATAACATATCTTTTACATTTTACTGATATTTTCTGGAATTTTTTTTTAGACCTTGCAATTGACAGTATTGTAAAGGTATGCTTTTCTCTGAGTCTGTGGAATGTTGCCTTTTCCTGTTATGCAGTTTTATATTTTGTTTTGTTCCATATTTACATTTCCTTTTTACTCATCCTTGGTAAAGGTAACATGTATATAGACTGCATTAGTCAGGATTCCCCAGAGAAGCAGAACCAATAAGAGATATCTATCTATAGCTATAGCTATATATATCATATATCATATATATGTATATGAGATTTATTATGAGGTATTGGCTCACATGATTATGAAGGCTGAGGAGTCCCACGATCTGTCACAATCTGCTCTCTGCAAGCTGGAGGCCCAACAAAGCTGATGGTGTAGTTCTAGTCCAAGCCTGAAGGCCTAAGAACCAGGAAAGCCAATGTCTGAGGGCAGGAGAAGATGTATGTGCCAACTCAAGCAGAAAGAGCAAATTCATCATTCTTTTGCCTTTTTGTTCTATTCAGGCCCTCAATGAATTAGATGATGCCCACCTGCATTGGCAAGGACGGATCTTTTTTACTCAGTCTGTTCATTCTAACACATTCAGAAATAATGTTTTGCCAGCTATCTGGGCATCTTTTAGTCCAGTCAAATTAACACAAAAAAATAACTATCACATAGGCTTAGTGTTTATCAACAAATAGGGTGATTAATTTGGCCTATATACTTCTTCCTATTTGCACAGAGATGAAATCTCTGTCTTAGATTTCTTGTTGGAAGAGGGAAGATTCATGTATACAGGTCTTAAATTCCCATTTCTTAGCAGCCATGACCCCAGTGAGGGCGGCTTCTCCATCACTGCCTAATTTTCTAGGATATTAAAAACTATGAATAAATTTGCTAGGATGCTCCATGCCATTTGTAATTGTGCCCCTCTTAACCCTCTACTTCCATTTTCTGCCCAGTTATTTTTATAGGATTTACAGACTCTGAGAGGATGTAGAGGAATGCCTATGGAGATGGGGAAAAGCGGTTTCATGAGTTCAGAGGTCTTCATATTTCACTGAAGTTCTAAGTGTTAAATAGTGATGATTCCCGGGAGCAGCTCCTGTATGTTGGTGTAAGAAACACTTTGTATTGCAAGGGTTATAGTGGATTTTTTCCTTATTTTCCATGGTTCTTTTATTTCCACAAAGCAAAGATGGTTAATGCCATGAGCTGATGCCTTGGTCAATTTTCTAAATTCATGTTCTCTTTCTTACAGTTATTATTAGTTTCTCCCAGATTTTGGCATTAGGTGGTGTGACAGCCTTAATTTCTAGTGGCTTTGTGAATTGTGTTTTTTAAAATATATTGCCATTAATATTTCTTTGAAAGATTGAGAAATACTGCATAAGTAAATGCTAACAAGACACTCCTTTGAATGAGAAATCTCATCTTTACATATATTACAATAAATGCATATTAGAGTTTGTCTTACTAGTTGGACACAATGTATAGCAGTAGGGCTTTGTGATTTCATGTGTTTTAAACTTTACTTATAAGTAATATTATTTTCTATCATGTGATTAAAATATCTGTGACAAATAACTATAAGCTTGCTTTGTACATGCTATAAATATCTAGCTTAAAATTATTTTTGAGGCAACCACCTCAACTTTATATGCCAATCTTGAAGAATATTGCTGCCAAAAATTATGACGAAGTAACTCAAAGCATACATATTCATGGCCATTGCTTCATGTCTCTCCTTAGAATTCATGATTACATCCAATGTAGTGACAGAAACTCAGGGGAAGATATCCAAGAAAGCAAAACCTAAGCCACAGAGAATAGTTCCCCATCTTTAACAGGTATTCAAAACATAAGCTTGAGAATGATTGACGTGTAGGTGGATATGATAAAAGTGCAAGACTTTGAAGGCTTTTTCTGATATGCTGAAAATGAAAAAGGAAATCCAGACTTTAAAATTCATATGCTTATTCTTCTTAAGTTTAAATTTTGGCCCTTCCCCCTGTGATTAAGATTAACAGTAGATTGGGAGGCCGACGTGGGTGTATCACAAGATCAGGAGATTGAGACCATCCTGGCTAACACGGCGAAACCTCATCTCTACTAAAAATACAAAACATTAGCCAGGCATGGTGGCGTGCACCTCTAATCCCAGCTACTTGGGAGGCTGAGGCAGGGGAATTGCTTGAACCCGGGAGGCGGAGGTTGCAGTGAGCTGAGATCATGCCATTGCACTCCAGCTGGGGTGGCAGAGAGAGACTCCGTTTTTTTGTTTGTGTGTGTGTGTGGTTTTTTTTTTTTAAGATTAACAGTAAAACGAGTAAACTTTTCATAATAGAAATAAATACATATCTAGATCAAATATCAAATGTGGCTGAGTTATTGATGAGTAGAAAAATCTGTACCTTCAGTTATTTGCGAGGATGTGCTAGTGTGACTTTTATGGGAACCAGAGACCAATTGTGTGCATCTCTTGCAAATTCTGTGCTCAGTGACACAACACTGACAGCTTGAAACACAGCACGTTTGGAGCATTTATGTCATAGAAATCAGCAAATGCTACAGTTAGGGTTCCCTCCACCAGAGAGTCAGTTGTTAAACATTTATCAGCACATTGCAATTATTAGGGCCCTTTTTATACTTTCTTTTCTCATGATTATATGATTATATTTAGTATATTTATATAAAACTCCCAGCCTTCATCGTAGTGATTGGTTGAGTCAGTCAATGATATTGGATTTGAATTTTCATATATCTGCTTTTACGTAAGAGCAGGAAACTATGCTCAAGCAATGATTTCCTCCCTTGTTTTTCATAAGGAATTGTTGGTTGGTGACTAATAACTACAAAAAGGCAATGACTGTAAACTAGATCCTTTTTTATTGTTTTTAAATCAATCATCCGATGCTAAAAGATGCACTTCTATTCCATTTTTTTAAAAAAGTAAACTTTAATATCAATTAGAGGATGTATGCCTCCAGTTTGTAATAAGGGACTTAATTTCATTTGCTCTAGAAAGTGTCTCATAAATGAGTGTCCCTGGCATAGGGTCATGTTTCAAACTCTGCTCCATCATCCTGAAGTGTGGAGGACTTGCTCAGGGTGGGTGTGGGAGACAGATTGTCTGACAGGAGTACCCTGAGAAGTTAAGGAAGCAGAGTTCCAGGAAACATCTGGCTTCCTCCATTTCTCTCAACCTCCTTGATATTTCTTTCTTCCTTCCTCTTTCTTATTCTCCTTTCATCATGATCTAATTCATCGTTTATTGCACTAATCAGGTTGCATTTATATCTCAGACTTTAATTTTAAAAAGAAACGGTTGATGAGAAAGATGACTCTACAGAGTCATGTAGATGACCTAGGTAAGAAAGCAATTTGTCAGCTTTTTAAATTGGCATCTTAAAAATTCATGTTCAATATTTATTTGAGGAAGAGAGAATGTCAGTACCTGTTAGGAATCCTTTGTCGTTTCACCTTGAAAGCACTACTTCTGTCTATTTTACAGGACTAATTTACATGTAACTAGCTGTGAATGAAACTGAGGGTGTAGGGCTGAGTTAACTGGCACCGTGTTTTGGAATTAGTTCAATATCTAATATCCTTAAATAAGTGCTTCTCAACTTCTCATGTGCGTATCTATCACCTGGAAATTATGTTAAAAGCAGATTCAGCAATTATCATTCAGTAGGCCTGGGGCAGGGCTGGAGATCAAAGTTGTTGCTTAGAATATGAGATATGGAAGCCTTGATAGACTTGTACTTGTAACTGTTTTAAAAGTAGTAAGATTTTGGTCTACTAAGTGAGAATATTTGTTAAAAGATGTTCTTTTAAAAGAAGTAAGGAAGGGTATTGAAACCAGAAACATTAAGCACACCAATAATGAAGTAATGATTTAACATGGACACCACTAGATAACTGGACAGTCATATTTCTGTAACAATTGTTTTCATGATAACCATGTAAGTTTACTTCTTCATGTACTAGGACATTCTGATTTATGAATATGTGGATACAAAGTTGCCGTTACATAAGGTAGATTCCCTACCCCTCATGCAGTTTTCAACCATACAATTCTGAGCAAGCCACAATTTTTTGACTTGGGTTTTTTTTGACCTGTTTTTGCCAGGCACCTACTAGATGCTCAATGAATACTTGTTAGCTGAATTGAATCCAAAGGAAACTCATGTACTTGCCTACACAATTTAAACAATGCTTGCCACAAGAACATGCTTTCAGAAGTGATAACTCCTATTCTAACCTCTTCAGACCTAGATGATAAGCACTGTCTGTTTTTAGGCTTTATGACCAAGTGCACACTTCTGTCCACAAAACAACCCCTTGACCATTTCAGCCACTATTGAGCTCTGCTCTTTCCAGACACCTATAGTACTTATCCTATCTTGTACATCTGCCATTTGTATTAGAAAAAATTGCATCTCTAAAGACACTACAAAATTCTCAAAAACAGGCAATGTCATCTTGTTTTTTGGGATCCCATTTCACTTAGCACAGAGTTAGACACAGAGCAGTTATTCAACTGAAAATTATTAAATTGATTTACCCCTTTGATACTTGACTGTCAATTATCCTTTATTTATTAAATATCTTAGATAGTTCAGACAAGGCCCAACACTTCCATAATCAAACAAAATATATCATTGCTTTAAGAAATTTTCTTATGACTCAGCCTTTCAAACACCCTTAGAATAAGATATCTTTGATTTTTTTTTTTTAAAGACTTTGGTATGTTTCTACATGGCTCAGCTAGGCGTGATTGTTGGTTTATTTCCTCAAGGTACAGTTGAAAATGTCTTTTGTTAAATTTCCATCAGGACTACTGGTTGGTGTTTTCTGTACGTTTACCAACGGGTCAGCTGGACATAATTTTTGGTTTGATTACTTCAACCAATCAATACACTGAGAAGAGCAAACCCAGATGAAACACAGGGAAACTACTAATGCATGTTGAAGCATATAATAACTATCATTATTGAAAAATTAAGGTAGATTATATCTGATTCTAGGTGCTTTTGTTTAAGAGTTTATTTAATCTTATAGCACTATGAGGTCAGTTATAATATAACCCACATGTATAATGAGAGACTGAGGCTCAGAGAATTAAAGGTACTTTCCTAATTTTATGGTCCCAAGAAAATGCAGAGCTTGGACTTGAACCCAGGATATCTGTCTCTAAAGCTGTGCTATCCAATATATTAGCCACTAGCTTCATATAGTATTAAAATTTATTAAAATTTAAAAATCAGTTCCTCAGACACACTAACAACATTTCAAGTGCTCAGCAGGCACCTGTGGCTAGTGGTTACCCAGCTGGACAGCACAGGTGTGGAACATTTTCATCATCACGGAAAGTTCTATTGGACAGTGCTTCTTCAGAGTCTGCACCTGCTGGAGACCTGCCAACTGTGCTACCTTTTGAGAATTTCACTGTGAAAAGGCCTGGAAATTGGAGAGGGCAACTTTATGAGAATGAAGAACTAAAAGGGAGGGTAAGGAAGGGGAAGAAAAGAAAAGGAAGAGCTCTACATTTTAGCCCACCTGGATCTACAGTGGGGGCTTCATTTAGGGATTAGTCTCTAGAAAAAGAGAATAAATCTGCACATTAGATTAGTAGCCAGCAATAACCATCTGCCTCCATCCAGGCTATAAAGGCCTTAGGGTCCACTCTCCCTGGAGAAGCAAGATTTCACCCTGGTCTTGCTTTTGGAGAAGTATGAAAGCTCAGCACCAACGTCACCAGCCTCCACTGACTGCCCACCCTAGGCCCCCTGGGGCTTGGATGGCCTGACCACTCCACATCCACTGTCTATTGCTGATTTCCTGACCAACTTTAAGGACTGGCATTCCGGTTTGCTTTATATACACTGAGAAGTCAACGTCTCAGTACAGACCCACCACCTCAGACACATTGACCACTCCAAATACACACTCAAACAAAAAATAACAATTACAGCTTATGATTAATATATTCCAGGTACCATGTCTATGTACTTGTAAGGTAAGAAGCATAAACTGTAGTTATTACTATTTTTACTTACATCTGTTTATCTACTTTGTTTATATATGTTTGAATTTTCATAATTCTATGAAATATGTATATATTATTATCATTCTCATTTTACACATGAGGAAACTTAGGGTCAGTGACTTGATCACACAGCTACGAGTCAGTAGAGTGATAGGTGAGCCCCATCTTACCCTCCCCACTCTAGTAGTTCCCAGTATCTATTGTTCCCATCTTTGTATCCATGTGTACTCAATGTTTAGCTGCCATTTATAAGTGAGAATTTTCAGTATTGGGTTTCTCTTCTTGTGTTAATTTGCTTAGGATAATAACCTCCAGTTGCATCCATATTGCTGAAAGACATGATTTCATTCTTTTTTTATGGCTGCATAATATTCCATGGTGAACAGGCCCTTAGTTTCCGTTCTTTTTTTTTTTTAAAATAAAGGTTTTTTTCTTCTTATTTTTTTTAAGAGCTAGAGTCTTGCTGTGTCACCCAGGCTAGAGTGCAGTGGCACAATCATAGCTCACCGCAGCCTTGAACTCCTGAGCTCAAGCAATCCTCCTGCCTCAACCTTTCAAGTAGTTAAGACTATAGGTGTGAACCACCATGTCTGACTAATTTTTATTTTATTTTTTCATAGAGACAGAGTTTTGGTGTATTGCCCAAGCTGGCCTTGAACTACTGGCCTCAATCAATCTTCCTGCCTCAGCCTCCCAAAACACTGGTATTATAGGCATGAGCCAACTGTGCCCAGTCCTGTTAGTTCAATTTTTTTAAGTTTTAGTTTTGAATTTTATTAAGGCACATTTCAAACATTCAAAAGGTAAAGAATAGTTTAACAAAGCCCTAAGAGTTTCATGAAGTACATGTTTTCCAGCTATGGTAATTTTTATTATTTTTATTATTTTTTTCAACTTTTTTTGGGTTCAGGGGCACATGTGTAGGCTTCTTACATGGGTAAACTGTGTGTCTCTGAGGCATGGTGTACAAATGATCCCATCACCCAGGTAGTGAGCATAGTACCCAATAGGTAGTTTTTCAGAACCTGCCTGCTTCTTTCCTCTGCACTCTATTAGTCCCCAGTGTCTATTGTTCCCATTTTTATGTCTGTGTGTACCCAATATTTAGCTCTCACTTATAAGTAAGGACACATGGTATTTGGTTTTCTCTTCCTGCGTTAGTTTTCTTAGGATTATGGCCTGTGGTTGCATCCATGGTGCTGCAAAGGACATGAGTTCATTCTTTTTTATGACTGTTTAGTATTCCATGGTGTATATGTACCACATTTTCTTTATCCAGTTCATCACTGATGGGCACCTAGGTTGCTATTGTGAATAATGCTGCAATGAACATGTGAGTTCATGTGTCTTTGTGATAGAATGATTTATTTTCCTTTGATGAAATGATTTATTTTTGATAGGATGATTTATTATTTTGGGGTGGGGGGGTTTGTACTCACTCATGGGATTGCTGGGTCAAATGGAAGTTCTCTTTTAAGTTCTTTGAGACATCTCCAAACTGCTTTCCACAGTGGCTGAACTAATTCACATTCTCACCAACAGTGTATAAGTGTTCCCTTTTCTCCACTGTCTTACCAGCATCTGTTGTTTTTGGACTTTTTAATAATAGCCATTCTGACTGGTATGTGATGTTATCTCTTTGTGGTTTTGAGTGATTAATCATGTTGAGCATTCTTTCATATAATTGTTGGCCACATGTATGTTGTCTTTTGAGAAGTGTCTCTTCATATCTTTTGCCCATTTTGTAATAGAACTATTTGAGTTTTGCTTGTTGAAACTTAATAGATTTTGGATATAAGACCTTTGTTGTATACATAGTTTGTAAATATTTTCTCTCATTCTGTCTGTTTACTCTGTTTAATTAGGTCCCATTTGTCAATATTTTTTTTTTGTTGCAGTTGCTTTTGGGGACTTAGTTGTAGATTCTTTGCCAAGGTTGATATCTAGAATTATATTTCCTAGATTTTCTTCTAGGATTTTTATAGTTTCAGGTCTTACATTTAAGTCTTTAATCCAACTTGAGTTAATTTTCGTATATGGTGAAATGTGGGGGGTGGGGGATCTAGTTTCATTCTCCTGCAAATGGCTAACCAGTTATCCCAGCACCATTTATTTAAGAGGTAGTCCTTTCCCCACTGTTTGTTATTGTCGACTTTGTTGAAGATCAGATAGTTGTAGATGTGTGGCTTTATTTCTGGGTTCTATATTCCATTCTGTTGGTCTACGTATCAGTTTTTTGTACCAATAACAAACTATTTTGGTTACCGTAGCCTCATAGTGTAGTTTGAAGTTGGGTAATGCGATGCCTCTGGCTTTGTTCTTTTTGCTTAGGATTGCTTTGGCTATTTGGACTCCTTATTTTTGGTTCCATATGAATTTTAGAATAGTTTTTTCTAATTCTTTGAAAAATTATGTTGGTGGTTTGATAGAAATAGTATTGAATCTATAGATTGCTTTGGGAATTATAGCCATTTTAATGATATTGAGTCTTTTGATCCATAAACATGGGATGTTTTTCTGTTTGTTTGTGTCATCTATGATTTTTTTTCAGGAGAGTTTTGTAATTCTCCTTGTAGAAAACCTTCACCTCCTTGGTTAGATGTATTCTTAGGTATTTTATTTTCTTCACGGCTATTGTAAATGGGATTGTGTCTTTGATTTGGCTCTCAGCTTGAACATTATTGGTGTATAGATTTTTGTACATTATATCCTGAAATTTTACTAAAGTTGTTTACCAGGAGACTTTTGGTAGAACCTTTAGGGTTTTCTACATATAGAATCATGTCATCAGTGAAGAGAGATAATTTGACTTCCTCTTTTCCTATTTCCTGCAATGTCTGCTCCCAGGTTCAAGTGATTCTCCTGCCTCAGCCTCCTGAGTAGCTGCGATTACAGGCACCCACTACCAAGCCCATAAATTTTTGTATTTTTAGTGGAGATGGGGTTTACCATGTTGACCAGTATTAAATTCTTGGTTGGCATTTCCTTTCTTTGAGAATGCTAAATATAGACCCCCAGTCTCTTCTGCCTTGTAGAATTTCTGTGGAGAAGTGTGATATTAACCTGATGCGGCTCCCTTTGTGCATGATCTGACTTTTTCTCTAGCTGCCACTAAGGGTTTTTCTTTAGCATTGACCTTAGATAGTCTACTGACCATATGCCTTGCTGATATTTATTTTGTATAGTATCAGGCAGGTGTTCTTTGGGTTTCCTATACTCAGCAAGATTAGAGAAATTTTCTTAAACTATTATCTCAAATATGTTTTCCAGGATGATATGGTTTGGCTCCATGTCCCCACCCAAATCTCATGTCAAATTGTAATTCCCAATGTTGGGGAAGGGACCTGGTAGAAGGTGATCGGATCATGGGGGTGGATTTCCCCCTTCCCGTTCTCATGATAGTGAGTGAGTTCTCATGAGATCTGATGGTTTTAAGTGTGTAGCACTTCTCCCTTCGCTCTCTCTCTCTCCTGCTGCCATGTGAAGACGTGCTTGCTTCCCCTTTGCCCTTCCATATTGATTATAAGTTTTCTGAGGCATCTCCAGCCATGCCTTCTGCACAGCCTGTGGAACTGTGAGCCAATTAAACCTCTTTTTGTATGAATCACTCAGTCTCAGGTAGTTCTTTATAGCAGTGTGAGAATGGACTAATACACAGGTTGTTTACTTTTTCTCCTTTTTTGGGAATGTCAATAATTCATAGGTTTGATTGCTTTACATGATCCTATATTGTTCATCTTTTAAATTAAAAAACTTTTTTTCTGATTGGGTTAGTTAGAAAGACCAGTCTTCAAGCTCTGAAATTCTTCTTTCTGCTTGAATGGTTTATTGATAAAGCTTTCAATTGTATTCTGAAATTCCTTAAGTGATTCAGTTCCAGTATCTCTAATTGATTTATTTTTAAGATGTTTACCTCTTTTGTTATTTCCCGAGTTGCTTTAGAGGCTTACTTTTGTTCATTTTCAGCCTTGTCTTGTATATTGTTGAGTTTCTCTGCAATCCATGCTTTGGGGTCTCCATCTGTTATCTCTGTGCCTCTGTTTTTGCTAGGGATCATTGCAGGAGAGCTAGAGTGAGCCTTTGGTGGTATCACAGCAGTCAGATATTTTATGTGGTAAAATTATTATGCTGGTTCTTTCTCATCTGAAAAGGATTGTACTGGGTAGGGCCTTTTGGCTTTGCTTCTGTAGTCCTATGCACTTCTCTTGGTATGTTTTTTTATTGGGCTATATGGCTCAACCTGCAGGCCAGTAGATGGAATTTGCAGGTAAGAGCTAGGTGCTTCACAAGTTGGTGGAGCCCCTCCTTGGCTTCCCACCAATATCCCAATAGTGACAGCAGGCATCAGCCTTGATGAGGGTGGCTGGGAGGAGCTCCTGGTAAAATGTGCTGAAGTTTCGGCAGAGGGTGTTGTGCAGAGGGGGGTGAAGTGGTTGAATTGGCTCCCCCTTTTAGATAGGCAGGAATATGGTCTGTTTCCCTGTCACATTTCTGTTCCAGTGCTTGTGACTCCTAGTGCAGACACACACTGTCATCTGTCTCTGGACTGCATTGTAGCTGGGAGCTATGGGGAAAGCTTGTTTTGTGACTCTCCATGGGAGTGGTTTCAGTGCATAACCTTGTCACTCAACCTGATACAGATAGCTTTTAGACTCACCTGTTCTCCAATGTAGCAATACTACTGCTTCTCTTAAAGGAGGGGTGGAGGGGTGCTCCACCTTTGGGCCAGTGTGAGTAAGTGTTAGTTGTGGTGGTATCAGCTGCTTGAGTCAGCCCAGCCTTAGTTTCTGGGGAAAGTAGTCAGGTTCCAGGAAACTTGAATTGGGTTAGGTAGATCCCCAGTTCCCAGGCCCCACTATGTGGCCCACTACACAGCATGTATGAATCCTGAAAGGGCTTGATTAGGGTCCAGCTAACCCAGAGTTGAGGTGGTGGCTATTACGGGGGCAGGCAGGCTGGTACCCTGGTAACTGGTTAAACTCTCAGACAGGGGCTGGTGGAACACTTAGGTGGTGAGAGCTTGAAGGAAGATCACAGGCCTGTGGGGACTGGGTTTTCAGAAGGGTTCTGGGCTGTAGGTGAAATGACCAGGTGGGGGCAGGGCAGCTGTGCTGTGGGACTTTCACTAGGGACGGCAGGACCCCTTAGCTGGGGCAGTGGAGACTGGTGGCTGTAGGGAACATGGCACGCTCATACTTCCCTCCCACCCAAGTGATGCTGAACTTCACAGTCGGGGGTACACAAAGGTGCCAAGCATTGTCTGCTACTTCTGGGAGTGTTGCCCTAGAGGAACACAGAGCTGTCACTGACGGTAATGTTCACATGGGGTTGCTACACTGGAAGCCCAAGCTCGCAAGCCTTGCTTTGCTAGGAGCAGTGGGCATGGGAAGTGGATGGTCTGCTGTCCAGGTGATTCCTGGGTGAATGCAGAGTTCAGGCAGGGGTAGGGTTGCTGTGCTGGAAGCCCAAGCCAAGCCTTGCCTGGATAGGAGGAGTGGGGCAGTCTGACTACTCTTCAGTATCGTGACTTTGACCTCTATTGGGGCCATGGCAGTTGGTGCTTGGCTGCTTAGGGATCCAGGGTCTGTGGGGTTTCCAGAGCAGTGCCTCTGGAAAAACTCCAGGCAGTTCTCTGTGTGGTCTAGATTCCCTGGGTGCTGTGGTGGTGGGTGCTTCTGTGTTCAGGATTGCAAAGGTCCATGTGGCAAGTGTGGATCCCTAGGCACTCTCACTCATTCACCCTTTCTCTGCATTAGGGAGCTTCCCCTGGCTCCAGGCTGGTTCTGGGTAGACAGCTTCCTGGCTTCACTCCTCTTTATTCTCTGTAGGTCCGCTTGCTTCCTTGGTTGAATCCTGATGTGGTCTCTTTAATGATCCACTTGAAGAGCTAGTGTTTACTCACCATTCTGTTTCCTCTCCATGAGAGCAGCATACACTAGTTGCTTCTAGTCAGCCATCTTGAATTTAATTCTACAGTAATCGTCACATTCTTAACTACACTGGATAGCTCTGCTTGTCCAGCATAATGTCAATTTTCTATGTTCTTGATCTATGTAAACACTCACTTGGGTGTCCAATTGGGCATGGTTTTCACACTATTACTGCAGCCATAGTGTGGACAACTATCCATTGAGCTTCTAGAACCTGCTCATTTTGATTGGTAAATACCAATGATGGTGACAAGCATGTAGTAACTGATTGGAAGAATTTTCATCTTTTTTACATCAAACTTAGAATTTCTACTCTGTCTGATGGTAAATGTTTGTTACTTATTTTGTATTGCATAAAATAATTTAAGCGTGTACTTTTAAGTATATACACTTTTGAGTTTGTCTTAAGGACAAGAGTTTGACTTCAATTGCTTATCTCTCTTGAAACCTGTTTTAATCACAAAGTTGGGTGTTGCTCTCTTAAGAGCAAAGTCATTAAGTTTAGGAAGGATGATCTGAGAATAATAAAAGTGGTAATTATACAAACAAATGCAGCAATTAATATTTCATTAATTATTATTAGTGTATGCCAAGCTAGTACTGCTAATATAAAACACAAAAGGCTAACTTTTTGAAAATTGGTAGAGTGTCATGAACATAAATAAACTGGAAAAACAAAATCAAAGTCCCAGAGGCTATTCATAAGTCTTATGTAGACTGGCTGAGACAGTAGAAAGCTCCCAGTTCTTTCTGCTACATAAGTAACACTCTTGTCAGCAATGACTGGAGGACAAAAGAATTTGGAATGTGATTAAGAATTGAAGAATGGCCTCTGACAGTGTAATGCATGTGGTATCCAACTCAACACTAAACACAAATATGTCCAATAGGGGAATTTATTATGTCCTACATAGTTGGAAAACCTATATCAGCTCCAAGATGTTGCACTGGGAGCACTTGAGTTGTTCCCTAAACCTAAGTATGAAACTAAAACTAAAACCAATTCTGGGGAATGCCTCTTAGGACTGCAGTGATGAAACATAATTGAACTAGCCATGTGTGGAGATGACATCAGAGGATAAACCAGCTTGTCCTGGCTGAACTCAAATGGGGTTAGCTCAAGAGCAAGGATAGGAAAGAAACATGATCATTCCAAAGGATAGTTTCCAGCAAGGTTAGTTTGGGCACATGTGACTGGGGGAATTAAAAAGACAGAGGGAAGGCTTTGAAAACAGCACCAGTGGTCACACAACAAAAAGTCACCAGCAGTGGTACTGAATCACATGTAATAGCCACACCCAGGTGTGCCCTCAGCATCATCAGAGGGTGAGATGAATGAAAGTCATACAATGTTTTGTTTCTTCCCAAGAACATATAACTCCTAAGGAATCAGATGGGGATTATACCTTCGGAACATTAGTGCTTAGAGATGTCTTTAAAATCTTGAGAAACATAAATACCTTGTAGGTTGGTTGGTTTGATGTGAGTTTAAGTATCTGAAGAGGCTTAAAATAGGAATATAGATAATATTTACATAAATATAAATAATGGTAAAATTTAAATAAAGAATTAGGTAGGCCATAGAAGGATAGATACAGGTATGCTTAGAAAGATGACAATGTAGTTTTATGTAGGCTGATCTTTCTGTCCCTGTAGCGCCCATAAAGTTCAGGGCCCTGCACAGTAAAATCTATTTGACAGTGACAAAGAGTGATTGAAATGCACATGGCATGTGAATTATGACATTTGACTGGAGAGTCCAGACATTTACACACTGCCACTCACAGCTTCCACACCTTGAGCTGTCATGTATTTATTTCTTCATTTAATAGACGTATTTACTATATAGTATAGAAAAGTCTAAAGAGGTGTATGTGCTCATGTGACTGACTTTATACATGGGAGGAAGAGTGACCCTTTGAGCCAAAACTTATCCGACACTAACTAGATAGATTTTAATTAAAATCCCCACAATTAAAAATCAAATCAGTTTCTCTTTATTGGTCAAATCCTCAATCCAGTTATCTTTTTGCTTCAAAAAGTAATTAAAAAATCCCACAGACAATAATCCCTTAAACCCAGGGAGTCAATGATTTTTTAAGTGGAGGCCTTTGAAATCCCATCAAAGCTTGCATAAATGAAGAAATGATGGAAAATTTATTTTTCCTTTCCTTTTTCTTTAAAATATAAATTCATTTATCCTACAATCACTATTAATTTGTAAGGAAACATAAGAAAATAATTTGTAAATTAGTCTGCCTACTTTCTTGAAATCTCTTAGGGGAAATTTGCCCTGGATTTCCCACCAGCAGCTAAGTTGGCTGATGGTGTTTTCACAAGGATACAGCCAGCTGGATAATGACTGTTATCAAGGAAGAGGGACTTTGAGGGACATAAAGGATAGAAGTTGAAAAATAAAATTACATAAAAAATAGTCAATTTGTATTTTGCAAAAACTTCAACTCATGGGTTTAATTTTGTTTACTTTGAAGTCTTTATTTACAGTACTTAATTTTAAAGAAACAAAGGTCCTCATTTCCAAATTATAGCTATAGAAATCAAATCGGGTCATGGTTAAATTACTCAGCCTTTTAGAAAATGGTGATTGGTATCACTTACATTGTTCTTCAAGTAGAAAATAAAATAACAATTGAATTATTTACTTAATCACTCTCTGCTTTCTTCCTTCCCTTTTGTACTACCTTCTCCCTTTTCATTTCTTATTTTAAAAATTAAATTAGTTTCCTTAGTGTTTTTTATTTGTTTAAATTGACAGATAAAGCTGTATGTATTTATCATGTCTGACATGATGTTTTGAAATATTTACATTAAAGAAATACTAAATTGAGCTAATTAACATATGCATTACCTCACAAAGTTATTTTAGTGATGAGAACACTTAAAATCTACTCTCTTAGCTTTTCTCAATAATACAGTCATTTAACTGTGGTCACTTTACACTAGATATCCTTGAATATATTACTTCTATATAACTGTAATTCTATATTGTTTGACCACCCTCTCCTCATCTTCCTTTCCCCCTCTGGGTACCACTATTATACTCTCTACTTCTTTGAGAGCAATTTTATATTCCAGATATAGGTGAGATCACTTGATATTTATCTTTCTGTACCTGGCTTATTTCATTTAACATATTGTCCTCCAGGTTCATCAGTGTTGTTGCAAATGACAGCGTTTTTGTCTTTTTAATGAATGAATACTATTCCATTGTGTATATATATCACATTTTATCTATTCATTTGTTGATTGACACTTCTTAGCTATTGTAATAATGCTGCAATGAAAATGGAAGTGCACATATCTCCTTGACAAACTGATTTCATTTCCTTTGGATATATACCCAGTGGTGGTATTACTGGGTCATATGGCAATTCTATTTTTTATATTTGAGGAACCTTCATACTGTTTTCCATAATGGCTGTACTAATTTGTATTCCCACTGGCATGTGCAAAGATTCCTTTTTTTTTCCTCCACATCCTTGACAATTCTTATGGTCTTATTGATTATAGCTATTCTAACAGGTATGAGGTGATAGTTCTTTGTGGTTTAATTTGCATTTCCCTGATGATTAGTGATGTTGAAAATTTTTTCACATACCTGTTGGCCATTTGTATGTCTTCTTTTGAGAAATGTTTATTTAGGTAATTCACCTATTTTTAAATCACATTATTTATTGTTTTGCTTTTGAGTTGTTTGAGTTTCTTATATGTTTGAGATATTAACTCCTTATCAGATAAATGATTTGTAAATATTTCTCTCATTCCTTAGGTCGTCTTTTTTTGTTGTTGTTGTTGTTTTTTTTTTTGAGATGGAGTCTCACTGTGTCACCCAGGTTGGAGTGCAGTGGCATGACCTGGGCTCACTGCAAACTCTGCCTCCCTGATTCAAGCGATTCTCCTTCCTTGGCCTTCTGAGTAGCTGGGATTACAGGCGTGCACCACCACACCTGGCTAATTTTTGTATTTTTAGTAGAGACGGGGTTTAACCACATTGGTCAGGCTGGTTTTGAACTCCTGACCTCGTGATTTGCCCACCTCAGCCTCCCAAAGGTTGTCTCTTTATTGTTGATTATTTCCTTTGCTGTGCAGGAGCTTTTCAGTTTGATGCAATCCCATTTGTCTATTTTTTTGCTTTTGTTGCCTGTGCTTTTGAAGTTATATCCAAAAAATTGCTACCCAGACTAATGTCAAGGAGATTTTCCTCCATGTTTTCTAATTGTTTTAAGTTTCAGGTCTTAGGTTTAAGTCTTTACTCATTTTGAGTTGATGTTTGTATATGGTGTGAGATGAGGTTTAATTTCATTGTCCTGCATGTGGATATTCAGGATCATTTATTGAAGAGATTGGCTCTTTCCCCATTGTATGTTCTTGGTATTTGTGTCAAAGATCAATTGACTATAAATGGGTCAATCTATTTCTAGGCTCTCTAATGTGTTCTATTGATCTGTATATCTGTTTTTATGCCAGTATCATGATCTTTTGAATACTATAGCTCTATAGTAGACTTTCAAATCTAGCTTTGCTCTTTTTGCTTAAGATTACTTTGGCTATTTGGGGTCTTTTTTGGTTCCATACAAATTTAAGGAGTGTTTTTTCTCCTTCTGTGACGAATATCATTGGTATTTTTGATAGGGATTGCATTGAATCTGTGCATTGCTTTGGGTAGTATGGACATTTAAACAATATTCATTTTCCTTCATTCTTCCAATCCATGAACACAGGATATCTTTGCATTTATTTGTGTCTTCCTCAGGTTCTCTCATAAAAGTTTTGTAGTTTCAGTGTAGAGATCTTTCACCTTCTTGATTAAATTTATTCCTAAGGTTTTTAAATGCCATTGTAAATAAAATTGTTTCCTTGATTTATTTTTCATATTGCTTGTTGTTAGTGTATAGAAATGTTACTCATTTTTGTATATTTATTTTATATCCTTTACTAAATTTGTTTATTAGTTCTAACAGTTTTTTTGATGGAGTGTCTAGGATTTTCTGTATATAAGATTATGCCAACTGTAAACAGGGACATCTTCCTTTCCATTTGATGTATTTTGTTTCTTTCTGTTGTCTAATTGCTCTGGTTAGAACTTCTAGTACTATGTTGAATAGAATTGGTTGCAGTGGGTGTATTTGTCTTGTTCTGGATCTTAAAGGAAAAGCTTTCAACTTTTCTTGTTGAGTATGTCTGCTGTGGGTTTTTCATATATAACCTTTATTGTGTTGAGGTGCATTCCTTCTGTACCAAATTTGTTGGGAGTTTTACTATGAAAGAATATTGAATTTTGTCAAATTTTTTTTCTGCATCTAATGAGATGGTCATATGTTTTTTTTTTCCTTTGTTCTGTTGATGTGTTTTACCACATTTATAGATTTGTGTATGTTTGACTTTCCTTGCATCCCTGAAATGAATACCACTTGCTAATGATGAATGATGTTAAAAATGTACTGTTAGATTGGATTTGCCAGTGTTTTTTTTTTTTTTTTTGTGAGGACTTTTGCATTTGGGTTCATCAGGGATATTTGCCTTTAGTTTTTTTTTTTTTTTTTCCTTTTTGTAATGTCTTCATGTTGCTTTGGTATCAGGGTAAGCTGGCCTCAAAAAATTAGTTTGAAAATATTCCTTCCTCTAATTTTTTGGAAGAGTTTGAGAAGGATTGGTAGAATTTTTTTAATGTTTGGTAGAATTAACTGTGAAGCCATGAGGTCCTGAGCTTTTATTTGATGGGAGATTTTTAAATTACTGACTCAATCTTCTTACTCATTATTGGTCTGTACAGATTTTCTGTTTCTTCATAATTCAGTCTCAGTAGGTTGCATGTGTCTAGAAATTTGTCAATTTCCTTTAGGTTACCCATTTTATTGGCATATAATTGTTCATAATAGTCTCCCAGGATCATCTGTGTTTCTTTTGTATCAGTAATAATTTCTCTTTTTTCATTTCTGATTTTATTTATTTAAGTCTTCTTTTTTCTTAGTCTAAACTTAGTCTAAAGTTTTATGAATTTAATCTTTTCAAAAAAACAACTCTTAGTTTCATTGATTTTTTTCTAGTCCTTATTTCATTTATTTCTTTTCTGATCTTTACTATTTTCTTTCTTCTACTAACATTGGGCTTAGTTTGTTCTTGTTTTACTAGTTCCTTAAGATGTAGTGTTATATTGTATATTTGAGATCTTTTTTCTTTTTTGATGTAGACGTTTATTGCTATACATTTCCCTCTTAGAACTGCTTTTGCTGCATCTTACAAGTTTTGGTATTTTATGTTTCTATTTTTGTTTGTCTCAAGATATTTTAAAATTTCCCTATTACTTTCTTGCTTGAACCATTGGTTGTTCAGGAACATGTTGATTAATTTCCATTTATTTGCAAATTATCTGAAGTTTTTCCTGGTAATTTAGTTTGTTTTGATTACTTTATAAATATTGACCCTTGTCAGGAAAAACTAATTTGTGAGATATACAGTTGGTTTAGTGCACTCCTTGAGAAAGTGGTTCATTTTGACGGCCTATTTAATACTTGTCTACTCTTAAAACTGTTGGTCTGCAGCTTCCACATGTCCATAGCAGCTGCAGGACTGGAGTGTAGCTCTTGAAGGAGAGAGTAGAGAATGCAGACCTTTTTAACTGGGGAAGCTTGATGTAGTCTGGAAGGCTGACAGAGATGTGACTTTGCTTTCTACTCCAGGACCTTACAACATCATGGATAAGGTTGGATTAACAGAGTGACAGAAAACACTTCTTTGGTTTGTCTGCTCAGAAGGGCTTGTTTCCTGCTCACTATTTGTAGTCTTGCATTTGACTGTCCCAGATTAAAATATAATATGAAAACATTTGGAGGGAAATACATGTTGCATTTTTCTTTCCAAGATTCCCAGTTTTACATTTACATGCCCTTACCTACCCCCACAAAAGACTCTGGTTTTTCTAAATTAATAAATGGGTAGGGATCAGTCTTGATGGCTTGTCTTCATGCTTACATCTCTCCTGGGTTAATGTGTTATGGGAAAAAAGACTGATTTTTTAACACTGGTTCCTGGAGTCTTTGCATATCTATCTGAAAACATCTTTAATGTTGAAGACCATTGCTTGT
This sequence comes from Macaca mulatta, assembly GCF_049350105.2. NCBI lineage: Eukaryota > Metazoa > Chordata > Mammalia > Primates > Cercopithecidae > Macaca > Macaca mulatta. Next base: position 57,448,705 of record NC_133420.1, on the reverse strand, counting down.
GCAGAAGGATTAGAGTGTCAAAGCCCATAGAAACCTGAAGGTGTCTCATTAATTATTCATTCATTCAACACATATTTGGGCATATATCATCTTTTCTTTTTTTTTTTTTTTAGTTATACTTTAAGTTCTAGGGTACATGTGCACAAAGTGCAGTTTTGTTACATATGTATACATGTGCCATGTTGGTGTGCTGCACCCATTAACTCGGCATTTACATTAGGTATATCTCCTAATGCTATCCTTCCCCCCGCCCACAATAGGACCAGGTGTGTGATGATCTCCTTCCTGTGTCCGAGTGATCTCATTGTTCAATTCCCACCTCTGAGTGAGAATATGCGGTATTTAGTTTTCTGTTCTTGCGATAGTTTGCTGAGAATGATGGTTTCCAGCTGCATCCATGTCCCTACAAAGGACACAAACTCATCCTTTTTTAAGGCTGCATAGTATTCCATGGTATATATATGCCACATTCTCTTAATCCAGTCTGTCACTGATGGATATTTGGGTTGATTCCAAGTCTTTGCTATTGTAAATAGTGCCACAATAAACATACGTGTGCATGTGTCTTTATAGCAGCATGACTTATAATCCTTTGGGTATATCCCCAGTAATGGGATGACTGGGTCAAATGGTATTTCTAGTTCTAGATCCTTGAGGAATCACCACACTGTTTTCCACAGTGGTTGAACTAGTTTACAGTCCCTCCAACAGTGTAAAAATGTTCCTATTTCTCCACATCGTCTCCAGCACCTGTTGTTTCCTGATTTTTTAATGACTGCCATTCTAACTGGTGTGAGATGGTACCTCATTGTGGTTTTGATTTGCATTTCTCTGATGGCCAGTGATGATGAGCATTTTTTCATGTGTCTGTTGGCTGTATGAATGTCTTCTTTTGAGAAGTGTCTGTTCATACCCTTTGCCCACTTTTTGATGGGGTTTTTTCTTGTAAATTTGATTGAGTTCTTTATAGGTTCTGGATATTGACCCTTTGTAGATTGCAAAAATGTTCTCCCATTCTGTAGGTTGCCTGTTCACTCTGATGGTAGTTTCTTTTGCTGTGCAGTAGCTCTTTAGTTTAATTAGATGTCATTTGTCAATTTTGGCTTTTGTTGCTGTTGCTTTTGGTGTTTTAGACATGAAGTCTTTGTCCATGCCTGTGTCCTGAATGGTATTAACTAGGTTTTCTTCTAGGGTTTTTACGGTTTTAGGTCTAACATTTAAGTCTCTAATACATCTTGAATTAATTTTCATATAAGGAGTAACGAAAGATCCCGTTTCAGCTTTCTACTTATGGCTAGCCAATTTTCCCAGCACCATTTATTAAATAGGGAATCCTTTCCCCATTTCTTGTTTTTGTCAGGTTTGTTGAAGATCAGATGGCTGTATGTGTGTGGTATTATTTCTGAGGGCTCTGTTCTGTTCCATTGGTCTATATCTCTGTTTTGGTACCAGTACCATGCTGTTTTGGTTACTGTAGCCTTGCAGTATAGTTTGAAGTCAGGTAGCCTGATGCCTCCAGCTTTGTTTTTTTGGCTTAGGATTGTCTTGACAATGTAGGGTCTTTTTTGGTTCCATATGAACTTTAAAGCAGTTTTTTCCAGTTCTGTGAAGAAAGTCATTGGTAGCTTAATGGGGATGGCATTGAATCTATAAATTACCTTGGGCAGTATGGCCATTTTCACAATATTGATTCTTCCTATCCACGAGCATGGTATGTTCTTCCATTTGTTTGTGTTCTCTTTTATTTCACTGAGCAGTGGTTTGTAGTTCTCCGTGAAGAGGTCCTTTACATCCCTTGTAAGTTGGATTCCTAGGTATTTTATTCTCTTTGAAGCTATTGTGAATGGGAGTTCATTCATGATTTGGCTCTCTGTTTGTCTGTTACTGGTGTATAAGAATGCTTGTGATTTCTGCACATTAATTTTGTATCCTGAGACTTTGCTGAAGTTTCTTATCAGCTTAAGGAGATTTTGGGCTGAGACAATGGGGTTTTCTAAATTACAATCATGTCATCTGCAAACAGGGACAATTTGACTTCTTCTTTTCCTAACTGAATACCCTTGATTTCTTTCTCTTGCCTGATTGCCCTAGCCAGAACTTCCAACACTATGTTGAATAGGAGTGGTGAGAGAGGGCATCTCTGTCTTGTGCCAGTTTTCAGAGGGAATGCTTCCAGTTTTTGCTGATTCAGTATGATATTGGCTGTGGGTTTGTCATAAATAGCTCTTATGATTTTGAGATACGTTCCATCAATACCGAATTTATTGAGAGTTTTTAGCATGAAGGGCTGTTGAATTTTGTCAAAGGCCTTATCTGCATCTATTGAGATAATCATGTGGTTTTTGTCTTTGGTTCTGTTTATATGCTGGATTACATTTATTGATTTGCATATGTTGAACCAGCCTTGCATCCCAGGGATGAAGCCTACTTGATCATGGTGGATAAGCTTTTTGATGTACTGCTGAATCCGGTTTGCCAGTATTTTATTGAGGATTTTTGCATCGATGTTCATCAGGGATATTGGTCTAAAATTCTCTTTTTTTGTTGTATCTCTGTCAGGCTTTGGTATCAGGATGATGTTGGCCTCGTAAAATGAGTTAGGGGGGATTCCCTCTTTTTCTATTGACTGGAAGAGTTTCAAAAGGAATGGTACCAACTCCTCCTTGTACCTCTCATAGGATTCGGCTCTGAATCCGTCTGGTCCTGGACTTTTTTTGGTTGGTAGGCTATTAATTATTGCCTCAATTTCAGAGCCTGCTATTTGTCTATTCAGGGATTCAACTTCCTCCTGGTTTAGTCTTGGGAGAGTGTAAGTGTCCAGAAAATCATCCATTTCTTCTAGGTTTTCTAGTATATTTGCGTGGAAGTGTTTATAGTATTCTCTGATGGTAGTTTGTATTTCTGTGGGGTCGGTGGTGATATCCCCTTTATCATTTTTTTTTTTTTTTTGAGACGGAGTCTTGCTCTGTCGCCCAGGCTGGAGTGCAGTGGCGTGATCTGAGCTCACTGCAAGCTCCACCTCCTGGGTTTACGCCATTCTCTTGGCTCAGCCTCCCAAGTAGCTAGGACTACAGGCACCCGCCACCTTGCCTGTCTAGTTTTTTGTATTTTTTAGTAGAGACGGGGTTTCACCGTGTTAGCCAGGATGGTCTCGATCTTCTGACCTCGTGATCCGCCCGTCTCGGCCTCCCAAAGTTCCCTTTATTATTTTTTATTGTGTCTATTTGATTCTTCTCTCTTTTCTTCTTTATTAGTCTTGCTAGCCGTCTATCAATTTTGTTGATCATTTCAAAAAACCAGCTCCTGGATTCATTGATTTTTTGGAGGGTTTTTTGTTTCTCTATCTCCTTCAGTTCTGCTCTGATCTTAGTTATTTCTTGCCTTCTAGTAGCTTTTGAATGTGTTTGCTGTTGCTTCTCTAGTTCTTTTAATTGTGATGTTAAGGTGTCAATTTTAGATCTTTCCAGCTTTCTCTTGTGGGCATTTAGTGCTATAAATTTTCCTCTACACACTGCTTTTAATGTGTCCCAGATATTCTGGTATGTTGTATCTTTGTTCTCATTGGTTTCAAAGAACATCTTTATTTCTGCCTTCATTTCATTATGTACCCAGTAGTCATTCAGGAGCAGGTTGTTCAGTTTCCACGTAGTTGAGCGGTTTTGATTGAGTTTCTTAGTCCTGAGGTCTAGTTTGATTGCACTGTGGTCTGAGAGACAGTTTGTTATAATTTCTGTTCTTGTACATTTGCTGAGGAGTGCTATACTTCCAACTATGTGGTCAATTTTGGAATAAGTGCAATGTGGTGCTGAGAAGAATGTGTATTCTGTTGATTTGGGGTGGAGAGTTCTGTAGATATCTATTAGGTCCGCTTGTTGCAGAGTTGAGTTCAATTCCTGGATATCCTTGTTAACTTTCTGTCTCGTTGATCTGTCTAATGTTGACAGTGGAGTGTTGAATTCTCCCATTACTATTGTATGGGAGTCTAAGTCTCTTTGTAAGTCTCTAAGGACTTGCTTTATGAATCTGGGTGCCCCTGTATTGGGTGCATATATATTTAGGATAGTTAGCTCTTCCTGTTGAATTGATCCCTTTACCATTATGTAATGGCCTTCTTTGTCTCTTTTGATCCCTTTTTTTTTTTTTTTTTTTTTTTTAGTTTTATTATTATTATACTTTAAGTTGTAGGGTACATGTGCATAACGTGCAGGTTTGTTACATATGCATACTTGTGCCATGTTGGTGTGCTGCACCCATCAACTCGTCAGTACCCATCAACTCGTCATTTACATCAGGTATAACTCCCAATGCAATCCCTCCCCCCTTCCCCTTACCCATGATAGGCCCCGGTGTGTGTGTGATGTCCCCCTTCCCAAGTCCAAGTGATCTCATTGTTCAGTTCCCACCTATGAGTGAGAACATGCGGTGTTTGGTTTTCTGTTCTTGTGATAGTTTGCTAAGAATGATGGTTTCCAGCTGCATCCATGTCCCTACAAAGGACACAAACTCATCCTTTTTTATGGCTGCATAGTATTCCATGGTGTATATGTGCCACATTTTCTTAATCCAGTCTGTCACTGACGGACATTTGGGTTGATTCCAAGTCTTTGCTATTGTGAATAGTGCCGCAATAAACTTTGATGGTTTAAAGTCTGTTTTATCAGAGACTGGGATTGTAACCCCTGCTTTTTTTGTTTTCCATTTGCTTAGTAGATCTTCTTCCATCCCTTAATTTTGAGCCTATGTGTGTCTCTGCATGTGAGATGGGTCTGGGCATATATCATCTTATTGTGATTTACTTTATTGTGTTCCACCGATACTGCCTTTTTCTTTTAAAATACAAATGGAAGGTTTGTGGCAACCCTGCATTGAGCACATCTGTTAGTGCCATTGCCATTTTTCAAGAGCATGTGCTCAGTTTTTGTCTCTGTGTCAGCACTCTTTAGCAATACTTATTTTAAAAGTAAGTATGTACATCTTTTTAGACATAATGCACAATTGATAGACTATAATATCAATATAGTATCAGTATAATTTTTATATGCTCTGGGAAGTGAAATTTGCATGACTTGTTTTATTGTGATACTCACTTTACTGGGATGGTCTGGAACTAGACCCACAATATTGATGAGGTACACCTGTATATTAAATGCCCACTCTGTTCCAGGCACTGTCATAGGCAAACTATTATTAAAGGAAGAATCCTGGTTAGAAGAACTCTGTGTAGAAGATGACTTGAGTCCAGTGTCAGGAATTGTTACTTTTATGGGTTGTCTACCTAGGTGATTTTTAGTTATCTACTTGGATTCCCACCTGGGATTTGGTGACCCCTGGGTATGGTTAAACATCTTCAATAGTACATGAGGACCACAGTTATGAACTACCAGATTATTCCCTCATTCCTCAAAATTTTATTAATCTCCTCTTGGTTTGTTGTTAATTTCCTTCCTTCCCTTTCTTCCTTTCCTTTCTTCCTTTCTTCCTTTCTTCCTTCCTTCCTTTCTTTCTTTCCTCTCTCTCTCTTTCTCCCTTCCTTCCTTCTTTCTTTCCTTCCTTCCTTCCTTCCTTCCTTCCTTCCTTCCTTCCTTCCTTCCTTCCTTCCTTCCTTTCTTTCTTTCTTTCTTTCTTTCTTTCCTTCTTTCTTTCTTTCTTTCTTTCTTTCTTCCTTCCTTCCTTCCTTCCTTCCTTCCTTCCTTCCTTTCTTTTCCTTCTTTCCTTCCTTCTTTCCTTCTTTCTTTTTTCTTTTCTTTCTTTTCTTTCCTACCCTTCCCTTCCCTCCCTTCCTCCCTTTTCTTTCTTTCTTTCTTTCTTTCTTTCTTTCTTTCTTTCTTTCTTTCTTTCTTTCTTTCTTTCTTTTCTTTTCTTTTCTTTCTCTCTTTCTTCTTTCTTTCCTTCCTTTCTTCCTTCTTTTCTTTTCTTTTCTTTTTTTTCTTCTCTTTTCTTTCTCTTGCAATGTTACCCAGGCTGGAATGCAGTGGCACACTCATGTCTCACTGCAGTCTTGATCTCCCAGGCTCAGGTAATCCCCCCACCTCAGCCTCCTGAGTAGCTGGAATCACAGGTACATGTTACCATGCCCGGCTATTTTTTAAAATTACGTGTGGAGATGAGGTCTCTTTATGTTGCCGAGGCTGGTCTTGAACTCCTTGGCCCAAGCCATCAATGTGCTTTGGCCTCTCAAAGTGCTGGTATTACAGGCATGAGCCACCATGCCTGCTCTCATTTCTTTTAAAAAATGCCTTCAGACAAAAGGCACTATCTTTAAAATTTCAGCCAAATCCAACATTAGCACAATACAAGACTTTAACAACACAGAACAATATTTAGATTAATCTAAGAAACACAGATCTCCTACTTGCAGCTTCACTGAAAATCCCCATATATTTAATTTCAATTAGGGATTCTTTTACAAAACCGCTCTACCACCCTCTGGGGCTTACTGAGAAACAGAATTGAAGACCCAGACCAGGAGTTTGGGAATAATACACAGACGCTCCTCAGTTTCCAATGGGATTATGTCCTGATAAATCCATCATAAATTGAAAATATCATCAGTTGAAAGTACATTTTTGACTTAATAATATTTTCAACCTCTGATGGGTTTAGTCCCATCTTAAGTCAAGAAGCCTATGAAATGACTATCCTTTTTGCACCACAGTAAACTAAAAAAATTGTAAGTCAAACCAGGGTAAGTTGGGGACCATCTGTATATCTTTCTTCTCATAATGATAGTAAGGAGTAAAGTTGCCATGAATTGAATACGTGCTAAATGCCATATGTAAATTGTGTTATCACCAATTCTCAAATCAACTTTCTAGGTTTAGAGAGGAAAAGAAGAAAGCCATCCTAGAAGCCAGATAGGTTTTCTTGTTTGTCTTTCTGTATGTAGATTTGTTTGATACTTACTCATAGCTCTAGTGAAGTAATGTTGTGTTTGGACAAACAATAGGCAAAATATGTCAAGATATGCAACTAGATGCACTTATGTTTTCACTGGTCTAGAATCATAAAAGCTGAATTTCTTTGTTCTCAGCCATTTGGTGATGTTGCTTGATTTATTTTTAAACTATAAGATCAAGAAGAGAATCCCAAAGATTGTTAGGTTCAGTATCAAACCCCAAACACCTGATGAAAACTAGAATACCTAGAGTCAACAATATCTGGTAATAGGAATCCAAATCAAGAGTTAGTGTAACTCTCACAAGTAGTGCTTGGGGAGTATATTAAGATTTTGTGCATGCTTAAGTCCTTGTGTTTGTGGGCTAGCGATTAGAAATATTCTTATTTATTTGTTCAAAGTATCAGCAAGATTGTCCTTAGAGTTTATTGCTAATACCAAGGCAGCTGCAAAAAAATCACATCAAGATGAAACTGCTGATGATTACTGAAATAAGTATTACGTGTGTAATATATCTCATCTCCACAGACAAATATGAGTGTGTGGCTTAAATAATTGTAAGACTTTCTAACTTTTTTGACTTGAGGAAAAGAATAATTAAGAATCAAGTGAGCATTGTCACAAAGGAGGGACAGGCATGGATAAAACACAGAGACAAAGAGAACTTTCTAGCTTTGATTTCCAAATACCTGAGTTTTTAGAAATATGTACAGAATTCTAGGCATAGTTTGAGAAGAGGGGGTACCCTTTATTCATCTTTCAAACCGAGACTAGAAAAGGTTTCTTTAAAAGGAGTACTGAGGGTATGTAGAAGAAATTGACAGAAAATGAAACAGGTATTTTAAGATCAAAGAGAATAAGCTTGTATTTTGCTCCCAACTCAGTCCTGGGTTGAGCCAATCAGTGGATTCCATCTTCTTGGCAACTTGGTACTGGAGTGAATCTCATGACTCCTGCCAGTAATTCTGGAACAAGTGCTCATTCTCTCACTGCAGTGAACCATTTTATTAATATCAGGGAAGCTAGCTTCAACACAAAGCTGACCCAAGGAGAAGAGCAGAACAAAGGCAAGCCCACAGAATTATTGGCATCCTGAAATGACATCAGGAACTGCCATGTTAAATTGTATATGAAGCCCACTCTGTCTTTTAACTTTTCATCTACATAATAAATCACCTTCATTATTAATTAAGTTAATTTGTTAGGTATTCTTTTACTCAAAGTCAATAGTATCTTACCTAAGACAACCACTATTTTTCATTTACCTCCTGTGCTTGTCAAAAGCCTTAGGCATAAACTCATTTAATTTCTATACCATCCTGGGAAGTAAACATAGTTATCTCTATTTGACAAATTAGAAAGCTGTGGCTCAGAATTGTTGCTTAACGTAACAGAACAGACAGATTTGTGGTGGACTTGCTTCTATCAAAATCCCAAAGCCTGGACTTTTTCTGTTTATGTCATATTATATTAAAGCTCTGTGTTCCATGTGTCTCATGCCTTTTGCTGGCTTCTCTCTAGAAGTACTTCCATCTACTGATATTATTTGAGATATAGGCCACACAGTGTACAAAGCTCATTTTTCCTACTGAATAACTTGAGGGAATTCAGGAAACAGAAATCAAGGATAAAAATAGAGTATTAGAATCTATTTTGAAACAACCACATGAATTCGAGGAGCAGAACTGAATGTACTACATTTAAGGTGGCACCACGAAGTAGCAGAAAATGTGGGGCTTTGGAGTTAGATGCACATGGGTGAAAATTCCAACTTTGGGACATCTGTGTTTGCAGGGTGGTATATTGGATGTGGTTAATAGACATGCCATGAAAATTCCACTGAACATCCAAAAGAATATGAAAAAATAATAAAATTAACGATGGCACTGGCAAAGAAAAGAATGTAGTTCAAAGTCTGGACCAACTTTTCATTAACTGCATCATTGAGGGGGAAGAATTAAGAAGCACTTTCCTAGATGATGTGCCATGTGCTTTACCTAATCTAGTCCCTTGGAAGGTGATGAAAAACTCTAACCAATCCCTTCCCTTTATACCCAACTCAGGATAATGAAGGGTCACACAACTAGAAAAATCCAGGGTCATTTTGCAAGTTATGCACACACTGCTCCCCTCTGAGCCAGACTGAGCTGGAATCTTTTCTCCCAGACTCTGCGACAGTGCCCCAGCCCATCAACGCTCCAATGGCAGTTCTGTTTCTCCAGTCCATGAGGTAAATACAACGTCAAAGACACATGCCACAGGAGGAAGAGAGGCTCAGAAAAAAAACTGCATTGTATGGTATACTATGAAAGAAATGTCCTGTATTGTGGGATATTTAGTCAGAGAAAAAATCAAAACAGGTAGAGACACGTGGAACAGAGAGAGTAGTGAATAGAGAGGGATGAAAGAAATGACCAGATTTAGGAAGGGAAGATCCAACCTTAGCTCATTAGTCCATCTGCTAGGAATCACAAATGAAGCTGTGGATTGTGCAGAAAACCCCAGACTCCTTGTATGAAGGAGAGTGGCAGCATCAGAATGGGGTGTAAGAAGGAGTGACAATCCACCCAAGCTTACTCAGGACAAACATCGGAGTTGGATTGAAAGATGAGTAAACAGGAAAAAAAAAAAACAAACCCCAAAACCAAAAGCCAAAACCAACAAAACCAAAAAGCAAACCACAGAAGGCATTTCAAAAAATACTGACCAGGGAAGGATACTCAATAAATGTGGTAAGTGTGGGGAGATAACATTTTGAGATACGAATATGTTTTTTTTTCCCATGTGTTCTTCACTTTTTCATCAACCTCCTTCCTACCCCTACCCCATTCAACGATTTGGGCAGTTCTAGGCTCCTTGCTCAAGGCAGGGACAGGATAGGATAAAAGATAGAAAAAAAGGAGTCTTATTGACTTTGTCTCCAAAAACCTAGGCCCTTAGGTGACTGGAGAGAAATTTAGGCACAGCCAAAATGTTTGGGATGGAAGAAAAAGAGGCTGACCTTGCTAACTCCCAGGTAGGAGAAGGTGGACGGATTGGTCCAGGAAGATGGATCCTGTATCTTGCTTTCTGGGGGAAGCCTGGAGTTCAGAGAGGAAATAGGTGTGGTAAGTTTAGAGAGAATGGGTCTTAGCCAGTTTAGTGGAGATTTAGATGTCTCATATGACACAGAAAGGTTAGAATATATTATGTGTCCATAAAACAAAAGGAAATAGAGGAGAAAGCCATCCAACTTGAAGTGGGCAGTCAGAGAGAAGCTGGTGATATTTCTTTTAGTGGAGATCTCTGCTGATTGATAACAGAGAACCAAAAAGGGTCATGGTATTCTCAGAGGAAAACTGCATAGAAATATGATACTGAACATCAGATGGGAGCCCAATCCCTTATGTCAAAATGGCATGGCACTGTATAAATCACCCAGATTTTAAACACACTCTTGGGCAAGGGGAGGGAACCCTAAATTTTTATTTTTGTAGACTTAGAGGGTACAAGTGCCATTTTATTACATAGCTATATGTGTAGTGATGAAGTCTGGGATTTTAGTGCAACCATCACCTGAATAATATAAATTTTACTCATTAAGTAATTTCTCATTCCTCACCCCCCACCTTTCCACACTTCTGAGTATTTTACATGTATTATTTCATATGTTCATATGTACAAATTATTTAGCTCCCACTTGTAAGTGAGAATATGTGGCATTTAACTTTGTTTCTGAGTTGTTTCACTTAAGATAATGGCCTCCAGTTCCATCCATGTTGCTTCAAAACACATGAGCTCCTTCTTTTGTTGTGGCTGCATAGTATTCCATTGTATGTGTGTGTGTGTATAAAGAAAATAAAGAAAATGTGTGTGTACATATGTGTGTGTGTATACACACACACACACATATATATATATATATACACACACACACACACACCACATTTCTTTATACAGTCATCTGTTGATGGACACTTAGGTTGAGTCCATATCTTTGCTATCATGAATAGTGCTGTGATAGACATATGGGTGCAAGTATTTTTTGATATGATGATTTCTTTTCCTTTGTGTATATACCCAAGTGTGGGATTATTGCTGGATGGAGTGGTAGATCTATTTTTATTTTTAAGAAATCTTCATACTGTGTTTCCATAGAAGCTGTACTAATTTACATTCCCACTAGCAGTGTGTAAGCATTCCCTTTTCCCGGCATCCTCACTAACATCTGTTATTTTTTCATGTTTTTCATAATAGCCATTCTGACTACTATAAGATGGTATCTCATTGTGGTTCTAACTTGCATTTCTCTAAGGATTACTGATACTGAGCATTTTTTTCATGTTTTTTGGCCATTTGTATGTCTTTTGCAAAACATCTGTTCCTATCCTTTGCTTACTTTTTAATGGGGTTATTTTGTTGTGGTTGTTGTTTGCATTCCTTATAGTTTCCAGATATTAGTCATTTTTCAAATGTATAGTTTGCAAATATTTTCTCCCATTCTTCAGGGTGTCTGTTCGCTCTGTTGATGATTTCTTTTGTTGCATAGAAGGTTTTTAGTTTAATTAAGTCCCATTTGTCTATTTTTGTATTTGTTGCATTTGATTTTAGCAAAGAATTATTTGACATTGTTCAGAAGAGTTTTTCCTAGATTTTCTTCTGGTATTTTTATAGTGTCAGGTCTATAAGTCTTTAATCTATCTTGGTTAATTTTCGTATATGATGAGAGATAGGAGTCCAGTTTCATTCTTCAACATATGGCTAGCCAGTTTTCCCAGCGCTATTTATTAAATGGGGTACCCTTTTCCCAGTGTATGTTTTTGTCAACTTTGTCAAAAGATCAGTTGACTATAGTTATGTGGCTTTATTTCCGGGTTCTCTATTCTGCTCCATTGATCTAGGTGTCTATTTTTATCAGCTGTTTTGGTTACCTTACCCTTGCAGTATAATTTGAAGTCAGGTAATGTGATGCCTCCAGATTTGTTCTTTGTGCTTAGGATTGCTTTGACTATTTGGGCTCTTTTTTGGTTCCATATGAATTTAATTTTTTTTAACTGAAAAAAAATGATATTGGTATTTTGGTGGGATTGCATCAAATCTGTATATTGCTTCAGGCAGTATGGTCATTTAACTATATGGATTCTTATGATCAGTAAGCATGGGATGCTTTTTCATTTGTTTATGTCATCTATAATTTCTTTCATCAGTGTGTTGTAGTTTTCCTTATAGAGATTTTTCACGCCCTCAGTTAAGTATATTCCTAGGTTGTTTTTTTTTTTTTTTGGTAGCAATTGTAAATGAGATGGAGTTCTTCATTTGGTTTTCAGCTTGAACTTTTTTGATGTATATAAATGCTACTGACTTTTGTGCAACAATTTTGTGTCTTCAGACTTTACTGAATTCATTTATCAAATTTAGGAATCTTTTGGAGGTGTCCCTAGGATTTTCTAGGTATATCATTAACAAACAGAGGTAATTTGGTTGGCTTCCTCCTTTCCGATTTGGATGCCTTTTATTTCTCTATCTTGCCTGATTGTTCTGACAATCATAGGACTTCCAGTACTATGTTGAATAGGAGCGGTGAAAATGGTCATCCTTGTCTTGTTCCAGGTCTTAGGAGGAATGCTTTCAGCTTTCCCTCATTCAGTATAATGTTGGCTGTGGGTTTGTCATATGTGGCTTTTGTTATTTTGAGGTATAGGAACCCCGAAATATGTGAGATTAAGTTTATCGTATCTTGGTGGAATGGAAATTCAAAGTATGTATTAGGTCAAGTTGTTAATATTACTATAATGGTCTACTTATTTGCACATCTGAGATTAATATTAACTACATTGGTTATAATAATTATTCTCACATCAACATCTGAGTCCCTCTTTTTCTTAATAAAGGTTAATCTTTTAAAATAAATAAAAATAAATTATATTGATAATTTTATGCCACTTTTTAAGGTAGTTGGAGAGTAGCTAGCTTAAAACATAGGTTATAATTTGCTATTATAAAGACTTCAAACTTATTCCCATAGACTTAATTCAGGTGGTTCAACAGTTTAGTAACAAGTACCCAAGAGCCAGAAAAAAAAATGTTTAAGTGCAAACTTTACTTCATTCATTTCTCTTTCCTATGAGTCAAGTATACCAAATGGTACAAAACCAGAATTCTTCTTAATGAAATACACATGCATGCTAGTTACCTGACCTTGGGCTAAATGAGACCAATAGAAAGATCGTTTATATAACTCAGAACTATCTCTAAAAGCAGGCAGCTGTTAGATCACAGCAGGCATTGGAGAGAAGCTGCTCATAGGTCCATAGAACACTTTTAGTCATTTCTCTCTTGAGAGTATGAGAGCCAGCAAGCCTGTGAAAGCTCACTCTGGTATCTCTTCTATTTAACTTGCAGGTAAGTTTTTAATCTAACCTTGTGAAATAAATAATTCAAATGATGATGTGTGAAATTTTATCAGTGTCTTCCAAAAATAAAAGACAGAGGAATTTATTTGCTGCCACATTTTCCAAATAACAGGAAAAAAAAGAAAAAAATCTTTCTGATTTTTATTCCATTGTGCTAAAAGCTTCAGAAGAGTTGTGTACTGGTATTTTAACTTGTTTATATAAAATATCACCTTGTAAATTCTGGATAGCTAGTCTCACCCTATTAATACTTTCCTTTATAAATCTTTACAAATATTTCACTGGAAAATATTTTAGTTAAATGCATTTTTAATTCTGTAATGCTAAGTGCTTCTTATGCACAAGCACTCTGTCTTGTGCTTTCTTTGTAGCAATAACTAAAACAGTCTTTTTCCTCAAGGAGCTCTAGGCCTAGTGGGAAAACAAATGAGTATACAGATAATTACAATTCTGTAATATAAGTATTGTGATGAAGACTTGTATTAGTCTGTTCTTACACTGATAATAAAGACATACACAAGACTAGGTAATTTATAAGGAAAAAGAGGTTTAATGGACTCACAGTTCCACATGGCTGGGGAGGCCTCACAATCATGGTGGAAGATGAAGGAAGAGCAAAGGGACTTCTTACATGCCAGTGGGCAAGAGAGGACTTGTGCAGGGAAACTCCCCTTTACAAAACCAGCGGCTCTCATGAGAGTTATTCACTATCAGGAAAACAGCACTGAAAGACCTGCCCCTGTGATCCAATTACCTCCCAACTGGTCCCTCCCACAATACATGGGAATTATGGAAGCTACAATTCAAGACGAGATATGGAAGCTACAGTTCAAGATGAGAACACAGTCAAACCATGTCACTTGGCATCTACACACATCGAGTATGAAATGGTTAAACAGGAAAATCTCAGACCATTACTGATGGTGAGGATGAGACATAGGAGGTAGGCCACAGGAAGAGTCATGCTTAGCATCCTGTGGCACCCATTTGTAGCTCTGAGGTCCTATCAGAGAGTTACTCTTTTGTCTAAAGGGTGGCACTTTCCTGCCCTCTCCCATCCCAATAGTGAGGGCACAGATGTGCCCAATAGTGAGGGTGTAGATGAGGGTATAGCCTTTCTAGGGGCAGAATTCAGGACCCTGAAGGCCCAGCTTAGGAGAAGAAAGGCAGAGTCACAGACTAAGAGGAGGCAGGCAGAGTGAGAGGTGCCATTACCAGAATCAGACTAAGTTACTACGAATTTATATAGAGCAGGGGAACCTACTGGGAACTTACCTTGTGCTTTGTTTCCACTGCTGTGGTCCTATCAGCAAGAATTGAAAGGTATGTGGATTCCCCGCTTGAGAGTTCAATGAAGGCATAGTATGCCTAAAGCCCTGGCTTTCATTTCTTCCAGAAAAGGCAAAAAAGTTTCTGTTAGTCTTGGATCCTGCGACATCAAGATATTTCTAATGAGAATCAGAGGCTCTTATGGGGAAACGAGAGGTAAGAACAAATTCCTGGTGTGTCAGATCAGTGGTACCATCTGGCCACTAGGAACAACATCAGGTAATGATAGGCTGAGAGGCACAACCCCCATGCCCAGCTCGGGGTCACACAGGTGTCTTTTCAGACTTAATAAACCCCCAAAGAGAAGAGAGGGAGAGATGAGGGAGAGAGTCCCTAGGCGAGTTTCCATGAATTTTGACTGGTGGCACTCTGAGTTGGGTCTTAATTGAGGGTTCTCAGTCTTGACACTATTGATATTTTGGGTCATATAATTTTTTACTGTGCGGGTTGTTCTGTGTACTGTAGGATGGTTAGCTGCATCTTTAGCCACTACCTGTGAGATGCCAATAGCACCCTCAGTGTGACAAAGTGGTCTCCAGACATGGCCAAATGTTTTCTGGGGTTCCCCAATTGAGAACCACTGTTGTAAAACAAATGTGAGAAAATGACAAGACATTATCTGAACCTGAGTCTTGTTGAACAGGCCAGATCCATTACACCTGGGTAACATGTATGTACTTCAGGCATTTTGTAGACTTATTGGCACAAACAAACTTCTTGAGCAGTGATAGAAGGTGGAACACAGCATTAAGGGCTCCCAAACAAGAAGAGGCATCCCATGTAGGCAGGGTAAGTTTCACAGATAGGAATCAACAACACTTATACAGTGAAAGAAGGTGAACTCAACCAGGACAGAGCTATAGCCTTGAGCCATGCCTGGTGAATGCCTTTTACCAGGTCCCTAGTGAGGAAGAGCTGGACATTTATATCAGCTCCCAAAGGAATACTCTTTATAATTTTTGTGTGTAACTTTGTGATCCAGGCATCGAAAAATCATTTTTACATGTAAGTTACCATAAACCATGTGTGTGGAGTTTTCGTTCCAGAATACCTGGAATTATTAAGAAAACCTTTTGTTGTCCTAATAGAACCCATGATCAAAGAGTACTTTGGGCCAGGCACAGTGGCTCAGATTGTAATCCCAGCACTTTGGGAGGCCAAGGTGGGGGGATCACCTGAGGTTGGGAGTTCGAGACCAGCCTGACCAACATGGAGACACCCCATCTCTACTAAAAATACAAAATTAGCCGGGTGTGGTGGCGCATGCCTGTAAACCCAGCTACTGGGGAGGCTGAGACAGGAGAATCACTTGAACCCGGAAGGCAGTGGTTGCGGTGAGCCGAGATGGTGCGCCATTGCACTCCAGCCTGGGCAACAAGAGTGAAACTGTCTGAAAAAAAAAAAAAAAAAAAAAAAAGAGTACTTTGACTACTGTTTTGAATCCTGGGTGAGCTCTAATTGAATATCAGAGTAAAATATCTTGTGCTTGGGCTTCCTGGAGCAAAACCAGGTAAGCAGTAACTCCCCTCTTAGAGAATGTTGCTTCTACTTTGCTTTTCTCTAAGTTAGGAAGCAAGGAAAAGGATTCCACACATCTGTCCCCTTATCCAGACACTTCTCTGGTTTCCCTTTTGGGACTATTTCCCTGTTTCACACTGCCCTTGACATTTATTAGAGAATCTCGATGGATCCCAAAGAGAGAGGGATCCACAGGGTTACTGGGGCATCCTGTTCTCCAGTTCTCGCTCTCTCTCTCATCCAGTTCTCTCAAGATATTCTTACCAAGATCCATTCTCCCAAACCCATCTATTTTCATTCAGGATTGCAGCTATCTCCACTGTCATTTCTTCCTTCTGAGTTATTATCACTGAACTTTAGGATGGGATTAAACTTTAGAAACTATCCAGTGCACTCTCTTTCACCCCTACCACATATGTGTAACTGGGGATCAGAAAGGGCAAACGACTTACCTAAAAACACCTGGCTTAGAAGAGAATATAGGACACAAAAGAGGACTGAGGATGAAACATCTGGAACACCAACATTTCAAAGATAAGAAGACAAGACAAGTTGAGAAGGAGAGTCAGATGTGTTCAAGGAAAACCAGGCTCAAGAAGTGATGGAGAAGCCACGGGAAGAGAGAGGGTCAGGAAGAAGGGAATAGCTAAGAATCTAGTGCCATTACAGGGGAAAGCATCCCTTGAACAGGATGTCAGGACCCTGATGTCCTGTGGGGGGAAAGGCAACCTGCAGGAGTTAAAGAGGGTCAGAAGGAAACTCAGGGCTTTGGTGATGAAGAAGCCTTATCTTGGAAAGAAGGAAGGATTTCATTCTCCCCTCACCTGTCAGAGAATGTTCCTGAATACCTGGAGAATTCAGTGAGATTTCCAGCAATGTAGATAGCAGGACAAGCTGACTAGTGACGCTGTGAAAAGCTATCCTTGATTGTAAAGCTTCCCTTGGAACTTTAGAATTTCTGTGGGGTAAAAGAGGGAACTGGGGAGGGCAGAGGGGCAAAGCAGAAAGAATTAATTTGATTAATTCTATGCCATCTCTTTTGGTGGAGTAGAATGGACTATCAGCTCTGTTAGGGAAATATGTGCTTTTGTAATGGAGTTTAAAATTGTTTTTCTCAAATTTCTGCATCTTTTATTTGAGTAATTGATGAAACAGACTACCTCCTAGTTACATGTTGCAGGGTTATTTTTCTGCCCGGGGGTGTTTTTATTCTCTTGAGAGAAGGATGCTATTTCTGTAAATCACAAACATTACATGCATCAGAGAACTCAAAGAAAAAGCATTTATTCTCTTGAGACAAACACAAATAGCTCCAGTTTCTTCTACCTTTTGTTTAAAGCCACCTCATAAAGTGCTATCACAAACAAGCTCCCCAAATGAATTGTTTAGTGCTAGAGTTTGTTGGTATGCAAATATACATGCACATATTGCATTTGTATTCCATATCTAGTTATACTATGCTCTCTAAGAGTGACAGATTTTAGAAGACTGATAGATTTTATTCAATGGGTAATAATAAATACAGGCAAATAAGAAACTCATGTTAAAAGGTAAATAAATGATTAATAGAAAAATTGTAAAATTTCCTACTGCGAGATTGAAGTCTAGGTTTTTGGTAACAGAATGTTAATTTCCTACTCACTCTTATTTTCTCTTTTTAAATCAGATGGTAGTTTCCCAAGTTCAGGTTATAAAGGCATAATACAACTTGCATTTTTTTTCTTGGTGTGCTAAATGGTAAACTTCACATTGCCAGAGTGGTATCTTTGATAATTTTCTTTTGGGAGAGAATTCTCAACCATTACATGTAAACTGTATACTATATTCTCTTACACAAGGGACTTAGGTAACTCAATTATATTTTAATACTTTTTATTAATTCTACCTCCCAAATGAGCTTTATTTTTTCCCTCATGTTTTCTACTTAGTAGTCCTTTTGAAACTTCTTCAGCTGAAAGTTAGGATTCCATCAATAGCCCCATAGTGGCAGAGGTAGGTGGTGGCTGGGCAGGTTGGGGAGTGAGCCTGGAAGAGGTTATTGGCCTATATGACCCAAATTGATCACACAGCTTCAAAACGAAGAAGCTATTTTAATTTTGCACATTGTTTTACATATTCAGAATGGAACCTCATATGGCTCAAGAAAATGTACTTTTAATTCCAGCCATTGTCTTATTTTCCCTGCTGCGTCTACACTCCCTAGCAGAGTATCCGGCAGACAGTAGGCATTTGCTAACTATTTCTTGATTAAATAGATGAAGGCTAATTCTGCTACCTTGAAGAAACAAACATTTCCAAAAAAAACAAACATATTTGATTTAGTCTAGGTCTGATTTTGTCAGTTTTGTCCA
Organism: Macaca mulatta; assembly: GCF_049350105.2. Classification (NCBI taxonomy): domain Eukaryota; kingdom Metazoa; phylum Chordata; class Mammalia; order Primates; family Cercopithecidae; genus Macaca; species Macaca mulatta. The sequence goes on along the minus strand of NC_133420.1, from coordinate 57,430,220 downwards.
AATTCCAAAGCAAAGCATTCCGTTATTTGGTCAGATAAAAATAGGAACAGCAAGACATTGAAAGCTAGTAGTTATAATGTGGATGTGTGCAAGATTTGGCAGCAATATCTGTCACTGTGTTGATGAGCAGAGTGGATCCAGCTGATGTCTAGAATACAGGGTGCCAAAGTGAGTCATGTTATTATTCCTGAGCATTACAAGAGTCTTACGGTGTTAAAGGTTTAGGTGTACGCAGTTAAGCCGCAGCTGAGTGAAGCAGTGGAAGAATGACTGCATGTACGAGTAGATGACCTGGGTTTTTTTCTTGATTATAGCATTTATCATGTTATATTGCAAACATCTCTTTCTGACTTGGGAGATTTTAAAGAAAAAGTTATTTTAAAAATCTCTAACATGTAGCTTAGTATTTGGCACACAGCAAAGCCTCTAATAAAACATGTATTGAATTGCTAGATGGATCTAGAAAAGTTTTATGAAATGAGATTCAAGTTTTATTTTGATGACTAGGGTGAGGATTGAGGTTGGAAAGGCATTCCAGAATGATAAACTAGAGGTGCCAAGAGGCAGGAAAGGTCAGTATATTATGGAACATAGAGCCTAAGTTTAACATGCAGTCGGTTATAAGTAACAGTTTAAGACAAGTAGATTGGGCACAAATTGTGGCATGCTCTGATAACCACATTGAAGAGTTTGGACAATATCCTATGCATTAGGAGACTGTGAAGGTGAAGTGGTATTTTCCTCTATGTGTCAGTAGTACATCTCTAATAGCACTGTGCTACGTGCATTGAAGACTAGGAGCCTTTTGACCACTAATTTTTGATCCTATTTCAATTTCTAAATTTCTGGTATTATCTCCTCTGCCATAGGAGGGAACTAAAGCAGAGTTTAATGTTTCACAATCATAAAACCTTTATAGGTTATAATTCTCCATGTTGGAAGGGATCTTTTGCAAATACAAAATTATAATCACCTGAATTATAACAGCTATGGGGATCTATATAGCATTGTAGAATTAGGAGTATGTATCATTGGCATGACCATTAAAATAAATAAAACTCTGAAATCAATTCATGTGTGTCAGTTATGTATCATGCTTTCAGTCATTCTCAAAGCAGTAGGATTATGGGTAAAAGGAAGATCTGCTGTTTCAGTGAACTCATTTGTGCTCCTTATTTCAGGAGAAAAATAATAAGCCAATAACAACAAAAGTATAATTACAAAGGATTGTCCACCTGCATTATCAAATAAATACCTCAATTATCTGCATTATTTGTCAGTGGATGTTCAAAATGGCCTCGCAAATAATTAGCATTATTTCATGGTATGAAAAAACTCCTGCCCAGCACAAAAATTTGCAGGTTAAATTTTGATTCAACATCTAGTTCAAATGCCTGTTTCAAAGCAGCCACTGCACTATGTATGCCAGAACAGATTCTATAATACTGCACTTGTTACAGGGCTAACTTGGATATGCAGCCAACTGGGGAGTTCTTCTGCTTGTCAAGCCCAACTCAGCAGCAGCTCTGGGTTTGTTTGGAGATTCCCGAAGCCTCTTGAAAGCTGTAACTAAAGTAAGGTCAGTAATGGAACTGAGGCAATGTAGCTGATTACATTGCATCAGAGCCCCTTGGGCTATGAGAAACCTGTGTGACTTTACAAGTTTCAAATGATAATGAATGTGGCTGTTGAAGAGTCTGTCTAGTTTAGTCATCATTTTATCCTCAGATCTAACATAGCTGCCTAGCTTATAGTTGTTGCATATATTTATAACATATATTTGTTGAATAAATGAATTCAGAATTAAGCAAATTGGTGATAAGAAATGTGCAGAAAAGAAGGGAAAAAAGCTTATCCTCTGCACAAATAAGTTTTTTGTGTGAAATACTACGTGAAGTTAACAAGTTTCTTTTTCACACTGGAGCATCTCAGAATTTTAGTATGACTACAATTCCTCAGGAGAAGGATTTAATAAAGCAGTTTCCTAAGCTTTTATTGAATGTAAAACACTTTATACTCAAAGTACTGATTAGCATCTTTCTGCAGTGCTTGGGCTAATGCAATTAAAGATCAGTATGGCATAGTGTACCTAAAAAGTACTCAAGTTAAATTTTGTTTGCTACTTTTAGGGGCATGCTGTGTGTGTATCATTGCACACTGGGCCTCTGTGACAATAAAGCACATAAAATTCTTGAAATATTTGAGTGTATCTATAATATGAGTGATCTATTCTGATAATGATTGGAGTAATAAATTATTCTGTAAGCTCTGAGGTAAGATAAATCCTGATCTTTAATCTGTCAAACAGTTGCAAAACCAAATTATGTAATACCGAAGAATATATAAATAAGCACAACGGGGTCAGGGGTTTTGTTGTGCATCCATATCCAAAATACTAGGGGAGCATGTGAATTGCTAAATAAAGATTACTGAGTTCCATACCCATTCCAGAATTTTTGGAGACAGGCTGAGGGAGGCCTACAGATCTGCATTTAAAAACCATTCCAAATAATTCTTAAGCAAGGAGGTCAAAGGGGTACAGTTTGAGTAACCCTTATTTAAACAATAGCACAATATATCATTGTACTGATCAAATATATCCAGTTTTGCTAATGTAGAGTTACCCTCTTCCTTTTTTTGTGCCAGTTCTTACCTTTTAAACATACAACACACATATCTCCTCTGGCTTTGGATGAGATTATAGCATCCTGGGATTATGAGACAGAGATATATATCTTTAGTGGACATTGGTAGCCATTGCAGAAAATGGGTAAAGAAGGTATAATTCAGAATTTGCTTTGGGATCCCATTTTACTAGTTATACTTATTTGTAAGCTTTTACTGTGTCAGCAAGGATTGAGTTGGAACCTGCAAGAACGGTAAGGAGGGGAGAGATGCCATCTAAGCAAGGAGGAATGGGACAAATCCCCATATCTGTCAAGTTGACAAATGGTCGGAATGGATGATGGAATGGTTAGGTATGATGACTAGTGACATGGGCTCTGGATTCAAGGTATTTTAACTCTACTGGTTAATAGCTGTGGGGCCTACTAAACTTCTCTGGGCCATAGCTGTTTCTTTTCCTTTTTAAAATGAAGATAAGAACATTGTATATCCCGTGGGGTTATTTTTGAGGTTTAAATGAGATGGTTTCCTTAAAGTGTATAGCCTAGTTCCTGGTATATAGTAAGCATTTAATATCAGCAATTATTAAGTGGCAGTGGCCTCCAGTTCCTCCATTATAGTATTTGCCATCTTGATTCAATCCAGACAGTATTGCAGATACTGTCATTAAAAATGAAATGGGCTGGGCGTTGTGGCTCAGGCCTGTAATCCCAATACTTTGGAAGGCCGAGGCGGTAGGCGGATTGCTTGAGGTCAGGAGTTTGAGACAAGCCTGGCCAACATGGTGAAACACCATCTCTACCAAAAATACAAAAAAAAAAAAAAAAAAAAAAAAAAAATAGCTGGGCGAGGTGACACTCCTGTAGTCCTAGCTACTCAGGAGGCTGAGGAATGCAAATTGCTTGAACTTTGAAGGTGAAGGAGGCTGCAGTGAGCTGAGATCGCACCACTGCACTCCAGCCTGGGCAACAGAGTGAGACTCTGTCTCAAAAATAAATAAATATGGCGGCATAGTATTCCGTAGCATATATGTGACACATTTTCTTTATCCAGTCTATCACTGATGGGCATTTGGGTTGGTTCCAAGTCTTTGCTATTGTGAACAGTGCCGCAGTAAACATATGTGTGCCTGTGTCTTTATCGTAGAATGATTTATAATCCTTTGGGTATATACCCAGTAATGGGATTGCTGGGTCAAATGGTATTTCTAGTTCTAGATCCTTGAGAATCACCACACTGTCTTCCACAATGGTTGAACTATTTTACACTCCCACCAACAGGGTAAAAGTGTTCCTATTTCTCCACATTCTGTCTAGCATCTGTTGTTTCCTGACTTTTTAATGATCACCATTCTAACTGGCATGAGATGGTATCTCATTGTGGTTTTGATTTGCATTTCTCTAATAACCAGTGATGATGACCTTTTTTTCATATGTTTGTTGGCTGTATAAATGTCTCATTTTGAGGTATCTCAAAAGACATATCCTTCACCCACCTTTTGATGGGGTTGTTTGTTTTTTTCTTGTAAATCTGTTTAAGTTCTTTGTAGATTCTGGATATTAGCCCTTTGTCAGATGGATAGATCGCAAAAATTTTCTCCCAAAGGATGAGTTCTTGTGCTTTGCAGGGACATGGATGACGCTGGAAACCATCCTTCTCAGCAAACTAACACACGAACAGAAAACCAAACACCACATGTTCTCACTCATAAGTGGGAGTTGAACAATGAGAACACATGGACACAGGGAGGGGAACATCACACACCAGGGCCTGTAGGGGGTGGAGGGCTAGGGGAGGGTTAGCATGAAGAGAAATACCTAATGTCGATGACGGGTTGATGGGTGCAGCAAACCACCATGGCACGTGTAACACACCTACATGTTCTGCATATGTACCCCAGAACTTAAAGTATAATAAAAAAAATTATACGTTAAATATAAAAGATGAAAATATATATACATATTAACCTATATATAAAACACAAAAATCTCTAGTCAAAAGAAAAATAAATAAATCAATCAATAAATAATAAATAAATAAATAAATAAAGATAAAACTATATAGTCTTACATGGAACCTTGGAACTCAACAACTTGGGATCAAATATTAGCTGTGTTCTTCACATTTACAAACTGTGTGAACTCAAGCAAGTTATTAACCCATATGAACCTATTTCTTCACCTGTAAGTAGGGATAGAGTACCTAAGGATAAAAGATGGCTATCATCAGTGTCATAATTTGCAGTTGCTGAAGCACTTGGCAATTTAATGTCCTTGTGGGATCAATTTAGGTGGTCCTGCATCTTTCTAAACTTTATTACATTAACTTGAGTTCATTGAAAGATTCCATTACTTCTCAGCAGGAGCAAGAGAGTGCCAGACTCAGGGCCAGCTGGAGTTCCAGGATCCACCCAACTCAGGAATGAGTGAGAATAGCAGGTAGCTCTGAGGTGTTGGGTGAAGAGGGGCCAGAATCTAAGTCTTCGGCAAGGATGAGCTCAGGTATCCAGAGATGCTTCAAAGTGTCATGACCAAGGGGAGACTGAAGAGAGAAATGCATTCAGGAAAAGGTTTGGAAACCAGAAATACGCAAGATCAACTGAGTGTCTCAGAGGCCATGCCTGGAAATGTTCTCCCAGGCAGTTTTCCAGGATGGGAGGAGCCTTGCAGAAAACTGCTAGCAGAAGCAGAAGCCCTTGGTTGGTTAAAAAGAAAAGAAAAAAGGAAAATAAAAAAGGCCGGGCGTGGTGGCTCATGCCTGTAATCCCAGCACTTTGGGAGGCCGAGGCAGGCAGATCACGAGATCAGGAGTTCAAGACCAGGCTGACTAACATGTTGAAATCCCGAATCTACTACAAATACAATAATTAGCCAGGTGTGGTGGCACACGCCTGTAATCCAGCTATTTGGGAGGCTGAGACAGGAGACTCGCTTGAACCCAGGAGTGGGAGGTTGCAGTGAGCTGAGATTGTGCCATTGCACTCCAGCCTGGGCAACAGAGCCAGACTCTGTCTCAAAAAAAAAAAAAAAAAAAAAAAAGCCGTTAAGGGAAGTGTGGACAATACCTAGAAATGTAAAATGTATAAGTATTGTTCTTACTTTACATATTATATGTGAACTCATTGAGGTCAGATTCTATGCCTAATCCAGTTTTTAATCTGTGAATCTCAGAGAGTAAATGTTTATTTAATGTCATTTGATTCCAAGAGATCAACTTTTTAATCATCTTTGTGTTTCCCATTCCCTTCTGTTTCTAGGACAATTTTCAAATATTTAGGGCTCTTTAAGGTCAATTATAAGTTTCACCTAATAGGTTTTTCATATTTTAACCAGTCCAATATTCTTTGTAATAGAAACTCAGATTTATTTTGTATTTCTAGAACAGTTATGGATCAGAATGTATTTTCTATTTAGTAATTGTATGTGTATTATATAGTAAGGGGAGATCTAGGCAGCATATTGGAAGCTTCAGTATTTCCCACATCTATTTTGTGTTACAAAAGATTATAAGGATCTGTGAAAATAAAAATAAAAAGAGTAACTTTTACTTTTCAATTTCTATGTAAATTCCTTATCATTAGTTTGATAAGATCTTGAGAAGTTAAAACTTAGTGCAAATATGGAAGTACAGCTTAGGATTGCCATGACTATGTGAAAGGATTTCTTGTAAGTTAAACCGATGTGGTATTTAGAAAGATGTATTTGTGATATCATTGATGGAAAATGAGAAAATCTGTATGACTTAGAAAAGGAAATTAGGAAATATTTCTACAAATCTCATCATTGTCTCTTAATTTTTAAATAAGATAATTACGGAATAATTTAGAAACTTTTACATAAAATGTTAAAGAACTGTATTATGTTACAATATTCTCTTCAAACATCAACATACTTCAAAACCTGTAATTTCCTTAATGAGAGAAGATTTCCTTTTCATTCTGTTAGTTGGAAGGAACACTTGGATGCAGAGGTTTAACTCTTGATAAACAGGACAAATTATATACTTGAGGACAGAGTATATAATTAGGAAACTAAATTAAAGAAGCCATCTGCTTCTTTATACTGAAAGTGGAGTGCACGGGGTCCTCTGGATTGCAACTAAAGATGAAATGTGTATGTGGCTTTATGCTCTACCTTTAGAATGGACAGAACTGTTATTGTGACAGTTGTCAGAATAGAGTTAAGTGACTGGTTAAAGTCATAATATTAAATTTGGATTTAGGAGAGGTTTCATCCTTCTTTTACTCATCTTTTATTTCACTTGTCTCTATTTTAGAGTGACATCAAAACCATTATTCATACATTCACTGAAAATAGAATCTGTTTTAGAATCTTCATTTGTTGTGTAGTCTATGTCAGAGGAATTAATACTGTTTTTTGCAGAATTGGTATAATAATTTGCCCTCTGCTCCCTCAAATTTAGTTCTGTTTTTCCTTGTTGACTGTAATAATTTTTAAAATAATGAAAATTATCATTTGTTACATATTTACTCTGTTCCAGGCATGATAGGACATACATATTTTCTTCACTATGAAAATACACCTCTCACGGTCATTCTAAATGTAATTATCAACTACACTTTGACTGCAAAGAGACTTAGTGGTTGTTTCTGATTCAAGAATTTTATGTGTTTTCAATGTCTTTCTCCCCCTTATGACTACTGTGTTTTATATACATATGTATGTATATATTTTTAATTGACAAGTAAAATTATATGTATTTATGGTGTATAACATGATGTTTTGTTATATGTATACATTGTGGAATGGCTAAATCAAGCTATTTAACATACCTATTATCTGAATTACTTATTTTTTGTGGTAAAAACACCTTAAATCTACTCTTCTAGCAATTTTCAAATATATTGTTATTAACTTTAGTCACCATTTGTACAGTAGAACCCTTGAAATAATTCCTCATATGTAATTGAAAATTTTAGTCTTTTGACCAGCATCTCTTGTAACCACCATTTTATTCTCTATTTCTATGAGTTTGAATTTTTTATACTCTACACATCAGATCATACAATGATTGCTGCATTTTGGTGGTGATTGCAGAAGAATCCTGATAATGCTGGAGTTAATTCTAAGAGCCTTTGGTGGTACTTGTCACCTAAAGTTTTTCTTCTATAAATTTTCTCAAGGGGCAGAATATCTGGATATTGTTCGATTTTGGCTTTTACTGGTTTTTTATCCTTATAATATTGTTCGTATAACTTTATGTTTATTTAAAATAGTTGAAAGAAAAAAATCAACGATTTCAGAATGCTGAAACTTCTTTGTTCCTACAGGCACATTATTTTATCTTTACATAAATGTCAACTCTTCATGTGTGTTTGTTAAATAAGAATATTAATAGTTCTAGGTAAATGTAGAACTATTTGAACCTCTAAAGCATGCTCGAATTTAAAGTTTGCATTACATCTTTTGTGAGGGAGTTATATTTGGTGGATATTATTTATTTATTTTTATTATACTTTAAGTTCTGGGATACGTGTGCAGAATGTGCAGGTTTGTTACAAAGGTATACACATGCCATGGTGGTGTGCTGCACCCATCAACCCATCATCTACATTAAGTGTTTCTCCTAATGCTATCCCCCCCTAGCCCCCACTTCCTGACAGACCCTGGTGTGTGATGTTCCCCTCCCTGTGTCCATGTGTTCTCATTGTTCAACTCCCACTTATGAGTGAGAACATGTGGTGTTTGGTTTTCTGTTCGTGTGTTAGTTTGCTGAGAAGGATGGTTTCCAGCGTCATCCATGTCCCTGCAAAGGACATGAACTCATCCTTTTTTTATGGCTGGATAGTATACTAATAAAAATGTTGTATTTTGTGTCATAGTTTCTGCTGTCGTAAGAGTGGTAGCTGAGTACCGGGCTCCTGACCCTCAACTGCTTTTCTTCTACCACTCCAAAAGTCTTAGCATTTGATATTTACAAAATGTTCTAAAGTCACAAAATGCCATATAATAAGTAAGACTCTCTGAGGAGATACTTTATAAATGAAGGAGGAGAGAGCTGCATTACCCGAGAGCCTTGATGTCTTCACAATCAGATATAGTAGGCATTGCACCAGGCAGAGTGGTTTCTCCAACTCAGTACACTGGCAGAGGGAGCAGGGGAGCACTGGCTTCTATAAAGTTATCTTCAGACACAGGAAAAATAAATGATGGCAGGATATTGGATAACTTAAGATACCAAAAGCACAACTATCAAGAAAGAGACAGGTGTATTTGACTAAAATGAAATCGTATATAAAAAAATAAGCAAAATGAAAGGTCAAATCACCACTGGAAGAACACTTTCATGCCTATAACTGACAAATAATTAGTAACCAGAATATATAAAAAGTTTTACATATTTAAAAGGGAGATAACATAACTCAGTAGAAAAATATGTAAAGGATATATGCAGGAACTGTAAAAATGAGACCCAAATGGTCAAAAACTATATGAAACTATAAATAACATTTTAGCTATTGAAGAAGAGAAATTAAAATGGGTTACCATTTTATGCCCATATGCCTGGCCAAAAAAAAAGATGAAATCAATTATTGATGAACATATGGGGAAGCAGGAACTTCCACATGTAGTTGGTGGGAGTATAAATTGCTTCACTAACTTTGCAGAGTAATTTAGCAATGTCTAGAAAGTTGATGTATCTACCTGGGGATTAGCAATTCTCCGTCTAGGTATATACGGAGATAAGCTTTGGCATATGTGCAAAGAGACATGTACAAGGATGTCTTTCAGTGATCATTTTAATAATGAAAAACTGTTAAGTAATTTAAACTCTGCACTAATAAAATGATAAATATATTATGATATATTAATAGAGTAACATATCCATCAAAATAAATTTATATACATCAATATGGATAAAAATGAAACATGCTTTATTAAAAAGGAACTTATGGATCTAGTCATACAGAAAGACATGATTCATGGATATGAATATGATTATGGATATAGTTATACAGAAAGACATGATTCATGTACATTTTATAGTTGCCCTCAAATACTATGTACTGTTGAAGAGATATACACCTACTATAAAAAGTACAAAAACATGAATGGGAAGGCTACCCAGCAACTTCATGAGGATTGTTATCACTGAGGAGGCAGGGAATTTGGATGGCTAAGTGTTGATTTTGAATGTAATATTTTATTTTTTATACAAAGATCTGAAGCAAAAATGGCAAAATCTTAATACCTGATTAACCTGGGTGCAGGGGTCTATAGGTAATTGTTATCTATGCACAGGTAACTGGTATGTATGTACTCTGGGTAGAAATTTTTGTGTTGAAGTAGTTTTAAATTAAAACTAAAAAAGACAAATATTGTGATAAACATCCCTATATCCCAGCTTTTGTGCTCACTATTAATTACTACCTCTGAATAAATCCTTATTGCATAATTTTTAGTTTAAAGCATGAACACATTTTTCTTTTAATTCATTTTTAAACACAAGTTATTCATTTTTACTATGGAAAAACTAGAATGTAGAATTAAGGAAAAAATACAGCCATAATTCTGTAATCCAGGGGCTATCACTTTTAAGATCTTGTTGGGTATAATTCCAAACATACCACATATTTAGGGGTCTCTCTCTCGCTCTCTGTCTCTCTCTATATATAACCATTACTTTTACTTTGCACCAACCTAATACATGATTCCAAACTCAAAAGATTAAAAAATGTATAAAGTAAGTCCTCACTTGACATTGTTGGTAGGTTCTTGGAAATTGTAACTTTAAGCAAAATGCTTTGCAAGAGAACTCTGGGGTGGTTAACTGGTGCTTACTCTGGGAAGAATGTGAGTACTGTAAATCCTATAAACCTATTTAACCTCACACACTCCCAAATGCCAATTTCTACAATCTTCCAACATTTTCTGTGGAAATAGGGGAGTAGAGGTGATAAGACTTTGACCAAGAACAGCAGATATGAAGTATCATTCTTTAAGAAATGGCCCTTGAGATTTTTTTAAAAATCCAAGTCACAAATTTTTCTGGCTCATTTTCTTCCCAGGGCGCAGAGAGGGTGTAGTAGTGGTGTCGCTGCTGGTGGGAGTCACTGGGGAGGGGTGCAAATGGAATGCAGAATTGTTAGAAAAACATCTGCTCTAGGACCCTGTTGCTAATTGGGCACTACGAGTAGTGATTAGACCCAGAGCCTGTGGCATCCCGAAGGACTGTAAGCATGGAAACACATGCACTTGAAAATAAAAAGAATGAGAAGTAAGCTAGGCAACTATTAATTAGAAACTGCAACTATTAATGTTAAAAAATAAAACTTTACACATCATTTCAGAATATACAATAAATCAGTTGTGTCTTGGTAATGGAACCAAGTAGCTTGTGGACAAAAATATGGGACTTTTTGTATATAGAAAGTCCTCCCTTAACATTGTAGATGGTTCTTGGAAACTGTGACTTTAAGCAAAATGATGCACAACAGGTTCTCGAATATTGTCATTTTGTTTAACTTATTTCATTATAACATTTATGAGAAAAAAACTGGTTTCATTTTTTTATTATTTTACTTAAAGTCACAATATCCAAGAACCTATCAACAATGTCAAGTGACGACTTCATACATTTTTGAATCTTTTGAGTTTGGAAACGTGTTGGGTTGGTGCAAAAGAAAAAGTAATGGCGAAAACTGCGGTTACTTTTGCACCAACCTAATAAATATATATATTTAAAATTACAATAAAAATTAAGAAAAACTTTAAAAAAATCTTTTCTGCCAGTTATTTTACTACCCCCACTCAAAATTAATGTGTGATGTGATATAGGGTGGGGTCTCCAAAAGTGATTGTCAATTTCAGAATAAAAGTTTTAAAACAGTGCTTTTATGATCTCTACTCAATTTTTGAGGTAAGTCCCACACGAATTTGATGCAATAAATCGAAAAGACACAATAACGTAAAAAGAAATTTAAATAACTTTAAAAAGAAGGAAAGTTGGGAAAGATTGTCCAAGAGTTCTCCCCTATAATAACACTGGGTATAGACTTTCTAACAACTGCGCTTTTAGCCAACCTTTTAAATGGGTCATTCCTATGCTATTATAGTTATATTGTTCTTGCTCATGGAAAAAGATATAAATTCTCCAATTCACTTTGTAAGATAACTCTGACACAAAAACCTGATGAAGACAGCATAAGAAAAGAAAAATACCTGCCGATTTCCCCTTTTCTTTGAACAGTGGAATTTTTTTTCGGAGCCCCCTTGTGCTAATATATTCTTACCCCTACTGGGGATGGAACTCAGGTGGTTCCATTAGAGAGCCTGTGTGTTCCTGTCTAAATTTTTTATGGATGGAAATTTAGGTGCGGATAGGAAACGAGAACAAAGAGGAGGGAAAAAGCAGATTATCAGCTCTAGACAAAAATTGGACTTTCTTTTATTTACTACTGTTATAAAGTAGAACCCCATGGAAGTCTTCTCTGCAGCACATACATGCACACATACCATACCACACGCAAAACCCACATCTCTATTTTTTTACACATTTTCACCCAGCACAAATCTCTACAGTGGTCTTCAGTATTGTGCCCCTTGCTGCTGGTCCACAAAATGTTTCACGTGTACATTTCCCACCAGCAACACAGACAATTCTTGTTCTCAAGCTCTTACCCTTCAAGCTGGGGCTTTCTCCCGTTCGCTTTCCAAGTGTGCTATTCTTTCTCAGTAATTCATCTCAGGTCGGTCTTTAATGGGTTCCGTTAATCTAGTCCACTTTGTCTATTCTGTCAGGAACTCATTGCTGATGTGTAGACTCTATTTCTACACTTTGTTGGACATTTTATTGGGAATTTTGGGGTAAGGACAGCCCTTGCCACCATTTTGTCTGAAAGTACCTTTACAGTATTTAATTAAATAATATACCTCCACTTTTACTAAAATTGGCTCTCAAGTTCTTTGTGTAAGAGTCCCTCTCTTTATGAAATGAGAAAATGGAGGCACTTTTTTATGTTTACATAGTACTTTTTATTGTGAAAGCAATTTGTGGGTTTTACTTAGAGTGGAATTTCCTTCCTATAGAATTGGAGATAAAGAAAAATATATTTCCTCTATTTCTCCCTCATGTACCTTCTGTTATGCTCTTAATGCTTATATTTGTCTTTCTTTTGCATTCCATTCAGAATAATTAACTGTCACCATATAATTCTTCTTGCTCCTGTGTAAAGAATTAGCAATGGCTCCCATGCATTTTTGAAATTCTATTTCTTATCTTTTATACCATATTACTCTCTCATAACCAATTCTAGCTGCAAGTCTATTATGAATTATTTTATGGTCAATTTATTCTTTTCTTTCCAAAGTCTAAGTATGATTTTTTTTCTGTTAAAGCTACGTGACTAGTGTTCCAATTTATAATTTTCCCAAGAATTCCTTTAATGTCCAAAGCATCTGATAAAATATATGTGGGATCACAAGCTTCCATTCGCTCCAGTACACTTTCAATTATAGATAGTGGAGTACTTAGACCTTCTGAGCTCCCGGAACATATATAATCTCCCATAACTACTGCAAATTTCTATCTGCTTCTATCATCACTCAAACTGGTAGTCTCAGGTGGATCAATCTGTGAGATAGTCCATGTGGGATTTTAAATTGTGTTTGTTTAGAATTACAGATTGATGCCTGCCATCATTGCCCCTCGAACACATTCACAAAGAATTAAAGATCTAGTAGCCTGATTTATTTTCCCTTCCACCCCAACACAACTACGGAGAGGAAACGTCACTGTGAAGTAGAAATGTTAAAAACTCAGTGAACAGATCTGGATTTGAGTACAACTTTATTATTTATCTGGCTTTGGACAAGCTGTTTCTGAGTCTCAGTAAAATGGGATTGATATTAGAAGCTACTATACTCCAGAATCAGGACTATTCTGAGGATTGACAAGGTAATAAAGGAGCTAATACATTTTGAAATAGAGTGAAGTGTTACATGCTCTGACTGGTGTCGAAGTCTACATAGCCAAGATCTATAGGCCCAGATTTTAAAGGATGAGATGAGGGCCGCCATCTCTCCATCCCCCACCAACTTCCCACTCCCATCAATCCTTGTCACTTTCCCCTGTCAGCAATTTTCTGGCTCGTGCTTTAAGATTGGTCTCTCTCGAAGCAGAAAACACTATAATGTGCCTAGACTGAGGCAAGGGATGGTCTCACCCTCAGTACTGCTCTGCTTTGACCGTGTTAATTTTAGAATTGAGGAGTCCAACAGGCAATTAAATATAGAAAGAAGGAGGTAAGTCAGCTTAAAAATTAACCGTGAGGACTTGAACCAAGGAAATACTCCCAAATAGAGAATAAGGCTTTTTGCACTAGTATGCTTATCACAGTGTTCTTTACAAAAGGACAACGACAAAAATTTAGAGACCACCCAATATATCCAGCAATAGAGGATTAATAAGTATACTGAAAAATTCACTCGATAAGGTATTATACAATTTTAATGGTTATATTTATGAATATTTTATGATAATTCAAGAAATATCTATTTTAATGCTTAATTAAAAACAACATAGAAAACTGAATGTATAATTTGATCTCAGCAATGTAAAAAAAAAAATAGTTCAGATGAAATGCACCAACGTGGTAACAGTGATTATCTTTGGGTTGTGAGTTTAAGATGATTTTGATTTTCTGAATAATTTTCTACAATCTTAGATTTCCAGTAATGGGCATATTTTGTAGGCAAAAAGGGTGACTTTTGACCGACGATGGGCTGAGGTTTTATGAGAGTCTTTATAATATGTGATTTTTTGGGAGAGTTCACTGTGGCCCTGGGTTAGCCTGCACCCGGATAGCACATCAGTGTTATCAGAAGGACACTTTTCTACTGAGAATCAGAGCAAATGAAGGTGGTGAGTCTTGAGAGACATTTTATTGTGGCTAAGGGGAAACCCAGTAAATCACCCATCTCTGCAGCAGAAATCACCTTTCCAATGATGGGAGAGTATATACTTGTCAGCCTGGACAGGGATGAGTAAAACGCTGCCAACCTCTGGCTCTTCATAGTTCCCTCCTCTTCATGTGTAATTAATTAGATATCCACTTACCAAATAGTATCACAATCTAGGTCTGCTTCCCCAAGTTCGTCCAAGTCACATCTTTTTCTCTCACAAGCATTCTTCTGGTTCACATCCACTGTATATGAGTCATAGCCGCTGTGTGTGATTTTTATTTCTAAATTCTTGGAAAACACTTTAATATCATCCTGATGTACTGACAATGTTATGCATTTATTTTCACAACTGGAAAGTACTTTTTGAAAAGACATAGAGACTCTTTTATTTTTTAAACACACCCATGGGTACACCCAGCTGTGGGTTTTTAAAGTCATCTTCCTGGGAGGCAATCCTATCGCCAATGCTGAAAACAATTTTTGAATTTGTTACTCGAGTTTGATCCCCTGCCTTGTTGTCTGGATTCAAATGATTTTTGGCTGTTTCCAAAATAGAAATGGACCCTCAGAGGGCATAGGAGCCATTCTGAAAAATCTGCAGCAGGACCTGGAGGCAAGATCCACAGAAGAAGAGATACAGAGATTACTTATGTTGAGTTGATACTGTTTGCCTGAAGCAAGCATTCACTTGGAAAAGTAAACCAATGAGGATCCACCAGCCCAGGTATATCAGCTGGAAACACAGGCACATCTCATCATCACTCAGAAATTGATATAACCCAGCTTTAGGAGAAACTAGACTGAATCCTGGGCTGACTTCTAGTACACAGCAAATAAAACTTCTTTAAGACCTGTTAGAAGGTCTTTACAGCTTTCAACCTCATAATTTCAAGAAACTCAAATAGGAAGAAGGCTAGGATTTGATGGGCACCTACCTTATGCCAGGCAAGATATAAAAGGATATATATTTATTAAAAATGCATTATTTAATTTTCACAGCAACCATTAACAAGTATTAATATCCTCATTTTACAGAAGATGAACTCGAAGTTCAGAGACAGAAATAGTTTACACAAGGTTACTCTAAGTGAATGGTTGCACAAGAATTTGAACCCAGTTTTCCATAGCCTAAGCTTGCTCCACTATTCCATAAAGTAGAACTCTTACAAGGCTCAGCCTTGCATTTTGGGAAAGAGTTTTATATTTTCAATTTAGGTCATCTGGAAACTAGTGCATCACACAAAGGAAATGTTTTCAGAATAAAATTTGGTCCCCTAATTATGTGGGAAGTCGCAGGACTGCAGCACCCGGGGAGATAGCCAAGTGTTAATAAGGTGGCTTTTAATGAGGTGCTCAGGAAAGGAAGGGCATACTCTTGCCATGCACGAATTTCTGCTTCACACTTTAAGAAGGGTGCAATTAAACAACAGCAATAATAATAGTTTACTTTTATTGAGGGTTTTCTCTGTGCCAGGCCTTGTGCTTAGAACTTTACAGGCAATGGTGGTTAAGTGTAGGAATTCCTTGGCTAGAAATATGCCTTCCCAAGGGATGAATTAGTAAACATTTCTCTTGAGGGGTGGACTAAGGTATATTAATTATGGAAAATAGCACCACATAGTGAATATATGTGTGTGTGTATATATATATTTGACATAATATATTTATGTATAATTGGAGACTAGGAGGCTTATACATTTCTCAAGAAAGTGCTAAGGAATCATGAACAGCTTCTCCAGGAACATTTGACTACTCTTCTCTGCCAGTTATGCTCTGAGGAGTGAATAAAAGATGTTGGAAAGAGAGTGTAAATTATACAGATTCAATCCATTTGTAGCAGTAAACATAATGGCTCTGGCAATATTATGTGCAAATTCCATAAAAATGTAAATTATGAAGAATTAGAAATCAATGAAGAATTAGGCTAAGAAGCTTCCTTTTTTGTTTTTGTGGGTTATTTTCCTTTTGAGATAAGGATAGTGTTTCCTCAAAGTATCATGTCTCACCTCAATTCCTCGTTTGTATTTGCAGCATATAGCGTTAATAAATACCCACTTGTACATGGGGACTATATAAACAAGATATGACTCCTTCTCAGACCAGTATTCATGGCTTCTCACTTTTCTGTCATTCTAGATTTAACAGGGAAGAATCTCCTCAAATTTCAACAAGTGACTTTACCCTCATAGTTTCCTTATGTTTTCCAGAGTATGATTCCTTGACACAGACTACAACCTTTTGTATTCTCTATGGACCTGTTGCTGCATTCTTTCCTTGGGTAAACATCTTCTTAATCGTCCTCCAGGTTTGGTCTAAGCAGGGAGACCAAATTAGACCCCAGGAGTGTGAAATTGGCATATTCACAATTCTTGTGTCTTACTATGATTCCCTTAAGTCACCCCTTTAGAGTCTGGATGTAAGTAAATCTATAATCCTAGGTAAACCATACTAGTGAGAGAAGAGCTACTTGTCAAGAAATGGTGGCATATTCATTTTAATTATAATGTACAATTATTTTCTTAATTACTTTTTTAATAATTTCAATGACACTATATTTAGATTAACAGCTCTGTAGATTTTTAAAAATAATTTCAACTTTTATTTTAGATTTGGGAGGTACATGTACAAGTTTGCTACATGGGCATATTGCGTGATGCTGAGGTTTGGGGTACACATGATCCTGTCACCCAGGTAGTGAGCACAGTACCCAATAGATAGTTTTTCAGCCCTTGCCCCTCTTTCCTCCCTCATCCTCTAGAAATCCTCAGTGTCTATTGTTCCCATCTTTATGTGTATGTGTACCCAATGTTTAGCTCCCACTTACAAGTGAGAACAAATGGCATTTGGTTTCCTGTTTTCTCTGTTAATTTGTTTAGGGTAATGGCCTCCAGCTACATCGATGTTGCTGCAAAAGACATTATTTTGTTCTTTCTATGGCTGTGTAGTATTCTATGGTATATGTGTACCACGTTATCCTTTTCCAGTCCACTGTTGATGGGTACCCAGGTTAATTTCACGTCTTTACTATTGTGAATAGTGCCATGATGAACATACGAGTATGTGTATCTTTTTGATAGAACAATTTATTTTCCTTTTAGTATATACCTAGTAATGGAATTGCTAGGTTAAATGGTAGTGCTGTTTTAAGTTCTTTGAGAAATCTCTAAACTTTGAGAATCTCCCATTTCCATGTGGCTGAACTGATTTATATTTCCACCAACAGTTTATAAGTCTTCACTTCTCTCCACAGCCTTGCTAGCATATGTTATTTTTTGATTTGTTAATAGCAGCCATTCTGGCTCTCTGCTCCTCCCATTCAACAGACAGCTACATCTTCTTGTGTAGTGCCAGCCACATCCCTGAGATGCTATGGAGAAAGTGAAGGGTGGAGTAAATGAGTTTGGCTGTATTAGACACCAGGTCACCAGGGCTGCTTTTAACTCTTGAAAAGTAGATTTAGATTTTGTCATGATCAATGACTACTTCCTTGACCTCAATCACATGGTACCTACATGTTCTAATATGATCCCACCCATGACGAGTTCCACAGCACCATCAAGGCTGAGAATGCAAAGCTTCTTATCAATGGAAATCCCATTTCCATTTTCCAGTAGTGAGATCCCACCAAAAGCAAATTGGGTGATGCCAACAGTGATTATGTTGTAGCGTCTACCATTATCTTCACTACCATGGAGAAGGTTGGAGCTCACTTAGAGGGGAGAATCAAAACAGTCATCATCTCTGGCCCTTCTGCTGATGCCCCCATGTTTGTGATGGGCATAAACCATAAGAAATACAAAAACAGCCTCAAGATTGTCAGCAATGCCTCCTATACTACCAACTGCTTAGCTTCCATGGCCAAGGTCATCCATGACAACTTTGGCATTATGGAGAGACTCATGACCACAGTCCATGGCCTTCACTGCCACACTGCCACACCCAGAAGACTGTGGATGGACCCTCTGGGAAACTGTGGCGGGACTGCCTTGGGGGTCTCCAGAACATCATCCCTGCATCTAGTAGCCCTGCCAAGGCTGTGTGCAAGGTCATCCCTGAGCAGAATGGGAAGCTCACTGGCATGGCCTTCCATGTCCCCATCACCAATGTGTCAGTCATGGATCTGACTAGCTGTCTGGAGAAAGCTTTCAAATATGATTACATCAAGAAGGTGAAGCAGGCATCAGAGGGCACCCTCAAGAGCATCCTGGGCTACACTTAGCACCAGGTTGTCTTCTCCAACTTTAACAATGAAACCCACTCTTCCATCTTACATGCTGGAGCCAGCATCACCTTTGACAACCACTATGCCAAGCTTATTTCCTGGTATGATCAGGATTTTGGCTATAGCAACAAGGTGGTGAACCTCATGGTCTACATGAGCTCCAAGGAATAAGAACCTCCAGGCCACCAGCCCCAGCAAGATCTCCAGAGGAAGAGAGATGTCCTCAGCCCTGCACCACACTGAGAATCTCCCTTGCCACAGTTTACATGTCATACCTTCTAAAAAGAGAGGGGCCTAGGGAATCATACTTCGTTGTATACCATCAATGAAGTCCCCTGTTCTGAAAAAAATAGCCATTTTGACTTGTGTGAGATTGGTTTTGATTTGTATTTCTCTGATTAGTGATATTGAGCATTTTTTCCTGTTTGTTGACCACTTATATATCTTCTTTTGAGAAGTGCCTATTCATGTCCTTTGCCCACTTTTTAATGGGATTATTTGTTTTTTTCTTGTTGAATTGTTTAAGTTCCTCATAGACTCTGGAAATTAGACTTTTGTTGGGTGTATAGTTTGTGAATATTTTCTTCCTTTCTGTAGATTGTGTGTTTACTCTTTTTTAAAAAATTCAGTTTCTTTTGCTATGCAGAAGCTCTTTAGTTTAATTAGGTCCTACTTGTCAATTTTGTTTTTGTTGCAATCGCTTTTGAGGACTCAGTCATAAATTCTTCCTCTAGGCCAATGTCCAGCATGGTATTTCCTAGGTTTTCTTGTAAGATTTTTATAGTTTTACATCTCACATGTAAATCTTAAATACATCTTGAGTTAATTTTTATATATGGTAAAAGTAGGGATCCATTTTCTTCTGCATATGGCTAGTGAGTTAATCTAGCACCATTTATTGAATAGTAAGTCCTTTCCCCACTGCTTATTTTTGTCAACTTTGTCAAGGATCAGATGAGTATGAGTGAACAACTTTAATTCTGGGTTCTGTATTCTCTTCCATTGTCCTATGTATCTGTTTCTGTACCAAAATATCATGCTATTTTGGTTACTGTAGCCTTATAGTATAGTTTGAAGTTGGGTAATGTAATGGGTCTGGCTTTTTCTTTTTGCATGGGATTGCTTTGGCTATTCAGGCTCTTTTTTGAGTCCATATGAAATTGAGAATAGTTTTTTTCCTAATTCTGTGAAAAATGATGTTGGTAGTTTGATAAGAATTGCATTGACTCTGTAGATTGCTTGAGCAGTATTGCCATTTTAATGATCTTGAGTCTTCTGATTGATGAGCATGAAGTGTTTTTCCATTTATTTGTGTCATCAATAACTCCTTTCAGCAGTGTTTTGTAGTTCTCCTTGTTGAGATCTTCCACCTCCTTGGTTAGATGTAGTCCTAGGTATTTTATTTTATTTTATTTTTTGTGGCTATTTAAAATGGGTTGTGTTCTTGATTTGCCTCTTAGCTTGAATTTCATTAGTGTATAGAAATGCTACTGAGTTTTGTACATTGATTTTGTATCCTGAAACGTTACTGAAGTCATTTTTATCAGTTCTAGGAGCCTTTTGGTGGTATAATTCCATAGATTTTACAAAGTAATTTGCATGTATATGATCTCATTTAATCTTTGCAACCACATGAATTAGATATTGTTACATTCATTTTGCCAGTAAGAAAATTTATATTCAGAAAGTTGGATAATTTATTTGTGATCATAGAACCAGTAAGAAGCAGAACTAGAAGTAGAACCTGGGTTTTATGCCTCCAAATCATATGCTTTTCCCAAAGATCACTCTGGCTGTTTGCAAAAGGCTTTAAAGTAGATCTATGGATTTTGTGTAGGACATTTTGAATAAGGTAATAAAATAATAAATCAGTAATTTCAGTACATATTGACAAAGTCAACAAAAGTGAGTTTGATTAATAGTGTGTGAGGTTAGTTATTGTTCTTATAGGTCCCTAAGGGAACATATATTAATAGACTTTGGAAACAGAAAATAACTAGCCTAGAGATTTAAGAAAACATGCAAAGATTTAACCTCACAGACTGACTGTTTATTAGAAATTTATGGTTGGCTTCTTTGAATGCAGCTGATGGGTGTACTACAGAGCTAACAAACAGGGGTTATCTTTGGCCCCCACTCCCCCTGATGTTTGTATTTATTGAACATCTACTATACACCAGACCCTGTGTTAGCTGTTGGGAATATGTCCATGAGCAGGACTGGTCTCTCTGCTTCTGACTTTCTCATTTCCCCATCCAGCCCATTCACTACAGAGATGAAGAGTGATCTATCTAAAATGCAAATCTGACCATGTCCAGTCAATGTCACCAGGCTGTAGGTTTTCACAGACAAGAGATCACAGCTGTCTGATTTACCATTATATCCTCACCATCAGTCAAATCCAAACCTTGTAGGAAACACAAGGCCCTTCACAACTTGGCTCCTGCTTTCTTCTTCCAGCTCCAACTCCCTTTCTCCCACCTTATACTCTCTGCTCCAGCCATGTTGACCTCCTGTATGCAGACTGAGGGGTGTACAAAGTTCTTTTTCTTCACAGGCCTAAGAAGTGCTACTATCTTTTCTCTGAGGCCTCAGGCCACCATGCTTTTCCCATTTGTCTCCTGGTAAGTTGTATTTATTCTTCTCCCTCATTTCAGAATTCACTTCCAGTAGAAAACTTCTTAGAACTGTCCCACAGAACTAGCAGGGATTTCCTGTTTTATTTTGCATGTAACCTACACAGTTATCTACCTGTTTACCTATCCGTATATCTCCTGAAGCAGTAGCTAGCACACATTAGGCACTCAGATATTTTTAAAGTGGTCTCCTTAGTCCGTTTTGTCCCACTATAGTAGACTACCTAAGACTGGGTAATGTATGAAGAATGTATTGGCTCACAGTTCTGGAAGTGGGAATTCTAAGGTCAAGGCAACTGCAGGTTTGGTGATTGTGATTCCCAGATGGTGCCTTGCATGTGAAGTCTTCCAGAGGGGAGGAAGGTTGGATACTCATATATCAAGGGGCAGAAGAGGCAAGAGAGAAGAAGGCTGAATTCACCTGTCTATAGAGGCATTAATCTCACCCATGTAGGCAATGAAATGACAATTAAATTTCAATGTGAGTTTTGGAGGAGACACTCAAATAATAGTTGGGTCATTGAAGGAATGAATAAATAAAACAGTACTGGATAATTTGTCAGGGATTTTGTTTTATTTCCCCGTATCCCAGAATCTATTATAATACATAGGTTATAGTGAATCTACACTGAATGTTTTTAAATTAATGAATTAACTCATGAATGAGAGTTAGGCAAAGCTTGTACACACACACAAACACACTCACACAGACACACCAGAGGAGCAGGTTGCTGCAGCTGGCTTGGGTGGCCAGCTTTTATTCCCTTATTTGACCCCGCCCATGTCCTGCTGATTGGTCCATTTTACAGAGTGCTGATTGGTCTGTTTTTACAGAGTGCTGATTGGTGCGTTTACAAACCTTTAGCTAGACACAGAGCGCTGATTGGTCCGTTTTTGCAGAGTGCTGATTGGTGTGTTTACAAACCTTTATCTAGACACAGAGTGCTGATTGGTCTGTTTTTACAGAGTGCTGATTGGTGCGTTTACAAACCTTTGGCTAGACACAGAAGGCTGATTCGTGCATTTTTACAGTGCTGATAGGTGCGTTTACAAACATTTAGCTAGACACAGAGCGCTGATTGGTGTTTTTACAATCCTCTAGCTAGACAGAAAAGTTCTCCAAGTCCCCACCCAACCCAGAAGCCCAGCTGGCTTCACCTCTCACCAGGACAATATGTTATATTAGGACCATTCAATCCAAGGCACTTTCATGTGATTAATTGACACTGTCTCTTGAGTTTCCACTGAGAAATCATTCTGCAAGGTGCTAGATGCTAAGGGACCCATAACCACTGAGTGCACTCCTGAAGGAGAGTGACTACTGCAGTAATATATTTGAAACAAATCTGTGACTTTCCTGGTGAATACCCTTAGTGGTCTCTTTTTTTGTTTTGCCCCCAGGATTAAATACAACCTATTTAACATGGTTTCCAGTGCCAAACCCTGCAATCTCCTCCGAATGTGCCTTTCTGGACTCAGCTGCTTCTGTTTCCCAACCACCATGCCCTCTGTGACAGCCTTCCCAGACCCTCTGCAATTCTGCAAGTTCACTCTGTTCCATCAAGCATCTAATTTTCAGTTGGTCCTCCCACTTTGTGAAATACCTCTTCTCAGTTTTCCCACTTAGAGAACTCTTCCTTATTCTATAAACCCACATTCAAAATATCATCGCTTTTGTGATACTGCTCAGAGTGATCCAAGAAGTTTGTCACTCCATTTTCCTTGCATTCATGGTTATTCGTACATGGTTATTCGTGTAGGATAAAACTTTTCAAACAGAATGGTCATTATTGATACATATTTGTTGGTGAATGCATGGTGTGCATCTTGATGTTAAGAAATATACCCTATTTATCTTTGAGATATCCAACCCTCAGCGTACCGATAGGCACTCAGTAAATACTTATGTAATAAATGTACAAAAACTGATTTCTTAATTTATAATATAACACCATATATTATATTATAACTGAATTCATCATATCCCAATAGATGGGTCTCATGCTCTTATTTTTGCAGTTCAGGTTCGAAACCCTATATTATAAAATTCTAATAATTTTCTTAGCAGTTTATATCATAACAATAATTGTGGATTTTTGTTTGAGTCACGTGCCTTAGATGTCTGCTATTTTACAGTGTGCACAGTTTGTGTTACATAGTATATAAGCTATTAAATTATATGCCAGTATATTTGACAATAAATTAATAATGTAGTTTCTGAAGTAAGCATTCCTCAAATCAGGATTTCAGGTTCCATACATGTTCTTTCATGAGTTCTAAGATATTCAGCAGAGGAATTATTTCTGTAGTGTTAGCTGGAAGTAATTAATAAATATAGTATTTTATGTCACAGTGCTCATCTTTATACTGGTATTTCCATTATCTACATGCTTCTTTCCTTGATCAGAATCCTATCCTAATGATGACTAATGGTTTCTCACAGAGGCAGAAAATGGAGGTATTGAAAGGGCAGGCATACACTTTTAGCTCTAAAATTCTCACTAAAACAGTTGCGTGCTTGAAATAGAACGCAAATATAATTGAATGCTTAAAACTGAACACAAACATAATTAATGCTACAGTGGATTTGGTTTCCAATAAAAATATAAATGATTTAGTTTAAAATGTTTGAGATAAAAATATTAACTCTAGGTTGTGAATGTAAGAATGCATTTGGTAGCAAGGATTGAATAGATAGAAGCATAGTTCAAATAAGGTTTAAATGCTTTACATGTGAATTCCAAAAACAAGTTGTTTAGTATTTTGGTAATGTTTAATATTTATATTATAAATCAAATTAATCAAGAGATTTATCACATTTTAAAATAAAATGCATTACATTAATGTGGTTTAAAATTAACTAGGGTTTAATAGCAAAATGTAGTAACAATTGCAGTTATGAGAACGACTTAGAATCTGAAAAGGAATACATTTACTGCAACATGTGCCTATATTAACATGACTTTGTGTACCACCTGGACCT
This sequence comes from Macaca mulatta, assembly GCF_049350105.2. Taxonomy (NCBI): domain Eukaryota; kingdom Metazoa; phylum Chordata; class Mammalia; order Primates; family Cercopithecidae; genus Macaca; species Macaca mulatta. The sequence goes on along the minus strand of NC_133420.1, from coordinate 57,405,830 downwards.
TGAACATCTGCAAAGATGAAGATGCTGGTGATATTCAATAAGGATTTGATGAATTAATAAAGATATATTATAAATTCTTTTAAGTTTGTCTTTTTATGTCAGTGATATAGTTTGGCTGTGTCCCCACCCAAATCTCATATTGAATTCTCAGGTGTTGTGGGAGGGACCTTGTGGGAGGTAATTGAATCATGGGGGCGGGTCTTTCCCATGCTGTTCTCATGATAGGGAATAAGTCTCACAAGATCTGATGGTACTATAAGGGGGAGTTTCCCTGCACAAGCTCTTTCTTTTGCCTGCAGCCATCCATGTAAGATGTGACTTGCTCCTCCTTGCCTTCCACCATGATTGTGAGGCCTCCCCAGCCATGTGGAACTGTAAGTCCCATAAACTTCTTTCTTTTTTTTTTGTAAATTGCCCAGACTTTGGGTATGTCTTTAGTAGCAGTGTGAAAACAGACTAATGCAATTAGCATGTTTGAAATGGCTGAAGTAGCTCCTTTCTTCAAAAGAACTCCAAACAAACCTAATTAATTGTTGAATTACATATATTGAGAGTGAACACAGGATTATCTGGGCCATTTTTATTTTAGGAATTCAAAGCACACATGCTTCTGCCTACCTAGAATAAGGAAATAATTGATGAAAGAGGTGACACGTTGTGAACAGAATATTTTTATTATGCACACCTGGGATAGATTGCTTTGTGCAAGAAGCTACTTGCCTGAACTGCACTAATATTTTCTCATGTATTCAGCAGCCTTCACTCTAATTTTATAATAAAAAGTCACCTGTTTTTTATAAACATGTTTGAGACTTAAAATGTAACAATTTTGACTCATTACATTTGAACAATTGCTTTTATATCTCACAGTCTGGTGAAAAGTAATTGTTTTATCAGATGTTATTCTATATTACAGTACAGCTGGGAATATATTCTTCAAGTGTCTTGTGGCTAGTTCATATGATTTTATATTAAATTAGCAGTGTAAAAAAGTGATAATTCTCTGAAATTTTTGTATATGATTAGATGCTTATTCTTATAAATTCTTCTGAGGTCAGAAGAAGAGTGCAGCACAATCATTCTCCAATCTGAAACCATATATCACAGAAACATGCTGCTTAATGTGATATGTTGGGTAAGTGAGGATCAGATTAATAATGCATCAGATCAATAATAATATCTGTGTTTACTATGTGAAGATATTATTATAAGCAACTTACATATGCTGACTCATTTAGTCCTCAGGATAACTTTACGAGGAAGACATTACTACAATCCTTTCCTCTCTACTTTAAAAAAATGAGTAAACTGAGGCATAGAGAAGCAAATATTGCAGGATCACACAACCACCCAAATCAGTGCTCAGGACTATAAACCAAGGCAGCTTAGCTCTAGGGACATAAGCTGCATAGTGACTTGCACCCTCAAGACTTGGCAGCAATCACTGGAGTTAGGTGGTGGGTATTTGTATTGTTACCAGCTCTGTAGTTTATTCTGAAGTACATTTTTTGAGTCATAGGGTTTGAATTCTGACTGTGTGAATATGTACTGACTATGTGAAGTTGGACAAGTTATTTAATCCTCCTAAGCCTCAATATCTTCAGTAAAATGGGGAGATATTTACCACTTAGGGTTGTGGGTGAATTAGATGAGCCATCATATGTGAAGCACTTGTACAGAGTACATGTTTAAGAAAGAGAAGCTTTGCTATTATTATTATTATGGAGAGTTGACAAAATCTTTCAAATAACTCTCTTTGAAAAGTATTTTTGTGGGAGCGTGAAGGTATTCATTACACTATAATTTTTAAAGTTTGGCCTACTTTGGAACTGTGCCTTCTCATTAATTCAAGAAGAGATACATTTATGGTCTACTTTTCGTTATGACTTCCATTAGCACCTTGACATGATTTCAGAGAAACTCTTAAAACAGTATCTTACAGCAATATATTGCTTAACATGACACATTAGGTAATAGAGGAAATGGCTCCTTGCCAGTGACTGTCCTGGCTCTCTCCTGGTCTCCTTATGAGTAGGAAGTAGTCTGTGGGCAAGTCCCTGAGCAGAAGAGATGAAAATCAGAAGATCACCTCAGTTTGGGTCACCTGCCTTTAGAGAAAACTCAAGAGAGCACTGGCTGACGTCAGGAGATAATATACTGGAATATGCCAGTTAGCTTGTATCCCATCTATCACCTTTCCCCATTTCAACCAGAGACACTCAATACTTTGAGAATGGTTGGACTATTATAAAAGAGAAACTGTTTAACTTTTGTCTTCCAAAGTGGACTCTTGCAGCCCAATTCAGAGAAAGCGTTTTGAAAGACAAAGCTTTTGATGCAAGCTTTGAGAGCAAGACCCAGGAGAGGAAAACAGCATTTCAGAAGTCCACCAGTAAAGCCCTAAAGGAACGGTGAAACCCTACATAATAAAAATTGAAAATAAGATAGGTGACCAGTCAGAAGACTCTGACCTGGGGGTAAAGGGAGGGTGGGGATTGGGAAGCCCAGGCTTAGAGAGTAAAGAGAAAGAGAGGAGGGAGAATAGGGAGGAGGCCAGTGGGCTCCATGAGTGGAAAGTCCTCATGTAGGAGACAATGCCTAGGCTCTTAGGGTGGGCACATTTCATGGCCAGAATCATGAAGCTGTGGGCATAAGCCTCACCTGCAGACTGTCTATAACAGTGTGTGATGGTTCCTGCCAAGGTGCTGTTAGCGCCCTCATCATGTCTGTGAGGGCTCTCTAGAGACAGACCCATTGACCCTCCGACAGCAGTGATGCTGCCTGGGCCTCGACACTTCACTTGGCCCCTCTAAACTAATTTGTGTGGAAAATCCTCCACTTCAACAATGCAGGACACTCATAATCTCCTGAACAAAAACAGTGGGATCCTGAATTTACTACTGGGACTATTGTGCACTCTAAGATACCCAGCATCTGGACCCTTGCAGCTGAACAGAAACTGTCAGTTTTGGACTATGCAAATTATAACCATCATGCTCTGTGAAGAGTAAACATTATGCACTTTGTAAGAATGATGTATGTCCTGCTTTTCACAGTTGGTCACCTTATCAGTTTAGGAGGCAATAGAGTGGTAGTAAAACTGTTGAACAGCAGAGACTATGTTTAATTAGAGGCAGCAGACTCTTGTAGGAAAAGAGAGGGTAACAAAAATATGAATTATTTGATTTTTTCCTTGCAGAAATAATTTCAAGAAAAACACTGCTGAAAAGGGGATTATTGTTCCTGTTTAACTTATAGGAGATCATTTTAAAAGTTTGTAGAACTTTTAAACATGGATCTTTCAACTTCAAAGTACTCTCATTTGTATATTTCCATTTGTTCCTTTTTATACCTTCACAAAGAAGGAAAGCAGATATTTGTAAATTTTACTTTACAAAGGCAGAACTAGAGTTTCTACTGTGGGGAAACTGGCAAACAAAGGAACTAAGTGACCTTGGAAAAATCTCTTGTCATGAATTTCTTTTGACACAAAAAAGGTGGCATTTACCATCATTTGATAAATGTATACATGAAGAAAAGGTAGATTGTTCTGAAATGAATGTTTTTAAAGTTCTATGGGAATATTTTCATGTCTGAATTGGTTCAAGAAGTCAAATATATACTTCCCATAAAGTTTAGGGAATTTAGAATGAGAGCAACAGCTTTGATTTTACAATAAGGCTATTAGTTACTCATTTTTCTTGAAGAGGACTTCAGTTGAAATTTGAAGGGCTCTTCTGCCCAAGTCAAAGCTATTATGGTAAATGATTCTTACCTAATGCTTCCCAGCAATAGTCACTACTTGAGTCCATTATGTCTTAGGATATTTTATTATCACCTTCCTTGGCATAGTCGTGTAGGATTTACATAACTTTGCGTGTGTTTGATTGCAGATGCTGGGATGCCAAAAAAGAAATGAAAGCCAGGATCCATCTGGAGACCTTTACACACTCTCTATTTCAAGAGGCTGATGAATGAAGGTAGGAAGACACTCATGGGGACAAACATCTTTGATTTGCATATAGACTTCTTCCTCCAATATTAACCCTGATATTTGTCACAGGATGTGAGTAATTATGGTAATGTGGGTGGGAGTTAATGGCAGTCTTAAAACTAGTTTGAAAGGGGTTTTAAAGGATAATGTTTTTGAGCCTTAGTTAAAAAGAAAGGTATCCATTGAGCCTCATATAACTTCTTGAGGTAGGTAACAAAGGTATTATTATCACCTCTATTTTGTGGATGAGGAAATTGTGGCTCTGAAAGGTAAAATGACTTCCCTAGGGTTGTACTCTCAGCTGTCCATATGTCTCTCTATAAAAGAAAATAAAACACTGGACTCAATATGTGAATTCTCCAAGAAAGAGTAGAAAGTTCTGGTATTGCTAATCTGTAACTCCATAGGGGAAGCAACACCATAGGGTTACTTTAAATACTGAGGGAATGGGAATCTCCAATGATCTTTTGGATTATGAGTATAAGTATGAAGGAACCTCAAACTCAAGGCTAAAACCAGTATTGTAATGTAACATAACTGGACTCCTAGTAAATGGCCTGAGTAGGAAACATCAGCTGGTGAATACCAGGGACAGCACCACTGCATCAGCCAAGAGAAATGGGGCACAGAGCCTTCTGCAATCCCTGAGAGTTGAGAGAAAAGTTGAATCAACAGGATTTCAGAAAAAATTGAGCAAGGGAACTCCCCAGGTCTAAGGACCATTTTTATATCCCTCCCCTTACCAGGCTGCTAAAAACACCTTTTGCAAACTCTCCTGAAATGACTTCAGCAGGATTTGCCACTATCATGACTCCCCTTGACTTTAGGAGAACCTCTAAACCTAGGCTTGGCAAGTTTCAAGCCATCTATTGCCTATTTTGGTAAACATGGTTTTATTGGAACACAGGCATTCCCACGTATTTACATATTGTCTGTGGCTGTTTTCATACTATGAAGACCAAGTTGAGTAGCTGCAACAGAGACCATATGACCCGCAAAACAAAACAACCTTCTAGCCCTTTACAAAAAGTGTTTGCTGACCTTTGTCCTAGACTATTAATAGAAACATGCCTTAATCTTGATGTGAGCTCAAATTGGTCGGGAATTGCTGCCTGGACTTACTGTGTTGAAAACTCTGAGTCTCTGGTTGATAAGAAAGTGTGCAGGAATCTATTAACAATGTCTGCCATAGACACAGAAGCTAGGATTGGTGACACTTGTGCCAAGTATTTGGAATTCTCTACTTAAGGGTTTTATTTTTCCACTCTGCTGTGAGACCAACCAACCTTAGCCAACAAATTCACTGATGCCTTGAGGATTGTTCTTAATATGAGGCCAAGCGGGAGACTTCTATTAGAAGGCAAATTTAATACGTTCTTGAATAAATTAATTAATGTAACTAGTCACAGCTGTGACTTGAATAGTATAAACTTTGCTATGTAGTTTACAAATATTATCTGATTTGTCTTTACAAATCTGAAAGATATATATTTGTCTTTAGTTTGTGGATAAGGAAATTAAGATAAAGGAAGTTAGCTACTTTTAGTGTTGAACTCAAATATGGTTCCAAAGACAATAATTTCATTCTGTTGGGTTAATTTAAATTGGAGAGGAATCAAAATGTCAATTTCAGCCTTTTCTGATGCATAAAATTCAACAAGTAGGATTTAAAGTTGTACTTCTTAGAGAAATTCTGGGGGACTTAAACTATTGGTCATTCACACTTTAACCTGTAATACCTCAATATGACCATTTTGTCTCTTAAAAGCAATCACAATTTCAAATATTGTATAAATATAATAGGAAGTTGTGTATAAAGGAATTTTTGCTTGTTTATATGTTTTAGGAAAGAAAGTTAGAGAAGCAGTTTGGGGGCATGAAGTGTTCTTGGGGCAAACAGGATGTTCAGAGATTTAATGTTTGCAAAAGAGAATGTTTGAATCATAGCTGGAGTCTAGTAGGTAGATATGGAATCAATTTTTCTGGCTAGTTTTAGCCTAAGTTGTTTTGATTGAAACTAGCAGAAACTTTTCAGAGCTAATTTATGTTGAAGAGCATTTATTAAAAGAATGCATGTTTTTTTTTTCTCATGGAATGTAAGGGCAAAAAAGTATAGTTGGTCTTTGAAAGGAACTGGATCTAATTGAAAATTCTCTCTTTCATGGGTGTGCTTTCTTTCTCCTGCTTCTTTTATTTATTTGCATTCATAATAGAAAAATAACTTCCCTAGATGGGAGCAACATTACTTTTTAGACTTTGTCATAGACTTGGGATGGGGAATTAGATGTTGTGTCAGGACCTTAATTCTCAAATCATGACCAAAGATGAGAAGGACCAGCAACTTATTTAAAGCTAAGTTTCAACCCCAGATAATCTTATATCTCCATGAAGAGGGGACAATTTTCATGAGACCTGGGGAGGAGCTAAAATTAAAAGCAACTCTCTGAAGCTTAACAGTTTGAAAATGGGTCTAGTTTTTTCGGGTTGGTAAGAGAATGAGAATGGTTATAGCCAGGCCTACATCAAGTCCTGTTGGCCCCTTTTTGATAAAGAGGCAGAAATTTTATGGATCATCTATCCCTGGAGACACTAACTTTAAGAATAAACCTCCTTATTGTTAATTTTGCTAGATCAAATCTTCTGTAAGACTCAGCAATTCCAGTTGTTCTCTCACTGCTTCACACCACTCTGAGATTGAAGGGCAAGAATCATAGTAGCTATTACACCTGCCAGCAAGTCAAATCTTTTTGGCTAAAGAATAGGAAAGAAAAAAAGGAGACAGACTCACCATTGACTTATTTACTCAAATGTCACTACTTCTTATTTCAAGCTTCTTTTGCACAGCCTTCTTCTAGCATCTACTAATTCATTCAGTGATCAGCTTCACAATTATCATTTACTCTCCTTTTCCACCTCTTTCTACACTCAACATTGACAATAAAATATTGAAGTATGACAAGGATAAGTGCAAATAATATTTCTAGATATTTGAGGTCTCGGGAAAGATAAATCACAAGTAGACATAGAATTTGTTTTCAATGAGTTTTGTTAATGGAAACGTTTTATTGGCATATAAATACACATACACACACACACGATGGCACAAACAAATCATCATTGCCATAATATATTCAAAGTGTTCAACGCTGAACAGGAAAAAGAAAAGTGCTTCAGCTTCAGTGATGATGTGGCTAGAAGGAAGGTATCCTATTCTCGGAGACCTATAATATAAAGTTCAAAAAACTTACTCAAACCCATCTGCAGACATCACTGGATTATCAGTAAATATCCTTAGAATCAGGATTTGTTTCATTTTGGTGTGAGGAGAAAAAGCAAAATTCAACATTTTATTTGAAAAATTTGATAAATATGATTCATGTATAATGTTAATATACATAAATATATTAAAATATGTATAATAATTAATCAACAAGGTCCAGGAAGGTCAAGTATTTTGCTGAAGACCACATGGCTAGGAAATATTAATAATTGACTGCAGTGTAAATTATTAATATTTAAGTAGCAAGAAAAATAAAATAGGTTATAATCTTTGCTTTACTTCATTATTGACTAATGTTGAGCAATTTGCTTACAATTTCTGAAGGTCAAGTTAAGATTTATATCTCCAGTGTGTATACAGCATTTATAAACCAAATTGGTCACATTAGGAGAATAAATTTCATAAGATAGAAAGACAAATTACAAATAAATATGTGAAAAATTTGCAGTAGTTAATCAAAGACATAGCAAACAAACAATGAAGCATGGTTTGCTTTTCAAAATGGTATAGTTTAAAAAATATATATATAAAGTTTCAAATGGCTCAGTGAAATATGCCCTTTCAAACACTTTGGTAAAAGATAAATTTGCATAGACACTTTGGTATTCAATATAAAATGACTTTATTTCTAAGAATTGATGCTAAGGATATAGATATACATGCAAATATCAAGGAATCTTATGAAAGCATTATTACAGTAAAATATTGGAAACTTATTTTAAATACTAGATACTGTACATTCATAAAAAGTCATATTCTCAGAGAAAATTCACGAATGTGAGAAAACGAACATGATATAGCGTTAACTGAAAACATGACACTATATATATATAGCTATATCTATGTACAAAATGATATCGAGTTCTTATATAAATATGTGTATAGCTACAAATAAATGAATAAGAAAAGGCCTAGAAGGAAATATGATATCAACAGAAATTAACTTTAGGTGGTGAGCCTATAGATGATATTCATTTACTTCTATATATATTACTGAATATTCTTCAGAGAACAGAAACTAATTTTACATTAAGAAATGAGACCATACGTTAATTGCTTCAGGAAAAAAATAGAAATTGAAAAATAGTCTATATTTACGGAAGAAATTATAACAGTCACACAATAATTACTTCTTAAAAGTACTTACAGACGGTTTAGCTGGTAAATTTTCTCTAAGTTATGAAACACAAATAATTCCCATCATATATAAACTGTTTCATTTATGAAATAGATAAAAAAGTATCCAATTTATTAATTCTTTAATAACACTATGAAAACATGAGACAGTTTGCGACAGCAATGAAAAAAACATAGATTAATTTTCCTTATGACTAGAAAGGCAAAAATCCTTAATAAAATGGAAGAAAGGGCTGGGTGTGGTGGCTCACCCCTGTAATACCCAGCACTTTGGGAGGCTGAGGCAGGTGGATCATTTAAGGCCAGGAGTTCAAGACCAGCCCGGCCAACCTGGTGAAACCCCATCTCTACTAAAAACACAAAAATTAGCCAGGTGGTAGTGGCACGCACCTATAGTTCCAGCTACTCGGGAGGCTGAGGTAGGAGAATGGCTTGAACCCAAGAGGCAGAGGTCATGGTGAGCCGAGATCATGCCATTGCACCCCAGTCTGGGTGAGAGAGTGAAACCCCGTCTCAAAGAAAAAAAAAAGCAAGAAAGTTGAACTCGATAGTATATTCAAAGTCCACCCACAGACAAGTAGGATTCATGTGATAATTTCAAGGATGATTTAGTATTAGACAATATGTTTATATAATAATTGGGATAGGTTTAATGAGAATAAATAGATTTGAGACAATATGTTATCATTTTAGGGCAATCTGAAAATGCAATGCTGTGTGATAACACATAGCATTTATTCTTCATAAAACAATCCTAAAAGCTGGAATAGAAGTATTTCTTGACATCAATATTTATTTGGAACCAATAATTACTTTTTAAAAATATGCAACACCAAAGACCTTTCCACTTAAATCAGAAACAGACACACTATTTATTAATCAATTCTATGACAGGGAATAGGAAACATGCTGGGTATACCAGAGGGGAGCAAAACAGACGTTATCCCTGCTCTGATGTTACTTCCAGTGTAGCGCTACAGTAGAACATATAAAGGAATAGGAAATTATATAATTTCTATTTGCATAAATACAATTTTCATGTAAGAAGTATTATGAAGAAAATTAACAGGATAATGAAAGAAAAGTAATTGGAGGTTTGTAGGATGCTATGTAAAGTGTTTGCCAAAGAAGTTCTCACTAAAGAGGTATCATTTAAGCTAAGATTGGGAGGATAGGAAAGCAAAGCTACTTATTACTGTTTTTTCATGGTGGCCATTTACCATAGCTCTTGAATTTATAGCAATTCAGTAAAAGAATAAATGGATATAAAATGTATAATACTTGAGGAGACAAAATTATTATTACTTGTAGATAATATGTCTACATATTATCTGTATGTATACATATACAGGAAGAAGATAAGCCAATTATTAGAATTAAGAAATATAATTCAGCAAAGGGATCAGACATAGGATGAGTATTTTTTTAATCAATGACTTTCTTATATACTACAAGTAAGCAATTAGGAGATGAATGGGGGTAATATTTCCCATTATCAATAGTGACAAAAATCAGAAAATATTTAGTAATATTTTTTCAAGAAAAGTTTACATAAAGAAAATTACAAATATTTACCTGATGATATTAAAGTCATACTTGTATTTGTGGAGAATTATACTAGCTCCAGTATGGGAAGACAAAGAAAATATCTTAAAGGTATTATTTCTTCCCTAATTTGTAGTTTTATAGCATTTCAAGTAGAAGCACTTGTATAACTTAAAAAAAAATTTAAAAATCTAGATAAAAAATATATGTAATAGGGGAAGAACTTTCTCTGACCATTAGTAAAGTGTATTATAAAATCACAGAGATTACAATAGTGTAGGGTTTGAGTAAGAAAAGCCTAGTTCATCAAAGGAGCAGTAGAGTTAGACCTAAAAGAAATCTTACTATATATAAAAATGTATTATATAATAAATATTATAAATGACAAAGAACAAGTTATTCAGTGCAGGATACTGAAAACGTTTTATTTCTGTTTCATACTAAATAGAATTAAGTATTTCAAAATAACACTCTAAACAACCAGACATTTCTGTAGATGAGTATGAACTGACATTGAGATAGGAAAGTACATTTTTTTTTAAATTATTATACTTTAAGTTCTAGGGTACATGTGCATAACGTGCAGGTTTGTTACATATGTATACTTGTGCTATGTTGGTGTGCTGCACCCATCAACTCGTCAGCAACCATCAACTCGTCATTTACATCAGGTATAACTCCCAATGCAATCCCTCCCTCCTGCCCCCTCCCCGTGATAGGCCCTGGTGTGTGATATTCCCCTTCCAGAGTCCAGGTGATCTCATTGTTCAGTTCCCACCTATGAGTGAGAACATGCGGTGTTTGGTTTTCTGTTCTTGCGATAGTTTGATGAGAATGATGGTTTCCAGCTGCATCCATGTCCCTACACAAACTCATCCTTTTTTATGGCTGCATAGTATTCCATGGTGTATATGTGCCACATTTTCTTTTCTTTTCTTTTTTTTTTAATTTATTTATTATTATTATACTTTAAGTTGTAGGGTACATGTGCATAACGTGCAGGTTTGTTACATATGTATACTTGTGCCATGTTGGTGTGCTGCACCCATCAACTCGTCATTTACATCAGGTATAACTCCCAATGCAATCCCTCCCCCCTCCCCCCTCCCCATGATAGGCCCCGGTGTGTGATGTTCCCCTTCCTGAGTCCAAGTGATCTCATTGTTCAGTTCCCACCTATGAGTGAGAACATGCAGTGTTTGGTTTTCTGTTCTTGTGATAGTTTGCTAAGAATGATGGTTTCCAGCTGCATCCATGTCCCTACAAAGGACACAAACTCATCCTTTTTTATGGCTGCATAGTATTCCATGGTGTATATGTGCCACATTTTCTTAATCCAGTCTGTCACTGATGGACATTTGGGTTGATTCCAAGTCTTTGCTATTGTGAATAGTGCCACAATAAACATACGTGTTCATGTGTCTTTATAGCAGCATGATTTATAATCCTTTGGGTATATACCCAGTAATGGGATGGCTGGGTCATATGGTACTTCTAGTTCTAGATCCTTGAGGAATCGCCATACTGTTTTCCATAATGGTTAAACTAGTTTACAATCCCACCAACAGTGTAAAAGTGTTCCTATTTCTCCACATCCTCTCCAGCACCTGTTGTTTCCTGACTTTTTAATGATTGCCATTCTAACTGGTGTGAGATGGTATCTCATTGTGGTTTTGATTTGCATTTCTCTGATGGCCAGCGATGATGAGCATTTTTTCATGTGTCTGTTGGCTGTATGAATGTCCTCTTTTGAGAAATGTCTATTCATATCCTTTGCCCACTTTTTGATGGGGTTGTTTGTTTTTTTCTTGTAAATTTGTTTCAGTTCTTTGTAGGTTCTGGATATTAGCCCTTTGTCAGATGAGTAGATTGCAAAAATGTTCTCCCATTCTGTGGGTTGCCTGTTCACTCTGATGGTAGTTTCTTTTGCTGTGCAGAAGCTCTTTAGTTTAATTAGATCCCATTTGTCAATTTTGGCTTTTGTTGCCGTTGCTTTTGGTGTTTTAGACATGAAGTCCTTGCCCATGCCTATGTCCTGAATGGTATTACCTAGGTTTTCTTGTAGGGTTTTTATGGTACTAGGTCTAACATTTAAGTCTCTAATCCATCTTGACTTAATTTTTGTATAAGGAGTAAGGAAAGGATGCAGTTTCAGCTTTCTACTTATGGCTAGCCAATTATCCCAGCACCATTTATTAAATAGGGAATCCTTTCCCCATTTCTTGTTTCTCTCAGGTTTATCAAAGATCAGATGGCTGTAGATGTGTGATATTGTTTCTGAGGACTCTTTTCTGTTCCATTGGTCTATATCTCTGTTTTGGTACCAGGACCATGCTGTTTTGGTTACTGTAGCCTTGCAGTATAGTTTGAAGTCAGGTAGCGTGATGCCTCCAGCTTTGTTCTTTTGACTTAGGATTGTCTTAGAGATGCGGGCTCTTTTTGGTTCCATATGAACTTTAAAGCAGTTTTTTCCAATTCTGTGAAGAAAGTCGTTGGTAGCTTGATGGGGATGGCATTGAATCTATAAATTACCTTGGGCAGTATGGCCATTTTCACGATATTGATTCTTCCTATCCATGAGCATGGTATGTTCTTCCATTTGTTTATGTCCTCTTTTATTTCACTGAGCAGTGGATAGAGACACAAAAGACCCTCCAAAAAATCAATGAATCCAGGAGTTGGTTTTTTGAAAGATCAACAAAATTGATAGATCACTAACAAGACGAATAAAGAAGAAAACAGAGAAGAATCAAATAGACGCAATAAAAAATGATAAAGGGGATATCACCACCGACCCCACAGAAATACAAACTACCATCAGAGAATACTATAAACACCTCTACGCAAATAAACTAGAAAATCTAGAAGAAATGGATAATTTCCTGGACACTCTCCCAAGACTATACCAGGAAGAAGCTGAATCCCTGAATAGACCAATAGCAGGCTCTGAAATTGAGGCAATAATTAATAGCCTACCAACCAAAAAAAAGTCCAGGACCAGATGGATTTACAGCTGAATTCTACCGGAGGTACAAGGAGGAGCTGGTACCATTCCTTCTGAAACTATTCCAATCAATAGAAAAAGAGGGAATCCTCCCTAACTCATTTTATGAGGCCAACATCATCCTGATACCAAAGCCTAGCAGAGACACAACAAAAAAAAGAGAATTTTAGACTAATATCCCTGATGAACATCGATGCAAAAATCCTCAATAAAATACTGGCAAACCGGATTCAGCAGCACATCAAAAAGCTTATCCACCATGATCAAGTGGGCTTCATCCCTGGGGTGCAAGGCTGGTTCAACATTCACAAATCAATAAACATAATCCAGCATATAAACAGAACCGAAGACAAAAACCACATGATTATCTCAATAGATGCAGATAAGGCCTTTGACAAAATTCACAGCCCTTCATGCTAAAAACTCTCAATAAATTCGATATTGATAGAACATATCTCAAAATCATAAGAGCTATTTATGACAAACCCACAGCCAATATCATACTGAATGGGCAAAAACTGGAAAAATTCCCTTTGAAAACTGGCACAAGACAGGGATGCCCTCTCTCACCACTCCTATTCAACATAGTGTTGGAAGTTCTGGCTAGGGCAATCAGGCAAGAGAAAGAAATCAAGGGTATTCAGTTAGGAAAAGAAGAAGTCAAATTGTCCCTCTTTGCAGATGACATGATTGTATATTTAGAAAACCCCATTGTCTCAGCCCAAAATCTCCTTAAGCTGATAAGCAACTTCAGCAAAGTCTCAGGATACAAAATTAATGTGCAAAAATCACAAGCATTCTTATACACCAGTAACAGACAAACAGAGAGCCAAATCATGAATGAACTTCCATTCACACTAGCTTCAAAGAGAATAAAATACCTAGGAATCCAACTTACAAGGGATGTAAAGGAAAGTACATATTAAGTCCAAAAACGTAGAAAATTTTAACTGTTTAAAAGTCATGGGCTTAAGAAATCATCTACAGAGTAGACAACCTACAGAATGGGAGAAAATATTTGCAAACTGTGCATCTGACAAAGGCCTAATGTCCAGAATCTATAAGGAATTTAAACAAATTAGCAAGCCAAAAATAAAAACAAAGGACATGAACAGACACTTCTCAAAAGAAGACATACATGTGGCCAAGAAGCATATGAAAAAATGCTCAACATCACTAATCATTAGAGAAATACAAATCAAAACCACAATGAGTTGCCATCTCGTGTCAGTCAGAATGACAATTATTAAAAACTCAAAAAACAACAGATGCTGGTGAGGTTGCAGAGAAAAAGAAACACTTTTACTCTATTGGTGGGAGTGTAAATAGTTCAGCCGTTGTGGCGATTCCTCAAAGGTAGAGAGGTAGAAATACCATTTGCCCCAGCAATCCCTTTACTGGGTATATACCCAAAGGAATAGAAATCATTTTGTTATAAAGGTTCATGCATGTATGTTCACTGCAGCATTATTCACAATAGCAAAGACATGGAATCAACTCAAATGCCCGTCAATGATAGATTGGATAAAGAAAATGTGGTACATTTACACCATGGAATACTATGCACCCATATGAAAGAATAAAATCACATCCTCTGCAGCAACATGGATGCAGCTGGAGGCTGTTATCCTAAATGAACTAATGAAGGAACAGAAAACTAAATACTGCATGTTCTCACTTATTAGTTGGAGCTAAACATTGAGTACATACAGACACAAAGAAGGGAGCAATAGACACCAGTGCTACTAAAGGGTGAAGGGTGGGAGGAGGGTGAGGACTGAAAAACTACCTGTTAGGTACTATGCTCATTACCTGGATAATAATCTGTATACCAAACCCCTGCAACATGCAGTTTACACCTTGTAACAAACCTACACATGTACCCCCTGAACCTAAAATAGAAGTTGGAAAGGAAAAATAACATTATGAGCTTAAAGCAAACAAAAATAAAAGATCCTTGACAAACTGGGAAAAGATTTTTAGGGAACAATAAAAATATTTTTAAAACCTCAATATCTGTGAAGCCCAACAAAGAAGAAGACAGTAACAAACAATAGATGAAATGGGCAACAAACATAAGCAGACACTTCAAAAGATTAAAAAAACCTTATCTTCATTAGTAATTCAGGAATAAATATTAAAATACCATGCCATTTTCACCTATCAATTAATAAATATATACTTTAAAAAATATTTAAATGCAGTGGCAGACATAGTTTAAAAGGCACTCTAACATCCTGTTATAGAAATGAATATCAAAATGACCTTTCTGCAGAATAGGTTGGTCATTTGTGTAAGATTTTTAAAAGAGTTCATATCTTTGGTTGAGTAATTATAGTTGAGGGGAACTGAACAGAATAAATTAATCAAAGCTGCTAACAAAGATTTAGGTTTATGAGTGCTAGTCATGGCATTATTTATAACCATAAAAACTTGAAAACAACTAAAATGTGCAACAATAGAGAATTATGTAAGTACTATATTTATATGATAATATGTTCCTTTCAAATTAAGTGTTTTTGAAGAATATTTAATTACTTGGATAATGCTCACAAAATTTTAAGTAAAAATGATCAAATTATTAAGTAAAAGTAAAACTAAATACAAACTATGACTAAAAATTTCAAAATACAGTATATATAAAGGTGAATGGATACATAGAAAAAAATTAAAATATTAAACTATAATTATTTCTGGGTAGTAACATTATGAATATTTTCTCTTTGCTATATTCTTCTTTACTTTCTAATTATTTTAAATCTTTATCATGTATTCATTGATGTCCAGGAAAGCCATCTAATAACAAATAACATTAACAATAAAAATGTATAGCAATAAGGATTTTGTAACAATAATCATTTTTTGCAGGATCAAATGAATATTCTATATGTACATAATGAAATTTAGGAGGAAACATAGAACTTACAAATTTTTACTGCTAATTTTCATAGCTGCAACCCTTAAGCTAAGTAAATTTACAACTACTAATACTAGTAAAAACTGTGTAAAGATTTATAATTTTATACTAATTAAAGATAATTTCTCACATTTCTTGACAGAATGGGGTTATACTACATTTTTAAAATCATATTATAAATGAAATCATGTTTCAAAGTAATAATCTACTCACCATGATTTTCACAATGTTATTAGAAGAAATCAATTAGCATGTTCTTCAGTTTTGGTACTATCATTATAACAGCAGCCTTTACAGGAATACCCTCCATCTCCTTTTCTGTGTATGCACATTATCCAAGTCTTGTCCCTGAGATAGTGATGTTTCCTACTGAAAGCATCAGAAAAATTGTTAATTCTAGCGAGCTAATCTTCCCCTGTAATCTGCTCTTCTCTGGTTTTAACCATGAACTGTATTCTCAGGGTTGAGTCTTTTTCACTGGTGGAAAGAATGCCTATTTCTAATTCTCTGAGAGTAAAAAATAAATCTCTAACATACTGTGATGCCTAACATGAAATTCCTTTGAAAACAACTGAAAATAAACATCTGAATCAATTTCTTACGGTTTTTGCTCTTAGTTATTTTGTTTTTTGTTTTAATGTTTTGTCTCAACTTTCCCCAAGTTGCTCAAAGATTCAGAGAATGGACCCAAGGCACCTGAGACTGAGAAATGTGCTAGTAGTTGATGTCTGACATGTTATCATGGGAAGAAAGGATGGATTTACCCTTCTGAAAAATACCTTTAAAGTTTAAACTAGCTTCATTTCTCATAGGCTTCTCTATTTACCCTGGAATACTCTCGTTATCATAGAGAAAATAAGTACTAAATATGTTCTATGTCAATTCTGGACTGAATGAATAATTAGAGATTAGCAGAGGTATAAGTATTTCAGATTAAACCTTGTCAAAGAGTAGTTCTCAGTTTTCATTCTGAAATAGTTTCAAAAATAAGTATAAGCAGGGCTTAATAGTTTATAAAAGCTCTTCTACATCACATATCAATTTATTCTCCCAATCAACATGGAAAATAGGTAAGATTGTATCATCATTATTCTCATTTTATGGAAGAGGGACAAGAGATTCAGAGATATGTGCTTTGCTCCAGGTCACAGAGTTATAGGCACAAGAGAAGGGATTAAGATGCAGTTCTTCTGACCCCACTGTACAACATTGTTTATCTATTAGACACCCAAATATCCAAATGCAAGTTGAAACTCATTAGTACTCCTCGTAAAACAAAAAGAAATCCTTGACTGTACTAAATTCTTGGATATCAAATCACAAATCAGTAATTTTTAAGATAATTAAGTTTTATTTATGCCAAGCACTTACATTGATATCAATTTACATTTTTGTGACTCATATCACAAACCACGTCATTCCTTTGAATCTGAAAAACCTGAGTAGAATATTTATGAAAAGCATTTAACTCTATGGAATGAAGGGAATGACTCAGTCCCTGGATAATTGCAGGATTTAATTCCACAGAACTGTTACTGGTAGTAGATGCTGGCCTTTAATTCACAGTTCCTAAATACACTACCTAAACAGGAGTATACTTATATAAGGAACGTTTTAAGCCAACATTAAAAAAAAAAAAAACTAAACTAAAGATTTGTGGGAAATATAATACAAGAATGTGAGAGAGATTTCTAGAAATGCATTTAGTGCCAGAATAGAGAAGAACCTATCCAGGCTTCACCCCTTGAAACAGACTCAATCTGAGAAATTAAGAAATTGTGTACATATCTGGAACCAGAAAACTAGCAACTGTACCATTGAATCAGAAAAGTTTCCAGTTGTCTCTGGTTATCAGCGCTTCTCCATGGGATGGCAGAAACACTGTACCTCACTTTTGCATATTTATTCATTAAAAGAAACTGGAAAAAAATATCAAAAATGAGAGATGTAAGAACTTTCATTTCAGTAAATGCTTAAAGAGAAAAAATGTTAAGAACGCATTCAATTCAGAATCAGAAAGAATGAGCAGTGAGAATAGGATATTTCACTTGAATAGAGCAAGGATGCCAATATGCACGATACACCAGAAGATGGAAGAAACTACGACAAAATTTGGAATGGAAATAATGCATCTATTTTTCCTCTAGTTGAGGACAAAACTAATAATCAGATTTGTTATTCATCTGATAAGGGAGACTAAAAGCAACCAAATTATTATCAAGTCTAAATTAATTTTGCTTAGTTGGAAGATGGATGAAAAGACAGAGACAAAACTAAATCCATGAGGGCTCTAGTAAATCAGTGCACAAGAAGGGAAAAAGTGTTATTCTGAATAAAGATAAGTTTACCTGAGAAAATAACTGTAGAATTCAGAATATTTCCTAAGACCTATCTTCCTCATTAGAAAGCAAGAAAACAGGCCAGGTGCAGTGGCTCACGCCTATAATCCCAACACTTTGGGAGGCCAAGGTGAATGGATCACGAGGTCAGGAGTTCGAGACCAGCCTAACCAACATGGTGAAACCATGTCTCTATTAAAAATAGAGAAATTAGCCGGGCATGGTGGCACATGCCTGTAATCCCAGCTACTCAGGAGGCTGAGGCAGGAGAATCGCTTGAACCTGGGAGGCGGAGGTTGCAGTGAGCCGAGATCGTGCCCCTGTGCTCCAGCCTGGGCGACAAAGTGAGACTCCGTCTCAAAAAAAAAAAAAAAAAAAAAAAAAGGAAAGCAAGGAAACATAGTTCCCAGGAAATTATAAAAGCCATGAAGAAATCATAAGATAAACCCAAAAGACAGCAGAATAAAATATAAAGGAATATGGATATATGGATACTATAACAAGGACTTGGAGGCAACAAAAATATAACACCAGCACTAAAAGTTTATTTCTGGCAATAGCAGACCAGATTGCTTGGATCAATCCTATTACTGAGAACAACTAGAAAAGCTAGACAAAGTAAAAACAATGTATGTTTGAAGGCACTGGAGGACTACTAAAATAGAAGGGATTTGCAGGAAAAAAAAATCTGGGAAATAAGCTAACCTTGCATTTGGCACATTTTTTCTCAAGACAGTTTGCTGATTCTGAAACTGTCATCCTAGAGGTTGAGAAATTGATCTCAACTTGTAGCAGACTAACAGGGCTGGTGGCGTGATAAATGAAGTTCAGAGTCCACCAATGGGGAGAGGCCCTGGTCTACATTCTTGGTTTTCAGTAGGGACAATGAAAGGCTACAATCTAAGAGTAAGAATAAATCCAAAAGGGAGCAGCTCTGCATAGCAGGTGCCAACAAACGTTTTAGCTTTTCTATAAAGGACCAGATGATAAATATTTTAGACTTTGCAGGCTTCACACTCAACTCTGCTATTGTAGCGTGAGAGCATGAGAGCAGACATAGACAGTGTGTAAACACCTGGGCATGGCTGAATATTCCTGTATTTGCAAAACAGGCTCAGAATCCTGTCCTTTTTTGGAAGGTATTATTGAGTAGATTACTGGCTATGATGCCAGGGTCAGATTAGCAGCTAGAATAGTAGACACCTGCTTCCTAAGAGGTGATGGAAGGTGAAGGCAACAAGAGATTTAGGCAACTTCTGCTGCAGTTTGGGGTTACTTCTTGTGTGGTAGGCAGAATAATGCCTTATGCAAACATGTCCAAATTCTAACCCCAGGAACCTGTCAACATGTTGTAATGTGGCAAAGGTTGCAGATGGAATTAAGGTAGCTAATCAATTGACCCAAAGACAAGGAGATTACCTGAATTACACAGGTGGGTGCAATATAATCGTAAATGTATTTAAAAGAGAAGAAGAAGGCAGAAGAGTTAGAATCAGATAGGGAGACGAGACTATGGAAACAGTGACCAGAATTATGCAATGTGAGAAAGACTTGATTAGCCATTGCTGGTTTTGAAGATGGAAGTGGGACACGAGATGAGAAATGCAGGCAGCCTCTAGAAGCTGGAATATGCAAGAAAACAGAATCTCTTCTAAGTGCCTCCAGAAAGGAGCACAGCCTGATTTTACCCATCGGGACTCCCTTGGTACTTCCGACCTGCAGATTTGTCAGGTAATAAATTTGTGCTGTTTGTGGCAATTTGTTATAGCAACACTCCTCTTACCTGGGGTTGGAGCTGACAATGTAGGTGGGGTAAAAGGAGACACATGGATTGGCAGAAGGAGGAATGCAGAGATGGAGAATTAGGCTGGAACCAATACTACTCACTTGTTTTGCAACTGAATTATGCAAACCAACAAGGTATCAGTTTTGTAAATACTATATTCTAATAATTAAAATCAAGAACAATTACCACACTCTGCATAATCCTTTATGAGTTAATGTTTCTTTAAAATGAGAACGTCCACAAATAACTCATTTATTTATACAGCCCCAGTTATTTTCATCTTGCTGTTGGTCAGATGAGATTATGACTTAAAATAGTCAAAAGTAAATATTGCTTCTTATGAAAAAAGAAGTCTATGCATAAGACCTGAAGCTGAATAAGTCTCATTACATATGAATTCACAAAGTGGCAATCGTGACAGGCACTATTTCACCTTTGTAGGCACGAAATGGTGACATGAAGAGCAAGAGGGAGAAACATGAATGTTACTGAATTAGACCATTCTCGCATTGTTTTAAAAAATACGTGAGACTGAGTCATTATAAAGAAAAGAGGCTTAATTGGCTCAAGATTCTACAGGCTGTACAGAAAGCATAGTGCTGGCATCTGCTTCCGCGGAGGCCTCTGGGAGCTTACAATGATGGCGAAAGGCCAAGCAGGGAAACTTGCATGTCACATGGCAAAAGCAGGAACAAGAGAAAGTGTTGAGGGGTAGTGGGGGGGGGGGGGGTCAGGTGCTGCACACTTTTAAATGACCAGATCTTGTGTGAATTCATAGCAAGAACTCACTTATCACCAAAGGGATGGCCCAAGCCATTCATGAGGAATCCGACCCCATGATCCAAACACCTCCCACCAGGCCCCACCTCCAACACTGGGAATTACATTTCAACATAATATTTGAGCAGGGACGAACATTCAAACTTTATCAGTTACCTTGTGTAAGTCCTTCAATTTAGAAAAATTGGATATTGAAACAGGATGCATCCTTAGCTTTTGACTAAGGAATAAAGACTGGATGGTATGTTCCAAGGTGAGTGGGTTTAGTTAAACAACTTATACACATTGAGGCTATAAGAGGTTAAGGTGATTGAAGATGACAAAATTTCTTTGTGTAGACCTCTGATTCCTAACCAACCTGGGAGGGGTGAGGGGCATGGGATGAGTGAGTTTTCCTTACTTCAGGTCTACTGATGGGGGCCAGATTCTTTCCTGCATTTGGAAGATACTGGACTGATGCCTGACCTGTGCCAGAGATTATCAAAGAGAGAGATGCTAACTGAAGCTGCTCATGGAAGCAGAGTGAAGGCTAAATTTTGAAAACAATGCATTTTCCTCCAATAGAGAGCCAAAGGAGATCCTGGGGAACAGGCATGGAATCCATGTCTATCACAAGAATGTTGGCCTGAGATCACTGAAAATAACATTTTGCCCAAAAAATTGTCTACCAGAGTACAAGAGGAATCTTGTAGAAACTGAGGGTGAAGCACTGGGTACAGAAACTGAAAGATACCAGTAGTGGCCAGCTGAAGGAGAGCCCCTACCAGGTCAAGAGAACTATGGTTAGGAAAAGCCAGCAGGAAGTCACCAATGGATCCTAATAGCACCTCAAGAGCTAGAGTAATTTTTAAACATTGACCAGGCTCAAGAGATAATTTGTATCAGCAGTTAAGTGTGAAATTTCCTACCCCTGACCCAAAACCTGCTTTTTTTTTGCCTCTTCTTGCTCTGAGTCCAGAGGGTCAGAAAAGAGAGTGGTGGCTACCCCTTAAATCTGGTGAGAGAGTCTCCAAGGGCACATCACAGAGACAGTTATGGTTTCTTGCCTGAGTGATCTAAAGGCTAGAAGCTATGGCTACTGGCCTGATGCAGGAGAGAGGGAGAGAGAGAAAATAAAAGGCTGAGCTAGAGTTGGGGTTATATATTTGAAGGTCATAGGATGTAGCTGAATGTATGAGACTGTGCAAGATTCCCCAGGGAACTGCCACCATCCCCCAGAACAGAGGAATATAGATATAGAAGCCATGAAAAACGCCACCACTTAAATGGTAGGAGTAAAGAAGGAGTTTATTTTAAATATAAACAGGTCCTCATCAAGCCTTCCTTTTGGTCAAAGGCCCCCATTTATGAGTCCTCTGCCTGACACCAGGGTTTCAGTCTGTAATCCTGTCAGAGGCCATGAGTAAAAGGCCACCTAGTAGCTAGATCCACAGCCTCAATGTTATCAGTCTGGAGAATGAATTTGAGTGGAGCCATTTAGCCAGAGATGTAAAGGGAAATAGAATTACTATGGAGTGAAGTTAGAGTAATTTATTAGTCCTTTGAATCACACTCTCATTTGCTTTTATATATGAATAGTAATACTGCCAGTAATATCTTCTAGAATTCAAGTCAATGATAATAACTTAGTAGCAATAACTACAATTTACTTAATTTACTTGTCTATACTTTTCTAGGCCCTGACTAGCCTTTTTTTTAAATTTTTTTATTTTTTGCACAATACTGTTAATTTTTCCTGAAACAAAGAGGGGGGAAAATGTATTGACCAAGGACATGAATTAGGTCCTGGCAGAGAATTCTTATTTTTCATGCATAGCATCAGTGAATAGTTTGTTCCAGCCTATTAATTATTTAAATAGTTATTATCTATGTTTGTCTTTCTTGCTTGAAATAAAAGCTGCTGATCTAAGCTTATCTGCATCTTAACATCTTTTAGCAATACAGAGTGTGTACAAAACCTTTTTTTAGCAGAGCAGAAAGAGGAAGATGAATCTTACTATGAGCCAAGCAGCAGGCAGCATGCCAGTCATTTTTACATGAATTCTCATTTAATTATGACAACAAACTTGTAAAAATAGATGTCTTACCTTCACTTTATAAATGAAGAGACCAAGGTCACTAAGTTATTAAGTGGCAAGACTCTGGCTATAATTCCAATGTCTGATTCTAGAACCTATAATGTAAAATATAGGCCCTCGATTCTTTCTATGATACCATCAGAAAATGCTTTATATATCATATCTCATTTTATTTCTCCATATGCTAATAAAGTAGATAAGAATTAAATGCTGTATTGCCAATTTCACAGACTGAGCATTTGTTGAACTGAACACAAGAGTCATAGGCAATCCAATGGGCCAATAAATTTTAACCCAAAGAGAAGTAAATGTGATCTGATATGTATTCTATTTTGAACTATGATTGCCTTGTTGTAGTATGCTGAAAACATGTCCTCCCCTGCAAAATTAATTTACTTATTAATGCCTGGAACTTATGAGTATTATCTTATTAAGCAAATGCATTTTACTTTATGTGGCAAAATATATGATTAATGTATCCCCAAGAAACAAGTAGAATAAATGATTTTTAAAAGCCATACTAAATTTCAGGACAATAGTTAAAAGAAAATCCTAAAAACTTCCAGAGGGGAAAACATATTTCTCCTATAAAAAATGAATTTTTATCAGACTTTTCTAGATTCTAGAAGATGATGAAAATATGCCTTATACCATTCTTAGGGAAAATAATTTTGAATCAAGAATTCCACTTCAGCTAAATTTGCACATAAGTGGAAAAGTTAAGTTCTCTCTCTTACATGCACCCTCAAAAACATAATTACTCAGGGAAACCCCTTGAAATAGCAACTGAAGATATTCCAGTAAAACAGATACAATCCAAAAAGAACACAAGGGAAAATAAAACAGTGGTATACAATAAAACAAATAAAAATAAAATTATATTGTTACAACTATGTAGTTGTCAATGTATAGTGAATAAAAAGTAAGAACATGGAGCTAACAAAGGAAGTGGCAGGGTATAGAGAAAGAGAAGTACAAATATCATAATATTATTGTTTAATTCAAGAGGAGGTTATAATACTAACCCTAGATATTGAGGGAAATAAATAAATTGAAATAAAACTAAGTATAGCCATCAAAGGGCACATAGAAAACCATCAAACCATTAAAGGAAAGAAAAATACAACAAAATTTGATTAGTAAATTCTAAAAAAAATGTATTAAAAAAGGGGAAAACCTCCAAGCAAACACAGTAAAAAGAAAATAAGATGCTAAGAATAGGTTCCAATGTATCTTCAATCACAATAAATGTGAATGGATTAAATTTTCACATTGAATCATTCAGGACATAAGCACGGGCAAAGATTTCATGATGAAGATGACAAAAGCAAAAACTGACAAATTCAATTGAATTAAACTAAAGAGCTTCTGCACAGCAAAGGAAACTATCAGCAGAGTAGGCAGACAACCTACAGAATGGGAAAACATTTTTGCACCTATGCATCTGAAAAGTCCTAATATCCAGCATCTGTAAGGAACTTAAACACATTTACAAGAAAAAAAAAAAAAACTCATTAAAAGCGGGCAAAGGACATGAAAAGACACTTCTCAAAAGAAGACATGTGGCCAACAATCACATGAAAAAAAATTCAGTATTACTGATTATTAGAGAAATGCAAATCAAAACCACAATGAGATACCATCTCACACCAGTCAGAATGACTATTATTAAAACGTCAAAAAATAACAGACATTGGTGAGGTTGTGGAGAAAAAAGAATGCTTTTA
Organism: Macaca mulatta; assembly: GCF_049350105.2. Taxonomy (NCBI): domain Eukaryota; kingdom Metazoa; phylum Chordata; class Mammalia; order Primates; family Cercopithecidae; genus Macaca; species Macaca mulatta. The sequence continues at coordinate 57,381,243 of NC_133420.1, read as the reverse complement.
CACTCTTAGTGGGAGTGTAAATTAGTTCAACCATTGTGGAAGGCGGTATGGTGATTCCTCAAAGACCTAGAGACAGAAATACTGTTCGACCCAGAAATCCCATTACTGGTGTATACCCAAAGGAATATAAAACGTTCTATTATAACGACACATGCACACGTATGTTTATTGCAGCACTCTTTACAATAGCAAAGATGTGTAATCAACCTAAATGCCCATCAATAATAGAATGGATGAAGAAAATATGGCACATATACACCATAGAATACTGTGTGGCCATAAAAAAGAATGAGATTATGTCCTTTGCAGGGGCATGGATGGAGCTGGAGGCCATTATCCCTAGCAAATGAACGTAGGAACAGAAAATCACATACCACATGTTCTCATTTATAAGTGGGAGCTAAAGGATGAGAACAAATGGACATGTAGAGCGAAACAATGCACACTGTGACCTATTGGAGACTGGAGGGTGAGAGGAGGGAGAGAATTAGGAAAAATAACTAATGCATAGTAGGTTTAATCCCTGAGTGATGAAATAATATGTACAATAAACTCTCATGACACACATTTACCTATGTAACAAACCTGCACATCCTGCATATGTACCCTGAACTTAAAATAAAAGTTTTAAAAACATTTCCACATTGAAACAGAGGTGTATATTGTACCAAAACCAGTCCAAATAAAGATTGCTTAGAAACGATATACCAAAAATAACAACAAAAAGTTTCTCAATAACCAATCATTCCGATGCTATATAAACCATTTCATGGCAGAGACAGATAAAATTTTTTTTTACTTCAGTACATGAGGCTTCTGTAATCTAGATACAAAAACTAGACAGATAAATAAAAATGAGAGAGAATTATAAATTTTATTATTAAATAGATGTAAAATCCTTAAATATTAAGAAAAATCTAATAATGTGTTATAATAAATCAAAATCCTTATCAAGTGGTTTAGTCTCAGGAATACTGGAATGGTCAAGCATGAAATAATTTCTATTAAAGCAAGTCACCACACTAACAGATTGAAAGAGGAAAAATCATATCATCATTCCAAAAGATTCCAAAGAAGCATTTAATCTAATTAAATGCTCATTCTTGATAAAATTTATAGTAAACTAGAAAGAAGAAAATTTCTAAACATAAAAGTGTCTCTACAAGTAAACAAAGCAAAATCACATTGACCCATAAAAATTTGGAAGCATTTGCAACAATAAAATATTTCAAATATGTAAAACTAAACCAAATGATAAATATATAATACTGATATTAAAAACTATAAATCTTTCCTGAAAGACATAAGAGAAGACCTGAATAAATGAAAGGGTACTATTTTACCGGAGGGAGAGAGTCAATATTTTAGGTTGACAATTCTTCCACATTAATAAATTCAGTGCAACACATACAAGATTATAAAATGAAATTTATGATGATGACTTTAAAACTAATATCTAATAAGAAAATGCCGAAGAGTGATAAAAATTTGGAACACAGAAGAAAAAAATTGATTTAATCACATACAATTTAAAAATATTGAATTGTCACAAAAATTAAAACCAGGTAGCAGTTTGGCATTGTGTTTTAAAAGATTGCAAATATTAAATAGCTGATACAAATAAAATAAAAAAAGACAGGGACATAAATAGTAAAAGGAGCAAAGGCCATAAACAGGCAATTTACATAAAAAGAAAAATCAGTAACAGGAAAAGATGCTCATAATATTTTGGGAAATTAGAGTTTGTGAGAGTACTGTGAATCAGGCATTCTCATACATTTTTATTTCCAGGAGTATAGACTGGTAAAGTGTTTGGGGAGAAATTTGTAATTATTAAAATCTGAAGTGCATGCACACTTCTGCCTAGTAATATTTATCCGTGTGCAGGAAGAGACATGTGCAAAGATGTTCATTACAACACTTCAAAATATCAAAAAATTAAAGATAATCTAAATGATCATCATACAGCAATGGGTAAATAAATGATGGTATATTCATATTAGTGTTCTATATAACAATTTAAAAAATGTGGTTGATCTATGTGAACCTACACAGAAAGAAAGACATTAAGTGAACTTAAGGTATCTCTGATGGCATTTATTAAAAATGGAGCACATATTTTATGTGCATATAGAAGTGTACAGCAAATTTTATGTAAGGATGTACAGTAATATGTCAACAGTTGTCACCTCTGGAGAAAGTGGGATTGGTGGGAGAGTAGAAAATGGCAGTGAGGTCCATGTTTATTTTTTCTGTAAACATATTTCTATACCTTGAATTTTTCGTAACATTATTTTGTAATAAACTAATAACATACACAACTGTGTTTATTTAAATACCCACACAAACACATATACACATTACTAAGGAAATCTCTCATTCTTGATAGACAATGAAAAGAAAGAAATGTGCCAGTTCTTCCACTGAGGCCAACTAGAAAATCTGGTTAAAATATATTGCATATCTACTCCTAGATACTAGACAGTCGACATGTTGTTGAATATTTGCTAGGCTAGAGGAGGAGAGCTTTTCCTTTTTGAGAATGTATTGCTTGCAGAGGGCGAATGCTGAGAGATTGCAAACCTGAGTGACATTTTGAGAATCTCATAAAACTAAGGGGCTATGGACTTGAATTCCAGGGACCACCAAAAAAGCACAGACCCTGGTGAACTCCTTGACTTTGTCTTGGGATCTTAAAGAGTGGCAGCACTGAACTAAAAGGTAAACAGCACCCCTTCCCATAGGCTTTGAGTCATCTCATTCACTCATTGTTATGGGCTGAATTATGTCCCCCTGAAATTCATATGTTCAAGTCCTAACCCCTGGTACCTCAGACTGTGACAGTATTTGGCGACAGTCTTTAAAAAGCAATTAAGTTAAAATGAAGCCATTAGAGTGGGCCTTAATGCAATGTGACTGGTGTCCTTGTAAGAAGAAAAGATTAGGACACAGACACACACAGAGGGAAGACCAGGTAAAAACACAGGAAGGAGAAGATAGCCATCTATAAACCAACAAGAGAGGCTTCAGAAGAAACCAACCCTGCTAGCAACTTGATCTGAGACTTCTAGCCTCCAGAATTGTGAGAAAATAAATTTCTGTTGTGTAAGCTACCCAATCTGTGATAGTTTGTTATGGCAGCCTTAGCAAATATATTAACAATCATTTAACTGGATTAAAGTGAATCCTAGATTGCTAGTGCCCCAGGGATGAGGTAGAAACTAATCATGGAAGAGATTTGGTCTCAAATTATTCCTACAACCGAAATGAAATCATTACAATAAAAGTAAAAGTAATCAAGAGACAAGACAATGCAGATGAAAAGCAGCAGAAATGATAAACAATAGAAACTGACTTATAGCACCCCTAGTAGTGCAGTGTTAATACCTAGACCTTAAAATAAGTATGCCCAATATATTCAAGGGTATAAAAGATAAGACTAGAAATTTCAGTAGAGAATTGAAAACTAAAAAATAAATAAAAATCTGAAAATGAAAAAATAGCCAAAATTAACAACTTAATAGATGGAATTAACTGCAGATTAGAAACAATTAGTGAAGAAAGAATTAGTGATTGAAAGACAGATTAGAAAAAATACCCAAAATGAGACACAACGAGACAAAATGATAGAAAATACAAAAGAATGCATAAGCAATATGCAGGACATGGTTACAAGATCTAATATATGTGGAATTGAACCAAAAGGAAGGAAGAAGAATGGTCCAGAATCATTATTTTGAGAGAAAATGGCTAAAACTATTCAAAGCTGATGAAAGACATCAAGCCACATTTTCAAGAAGTCCCATGAACTCCAGGCAAGGTATGTTAAGTGAAATCCACACTTGGACGTTCTTAAAAATCTTAAAAGCAGCCAGTGAAAAAACATTATTTTTAAAGGAATAAGGCTGACAGCTGAGTTGTCACTAGAAACAATAAGGCCAGAAAAAAGAGTATCTTCAAAGTCCTGGAAGAAAATTAGTGACCTGGATGATTCACCCTAGGAAAATATCCTTCAAGAATAAACGTGAAATGAAGACATCTCCAGATGAACAAAAATGGTGGTAACTCATCACTAAAGAAAATTCAGAAGTACATTTCAGACAGAAGGAAAATGATCCCAGATGAAAGTTTGGAGATGCAGAAATAAACGAAAGACAACAGAAAGGTAATACATAGATAAATAGAAGTAGATGCTTAATGTATAACAATGTCCTTGTGGATTTAAAATATGCATAAATTTAAATATATACAAATAAAAAATAAATCTTGACATTTGCAACAACATAGATGGACTTGCAGAACGTTTTGTTAAGTGAAACAAGCCAGACACAGAAAGACGAATACCACATGATCTCATTCATATGTAGAATCTAAAACAAGTTGATCTTATTAGAATAATGGTTACCAGGGGCTGGAGTGGTGGTCGAGGAGGGGGTTGAGGAAATGATCCAAGGTTACAAAATTTCAATTAGATAGAATAAGTTCAAGAGATATATTGTACAGCATGGCAACTACATAATAAACAATGGTACATTGTATTCTTAAAAAATGCTAAGGTTTAAAATGTTCTCACCACAAAAATGACAACCGTGTGAGGTAATGCATATGTTGCTTGACTTGGTTTAGCCATTGTGCAGTGTATATATGTTTCAGAATGTCATGCTATATACAATTTAATCTGTCAATCTGAAAATTTAAAAATATAAAAATAACTATACATATATAGAGAGAGCATATATATATGTATATGCTGAAAATCAGTGCATTACATGTCTACCTTTTGAAAGTAAGAAAAACCCAGTAACTTAAACCCTAAGAAATTAGCAAGATGTAATAATAACAAAGATTAATAAAATAAAAATTAACAATAAAGATAATAAAAAGCCAAAAGTTTTTTTTTTTTTTTAAAGACTACTAAAATAGAGAAACACTTGGAAAAACTGATTTTTAAAAAGGAAGATACAAATAGCCAATGTCAGGAATAGTAAGTAGAAAGGAACCTCACTATACATCATACAAACAGTAAAAATGTAGTTAAGATGGCATTGTGGACAATTTTATGACAATAAAATTGAAATATAAATGCAATGAACATACCAGAAAAATTCAACTTACCAAAAACTGACACAGAAAGAAGCAGAAAATATGAATTTTTAAAATTACTTTCTTTAGGGGGTACTTTGTTTTAGATATAAATTAACTGAAATTATCCCCTTTGTGTATGCACATAGCAGCTCCACAGAGGGGTTTGTGCTTGTAAAATTAAGTATGGTCCTACATAGAGAAAGATGAAGGTATTCTACCTTACATTTCCTTTCAGTCTACATTTAAGAATCTTTCCCATCATGCTGTTCGACCTGTGCATAAAGTGGACATGAAACCTGTCCTGCCCTTCTTTCTGCATAAATACATGCGGATTGTAGACTGGGTTCAGGCAGAGTTACCAAAACCCTAGCATGAATGAGGAAGGGGGAATGTTCATCCAAATAAATATTCAAGTGTGTGTCTTATTCTTTCCACTTTCCATAGATTGAAGCTAAGGCAAAGGAATGACTCTAAGCATCATCACAGAAGGAGATTATGATGATAGTTTAGTGATAAGTAATTTCTGATTCCCTATCCTAACACTGTTGTAAAATATATTTTGCCTGTTTTTGTGCTTTTGTAAGAATATTTCTTATTAAATTAATCACAATGTTGCTGAAACTGAACAATTTACATACTCAATGAAGTAAACTGTGGATTACAAAAGTTTACTAAGAAATAGCAAAATAGGCAGAAAGTAATCAAAGAGTCTATAAAATAGGCACTGGAATTGCTCTACTAATAAACAGCATGAGTTATTCTTCCCACATTATGGAGGAACTACCATGCTTGGATCTTTATTTTAAAACTCATCTAATAGACATATTAGTAGAAATAATAAAACTACTGTGTAATAAGTGAAATAATACAGTATCAACCAAAGCTTGTATTCCTGAGAAATTGGTAAGCTTCTTCTCTTTTCTATGGTGTGATCATCCCATGTTTTGCTTTTTTGCTCAAACATACAAAGAACATAGAGAAAGGTTTGAGACTCATGTTCAGAAATCTGATTAATCCTTGTAGCCAATATATGACTTTGCTGCTATCTTCTGTGATACTGGTGTTCTCTGTTTATTTGTATTTTATTAGTTTTTTAAAAAATTACAGGAACTCTCCCTTGCTGGAAGGTGCTTCAACGTGAATGCATCATGAAGGTAAAAACTGTGACATTTTGAGAGAGGTTTTTCAGTAAAATTCAAGTAATTTATTTTATTTATCTAGAACATCCATTATATTTGATTGACAAAATTCAATTTATTGGCTTCTAGGTTTATATCTATTGCCAAAAAGAAACTGTGTATATGCTAAATTGTTAAGTTGTAGCCCTTTGTATATAAAGCAAAATTTTCAATGTTTATCAAAATGTATGCAGAAAAAACACATGTTCTTTTTCTTCACATAATAACAATGTCTTCTCAGCAGCAATTCCTATAGTCCATTGTGCAATGATCCAAGCCTTCAAGGAGAGACAGTGAGAAATGAGCCCCTCATTAAATGTTGCCTGTTGGGCTAGTTAGTTCACCTTGAATACACATGACTGGTGACCAGCAAGGAATTGTCTGTCAATTTAATTTTTTATTTGCAGACATTTATACATATTGCCCATTTTATGATAGCTCATCTATATACCAATCACTCAAATGGACTAACCCTTAAGACTGATAGAGGGTATGAGGAAATGCACATGGAAATCGACAAGTGAACAGGCTGACACATTCAGAACTGCAAACACACAGCTTCCATCTACTCAACTGGAGCCATGTTTACAGATCAGAGCTCAGATACACATAAGACTCCTTTGGAAAATGTCATTAAGCATTTGTTTCTCCGTTCCTAAAAAGATCCTGTTTAGGCAGTGGTAAAGGGAAATTAACTATAATAAAAATGGTGATAGCCTCATTTTTCAGCTGAATTTCCCACGATGGAAAGGGCTTAATTATCAGCAAGAAGCTCTGCTACCCAGGAGCTTTCCTCCTGTCCAATGTGACATTACTGACTCTACACCCACAGCCCAGTGGAAAATTATAATAAGCAAAGCTGGGGGAGGCAGCAATGTAACTAAATTCTGCAAACCAATCCTCTCGAGTTGATTCCCTCACCCTTTCCTCTTTAGCAATATGCAAAACCATGAAACCAACCCACCACAGATGATATTTGTGAGGTCTATCACTCTGTGAGTTGGGTGCTATGAAATGTGTGTTACAGGAAAAGTCTATGTTTGAATAGGGCATAACGTCTTTAATAATAACAATAATAATGGAATATACTATTTGCCAAACGGTATGCTAGGTGTCAAACATAGAATCTCATTGAATCCTTTAAACTACCTTACAAAGAGTGCATTATTTTAATCATGATAAGCTAGGTGATTTGCAGTTAAGTCTATGTTTCCTAGCACAATGCTCTTTCCATTCACCTACAGGGCTCTCCTATTGAGTTTGTTGCATGGTTTTACCTGTGTGACGCTGTCCGTGAGATCTAGTCTGGTGTGTGTGTGTGTGTGTGTGTGTGTGTGTGTGTGTGTGTTTGGTGTCTTCTATGCTGTTTAAGCTGCATAGGAAAGCCTTGACCCCCTCATTTGCCATACTGCCCCTGCTTCACAAGATGTTGTGCCCTACCACATCACAGCTCTCTTCCTAAGGATCCTGATGCACTTCATGGTTTTCTTGTGACTACAGCATAATCCAGTCATCCACAGGCCTTAAGATGTGCCACTGTGTGGACTATGACCCTCATGAAAACAAGACATCTCTGAAGAATGTCAGAGAAACTCTACACCAGAAGATGCACACTGGCTGACCATGATTTAAATCTTGCTTGTAGATGTATTTTCTTGACTAACACAGGGGTTCTTTGTCTGCCTTTCGGGAAACAAAAACATTCAACTTTTACAAAAAAATCAGAGATTTCACGTAAAAGCTGACTTGCACCTTTTCTTGAAAAACCAAGTGTCTTAATTTAATTTAATAATTGTCTTAATTTAATACTTAATTTAATACTTAATTTAGGAGAGCTAAATAATTAAACATGAGGCCAAAGTACATAAGAAAGCGGCAGTCTTTTATTGCAAATATGCACACACTCTCAGGCGAGGTTCTCCGGTCCTCAGGTATGGGGCCAGGGAAGTCACCACGGGACTCTCCGATGAGGTTCTCGGTTCCACAAGTAGGAGGGGCCGAAGACGTCACCCCGGCTCCTGCCCGCAGGGGACTTTTATGCATTGGTACTGGAAGGGGGAGGGCAGTGGGTGGGATAAGGGCGTGATAGGGGCGTCTCCATAGGCGTGGCCGGGTAAGTTTCGATCTCTTCGGATTGACGTCACCTGGCGCATGCTCGGTTGATCTGCATCTTCCCGGGTACAGACTGCATTTTCCCGTGCACGGGAAAGTTGGTGAGGAAGAACCCGGAAGCAACATGGATTGTGCCTTCTTGTTCACCTTCCTCCATCTTGTCCTTTCTCCTTCACCCAAACACCAAGAACTGGTAACACTGTGTCCTTTTTCTGCATGACAATTGTGAGTATCTTCCTTTAAAAGGGCATACACTCTGGTCTACTGCAGGACCTTTCTCTCATAAGTCTGTATTTGCATCTATACCTAGCATTCCTCGATGATTCTCATTGCCCACTGGGCAGGCATTGTGAGTTTGCTGATTCCTGCTTCGCTTGAATCATGACTCCCATCATCTGAAGCACTGTTAGCAAGGCATCTGTTGACAGTCAATTAGCCAAGACTGCCCTTTTCTGTTCTCAGTGGGTGGTGAAGCCATGTGTGGCTTCTTCTTTTTTTTTTTTTTGGTACCTTTGGCAATGTTGAGTACTTCCATTACCCACAACTAGCAAAACCCTCTTCCACTTAATAGTCAAGAGAATGCAGCTAACCACTCCCTGGAGCTTCTTCACCCCCAAACTTCCTTAGGGTGTATATGGAGGAGCTTTGTGGAACTGTGAGAATCTCTAAAGATACCCAGGAAGTGTGATTCCTGCTTCAGAACCTTGAGGGTACCTTTTTCACTGAAATGAAGACTCACTTCCTATTTATTTTTCCTACCCAGTTGCAAATCATCTGGTAAATGTCAATTCTTTCTCCCAAACTGAGGAGAATGACCTGTAATGGAGAGAGTAAGGAAATATCAATGTATCCTTCAACATTTCAATGCTGTGTTTAGTGATAGCTCCCTTGCATTTCAATTCAACCCATATTCATCAAGCGCCTTCTATATGTAAAGGACTATGCCCTGCAGAGTGACTTTGGATCACACCCCTTGTTTGTAAAGCACTTTGATATACATTATTTTACATAATCCATATATTAATCCAATGAGATGGGTCTTCATTATGTCCCTTTTACAGATAACAGTCCCTAGGCTGAGAAGGATCTTATCCAACATCATTGTGAGAAATAAATAAACAGCAAAACCAAGGTTTGAACTCAAGGTTTGGGGCTGTATTTCAACACAGTACCTAGAGCTTTAATATTATCTTGGACCATATTAGTTTAGAGGAAATGGTCTCATTGACAGAAGAAAAAAAAAATTGTCTAGCTTCTTCCAGTTTTCTATGGTATATGAGGTAGAAGCACAAGTATTGATGAAAAGATCCTCTCTTCTACCAGCTATATTCTGTTCTTTAATTTTTGATTTGGGTTTAATTTATTTAATTTTCTATTTTCTAGTTCTGGCTGCTGGTAAGAGGACACTACTAATCTAGAAAAGGGAGCCTCAACATTTTAACTGCCACTGCAGCACACCATTATTAGCACAGATCCTAATATTTGGGAGAAAATAAATACACTGAGCTAGCATTGCAGGTAACATGGAAGTCTCACTGCCCTCAATATTGCTGACACTCATTACCATGGGCATGCAGCGGCACAGTAGCTGCTAGGTATCCCTGCCAGTCATGGACAGTGTAGGGACACTGGTACCACTGATTGCCAAAGCAGGGCTGTGCTCCCTGCTGCTCTGTATACACCCATGATGTGCTACTCTTTGGGAGTGGGCACAGAGATAAAGGGATTTGGTTTGGTGCAAGTGGTGATGGGAAACTCCACAGCCAGGAGTTCTTCTTTATTAGACCTACAAGAGGCAAGAAACAGTGGTGACAGTCCTCCTGCTCCTCTATGTCCTGGCCAGTACAATTCACATTCACTTAGAATCAGGCACTCCTGTGGACTAGCAGAAGACAGCAGTAACATTTTTCCTGAAATGAAGTATCTCCTAGGAGTCAGGCATTTACTGTCTTATTTTATGCTCTAATTCTAATAGGGAAGCACAGCTATTTATACGCCATTAATTTATTCATTTAACAAACATAAGTGAAGTACTTATTGTATACCAGGTAAGAGACATAATTCCTATTTTCAATTTGTTCACAGGCTATAAAAGGAGTCACATATTGTCTTAGTCTGTTTGTGCTGCTATAACAAAATACTTGAAACTGAATAATTTGTAAAGTACAGAAATTTATTTTCTCACCATTCTGGAGGCTGGGAAATCCAAGATCAAGGTGCTGGCATCTGGTGAGAATTTTCTTGTTGGGTCCCACATGGTGAAGGCAGAAGGGCAAAAAGGGGAGGAATGTTATATTCTCAAATGGTGGGAGGGCAGAGGAGAATGAACCCACTCTCAAGCCCTTTTATAAGATCCTTAATCTTATCCATGAGGGCTCCATTTTCATGACTTACTAAAGGCCATACCTCTTAATATTATCACAATGGTTATGAAAAGTTTCACTGTGAATTTTGGTGGGGATGAAAATAGTCAAACCACAGCCATGTATAAATATATAGTTACAATACAGTATGAGGGGTTCTAGGATACAGGTAAACTCAGAGGGTTGTGAGTACACTGAGTAGGGGTACTTCATTTCCCCTCTATGTTTGGGGATTCAGAAACATTTTCTGAATGAGGGTATATCTGAGCTGACACTTGAAGGTCAGAAAAGACTTAAGCAGACATGATGGGGTAAGTCACAGCAGCATGCAAGAGGTGCCGATAGAAGAAAACTTGGCACATTTGGAATGGCTTGGAGGTGACAAGATTTGGGTGGGTTGTGAATGGTGAAGTTTGGGGCAGATATATATCCTTGGTCAAGATCATGAAGGACCCTGAGCATCAGGCTGGGAAAACCCTTGAAAAGTTAAGCCAGGGAGTGACATGATCACATTTTAGATCCCTTCTAGATGCAGAATAAAAGATGAACCTGGTGAGGAGGACAAAGCAAGAACAGTCCTCTTTCTCTGGAAAGTTGACGCTTACGAACTGGACAACTTTAGGAGGTGTGGGGAAGGACAGAATACCAACAAAGCCAATCACATCAGTCTGGCAAGCAGAGGGGTGACAGCTGTTTCAGGCATTCTCCCTGACAACCCCTGTGGTGCAGGAGTCCCTGGGATGAGAGGCAACTTCAGCCTGCCTGAGTGCCAAGGGATACCTTACCAACCATGCAAAGCTGTGATTTGGCACGTGTACCCACCAGGCCTGGAAGGAGCAATGCCACTGTCAACTTCAGAAGCCTAGAAAAACTGACAGTAAAGAGAACTCAGACCAGCCTTAGCTGGATATTGACAGCAGCAGTGGTTATAGAGTAGGGCTGGGCCTGAGGCCAAATGAGTTGGCAGGGTCTCCCTGGCCTCTGCCTTGCCCCACTCAGCTCCATCTGTCTAATGGTGGGTGTCAGCCTTGAGGAGTGCCAGCCACCGATTCTGGCAATTCAGGAAAGGAGAAGAGGACACATAAGATATATGCTCATAAGTGAAAAACTGCCTAAAATGTCCTGGACTAGAAACCAGGCACAGTGTGGTCATAAGGATCCTTTACACACTGTCCTCATCCTTTGCCTGCTTTCCCTTTTGTTTACCATTTTTATTCTTAAAGAGATGGCTAAATGAATGTGTCAATAAAGACATTTTCAATGGGGCCAGAGAAAGAAAATCTAATTCAAAATGCCTTAAGCAAAAAACGAATTAACTGTTCAAGTAACTGAAAAGTCCAGTGATATTTTAGGGCATAGTAGGATGAGGGATTCAAAATTGTGTTAAGGTTTCTCTTCTGTCATTCCCAGCCTTACAGCATTTTAACTGCTTAGCATCCTAGTATAAAAGAGGCTTTTCTTCCATGGGAACAAAAGTTCTGAATTTTAATCTAATTTTCCCGTTTTGGAAAATGACTAGAGCAATGGGAAACTCTGGTTAAGTAGGTTGGAATTCTATGCACATGCTTACAGTGGGGAGAGGTCTTTCAATCCTACTCAAAACAAATGGATTAGTTGTTGGAGAACGGCACTTTCTTAGAGGAAATACGGATACCATTACTGGCCAAAAGGGGAAAACTACAAACCAAAACAACAGACACTTAACTTTATTGAATCTTTGGCTTCCCAAGCTATGTGGACTAAAGGTGATTAATTACGATGAAGGTTATCTGTTGATAATGATAGTATAATTGGTAATTAATGATGATTAATTATCATTGATATTTTATGAAGAGATTTGTATAGTTTGGTATATTGTTGAATAATTTTCCTGAGACAGTTTTCCTAGTTAGAAGAGTGGTTTAGACACTTTGCTAAGTTAATGTATCATTTACCATTAAAGTGCTGTGGAATTATCCAAGGGCTAGGAGCCATGGTCTTAAAACATTTCAGTTAAATGACTTAAAATCATATATCTATATCAAAGTTAGGTGGTTCACATAAAATATTCATGTGACTATAGTATATTATTCAAGCAACACCTTAAGATTGTTTTTAGCTAAGTCCCCGAGGCTCTTCCTTTATACCTTTCATGAAATTGCTATTTTACCAAATACATTTGTAAATTGAAAATAACATAAATCCACAAAGTTAGAATATTAGGCATGATTTGTTCAGAGTACTATCTGGAGGTCCTGACCTCAATTTCATTGATTACATTAGCACAAACAATACCTATTTGTTAAATAAAAGAAGGATGAATGAATGACTATCATAGTCTAATTCCTATAGGAAAGTTAAAAAATATATAGAGAGAGGTACCAAAATCCATTGGTAGATTCTTATCACTCCAGCTTGGGATGATACTTGAGATGTTAGCCTTGAGAAAAGAAAGAAAAAAATCATGAAACATTTTGAAAAAAGAATCGTCTTGTCATGGTGACAAAATATGATAACTGGTTATAAAAAGAGGACAAAGATGACCTCAAGTTTTTAAGATGACTTTTGGATGGGAAACATGAATGATGCTGCTGCTGATAGCTTCTGTTTACTGAATGTCAATTTCTTGCCAGACATCTTTTGTGTTATCTTATTTCTCATGATTTAGTAAGATAAATTACTTTCCATATTTTATATATGAGAAAAGAGGCTTAGAGTATCTTGCCTATGGGCATGTAGCTAAAACATTCCCTGACAGAGCTGGAATTCAACTCAATGTCAGCCTAATATCCTGTTTTTACTAGATTATGGGTATCATTAATATAATTCTTTTTGAGAGGGAAAACTTGCTGGGAGGGAGTAATTGAAGGAGTGAATTACATTTATTTTCCTAATTTTAAAAATTGTGGTAAAATATACACAACATAAAATTTACCATTTTAACCATTTTTAAGTGCAACCATCACCATCATCCATCTTAAGAACATTTTTCATCTTCCAAAACTGAAACTCTACCCATAAGTAATAACTCCTTACTCCCTGCTACCTGCAGCCTCTGGTAACCACCATTCTACTTTCTGTTTATACGAATTTGGTTATTCTAGGTACCTTTCATAGGTAGAATCATACGGTATTTGTACTTTTGTGACTGTCTTAATTCTCATAGTCTTCAAGGTTTATAGCATGCATCAGATTCTCCTTCTGTTTAAAGGTTGAATAATATTCCATTGTATGTATATGTATATGCTGCATTTTATTTATCCATTCATCTGTCAATGGACACTTGGATTTCTTTTACATTTTGGCTATTATGAATAATGCTGCATGCATATGGGTTTCCAAATGTCTGTCCAAGTCCCTGCTTTCATTTTTAGGGATATATACCCAAAAAATGGAATTACTGGAACTTATAGTAATTCTATGTTTAATTCTTTGAAAAATGATCATAGTGACTGCACCATTTTATATTCCCACCATTGGACCAAGGGTCCCAGTTTCTACAAATCCTCGTCAGCACTTATTTCCTGTTTTTTTACAAATAAAAGCTATCCTAATGGGAATGAAGTGGTATTTCATTGTGGTTTTGATTTACTTAGTGATGTTGAACATTTTTTCATGGTGAAAAATTGACCATTCATATATCTTCTCTGGAGAAATGTCTATTCAACTCCTTTGCCTATTTTTAAATTGGGTTGGTTTTTTTTTCCTGTTGTTGAGTTGTAGTTCTTTATATAGTCCGGATATTAATACCTTATCAGACATATGATATATATGGTTTGCAAGTATTTCCTCCCATTCTATGGGTTGCCTTTTTACTCTGTTGATAGTGTCCTTTGAAGTTTTAAATTTTGATGTAGTCTAATTTATCTATTTCTTCTTTTGTTGCCTGCACTTTTGGTGTCATATCTAAGAAATCATTGCCAAATCCAATGTCATGAAGCTTTTCCACTAAGAGTTTTGTAGTTTTTGCTCCTGTGTTTAGGTTTTTGATCCATCTTGAGTTAATCTGTGTATATGGCATAAGTGTCCAACTTCATTATTGTGCCTGTTGGCCACAACATTTGCTGAAAAAACTGTCTTTTCCCCATTGAATGGTCTTGGCAACTTTGTCAAAAATAATTTTGACCATATCTGTGAGGGTTTATTTCTGGGTCCTCTATCCCAATAGTCTGTATGTCTGTTTTTAGGCTGCTACTACCCTATTTTGTTTAGCTTTGTAGTAAGTTTCGAAATCAGGGAGTTTGAGACCTCCAATTTTTTTTTTTTCTAAATTGTCTCTTTGTCTAATTGTCAAATTATTTGGGTTCCCAAAAATAACCTTGAGATTTCATATGAATTTTAAAATGGATTTTTCTATTTCTGCAAAAAAGATGTTGGAATTTTGATAGAGATTGCATTGAATTTGTAACTCAGAGTGAAATTTGAGTGAAATTTTTAGATAAGCTGAATTTCATAACTTGGGCTGAATGTGGAAAAATGCTCAGACAGCAGCTCAACTTGTGTGAATTCAACTCAGAAGTGTTGCTCCTATACTAGGTCCTGTATAAGAATGTATTTGTTTTATTGAGGTTGAGTTTATCTTTAGAGGCAGTTTTCCTAAAGCACTAGTTATAATTAGAATGTATTTACCTGCCCCATTTTAATAGGAGTATCATGGTCACACTATTGTTTTTATATTCCCTTAAAATATTCCTCTTGCTGAACTTTTAGGGCTACAAAAGTTGGTTTTAGGTTAAAAATAGTATAGCTGCCCTTGCTTCAACTGTTCCATGTGGAAAACACAGCCAATTGCCTTACAAAAAGGAAAAAAAATAATTTTCTGAATACATTCTTAAGATAGTGTGAAAACCACACTTGCTGATGAAGAGCCCCTAAACCGACAACAGACTAAGATTTCCTGCACCAATTTCATGGTTCTTATTATTTTCCTACAGGCAGAACAGAAAGCAAGATTCAAGTTCCTTCTACTCAACACATTGCTGATGCCGAGATGAAGTGTGGAAAATGAAGAATTAGACTCAGGGTTGGCAATCTATACCTTGTTGGCCAAATCCAGTCCACCACCGGTTTTTTTTTTTTTTTTTTTTTTTTTTAATACATTGGAACACAGCCATTCTCATTCTTTTATTCATTGTCTGTGGCTGTAGAGTAGAGTAGTTGTGACAGAGACCATATGGCCCACAAAGCCTAAAATGTATACAATCTGGTCCTTTGCAGAATAAGTTTATTGACCCCTGGACTAGACTATTAAAAAGTGATGATTGAGGGCTGGGTGTGGTGGCTCACCCCTGCAATCCCAGTTCTTTGGGAGGCTGAGGCAAGTGGATAGCTTGAGGCCAGGAGTTCAAGGCCAGCCTGGCCAACATGGCGAATCCCTGTCTCTACTAAAAATACAAAAATTAGCCTGGTGTGGTGGTGCATGCCTATAATCCAAGCCTTCCTCTGGAGGCTGAGGCACAAGAACCCAGGAAGGGGAGGTTGCAGTGAGCTGAGATCCTTCCACTGCACTCCAGCCTGAGTGACACAGCAAGGCTCTGTCTCAAAAAAAAAAAAAAAAAAAGAAGGATGATTGAGTAATTTAGTTCAGCTCTCTCATTTTAAAGATGATAAAAATAAAGACATATGTCATGCTATTTATCAACTATTGGGAGTGAATGGTTCCATGTTGGCAGAATGGAACAGACTGAGAAAAAGAGATAGATGGGCTTTTGCAAACCTACCTTTCCTGGATTAGGGCAGAGTCTACAGAAGGGAAAAGCTAATAGTAGAATATCTACAAAATGTAAAGTCCAAGAGAGGTTGAATCACAATTCTCATGATTGCCAGTGAGGCTTCCGAGAGGGATAACTGGGATAGCACCATGAGGTGGAATCAAACAGTGGTGGAATCAATGATAGGTATCTGGGTCCTACTTGTACAGACATGAAAAACTAGGTGGGAGCTCCAGCAACACATGTGCATAGATCCTGGGGGCTGGGCCATATGAGGCATTAACCCAGGTTATAAACCATGGTATATGGAAATCACAGCATATGAAATAGCAACAAGCATTAGGTCCAAGGTGGGTGAGATGAGTTCATAAATAACAAAGAGATTCTTGAGATCTGTATCAGTCAGGGTCCCAGCAAGAAACATAAATCACCCTAAAATTAAGATAAAATTAAGATAATCTGAGGAGAGTACCAGGGTTGGTCTGTATGATTGAAAAAATGTGGCAGAAGTGATGGCCTGTTACTTCTGAGATTAGGCTATAAAAGACTGCAGCTTCTATTTTGGGATCTCTCTCTCTTTCTCTCTCTGATGATCATTCTTAATAAACTCTTTTATTAGGTGCATGAATGAATGAAAGATAAAAGATAAACAGGATGTCAATCCCCTGGTCCTCTCATCCTCCTTTCCCTGTCTTAGAGTAGTTTTGATCAGAGATGAGACTGTTCATAGTTAAGCCTTCCTCTGCCCCACAAACTCCTCATCACCCAAATTCCCATCCATGAAAACAGAACCAGCTTCTTACTAGACCCTTTCATTCAAGACAGCTATAATAGAAATCCTGGGGGTAAAGTTCTGGGGGTGGTCCTTTTTGCTTTTTGGATTTTCTTGATGACAAAAAAGAGTTCTAACCATGATTGGCCCAAATATTTCGTCCTACTTGGGGCAAAGTTTAATACATTAGAACATTATTCTGGTGGATTAGTTTGGCCAGCATGAATCTATCCTTTGAATAATAGTACACTCTGAGCCAAAACTAATTCGCTTTCTAAACCAGAAAAATTAGAATGGGCTTAATATATATGTTTCCATGGGGATAAAAACTATCTACAGAAGCCTGATTTGCTTTTCTCATCTCAACTCCCATTTATAGATAATCACACACAAAACAGTGTCTACTGACTTCATCATCTATAAGGAATGCCAAGTATCATGGTACTTGGTAGTCTATTTCAAAGTCAACGTGTTACCAACATAAATTCATTTTTGGCAATGTATTCAGTCATTTACCCCTTAAACATTTACTGAACAGATACATCTTTCTTATTTTCACAAGGCACTAGGAGCATAAAAAAGAAATAATCTCTGCTCTTGAATGGCTTACATCCAACCTAGGGGAGACAAGTCAGACATACAAAAAGAACTTGATGTTAAGAGTTACAGTAAGAATATATGCAAAGGGCTATAGGGATAATCTTGTAATAGTTTTTGATAGTTCCAGAAATACTTTGATTCTTGGAATAAGAAATCACTAGTTTAGCCCTTATACTAATGACCTGACATTTTTATTGAACCAGAAAAGATTACTATATATAAGAAATTTCTACAGGAAGAAAACATTCTATATTTATTTGTCTTATTAGGGTGATTTTTGAAAAGAACCAAAATTATAGGTAGGATACAATTCAAATGGAAATGGTGTGTTTCCTCTTTCTTAGAAAATATTCAGAGCAGAATCTTTGCACATACTGTATCATGACAGAGTTATATTACTTCACCTATATATAACCTAATACAGTTTTCATATAGTTTTCTTATAAAACTATATGTAGACATATAGAAAACTATAAGAAAATACAGTTTTCTAAGAATCCAGACGCCTCAATAGCTTCCATAACTCTGGAGAATTTAATGTTCAGTCATTTCATCTATTACTTGTTTTTATTAATTATAGAATTTTTTGGATATTATGTTTTGAATAGCTAGTTCTATTGAAAATTTAATAGCTAGTTTTCTTTAAAAATATGTAATTTCATATACATCCAGGCAACAATGCTGGGTTATTTTGCTGATATAGGAAGTAAGGCCATTAGGTATGTTGCTTGGTTGGTAGAAGGAAGTACAAAGTTTAGGGATTATTCTTTAAGTAGAGCAGATGAGTACTAAGTCTGAAATCTGTGATAAAGGAGCACTAAAAATACTGGCAACCACTGAAATTCTTACCATTAATTTGTCTCAAAACCATCTGCAGATGTGTGCATATTAATTGACTTTGGGCATTCGTTTACCTAGGAGGAGTAACACATATGACAGCTAAAATTAGAAGGCAGGCCAAAAAAAAAAAAAGTGAAAATAGAAAGCTTGGTGTTCCAATGTAGGTTGGGTGTTACAGCAAAAGACCCTGCCAGGCAGGAGTCCTTAATCACTGTGAGCCGTGAGTGGCAAAAAGTGCTTGAGGCATATTACTGAAAGACAAAGCTATCTCACACTTACGCCTAGATTTGAGGGTGGAAGGGTGAGAGTTGGAGTTATTCCCCATTCACACTGCCACACGTCTTTAGAGCATGCTTTTCATTACATGGATTTGAATACATCAGTGATCAGGGTGATGAGTGAGGGAGCGATGGAGGAAGCCAGAAGGAAAACCTGGAAGGCTTTTGGCTTTTATCTGTTTTGCTTGTTTAAGCTAAGGAAAAAAGATCTTGGCCTTTTTTTAAAAAATAAATAAACTATCACAATAATGAAAATATTAATAACCAAAATAAGAGCTACAAGTTTTGGAGAGCTTGTTATGCAGCAGGCACTATGTTAAGTGCTTTATGTACATCATCTCACTTAATGTCCGTGTTTTCCCTACTGTCCCCAAACAGTAAAAATCTCTTCCAGAACTGCTCATTCACCATCTCCTAGCAGACACACCATAAGAGATTTCACTTTATTTGCAATTCTGCATTTAAATATTCTCCTTCACCCTTGACCTTGTTGGGTGCTACTTTCTGCTTTGAGATGGTGAACAGGTCCCTCTGCTTAGAGATGGCCCCTCTCACCCAAGGCCAGGCTCAGATAGAGTGGGCTTCTTGGCCAGGCAACCCTGTATACTTATCACTGTAGGAAGAAGTGTCTCCTACTGAGTGAACTGTAAACCCCAGCCCCTCTTAGTTCATGAATTCAAAGCTATCACTCACCTTGTGCTTATGCACCAGGGCAAAGAGAATGGCTATTTTGCCTCAAGGAAGCAATTGGTCCCACCAATACTAACACCTTGCAATTCTAGTAAACACTGTTTACTGTTCTGAGGGGAATGTGACAACAAGGCAGATCTATCTTGGATACCTTCCAAGAAGCCCAGCACCAAAGGGAAGTCCTGATATAAACAGGCATGGAAGGAGGAGCTCCAAATACCCTACATGATTCACTATAGAGGCTTTGCTGCTCTTCAGGAGAACCTGATCTCCCCTACCTGGTGGATGGAGACACACTCTCACTTGTCCTTTAAGCAAAGAGATGCTGCAGTTCTACTCCTTTCAAGAATCTACTGAGAAAAGAAACCTGCCGCTACACCCAGGGCACTTTATCTTTTTAAGAACTCCCCTTTTTCTTTCCTTTCTCTAAGTCTGTTCTCCTGAACTTTGTTTTTGTTGGTGGTATTTAGACATGCTGTTTTTTCCCCTCCGGGTGTGCTCTAGGATTTGATCTAATTGTCCTGCTGTTCGAGTGTCACTTGGCATTATTATTGGGAAGATGAATGGGAAGTGGGTCAGAGTTCAGCAAGAAGGCATCTGCTCGCTTCCACTGTATAGTGGAAATGCTTAGAGGTGATCTTTAATGAAAGCTTGGAAAAGATTTGCACAAGGCAGGCTGCCCTCTATTCCTCCAAAGCAGAGGGGACCAAAGGTGATCCTTTTCTGGAGGGACAGAAAATGAATAAAAAGGAGGTAGAAATCTCTTTACAGGGAGTTTCCTGCTTAGGATGTCTTTTCTTCTGTAGGAGAGAAAATGGGGCGTGGTGTGTGGGGAGACAGAGCGATTAAACAGGGAAGATATTGAAAATAAAAGCTCTTGAATGGATCCTAACCATTCTGTTTTGGTCGTAGAACAATCTCATCCAAGAAGTTTCCACTCCTCTTGCAAGGACTCACCTGCCATCTCCCCTGGCCTCAGGTTACTGTGTCATCGCAGGCTCAGGTTCTCTTACTGGACTCTTTTTGAGTTGACAGTTCTTCCACTTTACCAAGTAGCCAAGAGACCTCACAAAGACCTACAATTGCGTTGGCATTCTAGGCAAGGGGACAATGAACCCATTGTTCTTTTTTTTTTTTTTTTTTCTCCTTCTTGAATAGGGCAAATATCTCTTCCATTTAACCCTGTCACCAAAGGAGGCTGAGTATGGAGTCCTCAGAGACTCACCTTCCTTCCACTCCTCCTTTGTTGTTTGGAAGAGTTATCGCTATCCCACTCCTCGCCCTCACCCCATTGAAGCTGTTGTGGGACCCGACTGGACGTTGCTTTTTCTTGCTCTTAAAGGAGTGGAAGTTGGGAGGGGAAGAAAGAAGCACACATCAGGAAACTCATTTTAGTTGGGGGCGACCTGCAGCCTGTGGTTCCTCCTGGACCTCTGCGGAGACGCATCTCGGTTGCCCGCAGAGTAGACGCAAGAGAATGGCCCACAGGAACGCCCGCACCAGCACTAAAACCACACCGGGAGAGGACAGCCCCACGTTACCCAGGACTCAAGGCAGAAGCGGTCTCCAAGGATGGGTGGGGATCCCACCACTGGCTTCCAGCGCTGCATGCGCCGCGGAGTCCCCGAGCGGGTCGCACCTTTGCGGCGGGGTTTCCCCGCTGCCTTCTGGGAACCCCGCGGAGCGACTACGGCTGGACGCAATCTGGCTGGCTCGCCTCTACCCCGAGCTCACTCTCTCTGCTCTGCCTGGGCTCTGGAGCCAGAACTGAGTCTCTCTTGAGCATGCGCAGCCCGGCACCCTCCCCTCCTTTCCCCTCCTCCGCCCCCTCCGCGCCAGCCTTTTGCTCTTTCCTTTCATTAAACAAACAGGAGATCCGGAAACCTGGACCCTGTGCAGGCTGCAGCGCCAGGAGGAGGCAGCGGAGGAGGCAGAGCGCGGGATGGGCGCCCAGCGGGATCTGTGATCCCGCGCACCTCCGCCCCACGGGCGCGCGCACACACACGGACACACACATACACACACTCGCGCACACACTCACACAAATACACACTCGTACACGCCCGCGCCGCGCGCTCGCCGGCTGGCTCTTCCACGCAGGCAGAATGCAGCAGCGCCGGGAGAGCGTGTCTCGGGCCGCCGCCTGAATGCACCTCGCTCCCGGGAGCCGGACGGCCCAGTAGGGCTCACTGGAGGACGTTCCGCTGCGGGAGGTGAGTGCGGCGCCCGCAGCCAGGCCTCTGGGGAAGTCGCTGTGCCGGGGCAGTGGGGCAGCGCGGGGCAGTCTGGACCCGGCGGCTGGACCCGGCGGCGCAGGTGTCCCATGCCTTGCTTGTGGGTGTCGAGGTGCAGATGAAGGTGGCGCCGGGGCAGTGCAGAGGAGAGGACGAACCCAGGGAGGGTCGCCTCCTGCGAGGTGTCAGATTGACCCAGCAGAAAGCTACCACCTCCCTGCTCGTAAACTTTCCTTCTATGTCATCTGGGAAACGTGGAGACAAAGGGGGCGTGGAGGCTCCCTCCGTCCCGTTCCACCCTCCTGACTGCATTCCGGGCTGCAACGCAAGCCTGCACGCATTGGGTGGGTGTGCAGGCGGGGGCGCCCTGCAGGTAGCTGATGTCAAGTCCTCCCACCCGGGCGGGGGTTGGAATATCTCACCCCAAGCTGTAAGGGTTGCCGTTGATTTTCCCTCAGGCATGGGCACCTGTCATCCTTCCCTTCCACCCCGCTGCGTCCTAGGAGTATAGTGGGGTGTGTGTGTGTGGGGGGGGAGGGGGTTGTCACCTGGAAAACTGGAGGGGCAGCCTTCGGCTTTCTCATCGAGCTCCAGTGCCAAAGGCGCCGGGGTGAGGCTCGGGTCAGTGCGGGGATAAATGATGAGTTACTGAAAGGCTTGCCATAATCACCTCCTAGAAACGCAGGGCGCCAGGATCTCTCCTCCCGGGGGAAGGTGCTGTCTTCACGCACACCACCGCGGCAGCGCTGGGAGCTGGACAGGGACTGCTGTGGCGGCGGCGGCAGTGGGAAGACGGGGCTTTATCCTCTCCCAACCCATTTCCCAAGGGTTTTATGACACACACATGTGGAATATGTGGAGGATTCTGGGTTATTTTTCTTTGTGGGGATGTCGATTTTTCCTTTCAACCTCTTTCCTGGGAGAGATTCTCTGCTGTGTGCTATCTAGTTGGTGGACAGGCACGGTTCTGAATATCTCTTCGGACCAATGGAAAGGTCCTGAGAAAAGGATTTCCTAAAATGCCAGCCCTACTGGGGCGGGATCTCAGAGAGCAGTGCACCCACTGCACCCGGGAAAGCATCAAATCGAATGGCCTTTTGAAACAGCGGAGACTGGGTCAGCCTGTGAGGAGTCCAGGACTGGGACAAAGGGAGAGAGAAGAGGGACAAATAATGGTCACTTAGGAGAGGTGTGACTAGAGGTTAATGAAGGCAGGAAGAGGTTGACTGGAGGGGAGGTACACTGCATCATCCACTGAATTTCTATGCCCCTTCCACTTGTATGCTTGGCAGCTCCTATTCATCTGGTGGGACTCTAGTTTTGAGGGGTCTGGAATGTCACATCTGTAGCGTAAAAGACTTTACTATTCCTGGGATAACGTTTAGCATACTTACAAATTAGTTGTTTAGGTCTAGAAAGTGCCTCGTGTGAAAGTGTCTCCATCTTGACGTGTTGGTTGTACCTGGAAGGCGGGATGGGCAGGCAGACAGGTAGATTTTTGGCTCTTGTGCACGTCGGGAGCCCTGGATTCTTAGGAAAAGTGTATGGGGAATCTGGAAGCCAAGCTGATGCTGACAGAAGTAAACTCCGGAAGCTCAGACCCAGTACGTGTGACTGCTGCTCCTCACCGGTGGGGGTGAGGCTTCTCTTCACTTTGAGACTACAGGTTGGGGAGTCTGTCTGCTGCTTGAGATGGGGACCTTTTTATCTTTAACATTTTGTGACTTCTTTGAAGTGGGAGAAAGCATGATATTTGTGAGATTAATTGAGAAATCACTTATGAAAGTGATTTTGACTCATAAGTAAGCATAGCCAAAGGTGAAAATCTTTTTTAAGAAAAGAAAAAAAAAAAAAAAAAAAGAAGGGTGGGAGGAATTGGGAAAGGGATGCTTATTATTAAAGTGGTTTCACTTTTATGATTTCAAAGATATTCAGTAAGATAGAAATTTGAGTGTTTTATTTTCAAATAACTAGGGAATTAAAGACCTTTCCAGGAATATTTTCAAGTGAAATTGGCATAGAGGGGCTTTAACTATAATTGTCAGCATATGTCCTTTTTATCCCATGGTGAACATGCTCATCAGTTTTTTTGAAAACTTTGGCAAGAAAAGATCAAGAATACTTTTTGCTTTCACTAGAGCTCTTTATTCGCTTTGTTACTATATATTTCCTCTTCCTTCATCTGCAAGATCAGTTTATTTTGATTATTCTAGATTCTATTTACAAGCATTTATTCACCACGTATCCTGTATTTAGCACTGGGAGTCATATAAAATATGTAACATTGTTCTGTCCCTCAAAGCATTCATGTTCTAATTGTAAATACAAGATGAACACACATGAAATAGGAAGCGGGATAGTTCTGTATTGTACTATGAGCTCTTAATGTGTATGCTGTACACTTCATTCCCAACTCCTGAATTTTCTCAACATTCAGAAAACATGTATAAGTACTTGTTACATGCTGGAGGCTGGGAAAAAAGGGTGAGAAAGTAAAAAATGGTCCCAATCATCAAGGAAACAGGTATTTAACTATGATACAGTCTGATTAACTGCTATAATTGTAGGTTAAACCATGTGCCAATAGGACAGGCATGAAAGTGATTTTTTCCTTTCCCTGGAGGATTTTGAGCAGGTGATCTTTGAGAAAAATGAATAGTCTTTTACCAGGGAGGAAAGGATAGAAAGGACATTCCAGGCAGAGGAAATACTTGAGAGTACCTGGTAAATTGGGGTGACAATAAGCCATCTCATGTGGTTAGAGCCATTGAGAGTGAACAGCACTTGGGTGACACTAATTAACAACTAGTGCTATAGAGTGAGTTTTTCAGAGATATGCCCAGAATGCCATGGAAGCACAAAGGGAGGGCATCCAACTTGATCTTCTTGGGAAGTTGGGTAAGAAGATCAAGAAGGTTTCTCAGAGAGCTTGACATTAGCTGAATCTTGAACAAGGACAAGGAGAAAAGAAGGGCTTTCCAGGCAGAAATATCTCTGTAAGGCCTGGAAGTAGTTCTGTGTGGCTGTAGCGAGAGATGTGGGTTCTTAGTTTTGTGCAGTGGCACTACATCAAGCAAGAGACATAAGGAGAGATCGAGTGTGAATGGAACTATCCAAGCATAAGAACTTCAGTTTTATGGGGAAGGCTAGGGGTGTTTGTTTGAAAGTTGAGAAAGTTTGAAATATGATCAGATTTGCATTAGAGAATGACGACTGTGACCACAGTGTGGAGGATGACTTGGAGGTGGTGAGACTGGAGGCAGGGAACTTATTGTGGAAATATAGGTGTTAAATGATGAGGGTGGTGGCAGTAGGGGTGGACAAGAGGAGATGTATCTGAAAGACAAGTGAAGAAAGTAAAACCTGCTAATATAAGAAGGGTCTTCCTTCTGTGTGCTCCTGTATCACCCTCTTCTTCCCCAGCATTCACTTGTGTAGTTGCCTATTTTGTATTGTGAGAGTAAGGCATTCACAGTGGCATCACCAGCATTTAGCACAGGCCTGGTATGTAGTAGAGACCCAAAATATATTTGTTGAATGAATCATTAAATAAATGAATGAGAAATCCAGCCATGAGGTGATGATTCCTGCTTTAGAATAGTAGAAGATAAATCATGACTTCCATTTCTCCAAGGTGGTCAACTGACTTGGAGGTCAGTGTTAAAATGTGCCAGGGAGGCCACAAATCAAAACAAAAAACACATTTTCTCAGCTGCCCCTATGAAGAAGAACTGTACCCTGAAGTGCCACTAGGAAATAGCATCATGATATTACATTTCTTTATGTTTACAAAATGAGATCATCACTGCATCTTGGAAGCAACAGCATTTAGCACAGTTCCTGATACATAGTAGGATGGCAGTGTGTATAAATTCCCTTTTCCCCCTTTCTTGTCAGAATTTCCCCCTTTCTTGTCAGAATTTCCTGATTTAATATACTTTGTGAAAACTTTAAAAATAATCTGCACCAGAGAATTCATAAGGATCTCACTTAAAGAGCTCATTGCATCTTGGCATCCTAGAATGAGGGCCAGATCATGTGTTCCAGCCATCAACACTGCAGACCCAGGAACTAGGTCCCTTACTGAACCAAGCCCGAACATGTTGAATTTCAATCTGAAAATGCCAATAAGAGATGCCAGAATGGGGAAAAAAAATATAGTCAGAGTTTGTTTTCAAATTGACTACAGGGGGTGCAACAGAAGGCAAATCAAAGATAGCACTTTGGGTTTGACCATTGGTAACTGGATTGATGGTGACAGAGGGATGGGGAGGGAGGTTAGCTCAGGAAAGTAAAAGGCTTAATGCTGTTTTGCAGAAATTGATTTTGGTGTGACACCAGAACACCTTGGAAAGCATTAGTACAGATCCCAGCATCTAGTGATTTCATAGTAAATGTCAACTATTATTTTTATTACTGAAGAAGATGGGAAGAGGAGGAGACCATAGAGCCAAAGACTAAATTTCAGCATTTAGCAAAATGTAGGGATTAAGGAGAGAAATAAGCCCCAGGAAAGAGCATAAGAAGTGAATACTCAGACAAGAAGGAAAAGAACTGGCATGAAAGCAAAAGCCTCAGGGAATCATGAGGAGTGCTCAGACTTCACAGAAGCAGTCCCAACTGTGCCAGGACTTGTTTAAGTGCCTCCATGTGGAATCCTATTTAATCTCAACAACACCTATGACTCCGATTCCCTCTTCACAGCTGAGGCAGCTGAAACAGAGAGGTCCCAGTAGCTTGTCCATAGCTACCAAGTTACAAAGTATCAGAATCAGGTCTCAAAGCCCGTTTTCGTGGTTGTACAAGCAATTTCCTTTAACCAAATGTATAAATTACCAGGATGATTTTAAGTGAGGGGAGTTTGAAAAGGTTGAAAGTAGGGAACTGAAAAAGGAGAATGAAAAAGAGTTTTCTGGTGACCATTAGGAAAGCAATCTTAGTAGAGCAGTGTGTTCAGAAGCCATTTCAGAGACTTCGGTGGGGAATGGGAGGGAAAAAAACCCCGTGCAATGCATAACTATCAGTCATTTATGAAGTCCAGCAGGGGGAAGAGTTATGGGGCTCTAGGTATAATGAGAAGGTACAGTGAGTCTCAAGTGCAGTTTTTATCAAGGGGGAGCAGTTGGAACGAGTTAGTGTCTAAGAACAAAGGGTTTGTGAAATGAGAACAGGAGAGGAGAGAGAGAGGAGAAAGGATGTCTTTCCCCAAGAGCATGCAAAGATAGATTTGAGGACAGATACAGAAGATGCTCTTCTTCCCCACAACTAAATGACTGAAGTGAGGCCTCTGAAACTCAGAGAATTCAGATCCTTGGGTGTCCTGGAAACTTAAGGAGCCTCTGAGTGCCATACCTCAGTGGTACCACTTGGGTATACAGTCTGATGACCCTGACTTGTTTATGTAGCACAGCAGTTGAGAGCACAGGCTCTAGAGTTAGACAGGCTGTTAACGTGAATTAATTCTGAATTAATTCAGAATTCTAAATTAATTGAATTCTTAATTCTGGCTCTGCCACTTATAAACTGTGCGACTTTGGGCACACGGTTTACTTCTCTGTGCTTTCAATTACTCCTGCTTTTAAGATGGAGCAATAGTAGAACCCATTGCAGAGGATTGTGAGGATTAGCTGAGTTAGTCGTAAAGGTTGGACAGAGTAAGTACCTAATAAATGGAGAGTGTTATGGGTGATAGCAGTGAGGTTAAAAACATAAAGCTTTGACTTTATGCTCAGGACTCAAGAGATGGTGTGCTTTTGCATTCGTTAAAAAATTTGGGGGCGGGGGGGGTTGGTTATAAATAGTTGGCTCGAATCCTGTCTTCCTAAGTGCAGAAATTAAATCAGCAGACACAAATATGGCAGGAGCAGACCAGCTCGGCTGTCATAAACCTAGGTAGAGTAGACATGTGCTGGGAGTACCTGCCAATAACACTTGCCTAGTTGCCCACTTCTCACACCTGCCTGGGAAAGACGAAAGTTTGCTTGCGTTTAGGCTGGTCTTTGCACCTTCAGGCTCATAGGCATCAGATAACAGGGACTTAGCTGTTTAGCAGATTGTTTTAGGGAAATGACTACTTGTATTAATTACAGCACCTCTTTGGCACCAAGGGACATAAACTGTAAATATCTCAAATGTGAGATTTACAACATTCCATAGGAAATTAAATGCCTCCCCTCATGGAAAAATTTGTCATGTGTTCTAAAATAGAATCTCAGTGGATGGGGAAACTCTGTCGTCTAGCTAATTTGGCAGCAGGGCAGGAACTGCAACCCAGGTTTGACTCATAACTCTGTGTCTTTGCATTACACTCTGGCAAATACTTCTATTACTGTGCTGTAATCAAAGACTTTTTCCCCCCATCCATCCTATTAATGTTTCAGCCAAACTAAACTTACAGTTACCCCAGTGAGATTTTTCTTTTTACCTTCAGGCCTTTGTCCATGCCGTTCCCTCTTTCTGGAATTCCATCCTTGCCTTCCCCTAACTCCTTTGGGTTTTTAGGTCAGAGTCGCTTTCTAGGGAAGTTGTGCTGACCTCTTAACACCAATGTTGGCTTCTCTTTCTATGTGTTTCAATAGTCTCCAACTTTGTATTTTTTGTGCCTAACATAGTGCTTGGCATATAGTAAGTGTTCAGTAAACGTTTTTGATTGAATAGGTGAATGAATTACTGAACGAATATGTCCTTTTGAGTCATTGATGACATTTCAGGTAAAGCAACTTCATATTATAGAAAATCATAGAATTGTCTCAAGTTCAAAGGTTCATTAGAATTTACCTAATCAGACTTTCAAGTGAAATGACACAAGGAAACTGAGAACTAAGGTACTGCAGCAACTTGCCTGAGGCTTTTGCTTACTGTAGTTAAGTGATATCAGAATGGAGGCTGGAATTCCCATATTCTGATTCCAGACTCAGATTCTGCCCTGGGATGGAGTGAGGGTGGGGTGAGAGAAGCAAATGTGGGATTGGTTCCTGACTTTATTTAAAATTTTTATGTTGTGTTCATCATGGAATGTTGCATTATGATTTTTTTAAATGTTGCATTAAAATATTATTTTGATTACTGAGTTTTTTGGAATGCCTTAAATTTTGTGCCCAATGCAGGTGCCTCACTCATCTGACCCTAGTCTCAGCCCTGCTCTTCCCACAAAGGATACATTCTAGCTTTCCTACACTGGCATAAAAATGCAGGAACACTGTGTATGGCAAGGGCCCTGAATGAAAATATGGAGGGAACCACCATTCATCATGGCGGTATGAACTGCTAATAAGCATTTCATGACCTGGCTAATCTTCTGATCATATAAACGTTATATTCACATTGAAAAAGCAAGGCCAAAAGGATAAAAATAAAAACTGAATAAAAGCCCTATCTGCCTATCATCTATCTATTTATCTCTTTGTCTCAGGGCTAGAGGAAGATGTAAAGATCATCTAGACTAGTCCTTAATTTATACATTTACATGTAGTTATTACTGTACTTCCGTATTTTTAAGCTTTTTGAAGACCCAAGACCCAAGATAGAAAAGAGACGAAAATTATTCCACTTATAAACTTGGCTGGTCTTGGCTTACAGCACTGCTGGCCTGTTTTGGACAAAGATTTGAGGTCAGAAGGTAGAATGACAAAGCTTGGCTATTTCTGCCAAAAAAAGAAAAAAAAAAGCGTGAATGGAAAGGATAAAAAGAGATAGATGAAAGACGTTTTGACTGGGCCTCCTATGTATCATACAAGCTACTACTATGGATTATTAATGTCTACAACACACTGGAAAATAAGTATCAGTATCCCCATTTGACAGCTAGACAAACTAAGTCTCAGAAAGCTGAATTAAGAGCTTACCTAAGCTCTCAAAGCTACCGCTGGACTGAAAAAACCTGGTCTGAGTCAAAATCTATGCTTATCCTATTTAATCCTTCTGATTCTCAAAGGTGTAGAGTTTCAGATCACCCCACAACCTTCTTGCCACCCATGATGCCATGAAGTCTTAGATAAGAGCTTCAGGAGCTTGTCCATGTTAACTGGATGGGATGTCAGCAGTCAACTCCATATCCTGCTGTTATTTCCTCATTATATGGTATATTATCTTTTTCTATTCATCAATAACAACAGAGAGAAGAACTGCATACACATAGGAAATAAATCCCCTGTTTGTGTGAATGTTATAAATTTTTACATGACATGAAAGTCCATATTTTATATTGCCTCCATTATGTTAGAAAGGGCTTTTTCTTTGGGTATTATAGCATCAAGTGTTCTAGAAATGCTTACAGACACAGGCTGAAGAAAAGGTGATCATATTTACTGGAGCAAATCTGTCACAATGAAGGGTAATGTGTTTGCATGGCTCTCTGTCAAGGGGTTGTGGGGTGCCCTTTTTATTGAGGTTTCTGATGAGTGGCATGGAGCCATGACCTCCGCCACCAACATTTAGATTCAATGAAATACATAATCAAGTGGAATCAGATACAATTAACAAGAATAATATCTGGGTGAGAGTACTGCTGTTCAGCTCAGCACCTCTGTAAGCCAAGCATGCTTTATCATTTTCCCATCTCTCAGCCTTTGCTAGCTATTGCTTCCAGGCAACCCACACACTCAAATGCTCTAACAATCAGCCCACAGCCTTCCCTCCTGGGGGTCACAGGAACTAAAAAATAAAAAGACCTTTTCATTCACACTTGTATTAACTGGAAAAAACATTATCTCTCTGTATGGTTTTTTTTTTTTTCCTGCAGTGTAAAACAAGGGAATATCTCTAGGTTTGAGATAATCTTTTGGGTCTAGTTTTTTTGCATGGATTGACATGTAATATGTGACACAGACAGTTCCTGGCCAGGCTAGTTTGAAACAATTAATGTATTTTAGCAATTAAAAATGAATTAAGTCAATTACATGTGTAAAATAAATTTTACACATATATGATAAAATACAAATGTAGATATAATGAGGTGCTTAGTGTAGAAAGTAAATATCACTCATATTTCTGCCCTAACCTCTTTCCCAGAAAACCACTATCAGTTGTTTGGTGTATATTTCTTAAACTTTTTTAGTCCATTAACATTTACATTTATTATTTTTATAAAGGTAGGATTAACTTTATGTATTATTTTACAATTTACTTTTAGCTATAATTTCAAATAGAAGCAATTTCTTTTCATTAATAAATATTTGGTAAATATTGCTATTATATGAAAAGGATGAACACTGCTTTCCATCTTAAAATAGAGCTCAGTTGATATATCTTAGGGTCCTTTGGCCATCAGTCCTCATGTATATTCAGTCATTGAACAAATATTTTTTCTGAGCTCATTTGAAGAGCTACCTACTATACAACGTACTTTGGAAACATTCACATTCTAGCAAGAG
Source organism: Macaca mulatta (assembly GCF_049350105.2). Taxonomy (NCBI): domain Eukaryota; kingdom Metazoa; phylum Chordata; class Mammalia; order Primates; family Cercopithecidae; genus Macaca; species Macaca mulatta. The sequence continues at coordinate 57,350,030 of NC_133420.1, read as the reverse complement.
AAAAAAATAATGAGAGGACTTAATAAATGGCAAAAGCTGTAAATTCTCCTTGATTCACAGAATTGTTTGAAGGGATAGTCTAATTTTTAAATTGTCTAATTTTTCTAGATAAGAAAGTTGAGGTCCATCAAGGTTAAGTGATTTGTCCAGGGTTCCACAACTGGTGATTGAAGAGGTTGGGATAACAGGCAGTTTCCAGCCTGTTAAACCAGTGCTGATTTCATTACACTTGACTGCAAAACAACCCCCACACCAAGAAGAGGGAACAAGGGAACTCCACAAATACTAGCTTGAGCAATGCATTTCCGGCGCATTGAAATTCATGCCTTATGTAACTGCTGTTACCTACAAACGACTGCAGAGATTGCGTCCCCATCCTCCCATCCATCCCTGCCCATATAACCCCTCACTGCACTCCATCTTCTCCTCCTCCATGGCCTGATATTCTCACATTAGAATAACACTTTGAAGTTAGACAACAATCAGCTGTAATATTGAGATCAGGTGGTACCCATGTTACCTAGGGAGAGTGTTCATCTGTAAACATACTGGTAGAGATTTATTTTTCAGTTTAGCTTCTTGCCATCTTGAACCTTAAGGAATGAATTCCAAAATAAATGAATTTTACCTGCTAATTTTAATGAAGTCATGAAGTCTTTTTTATACTAACCAATGATTTTTCTCCTTGATGGTGCCATAAATAGAACCCTGATTCTTAAATACTCTAATTATCCTTCCCTGCTCTGAAAGCAGGATCATGTGATGGTTAAGAGATTGGACTGGAGCATCAGATGGAGCTAGGTTCTAGTCTGAGCTCTCATCTGACCCTAGTCCCAGCCCTGCTCTTTCCACAAAGGATACATCCTAACTTTCCTACACTGGTGTAAAAATGCAGGAACAGCATATATGGCAAGGGCCCTGATTGAAAATATTGAAACACCATTCATCATCCAATCCACTAGCTTTGTGATGTCAATACCAATTCCTTACTCTTATTAAGTCTCAGATCTTTTATCTGTGATATGGAGATAATAAAAGTACCCCTCCCACAGTGATGTTTTTATGAGATAAATAAATTACTTGCCTTAACACAGAGTCTACAACATGACCAATGAAACTGTAGCTGCCATTATCATTCATTATTTTTGATATACCCATGACGTACACCTATAAGGGCTATATCACTTCACATAGCCCTTAGAATCACTTAGATGTCAAGCTTTAAAATACTGAATAACACTCTTACCTTCTGTATTAGTCCATTTTCACGCTGCTGATAAAGATATACCTGAGACTGGGCAATTTACAAAGGAAAGAGGTTTAATGGAGAACTCACAGTTCCACGTGGCTGGGGAAGCCTCATAATCATGGCAGAAGGCAAGGAGGAGCAAGTCACATCTTACGTGGATGGTGGCAGGAAATGAGAGCTTGTACAGGGAAACTCCTGTTTTTTAAAAACTGTCAGATCTCGTAGACTCATTAACTATCGTGAGAAGAGCACAGGAAAAAATCCGCCCCTTAATTTAGTCACCTCCCACTGGGCTCCTCCCATGACACATGGGAATTGTGTGAGTTACAATTCAAGAAGAGATTTGGGTGGGGACACAGCCAAACCATATCGCCTCCTTAAAAAAAAAAATTGAGACTTAAACCAGAAGTTGAAAATATGACTCAATATGCTAATAATTTGAAAACTTTGTCAAGTCTTTTTCAGAATATCACCTTTAGTCTTTGCTGATCCATGAACCGTAGAATTCAGAAACATAGCAAGAGGTGGGAAAATGAAAGGATTTGATCAATACATCAAAACTTTGCTGTAAAAATTAAACTTCAACCCTCTTTGTCTGCATGATTTTATTTTCATGCAAATACTTGGGAATTGGTGATAATGTCTACCTTTCTCAAACATAAAGATAACACTACTATTATCACTATTAGTTAAATATGTTTTTCAAGTCTCATTTGACTTAGTTATACTGGTAGGTTACCTGGATATAGACACATATATATGCTTGCACAGAATCGTGGAACTGAGGTGTGAATGTTAAGAATCCCAGCCACCTACTCAGTACTGGAATCTCTTTCTTCATACTATGTAACAAGAAACTGTCCAGCCTCTCCTTTTTGGCACCAGGGCTCCATTCCTTCCCCTTCTTGGTGACTATAATGGATATGCCCAAGATAGAAGCTGATTGGGTCTGAGCTATGGTTGACCAGGATCCTGAGAGTTGTTCATCAAAGATTCCAAACATACTTTCATCTCAGGGTCTTTGCATTTGCTGTTAGCTCAGTCTGGAATGCCTGTTCTGCAAAAACTTGAATGTCTCCCTTTCCCACCACCACATCTGCTCAAGTGTCATCAGACAGGCCTTCCCTCATAACTGTCTAAAACACCCAGCCCATTAATCTTTAACTCTACTCTGATTTGCATTTCTGCATTAGTACTGATAAATGCCTTATTATTCATATGTCTGTTTACTTGTGACCGGCCTCCTCCTACTATGTAAGCATCATAAGATGAGGGACTCTGTATATTTTGTCCATTGTTATACTTCCAAGACCTAGAAGAGTACCTGTCACACTCTATAAATTTAATTAAAATGTTTTTAATAAATGAACAAAAGAAAAAAGAATTATTGTCTTGAGAATGGATTTAAGAAACCAGTAGCAATCACTGGGTCTGAAACGCAGGAGAGCAAGAGAACATCTAAAAATGGGGGAGATCTGTGAATGCATAGTGGAAAATTCTACCCAGTGTAGGGGCTTGGTCCCATAGGACAGCTCTTAATGAGGCAGAGGTGTCTCAACCTGGATTTCGGGCACATGGATCTCTGGTAGTTGGGGCATATGCCAGAGAGCTTACTTATGCCATGAGTCTATTTCAACGTGGGACCTTGCAACATTAAAGCATTCTTCCTGATGGAGCTGAATTCTGCCTCCCTCTAGCTACCTGATGGGAGGTGGCCAGGTAAAGGGGTGCAATTCATATGGAAGAAGATGAAATTAAGTGGTACCCATAGAAATAAAACTCCATTTTATATTAATATAAAGACTCATTTGTATAGTGCTACAACAAAATAAGCAACTGGGACACAGATTAAGGAATCAAGGTGAGAAAATACCTTTGGCAAACTAAAACTATTTAGGACATATACCTTCTTATTTCTGTATAGGAACTGTTGTTGAGGAAACACAGATTTCTATGGGAAATCTAGCTATCTTGGGATCTCTAAATGTGAGTGTACCTCTGGCTACAAGGTTTGGTTCTGGGTGAAATGCTGACAGGTGTTCTTATGTGGTTTGTTGTGGTCTGTGTGGTCTAGGGGATAGCAGCCAGAGGCGGCTCTGTGGAGGACTTTGGGGCCATAAAGAAGCTTTGAACTACTTGAAGTCGTGCCTGGAGTCCCTCCTGGGGAAGCTGTGTAAGGTGTGGCAGTGTTGCCTGAAAAACATAAGTCTGAGTCTCCGTCTCTGTGGGTTTCCTTGGAGAGCAATTATTGAATGTTTTATGGTTCTCTTGCTTTGAACAGAAGTTTTCACTCATTTAAATGCCAACTACATGAAAGAATGTACTAAACCAATTGAAAGGAAATGTGAAATTCTTGGAAAGTTTAACTATGTTAAAAGAGAATATGATGGCCTAGACTCTTAAAAGATGTTAGCTTTTATGAGCGTCATCAGGGAAAGTAAGTCTGGAGGCAGGCGGTGGAAAGCTAAACACCTCTAGAGAAAATATAATTTATAGAAGAAGAACTGAGAGAAGAGAAATTTAATGATTCAGCACTGGGTGAATGGATTGCCTGCCATTACAAGAAGGTTAAAGTCACTAGAGAATAAGTCAGAATTTATCAGATAATTTGTAGCTTTTTCAAGAGAGCATTTGGAGGAGAGAACTCCACATAGCTTCTTTCATCAAAGGGTGAGCCTTCATGCAAGCATGAAATCTTTCCCCTCTCTCCCAAACTCTTCCCTCACCTGCAAGTTTTTGTTCCTTGAGGTGTTTTCTTGAATTCAAGATTCTTTGTTGTGGATCCAAGGGGACAGTTGCTGAGACAAGGGTTTCTTTTTCCTCTTGTTCATTCAGAAAGCATTTACTAATCGCCCCAGAGACACTTCTTTCTGTCTAGGAATTTGCCTGGCCGACCAGATCTATAGCCAAGAGACTATCTGCTAGATTCCCCCTCACGCTACACCAGACACCATCCTGAAAATAATGATGGGTTACCTGCCAAGGTAGATTCAGCTTTCAAAGAGAACTGCTACTGAACATCTAGAACCACAGTAAGAGACTTGAGAACTTTTCTTTTTCTTCAAAAAAAATTCTGGATTATTTCTCAATTTGACTTTAAGGAATTGCAATAACTTAAGTGATTATACTTTTGACTAAAAGAAAGTTTAATGAAAGTATAATTCCCAGGGTAATATTCTGTAAATGAGAATGATTTAAACATTTTTAAAATGGGAATTAAAAATAATTGTTTGATTATTATAGGAGATGAAAACACATACTTTGCCTTATCAGTCACTTCATATGGACTTCACCCAGGATAATTTCTCCTCTGACTTTTTCCTAATCTTCTGCCCCTTTTCTCCAGAGCTGCTTTCCCTTTGCATTTTTTTCCATAGGTTTTGGGGGAACAGGTGGTATTTGGTTACATGAATAAATTCTTTAGTGATGATTTTGGTGTACCCATCACCAGAGCAGGATACACAGAACCCAATTTGTAGCCTTTTATCCCTCACCCACATCCTGCCCTTTCCCCCTGAGTCCCCAAAGTCCATTGTATCATTCTTATGCCTTTCCTTCCTCATAGTTTAGCTCCCACTTACGAGTGAGAACATATGATGTTTGGTTTTCCATTCCTGAGTAACTTTACTTACTATAATAGTCTCCAATCCCATCTAGGTTGCTGCAAATGCTGTTATTTCATTCCTTTTATATGGCTGAGTAGTATTCCATCATATGTATGTGTGTATAAATATATATATGTATGTGTATATATACATATACACATATATATACATATACATACATCCATCCATCAATATATCAGTCACAGTTTTTTTATCCACTCATTGACTGATGGGTATTTGGGCTGGTTCTACATTTTTGCAATTGCGAATTTTGCTGCTATAAACATGTTTGTGCAAGTATCTTTTTTGTATAATGACTTATTTTCTTCTGGGTAGATACCCAGTTGTGGGATTGCTGGATCAAATGGTAGTTCTACTTTTAGTTCTTTAAGGAATCTCCCCCACTGTTCTCCATAGTGGTTGTACTAGTTTACATTCCCACCAGCAGTGTAGAAGTGTTCCCTTTTCACCGCATCCACCCCAACATCAATTTTCTTTTTATAATGGCCATTCTTGTAAGGTGGTATCACATTGTGGTTTTAATTTGCATCTCCCTAATCATTAGTGATGTTGGACACTTTTTCATGCTTTTGGCCATCTTCTAGACATTGGCTTAGGCAAAGATTTCATGATGAAGAACCCAAAAGCAAATGCAACAAAAACAAAGATAAATAGGTGAGACTTAATTAAAGTAAAGAGCTTTTGCATGGCAAAAGGAACAGTCAGCAGAGTAAACAGACAACTCACAGAGTGGGAGAAATTCTTCACAATCTATACATCTGTCAAAGGATGCATATCCAGAATCTACAAGGAACACAAACAAATTAACAAGAGAAAAAAAAGCAATACCATCAAAAAGTAGGCTAAGGAAATGAATAGACAGTTCTCCCTTTGCATTTGTATTTGTCTGCTCTCTTGCATATTTTGGGCAGCCTTTGCTGCTGACTCCTACTGCATGATCCCCAAACTCTCCCCCAGACAACTTTGCAGTTCATACACGCTACCCTGAAAGAGAACATAGAAATCATTTGGAAGTGGTGGAGTGTGCTGTAAAGAGTGTGAGATTTCTGTCAAAAGTTCTGAGTGCGAGCCTTACTTCTGGCTTATTCACTGTACAGCTGAGAATTTTCTTAACCTCCCTGAGATTTAATAGCTTCATTTGTAAAATGAAGACAAGGGTAACTCAAAGAGAATTGTTTTGCGACAAAGTATTAGAGGGTAAATTTTAAAATTCTGCACAAGTATTCATTATTGATACATTGTTACTTATTTAGCAGCATCATTTTATAGAAAATGAAGGGAGATGAAACAACTCTTCCAGCAATGTGAAACTCAAAGTTTTACTGTTCATTTTTCAATTGAAAACCAAAGCATGTAGTATGAATCAGATGGAAATGTATGTGCTGGCTGAGGATATAAATCACCCTAGGATCAGATGTGTTTCTCTTTGATGTGTCTAGGAAGTGTTTTATGGTAAACAGAGTACATGTTTGGCATTCATACAGGGAATCTCTTTACCTAATTTGCCCAAAATTACTTACTTAAGGGTATTAAGTGTTATGCTTACTATGTTCCCTTCTTAATGTGAGGACTGTCTGAGATTCCCCAGAGGAGTTAAGAAGATTCTCAGCCTTGATTTTAAACTGTAAATGGGTGTAGAGGGGGGCTACTTACAAAAGAGGAAAATGGAAAGGGTCAAGGGAGCAGGGGTCTGAGCTGATCCAAAAGGAATCATCTGTTTCAAAACTACCTAGAGTAGAAGCACCAAGGTCTTGCCAGACAAGCTGTGTGGTTCGAAAGCACCAAACTCAGTGCCAAAAGAAGGGTCTAAATGTCCTCGACCTCTGTAGAGCTGAGAGCAGCTAAAATCATTTTGACCCAAATCACTAGGAAATTTCAACTGGATGAATAGTCTAGATAGAATCTGAACAGGCTGATGGAGGTCTTGGCAGTTAGACAATAGTTGAAACTAGGCACATTCCTGTTCTTTTATTTATTAAACATATTTAAGTACGTATTAAATATTTGTGGAATGGGTGAGTGAATGGAAGTGTAATAAGTAAGTGAATGGAAGTGAATGAGTAAGTGAACCAAAACAGCAATGAATAAATGGAATGATTCTGAGCTTCTGAGAGTTGGAAGCTAGATGCCTAATTGGCAATAGGTAGGGAGAGAATGAGCCAACAATGCACTGGATTAGACATCTGAAATGATTGCTGTAAAGAAGCATATTTTAACAAGACAGGTTCAGATAAGAGGCTGGCCCCAAAGCTGTACAAGCCATGAGTGATGACACCACCTGATGTTTGAAGTGTTTTTAATGTCCTTGCACTGCCTTGTAGACATAGTATAAGATAATAGGAAGAGCTTAGGCTCTGGAATCCACCAGATGATTTTCAGTTCTGATTTACTGGCTTTAACATGGGAAAGATATTTAACCTCTCTAACCTTCAATTTCTTCCTTGAGAAATGGGTTCATAATACCTACCACATATGATTGTTGTAAGGAGCATCTGAGCTGTCTGTAAATCTCTGGGACATTGTTCATTCTCAATAAATATCAGGTGTCTTCTCCTTTCCTTGATCCTAGATTACAGAAATATCAGCAACATCCTCTAGATATGGACATGCTAAAAACCAACAAAAAATCATAGCTTCTTCCAAAATTACAGAAATTTATATTAACTAACCGACACTGGTTTACTCCACAAAATTCAACATACACATTCTAATGCATCTATGTTTTTGTAAGTGCACTGCATTGAGGCCCTACTAAACACAAACTTCACTTTATCTATTGCTGTGTGTGGACTTCACCAAGGATAGTTTCTCCTTGGACATTTTCCCAGTTTTCTGCCCTTTTTTTTTTCCCAGAGCTACTTTTCCCTTGCTTTTGTCTTTGTCTACTCTTCTGCCCATTTTAGACAGCCCTTGCTGTTCCTAAATGCATGACGCCCTCCCCTTCCCCCAGACCATTTTACAGTTCATATTTCTTCTCCACCCCTGCCCAGAGGAATAGGGAAATTGCTAAGTTGCATTTTTCCTTCTCCATCATCTGCTCCAATTTTTCTTTACCTCTTTTATTCTTACAAAACCCAGTAAAACGTCGTTTTATCTCAGTGTTTTTCAACTCTTATTCCCTTGGTTTATTCTTGTTGTTACAAATTTCACAAATCCTTTTAATTATTTTATTTTAATGCATTTATCTTGGTTAAGTATCACTATTAGTATATGGCCTTTAAAATGGAACTTACTGAAAACCCCCTTCTTTGGTCACATTGATCTCACTAGATTGGGAGTCGGGGGAGAAGAGGGTTGGTTTTGGGATGAAACTATTCCACCTCAGATCATCAGGCATTAGATTCTCACAATGAACACACAGCCTAGATCCCTTGCATGTGCAGTTCATAATAGGGTTCACTCTCCTGTGAGAACTTAATTCCGCCCTAGATAATACATCTTTCTTCCCCAGCAGAATGATTTATAGTTTTTTGAGTCTTATTTTTACTCTGAGATTCCCCTTCTCTCATATACATACATTTAGTCGTTTTAACCATTTCTAGATTAAGAGATTTTTGCTCCTTCTAGGAATTTCTTGCACTATTCCTCCTTGACAGTCAGGAACTCTCAAGTTTTGAGGATGTCTTCCATACTTCCATATCACTGTTGATCAGAATTAGTTATGGAGTAATAATCCACCTAATGACTTCATCTGTCCATTGAGAAATGAACTTGCATAAAAGATGTTAAGGGTGTATCTGAGCACTGTGTCAAGCAAATTGTCTTTTAGCCCATTTGTGGATACTTGTCTTCTATACCTACTCTGCCTTGTTGTGGTGCATATTCTGTGCTTTGTGTCAGGAACACACCATTCCTTCCCCTGGTTAGCCCAGGAAGTCTCCATTGTAACCTTACAATGGTATCACTTCAATTTCTCTCTCTTCATTTTTTCAGCTTCATTGTAGCCAGCATGAATCCACCCCCAGGTCTGAACCATGTGATTTCCTCACTATTTGATGCTCAGAACCTGTGCTTTTTAAAAGTATAAATTTATAATGCTTGTGCTGTAGTAGTCTGTTTTGAACACCCTCCTGTCTTTGAGCAGCCCTTCAATTTTGTTTTCTACCCTTTTGATTACTCTCATGGTTCCTTTGCTCAGGCTACTGATCACAGCTAAGGTATTGCTAAGAACTTTAGAAACTGAATCTTTAATGTTGAAGGAAGTGATTTAGCTTAGGTGCATCTTGTGGTTTTCCTCAAATTGTGCCATACTAGTAGGTGGACCCCAGCCTAGTATATAGGAGGAACTAGAAAAAAATGTGTTGACGACTGACTGAGTGAATCACCTGCTCCTTTATCCCATTTGCCACACTCGGTTGCCATTTGGCCTAACTTCATTTCTTCTTTTTCTGTGTCTTGAGAACTATGTCAGCAGAAATGTGCCAGAGAAACCAGTCCACAAATAGATCATTACTCATATGGAGAGATGCCAAATAGGCTTGTTCTGTGTCCAAGAAAACACTAGGGCTCCTGAAAAGCAAAATGAAAAATGACAACCGAGTTTGTAATTTCATTGGGAAGACAAAAGGCATAGACATAAGACAGCATAATCCTTGATCTAGTGAACATTCGAGATAGGAGGTACCAGGCCTTCCCTGAGCTAATTAAAAGTCACAGGGATCCTAGAGCCCTTGGGCCTCTCAGAAACTGTGTTAACTTCTTCTTCTTCTTCTTTTTTTTTTTTTTTTTTTGAGACCGAGTCTTGCTCTGTTGCCCAGGCTGGAGTGCAGTGGCTGGATCTCAGCTCACTGCAAGCTCCACCTCCCAGGTTTACGCCATTCTCCTGCCTCAGCCTCCTGAGTAGCTGGGACTACAGGCATCCGCCACCTCGCCCGGCTAGTTTTTTGTATTTTTTAGTAGAGATGGAGTTTCACCGTGTTAGCCAGGGTGGTCTCGATCTCCTGACCTCGTGATCCGCCCGTCTCGGCCTCCCAAAGTGCTGGGATTACAGGCTTGAGCCACCGCGCCCGGCCTATGTTAACTTCTTACTGAGTCTCGTACATATTCCTACAAGATACCAGAGATGAATACATCACTTTAGGTTGTAAGGCTAACCAGGAGAAATGGGACTTACAGTAAGATAATAAATCACAATAAGCCAAAAATCACTTTTCAGGAAAAGGCTTCTTTTTCTTTAGGTAAAGTATAAAGATTAATGTGACACTGTCTCATTTCAGGGAGATTCACAGAAGCATTGATTTTATAATAGGAAACATGCACATTTCCTAATGCATTTGCATTGAATGTGCATACTTCAATAGCCACAAATCCTCAGAGGTCAGGAAAAATCTTGATTCAGAGCCATCATCTACAGAGTGGCTGTCCACTAGTACTCACAGGCAATGATGCCTTAAAATACAGGAAAAGGGTGGCACTCCATATGACATACAATGGGTTAATAAACATACTATTCAAGAACATTACAAAATGATAAGAAATAGATAATAAAAAATGAGCAAAGTGTATAAATAAGAAACCTATAAAAGAGAAAAGGCAAATAGTCAATATATCAAGGGAACTTCAATTTCACCAGTGGTTAGAGAAATAAAAGTTCAAGATATCATTTTGCAGCTATCGGATCAGTAAACAATTTTAAAATATTGTTTTCATTGAGCACTAGCACTTGTGTGTGCCCTTGTGTGTGGGAAAACACATTTTGAACACTGCGGACAGTCATGTGAATTACTATAACAGTTTTGGGACTTAATTGGCAAATATTTTCAAAATTAATTATGTGTATGCATTTTCATTCAGTAATCCAACTTCAGGGAAGATATTCTAGAAAAGTAAGGATATGAGTATTTAAGGATGTATCCAGTGATGCAGTATTTAGTAGTTAAAATCTGGAAAAATATCTGAATACTAAACAAGAGGACATTGAATAAATTTGTGGAGTATTAAATAAATTGAAACATTATTCCACTTTGACAAATGTTACTTTATGTCTATTCACCTCGGAAAATGTTCATTATCCTTTGGCAGCTAGAAAAATAAAATTAATAAAAGCGGCTTAAAAGTACATACTTTGTGTTATATGCCAGGCACTATTCCAAATATTTTGCATATATTGCTTCATTAAGTTCTCACAATATCAATATACAATTGAGAAAACTGAAGCAGATATAGGTTAAATGACTTGTCCAAGTCATCCACAAATGCTTAGGGATAGAACTAGGACTTAAACTCTGATGGGCTGGCTCCGAAGTTGCCACTCTTAACAACTATGGTATACTCTTTTTCAACTTACGGAGTAATGGGTATTGTAAAATTCTATTTTTGTATAAAAACAAAATAAAAAATAACCATATACATGTTATTGGTTATTGGTGTATGTATGTTAACAAGTGATCTTTTTAATAACAGCCTTGATTTTTTTTTTTTTTAAAGTATAGGCCATGCACGGTGGCTCATGCCTGTAATCCCAGCACTTTGGGAGGCAGATCACCTGAGGTTAGGAGTTCAAGACCAGCCTGGCCAACAAGGTGAAACCTGTCTCTACTAAAAATGCAAAAATTAGCCAGGTGTGGTGGCTCATGTCTGTAGTCCCAGGTACTCGGGAGATTGAGGCAAGAGAATCGCTTGAACCTGGGAGGCGGAGGTTGCAGTGAGCCGAGATCATGCCATTGCACTCCAGCCTGTGACAGAGCAAGATTCCATCTCAGAAAAAAAAAAAAAAAAAGAATATAAGCAGATCTCTGAGTTTATTACACTCAGACCAGACAACTATAACAGGAGCTTCCTTAAAGATTCCAGAAAATTCCAGGATCTGTGATTCTGTGTATTCCAAATTGATTTGGGTTTTCCTCAATGTCTTTTTTTGGAAAAAAAATGAAAAAAAGACTTACATGTATTGAGAGAATTTTCTGTCCACTATGAGAGGTGGAGGGGAGTAATGGCAAAGATTTTATTTTAAATATGAAGTCATGAATATAAAAGACAGAAAAGTGATGAAAACTATATGTATATTTGAGCTTTCCAAGAAGGGCTTGGGTCTTATTTTTGATATCCAGACATCCATGAGGAAAATTTCCCAAATGAGTAGGTGCTGGATTTTCTGCTGTTTATTTGTTCCTGGCAAAGCCAAGTGTGAAGAGACAGCATCTGGAACAGGGAGTATTGTAAGGACATGTTTGAGTATTGTGGAGTAGGATGGAACATGGACCCAGAAGAGGGAGGAGAGATGATGAAATTACACAGTGGATCTCGTCCTTCTGCTGGTCTTTCTATTGGTAGTGCCAAATTGATACAAAACATTTATAATAATCACAATTGGCCCATCTTGATGCCTGTTAATAGCAGTATTGATTGATCCTAGACAAACTAGAACTGTTCTCACCTTGAAACTCACAGTTTCAAAACCTGAAATTCTGAAACTCTTGTGTAACCACAATCTCTTAGCCTTTCATCTCATTGCCTCTGCACATCTCCTTTCATCCATCTGCTCTTACCCAGTCTCCTTAGCCTTCTCTTTGTCAATCGAATGTTTCATCCAAACTCTGCTGTCACCCTAGGTTCACTTTGTCTCCTCCCAGGACTTCCTGAAGATGATCCTTTCATAGTTTTCATCTTGCCTCTATTACTTCTTATTTTCAGTCTACTTTTCTAGCATATCTCACTCTGTGGTCCCTTAAAGGCTGATATTCATGAGCTTCTATTCTTTGTTCTCCACAACATTCAGTGTTGTTTCTGTTTTTACTGCTATCTCACTTAAGGATGTAATCATTTTGCCCATCAGTTTTTACTCATATCCTCTTCTCTCCATCTCTTCCAATTCTTTGATACTACTACTACTACTACTACTACTACTACTACTACTACTACTACAATACTAATACTACCATCACCTCTGTCTCTCTCTCTCTCTCTGTCTCTCTCTCTCTCTAATCATTATTGCCCCATTACTCAACATGAGCAGTAGCTCATCATGAAATCTAAGCTCTTTATTCTGGCACTCAGTATCCTCCAATAGTAAGCCCCAGACTTTCTTCCTCACCTTATTTTCTACTTGCTCAAGCTGCATCAGATTTATAGGCTTTCCACAAGCATGCCCTGCATATTCCTGCTCCCATGTCTTAGGCCTTCTTGTCTCATGTGCACTTGTCAAAGTTTTCACTATCCTTCAGTACCTACTAAAATCTTCCTCCATCTTTCATATGCTTCTAGTCAGAAATAATCATTTTCTACTTAATTTTCACGTTACATTTCTACGTCTACTAGTGCTCACTTTGTTACTGTTCTTGTTTTGCAGCTATTTTATACACATGTTACTCTCTTCCACTTATTCTGCACCTTCTTCAAGGCAGGTAGACATTTATTTTTTAATTTAGAGATAGAGAGCAAGTGTAAGTAATTCCAACACGCATTGGTGATAACAACTATTTACATTTTAATGTCTATCCTTGCAGGTTTTCTTTATGCCTACATATAGTTTTCTTCATTTAAAAAAATAAAATGAGATTACCCTATACATATTCTTTTATAACTGGATTTTAGTATGTAATGAGACATAAGAATTGAATGGTAGGTAAATGAGTTATATTAGAAACAGACTGCCTGAATTCAAATTTCTGCTTTATTGCTTACTAGCTAGGTAAACTTAGACATAATATTTAACCTTTCTGTACTTCAGTTTCATAATCTGTAAAATATAGATAATAATAATAATACCTCTTATGCTTATGGTAAGGATTAATAACATAATCCACATAAAATATGCCATAGTGTATTGAACATAGTAAGCACATAATAAATATAAATGTTACTTGCTACTATTATAAAAATATATCTGAACATATCTTTAAGACCATATGTATGGTCTTGATGAATGATTTTCGACTGGTGGTGATTTTGTCCCCTTGGGGCACTTTTGGCAATGTCTAGAGACATTTTTAGCTGCCACAATGGGGGAAGGAGTAGTGCTATGGTGTCTAGTGTGTAGAAGCTTGAGCTACTGCTACACATCCTGTAATGCACAGGACAGCCCTCCACTCCCACAGCAAAGAATGATCTGGTTCCAAATATCAATAGTGGCATGGCTAATAAGCCACAATCTGGGGCATCTAGGGCCTCACTTGGCATGTACAAGATAGCGGAGAAGACAGAGATGGCTGGAGCGGCTGGGATATCCCTCTACATTGCCTTTTTTCACAGGAAGCTGGCTTGGGCTTATTCGCATGGTGGCAGAAGATTTCCCAGCAGTAATAGAGGGCAAACCCCAATGTGCAAAACTTTTGTATCCTCTGCTTAGGTCATATTTTCTAATGTCCCATTGGCAAAAGCAAGTTCTATGGCCAAGCCCCGTTTCAGGGGGTAGAAAAAGAGATTCCACTTTTTAATCAGAGCTGCAATCCGTTGAAAATCTTCCACATAGGGTGGGCATACTGTCAACTGAGGCTCTTTTTGCTAAACTGCCTTCCAGGGAGGCAACTGGACTCAGTCAACAATGGTCACCTGTATTTCACTATCTCACAAATACTTCTAAGCTGGTGGTAAAAAGAAATTGGCACTTAAAGTCTTTGATCAGTCAGATGAGAATAAAAAGACAGGGCGGAAGTGGCACAAAATTGATACTTTATGTCAATCCATTTTTGATATCTCCACTCAGAAGAGCCCAGATTCACCTGTCAAATAGCCTGATGGCATCTCAACTCGGATGGCACACAGTACCTAAAACAGAACATGTAAAAGTATTTACCTTCCCTCACAAACCTGCATTGCCTACACTTCCCATTTCAATTAATGGGGCCACCATTATCTAATCACTGAAGCCCGAAAACCAGGTCTCCTCCTGGAGGCTTCTTCCCCCTCACTTCCTTTCTTAATGTCATCAAGCCCTCCATTACTTTACCTCACAAAGGTCTCTCATATTGATTTCATACTTCTCCATTCCCATCACCACAGGACTCATTTAGACTCAGAATTCCTTGGTTGGATCATTACAATATCCTTTGTGACAGTGTCCACTGTCAACTCTTCTACCCTAATGCCTCCAGAGTTATCTTCCCAAAATAAACAACTCAATTCATGACAAAATCCCTTGAATTTTATGTCTTCTGTGGAATCTCTGTGTCCTTCAGGGATTATGTTTAAATGCCGTAACAGGGTATTCATGTCCCTGCTCTGGGAGGAATGACAATTCCTCAGTGTACCTTATAAGATTGTTTGGAAAAACAAATGAGATACTGTCTGTATGTTGAATGAATGAATGAACAAGGGTATGAATCAATAAGTGAATACAAAGGAAGTACTTCTGTGTGACTGCAGTAAAGGATCTGGAAGTTGTAGGGGAAAGATGCATCTTGAAGGATAGTCTGGGACTTGATCATAAATGGCCTTGTGTATGAGGCTGAGAAGACAAGGCTTTATTCTGTAAAAAATTAGAAGCATGTGATGACCTCTGATACTTCACATAATCTCTAGGAAAAGGTATGTAAAACCCCATTTATCAGGCTGGGAGTGGTGGCTCACGCCTTTAATCCCAGAACTTTGGGAGGCTGAGGTGGGCAGATCACTTGAGGTCAGGAGTTCTAGACCAGCCTGGCCAACATCGTGAAATCCTGTCTCTACTAAAAATACAAAAATTAGCTGGGTATGGTGGCACACACCTGTAGTTTCAGCTACTCAGGAGGCTGAGGCAGGAGAATCATTTGAACCCAGGAGCCGGAGGTTGCAGTGAGCTAAGATCAAGCTACTGCACGCCAGCCTGGGCGACAGAGCAAGACTCTGCCTCAAAAACAAAACAAAATAACACACACACACACAAACCTTTTTATCATAGAATTCAATATCAAAAATTATTAATTTGAATACTTTTGCCCATATTAAACTACAATTTCCTCATGAAACTTAATACCCCAAATAGCCTGAATTCTATAACGTAATTTTCACAAAGGCTTTCAATTCACCAGATAATTTTTCAAGCCCCTCTCATGCATTCATTTATTTGGACACAACCTTTGACCTGCATCAAAAAATGATTCCAGAAACATTTCTGAAGCATATTGATGACAGACTCCGTTGGAACAGAATCCGAAATGGTATTGGCATACTAGCATTAAGGTGTAATATATTTCTGTTAGGCTTTCCTGTCTTCAGCTGTGCTTTGTACAAACCCTTCTTTTAGACAGGATTTGTTCTTCACAAAGACTTATGGCTTATTATCCAGTGCCCTGTGATCCCTGAGGTTATTGAAAATTGATTTGTTCCAGGGGCTTTCCAAGGTGCCGGCCACTGAAATCCTTGACCATCAAATGGAGGGAATTGCAAATAAATAAACAAATACGTAAATAATAAACGAGCCTTCTTTGTTTCAAGTCTCTGACTTGCACTATGCCGCAAACCTCTCCGTGTGCATTTGCTGTGTCAGCCAAAAGTGAAAAGACAGAATGGGAATTGAGGAAGGCCATTAGGAGCTGAAGCAGCAGGAATCAGATACGGAGAGCCCCCGGCCCTGCTGTGAGCATGAAGGCAGGGACGGTCTGTGACAGGAGGGGAGCTAAGTACTTTTTTCTTTGCTTCTCCGTTAACAACGTGGTCATTTCATAAGCAAAAGGCTCCATGTGGACTGCTTAACCTGAGCTCATAGTTCAGTTCATACAATTCCAAGTCCCTTTAACTGAAAGGTTCAACTAGAACCAATGATTACATAAAATGGTTATCATTAGAATGGGGCTTTTCACACTTTGAATAAAATTAAGTTCTATTTTCCTTGATAGATTTTTGCATCCTGTACAGGAGGATCATCTGTAACATTAAATTGTTTTTGAGTTTTTATGCTAACAGTGAAAAAGATCTAAATGGATTAGTCTTTCCTCTCCTATGCTAATCCAGGAAGCATCCTTTTGATACCCACCTAATAAAGACAATCTCTAAAACTAAATAACAGGCTATGAAATGTGTTGTGAGTTCTTATTTCATTCAAGACAGAGCTTACCTTTAAGTCTCCAGCTGAGACAGTTGTGTTTATCTTTCTGAAAGCAGTTTGGCCAAGTGTTTCAAGTAAATCAAAAGATTGGCTAATCAATTTCTTAGTGAATTGGATTAGACACTGTCATTTCAAATGGCAGTTTTATGCTTACTCATTGTCTTGAATAATCTTAAATACTTTACGCTATCTTCCTGCTCCATTATTTATGTAATCACTGGCCCTTAGTATTCTGCTTTAGGTCATATAAAATCACTTATAGATATTTTCATCACGCACACAGAAGCTCTTTATGTCATAATCCAATTTGATGGGTCTTTCCCCCTGCATTCTCTCTTGTGGGAATTCTTGTTTTAACTTTATTGATCTGTCTGGTTTATTGTTGGGCCACATGGTTCCACATCACATGCGTAGGATGGAGAGGTACAGTGAATAGCCGTAGATGTTTTGAGGATTCTCTTGCTAGTAGACACAATTAACTTCATCTCTTTCAAGCTGTCAGTTATAAAGTCATTGTTTGCTTGGAATACATTTGGAATTTACGTCATGTTCCCCAAAGCTAACTTTCTCCTGTATCTGTAGTTGGCAGTTTCTACTTTGTGCAAGTTATTAATACAAAAGCAGTGATTGCAACAGCTTCCATTTATTGAGTCTTCTTAAGTGCCAGTCTCTGCATAAGTGCGTTACAGGCATTATCTTATTAATCCTTTGATATTCTGGGGAAATATGTACTATTATTACCCATAGTCTTTAGGTGAGAAAAGAGAGGCTGAGAGAAGAGACCCAGTGCTTGTGTGGATGGAGGGAAAAATATGATCTTCTGCCAGCTCTCGTTTAGAGCCTTTACACATCTGTGACAGATGTAAGGCAGATGTTATTGACTTTAGTCTAGAGATGAAGTTTGTCAGATGAAGGAGTAAGTTATTTGATGACATTCACCCAACTAGTAAGTTACGGTGATAGATTTTAAAGCAAAGTCTTTCCACTCTAAAGCTTGAATTCTTGCAGTTTGGGACAAATCCTGGGAGAATTTGTTTAGGTAATTAAAAAAAAATCAGAGAGATTGTTGGGCCACACTAACAGTGCCCCTGATTAAGCTGTCACAGATTTATTACAGCATGAGTTAGTACATTTTTGTTTTTCTGCAGTAATACCTTGTGGCCTTTGGTGTGATTCAAGTTAGACAATGAATGTGTATGGTGGCAGTGGACCCAGAATATTAAGAAAATGCAAGACAAACAAGATGAGAGTGAAATCATCACAGAATATAGCTTGAGTAGGGCAAATGTACTAGAGCAAATTAGAAGGGGATTCATGTACAAGGGCTGAGGGGAAGAATTCCTCAATTACTCAAACTTTGAATTCTAAAGAAGTAGTTCAGTAGGTGTGGAAGAGCTGGAGATGCAGATGCAGATAAGGAGATAGCAATCATGTCCATGGACCAGTGAGCTTAGAAATGGGGATGGAGTGCACTGAAGTGTGAACCGCAAAGGAGTGGTAGGGAGGGAAGAATTCTAAAGTCTGAGGGTTATTTTCCACTGCTCCTCAGAGATGAGCCTACCACATCAGTCAAGCCAGGCTACTCATTACTCAACCCCCCAGCCCTCTGCCCTGTGTCCCCTAGCCCAGCTTTCCAGGCACAAGACAACACACCAAACATACCTAATACATGAAGCCTGCCAGTGTTTATGTTGTTCTATCCACCTTGAAAGCCATCTCCTCCCCTGTAAACCCCATATGTCTGGCACCTAGTTTAATGCTTAGCATTTTGTTGGCCTCAATTTGTGTCT
The DNA here is from genome assembly GCF_049350105.2 of Macaca mulatta. Classification (NCBI taxonomy): domain Eukaryota; kingdom Metazoa; phylum Chordata; class Mammalia; order Primates; family Cercopithecidae; genus Macaca; species Macaca mulatta. Next base: position 57,331,403 of record NC_133420.1, on the reverse strand, counting down.
TTAGAATAAATAAATGAAATAATACATTACTAGCAAATGTTTGAATGAATCCTATTTTTACCCCCAAAATGTAATCCAATTTTTTAGTGTAATGTTCCATATATAAGGATCAAAAACAGTGATTTGATAAACTATTTTCTTGGTTAAAGGAATGATATTAATATTCTGCAAAAATGTACTGTAAATACCAATACAATTTGGAAGCCTATTTTTATGATCAGAAAAGTGGATTATTTCTCTAAAATGAAAAAGCCAGTATCTGCATTATCAAGGTATATCATTCTAGTGAATAATTTGTCTTTTTTAACTGTTATATATTAACGGGTATTGTGGAAATACACAATAAGAAGGTGATGGTATGCTGTAAAAAAAAATTCCTTGAGGAATCGCCACATTGTCTTCCACAATGGTTGAACTAGTTTACAGTCCCACCAACAGTGTAAAAGTGTTCCTATTTCTCCACATCCTCTCCAGCACCTATTGTTTCCTGACTTTTTAATGATTGCCATTCTAACTGGTGCGAGATGGTATCTCATTGTAGTTTTGACTTGCATTTCTCTGATGGCTAGCGATGATGAGCATTTTTTCATGTTGTTGGCTGCATTAAGTATCTTTTTTCTTTTTCTTTTTTTTTTTTTTTTTGAGACTGAGTCTTGCTCTGTCTCCCAGGCTGGAGTGCGGTGGCACAACCTCCCCTCACTGCAAGCTCCATCACCTCCCGGGTTCACGCCATTCTGCTTCAACCTCCCGAGAAGCTGGAACTAGAGGCGCCTGCCACCACGCCCGGCTAATTTTTTTTTTTTTTTTTTTTTTTTTTTGTATTTTTAGTAGAGACGGGGTTTCACCATGTTTACCAGGATGGTCTTGATCTCCTGACCTCGTGATTCACCCACCTTGGCCTCCGAAAGTGCTGGGATTACAGGCATGAGCCACCGTGCCTGGCCAAATATCTTCTTTTGAGAAGTGTCTGTTATATCCTTTGAACACTTTTTGATGGGGTTGTTTTTTTCTTGTAAATTTGTTTGAGTTCTTTGTAGGTTCTGGATATTAGCCCTTTGTCAGATGAGTAGATTGCAAAACTTTTCTCCCATTCTGTAGGTTGCCTGTTCACTCTGATGGTAGTTTCTTTTGCTGCGCAGAAGCTCTTTGGTTTAATTAGATCCCATTTGTCAGTTTTGGCTTTTGTTGCCATTGCTTTCGTTGTTTTAGACATGAAGTCCTTGCCCATGCCTATGTCCTGAAAACCCCATCGTCTTAGCCCAAAATCTCCTCAAGCTGATAAGCAACTTCAGCAAAGTCTCAGGATATAAAATTAATGTGCAAAAATCACAAGCATTCTTATACACCAATAACAGACAAACAGAGAGCCAAATCATGAATGAACTCCCATTCACAATTGCTACAAAGAGAATAAAATACCTAGGAACCCAACTTACAAGGAATGTAAAGGACCTCTTCAAGGAGAACTACAAACCACTGCTCAATGAAATAAAAGAGAACACAAACAAATGGAAGAACATTCCGTGCTTATGGATAGGAAGAATCAATATTGTGAAAATCGCCATACGGCCCAAGGTAATTTATAGATTCAATGCTATCCCCATTAAGCTATCAATGACTTTCTTCACAGAATTGGAAAAAACTGCTTTAAAGTTCATATGGAACCAAAAACGACCCCACATTGTCAAGACAATCCTAAGCCAAAAGAACAAAGCTGGAGACATCACGCTACCTGACTTCAAACTATACTACAAGGCTACAGTAACCAAAACAGCATGGTACTGGTACCAAAACAGAGATATAGACCAATAGAACAGAACAGAGCCCTCAGAAATAATACCTCACATCTACAACCATCTGATCTTTGACAAACCTGACAAAAACAAGAAATGGGGAAAGGATTCCCTATTTAATAAATGGTGCTGGGAAAACTGGCTAACCATAAGTAGAAAGCTGAAACTGGATCCCTTCCTTACTCCTTATACAAAAATTAATTCAAGATGGATTAGAGACTTAAATGTTAGACCTAAAACCATAAAAACCCTATAAGAAAACCTAGGAAAGCACCATTTCTAAGTAATGGTGTGGCAAAGCTGAGGGGGAAAGTGTGGAATCAGAGCCTTCTTCCTTGAACACAGCTAGATGTCCATGGTTTTGTGAGCACTGAGATAGACATCATGCTTGGCATGACTATTATATATGGGAGAGGGGGCGATATCAGCAGCTATGGTAGCAGCAAGGGGCCCTCTTCAAATGACTTTGCTGTCTGTAAACATTGACCAAGAGAGCTGGAGTGGGAGAGGTAGACCCTGAGAAGTACCATGTGATGATGAGAACTAAGAGAGGCGTTTGTGAACTCACATAAGATACTTCGTGGGGCCCACCAAACATATCTGAGTGAGACTCTGAGGAGGTGGGGTTGGGGTTGTTTGCAGGTCCTGCTTGAACAGATGGGGCAGGAGACAGTGAAATTTGATTTATTACAGCTACTGTGATCCCATCTGTTGGTGAAGCCCAGAGAAACTCAACCATCCCAGACTAAAGTCATGCAATCCCCCTTTGCTAACAGAGGAGATACAACTAATTTGACTATATGTTCAGTCTGAAATAGTATGGGGAATAGACATCTTACTGTTAATTGTGATATAGACAAAATAGCATTTTGTATTTCATAATGATACCCAGGATAGCATAGCATTTAAATTTTTTCCCTAATTTTCTATGTCATCTCTTTTATTTCTCACTGCTCAATTATGTGGCAGCCCCATTTTATAGGCAAAAGAGTTGCTCAAATTAAAAATAATATTAACGACAGTAACAACAATAACTAAGTTCCAAAGCACTATACTAAGCAAGCTCTGTGCACTACTATTTAATTCTTAAAATTACTCTGTAAAATGAGTATTGGTATTATTTTCATATTGTAGATGAATAAATTCAGGCTCAAAAAGGTTAATTAACTTAAGGTCACACAGCTGACAAATTTTCAAGTCAGGTCTTCAATCCATATTACTCCCACCTAAAAGTACACACTTCCAGCCACTTACTATTCTGGTGGGGGGAGAACTAAAATTCTGGTTTTGTGATTATCTGTGAAATAACTTTTCCATCTGTTTTTTACCAGCAAGGGAGTTTTTCATTGCAAATGAGGTAGACATTCTCTTAAGTAACTTTTTTGTGTGATCTTTTCATTAATATGTATCAAAAGGAAGCATACAATTTTCAGATGGACTCATTTCTCATTTCCACTGCTTTCATTAATTTGAATATCAAAGAATTTGCTTGTTTATACACATTCAAGAATGAGCACTCCAAAAGGTGAAAAAAGCAACTCTCTGAAAAGGTTTTGACATGTTTTTATGAGTAAAAAATAGTTTGTGTGAATCATTCAGGATTTGTGTGCATTACACACAATAAACTAAATGAGTCTAACAAGTTAAATTTATGAATTAAGGATCTGGTAATTCACGAGCCACCTGTCTGTAAAAGACTTTTGAATTTGGTGTATATAAAATGCTTCATATAATTACATGGAGGGAATAGGTATTATGGTTGTAAAGTAATGAGATTAAAAATATGCAAGAATTTACATATTTGCAAACCATATATCTGATAAGAGGTTAATATCCAAAATATATAAGGAACTCAAGCAACTCAATAGCAAAACCACAAATGAGCAAATTAAAAAATGGGCAAAGGGCCTGAACAAACATTTTTCAAAGGAAGATTTACAAATGGCCATCAGGTATATGAAAAAATGCTGAATATCACTGATCAGCAAAGCAAAGAGAATTAAAACCACAATGAGGTATCACCTCACACCTGTTAGGATGGTAATTATCAAAAAGACAAGATAACAAGTGCTAGCGAGGATGTGGAGAAAAGGGAACCCTTGCACACCATTGATGAGAATGTAAATTAGTACAACCATTATGGAAAACAGTATGAAGGGTGCTTTAAAAATTGTCTAAAAATAGAACTACAATATTATCCAGGAATCCCACTACTGGGTATATACCCAAAGGAATTGAAATAAGTATGTTGAAGAGATAACTGTATTTTCATGTTCATTGCAGCATGATTCACAATAGCTAAGATACGGAATCAACCTAAGTTATCATCAATGGATGAATGAATAAAGAAAATGAGGTATATATACATGATGGGGTACTACTCAGCCTTAATAAAAGAAGGAAATCCTGTCATTCGCAACAAGATGGAGGAACCTGGAGGCTATTATGTTAAGTGAAATAAGCCAGAAATAGAAAGACAAATACCAAATGATTTCACTTATATGTGCATTGTCAAAGAGTTGAATTCAGAAAAACACAGTAAAATGGTGTTTAGCAGAAGCTAGGAGTAGGAAAATTAGGGAGATGCTTGTCAAAGAACATAAAATTTCAGTTAGACAGGAGGAATAAGTGCAAGAAATCTATTGTACATCATAGTGTCTACAGTTAATATATTGTATATTTGAAAATTGCTTAGAAAGTAAATTTTATGTGTTTTCACTACAAAAAAATTTATATGTGAAGTAATGCATATGTTAATTATCTTAATTTAGCCATTTCTCAATGTATACATATAACAAAATACCATGCTGTTTATCATACATAAATATGTATAATTTTCACTTGTTAATTAAACTAGAGCCTGGGTATTAAAAATATATACAATAATTTGGATAATTTAACACATTATTTTTTAATACATTAAAAATAATGAGTGTAAGCTTTATACTCTGTAGCAAGATACAGGGATTTTATACATTTAAATGTGTGTTTTTCTCTCTAAAGTTGTCACTTTAGAATTTCTATATAATTTATTCCAGTAATAATGCCCATTTCTTAAAATGCTTTCAAAATTTCCCTTTGTGAATTTTCCCCAGAGCCAGTTTATAAAGTACAAAAATGTTTTATCAATTTATAATCACTCCCTCTTTTTTTTTTTTAAAGAAAAAAGTGGTAATTCTTCATTCTGTAATTCATCTGATTTACCAAACCAAACTCTGAACTGCTTTTGACCATTTTCCCAAACTAATCCTAGTGTCTCAGTATGCAGACTTGTCACCATTCAAGAAATCCAAAGGACTGTGGAGGAAGCCCCCAGAATACTTAAATAGTTAACTTCCCAGTGTGGATTATATCCTGATTGGGCCTGCACGTCTTTGAGGTGATAGATTCTGCTCTGCCCTTTACAGAAGCAGCATTACTCTGTAGTCTCACATACACAGATTGAAGATCTCATTTTGCCATTCTAATATCTTGAAATTATGAGATATGAAATGTATCTAATTGCCTCTAGGAAAGCAGAGGCAAATTTCTAGCCAGTGTGAGGTGTTCTTTTCAGCTCTTCATCTCATTAACTTTCACTTATGATATTAAAAAAATAACATGTTAATTAAGATATAACTTGCAGAATGCTCTGCAGTTTGTGTGTGTGTGTGAGAGAGAAGAACTTTCAGGAATTGAAGATTTTCACTGCAGGATACACTCCTGACAACTGACTAAAAAGCAGCTCAGTCAGACATCTTTATTATGGAGCACAAGTCACATTTTAAACAACTGAAGTTTACTATTTTGGGATTTTCTTCTGGATTTGCCATCACTTTTAATGGAAAAAAGAGCAATTACATTTGCACCAACCTAGTAAGATTAATTCATTTGATTCCTGAGGCTCCCAGGGTTGTTTAGAGTTAATTGTCCCTAGTCTATGTTCCCCAGACATGTTAGAGGCTATTTTCTTCTCAATGTCAAGGAAGATGTTGTATTTATGCAGGGTCCTTAAAACATAGTTATTGTAACTGGCACATAGCAGATACAGGTTAATATTTGTGGCATAAATGAACAAATAATTGGTCAGGGTCTCTGGAATTCAGTTCGAACTGCTTTAATGTGATAACCTCTACAGTTCCTCTCAAATTTGAACAAAATTTTGGGGTGAGAAAATAAATAAATAACTGTCCAGCTGGCTTGAGTCTGGAATCTTCAGGAGAGATAAGAATTATCATGCTATTTAGAATTGCTTTGATTACTTGTGAACAGCTGCATTTTGTTCATCAGGTGATATAATTGCATAGGTAAAGGTTGAAGTAGCCGAAATCGAAAAATGGTTAATGAATGCAGTTTCTAGCTGTCAATCAAATTCTGCCTTTTTCTAGTATTTCTGGGGCATTCACAGTTATGACAAAATGTGGAGCGTGTTTGTGTGTGTGTATGTGTGTGTGTGTTTTCTTTCACAAACCTGAGAATTTCATGCAAATGTCTGTCAATGACCACATTAAACAATATTAACCACCTAAATGCAAGCTGAAAAATCCCTTCAAATTTACAGATATTCTCTGAAAGATGGGAATTTTTAAAAATATATGTTTCCTTTTCAGAGAATAATTGTGCAAATGGGGCTTATTGATTGCCTGGATTTTAATTTAGCCCTAATTAGACTACATACAGGCTAATATTCCTTTAATATTGGTAGCCCTGAGTTTTGCAGAATAAGCAAACCTTTTGATAGGTTTTATGCTTAAACATAGCAAAAAATTATTTTAATGCTAGGTTATAGGCATAATCCTCACATGTTTTAGACTGTATTATTTTATACTGTGATTTAAACTGTTACATTTAGGGAACACATTTAGAACATCTTATGACACATTATAACTGCATTGAGAGCACTAACTCCTGAAATGTAGTGAGGAAAGGTAACTAAAATTACCTGAAATTTGTTTTTTGTCTAAATATTCTTTCCCAGAAAAGACTCTCAAATGAAAACTGATCCAATAGATAACAATTATAAGGTAAGGCAAATAGGTCCTATGTTATCATATGATATAAGTGCTTGTGTTGTCCTTGGGCTTGTATTTGGAAATACGGCTTACTCTGGGTCATTCATTTATCATTGTGTCCACCAGACTTTTGTAATCCTCATGGTCATTATACCTTAATTTGCTACAGAGTCTTAGGTCATGCTCAAAGTTCAGTTTTGGGAGCAGCACGAATGGGCTTGGCTTGATAAAGATCACACGATCTTTGTGCGGTCTCAGTCAACCGTTTTTCACATATTCCAAAGGGAGAGAAGCCTGACATAAACTTTCTTTAACACAGCTAGAGTGAGATATTTGAGGAGATTATGTTTTCTAAAACATGTAACGTGTTTATTAAGACTTTCAGAAAGTGTAAAAGCTGCTAGGTAATGCACAAGGCACTTCCTTGAACTGTGTAATTATTTATTTTCATTTAAAAGAAATTCTAATTTTGTGAACTTTGTTCTTCTGGACCAGGCTGAGAGTGGAAGAGAGAATGGGCCTCTGCCCCATGCAGCCATTCAGGGCCTCACGGTGAAGGTGATATGGCATCCTCACATGTGGTTTTCAGAGACGCTTTAGGTGTCAATCAATGTCCAGCTGGCACTTAAGCAAAGAGAGTGGAGAGGTTGTGAGGACCCTTCTAGTGGTGGCACTTCCACCCACATGCTATTGGCCAAGATTCAGTCACATAACTATGCTTACATGCAAGGGGAAAGGAGGGGAAAATAAAATATTTTGCTGGAAAGCCACTTCTCCAATTCAACTCCTCAATACAGAATAGACATTCTCTGGTAGAACACTAGCTGTCTCTTCCACACTCCTCACATATTAAGCTCCATCCACCCTGACTTTTACCCTGATCCTGGCATATTTCCATCTCAGGGCCTTTGTCTATGTTGTTCCTCTTCTAGGAAAATTTCTGCTGCCCTTAACTTGTCTGGTCATTTTTCTTTTCAATCTTAAGGTTTTTCTTAAACACTAACCCCATCAAAGACACCTTTCTTAACCACCTGTCAAAAGTAAGATTGTCCCAAGTACCTTGTTGTTTTCTTTACAGCACTTACCATAATTGGCAATCATTTGATCCATTTACTTCTTTTGTTTGTTTCTCCCACTAGAGTGTAAGCTCATGAAACTAGGTATATGATTGTCTTTTACACTATTGAATTCCTAATGCTTGTCACAGTGCTTGACATATAGAAGATGGTTAACAAATATTTTCTAAATTAAAGCAGAGGCTCTGGGTTATGAGTAAATAATTATAGTTTTAAACTAAAACATCATTACCTTTAATATAAATTTATAGATTTATGGTTCTATAGACAGGTTTGACAAAACACAGTCAATGCATCATTATTACCCTGTACTGACACTTTATATTAATCCAACTCTTTCTTGAATGATTATAAACTGACTATTCCAATTAGCCATTGCTATATAGTATATTACCTGAAAACTTAGTGGCTTAAAACAGCAACAATAATTTTATTACCTCTTATGGATTTTGTGGGGCAAGAATTCAGAACGTGTTTGGCTAAGCCTGGCTCAGAGTTTCTCATGGGATTAATATTTATAGAGTGAATGAATGAATTAATGAATGGGGTTATGGAATGAATATTTATGGAATGAATGAATGAATGAATGGGGTTATAGTCAAATATTTGCTGGAGCTAGACCAACAGTGGGGCCAGAGCAAACACAGAAGCTGCAGGTTTCCAAAGAGCAAGTATTCCTGTGAGCCAGTCAGAAACATACTGACATTTATGACTTAGCCTTGGAAGCACTGCATCCATTTTGCTGTATGCCATTGGTTGAAACAGTCACAAAAGCCCTCCTGGTCCAAGTGGAGCAGACATAGACCCCAGCTCTGGGTAGGAGGTGCATCTTAGTCTGTTTTCTGTTACTATAACTGAAAATCTGAGACTGAGTAATTTACAAAAAATGTATTTCTTACAGTTCTGGAGGCTGGGAAGTCTAAGATTGAGGGAGCATATCTGATGAGGGTCTTCTTTCTGGTGGGGACTCTGCAGAGTCCTGAGGTCGCTCAGGGAGTCCCACGGAAAGGGGGCTTGTGACAGAGGGCAAAACTGGGTTTTATAACAGATCTGCTCTCACGATAACCAACACATTCTCATGATAATTGATAAATCAATGAATGGACTAATCCATAAGGGTTCTGCCTTTGAGACCAAATCACCTCCCAAAGGTCCCGCCTCTCAACACATCTACACTGGGGACCAAATTTTTAAGACATGAACTTTTGGGCGACACAATCAAACCACATCAAGAAATATCAAAGGATTTGTGGATGTATTTTTAAACTGTCATACCAACCAGGAGGGAATGCATCCTTGGACTCGCAGAGCATTTTAAGGACTTCTTATTACCGGGCTTTCTCTCTCACCCTACGTTTTTATACAGGCCAGTAAGAAATTCCATAGCACTTAACCTCCTCCCTGTACAGAAGACTCTTTAAGTAGCTGAGATATGTATGTATTCAGAACTTCTTATTTGGAAAATGCCTCCTCTGCAGGATATTGTAGATATCATATTATGAGAACCCTGACATTGAATCGAGCAGTCACTTCTTTTCATACCTTTGGAAATAGGCTATATTGATTCTTAACATTTCTCTGGCATATTTGTGGAAAACAGCTTTTCTCAGAATAGTTGGTCTTGGTTTCCCAGTCTTAATATTCTACATAACAAATCCTCTGTTTTCATTAAAGCATTTTATTTGAAACAAATGGGTCAAAAATATTATTTACCCTGGTCACAATTCCGTAGGAAGAAATTATCAAGCATTCTGGGATGCTGCTCTATAACCATCTCAGTAAAGTCTTCTCATGAGATGGTTTAAAAGGTAGATAATTTGTATTAGAAAACTCACAAACTGTTAGATTACTCCAAGTTCCAAAATATGCAGGAAATCCTGAATCAAATGTGTAACATAATCCCACTGTTATTTTTACTATGAGACTTTATTTATAGTTAGAAATATACTGTTCCAAGTGTGACCTTAAGCAAGGATTCATTGACTTAAAAAAAACTTTTTATTTTAGAAGAGTTTTATTTTTACAGAAAAGTTGCAAGACTATTACAGGGAACACCTGTATAACTCTTACCTAACTTCCCCTATTGTTGACATTACTATGGTACTTTTGTCCCAATTCATGAACCAATATTGATATACTGTTATTAACTAAAATCCATACTTAATTCAGATTTTCTTAATTTTTACCTGTCTGCTTTCTGTACCAGGATCCCACTCAGGATACCACATTGCATTTACTTCTCATGTTTCCCTAGACTCCTCTAGACTGTTATAGTTTTTCAGATATTCCTTGTTTTTGATGACCTTGACGGTTTTGAGGAATGCTGATCCGATATTTCATAGAATGTTTTTAAATTTGGGTTTGTCTGATGTTTTCTCATGATTAACAGGACTTATGGATTTGGGGGAGGAAAATAGTGGTGTTCTACCCATATCATATCAAGAGCACATACTATCAATGTGACTTATCACTATTGATGTTAACCTTGATCACCTGGCTGAGATAATATGTGTCAGATTTGTGCACTGTAGCAAATTACTTTTGTCCCTACCCCCTTCCATACTTTGGAAGGAATTCACCATGCACATCCCCCACGTAAGGAATGGGGAGTCATGCTCCACCTTCATGGGGTGGGGGTGGGGGAGTATCCATGTAAGTTATTTGGAATTCTTCTGTACAGGAGATTAATTTCTTCTCCCCCATTTATTTACTTAATCATTTATGTCAGTATGGACTCATGGATGCTTATTATATACTTTGGGTTGTAATCCAATACTACTATATTTCGTTTCTCAAATTGCTCCAGCCTTGGCCATTGGGAGTGCTTTCAGTTGGATTCTGGGCTCCTTTGACATATCCCCATCACAGTGATTTTCTTTGGGCACTTCCTTACTTTCTGGCACTAAAAGATTTCCAAACTCATCTTGTATATTTTATTCTCCTACTCTAGAATCAGCCATTTTTTCAAGGATTTCTGGTCCTTTAGTTGGAAAATCATGTTAGAAACTAAGAACTGGCTACTAGATGTGCTTTTTGCTCCTGGGGTGGGTTCGTTGAATTTCCCCAGCCTACCGTCTATGAACACTTACCTACCATTTATTGAACAACTACCCTGAGCTAGACATTTTAGTTATACAAGATGAATAAATTCTCACCCTGCATGATGGTGTTCCAGATGAGAAAATTCTCATATGTTAAATGTCTTGCCTGAGATAGAGAGCTAGTAAATGGCAAAGCTAATATTCAAGCGTTGTTCTCTGTAATGGTAAAGACAGTGTTCATTTGCAATGATGCTCCAACTCTGTTGCAAGTTCATAAATTTTGTTCCTCATGGTAGTCAACTATTTTATAGGTTCAAACTGCAACTGAACAATATAATATTTCTGTCTCAGTACAAGTCACCAAAAAAAAAAAAAAAAGACTCAAAGATAGGGCCTGCATTTAATGAGCAAATAACATTACTTCATATAATATCACCATGATTATCTTGGTCTGCTTTAGGATAAGATTTGAGGAAGTAGGGTCAATCAGAGACATTTGACTCTTGTGGCCTTGGGCTGTGCATTTTGTAAAATAAATATGGTTCTTGCCCTCAAGAATATTGTATTGAATAGGATGGGATATATATACACACACACATATATATGAATATATATACACATATATATGTATATATATAAAAATTAATGATTTGTTAATAACTAAAGGACTTTAATAAGAGAGTATGCATGAGTGAGTCTTAGGAAGTTAGAGGATATGTAACATGAAGCCAGAAAGGACTCTTGAAAGAACAGACAAAAAGTCAAACACTTTTTATTCTGCTGAGAGAGGTCACAGTCCACCTTTCAGAACTTTGTCTGGAGTGCAGATAAAAAGTCTTCTCTGGATTTTTTAAAAAACACCTTCCATCTGCACTAACAGATTATTTTCTTTCCTCTAGGTAGATGCTGAGAACAGCAAAGATGGACAGGGTAGACTAAGCATTGTTCTATTAGGAAGTTGAGTGTCATGACTAAGAGAACAGGCTTTAAGGACAGAAAAGCCTTGTGTTTAAATCCTAGGCCTGGCACTTATGAGCTGTGTGACCTTGAGTGGGTTCCTTAACCTTCCTGAGTTTTAGTTTGTTTATTGTTTAAAAGGAATAATAGTACCTTTCTCTTGGGCTGTTGTGAGAATTATCTGAGTTAAAGTATATGCTTAGCATAATGCTAAATGCTGAGAACACACTCAATTATTATTAAAAGATGTCTAAAGTACAGATTAGCCCACAAAAGCCTATTCAGAGAATAATATGGTTGATCCGCTATTATAAGGACAATAATTGTTATATTAACGTCAAACATTTATTGAGCACATACCATGTACAAGTCCTTATTCTAGGACCTTACATACATTAACTGAATTAATTATACTAATGATATTACTAAATCCAACCAGTCTTTATAAATTATTTCTAGGGAAAGTACTTCTCAAATTTTGGATGTGGGAGAGAAGAAAGATAACACTCCAATGTCAGTACAGTCACGGCAGTAGAGTAGAGACATAGCTGGTGTATTGATGGAAGCCCGAGGGGAAGTGAACAGAGCAGACAGGTCCCATTAAGGGTTTAGAGAAGCTGTATTTGGGAGCAGGGTTTTCAATCATCACTGAAGAGCTTTGGAAAGACTTAGAGTTATGAATACATTTTCAATATTTTTTTTCTCAAGACTTGCTAACCAGGCCTGGTAGGGTGGGCAGGAGTAGAATTTGAGATTGCCTTAATGCTGAAACATTTGGTATGGGTGAAACTTTATGAACTAAGAGTAGGGAAAATGCTCTTATTTCTCAGGGTGCCCATAGGCTTTGTATAAATTAAAACTTTCGTATAAATTAAAACCTAGCCTCCCTGAGTCTAGCCTCCCTTCCCCAAACACCAAGAGACAAATGTGCTCAAGACTTACTAATTAGGTGGAACCATCTAATTATTTCATTGCTGTTTGTAGCTTCCACTAAGAGAGTGTTTGATTCATGTAAGGCAATCAAAACTATAATCCACTTCTAGCAAATGAAGACAGACAAGAGCGTTATTCCTAGTGAGTGTAGTATATCAACTTTGCTTATTATGCACAGGGTGACAGAGGATAGGAAAGGGGCTCTGTCTGCTGAAAGACCACTTAGAATTACTGTCTGTTATCCAGGGCAAATGTTTTACAAAATAAAACAGTGACTTCTGCTTAGGGTATCTTTGGGAACTGAGGACAGAAGAGGAAATTGACCACTGGAAAGAGTTCCCCTGGTGGCACTTAAGATGATCTAGTCTTCCCTAGTGGCTGTTGTTATTATCCATATGGATGCTCTTCAGGAGGAAAGCAAGAAAACAAACCAGCATATTTGTTTAGGGAAAAAAAAAAAAAAAAAAGCTGTGATGCTGCAAAACTCATTAAAATCTACAGCAGCCTGGCTCCTGATACTTGTGAGTTGCTGGGCATAACCACCTTTTTTTTTTTTTTTTTTTTTTTTTTTTTTTTTTTTTTTTTGAGACAGTCTTGCTCTGTCACCCAGGCTGGAGTGCAGTGGCCAGATCTTGGCTCACTGCAAGCTCCGCCTCCTGGGTTCACGCCATTCTCCTGCCTCAGCCTCCCAAGTAGCTGGGACTACAGGTGCCGCCACCTCACCTGGCTAGTTTTTTGTGTTTTTAGTAGAAACGGGGTTTCCCCGTGTTAGCCAGGATGGTCTCGATCTCCTGACCTCGTGATCCGCCCATCTTGGCCTCCCAAAGTGCTGGGATTACAGGCTTGAGCCACCGTGCCCGGCCATAACCACCTTTTAAAATCCTGTAATAGAACAACAACCAACATGTTAGAGATAATGATTTTCATTTTAGAGATGAGAAAATTAAGGCTGACAGAGGTAAAGCAACTTTCCCAAGATCAAGCAATAGAGCTGGATGTCAACCTACACCTCCCCTTTCTAGAGCCCATGATTAGAATCACTGTGCTGCAGGTCTGTGTCTACAATGGTGACGTTGTGACATAACCGAGCAGTATCAGTGGCGTCCTGCCTGGAAAGGCCTGGCCATCCCAGTGGTAGGTTTCTGAGTTAGAAGACATCTTAGACACCCCACAGGTTCTTAACCTGCCTGCACATTGGAATTACCTGGAAAGCTGGAAAATAAACTTATACCTGAATCCCATTCTCAGAATTTTGGATTTGACTGATCTGGGTGGAGCATTGTTGGTGGGAAAGGGAGATATTTAAAAGTTCTGTAGTTGGTTCCAATATAATTCAAAGTTGAGAACCACTGACCAGCCTTCTGGACTGGCATCACTTATGTCCATGAACTGTCAGCATGAGCATCATCTGGACATTTGTCAGAAATGCAGACTGCCAGGCTTCACCTCAGGTGATTTGTATGCATGCTACAGTTTGAGAGAATGGCAGGCAGTGCCCAGCTAACCCCTAGGGGATGAGGAGGACTTAGATAGGGAAAATGGGAAGGGAAGAACAGAGGGAATTCTGATGTTTTCTCATGATTAACAGGGCTTATGGGTTTTGGGGAGGAAAATAGTGCTGTTCTACCCATATCATATCAAGAGTACATACTATCAATGTGACTTATTACTATTGATGTAAACCTTGATCACCTGGGTGAGATAGTAAGTGTCAAATTTCTCCACTGCAGCAAATTACTTTTGTCCCCACCCCCTTCCATACTTTGGAAGGAATTCACTATGCACATTCCCCACTTAAGGAATGGGGAGTCATGCTCCACCTTCATGGGGTCAGGGGGAGTATCAATTTAAGTTATTTGGAATTCTTCTATACAGGAGATTCATTTCTTCTCCCTCATTTATTTACTTAGTCATTTGTGTCAGTATGGACTCATGGATGTTTATTATATACTTTGGTTTATAATCCAATACTACTATATTTTGCTCAAATTGTTCCAGCCTTGGCCGTTGAGAGCTCTTTCATTTGGATCCTGGGCTCCTTTGACATATCCTCATCATAGTGAATATGAGAATAACGTCGCAAAGGTCCAGAAAAGGAAGAATGGTACATAAAGGAACTAGAAGCAGGTCTTGGTGGCTAAAGCAGAGATTACCAAGAGAGTATTAGATCAACCTTTTCATACAGATGAGAGATGCTTCTTCCTAGGACTGAGGACTGAGCACTGGCTACTTCCTCTGTCCGCATGGTTCATATCTTCCACCTGAAGTGATACCTTCTCAATAAGGGCCTACCCTCGTTTCCTCATTTAAATCATAATCTTTCCTCTAAACTTGCCCTCTCAGACTTCATGATGTGCTACATTTTTTCCCCGCAACATTTGTAACCTTCTAATATGCTAAATGGTATATTTATTTTGTCTTTATTTACTGCACATCCCCACCCTAGAATGTAAATTCAACGAGCGCACAGATTTTGTTTTTTGTTCACCATTGTATCCTCCAGCACTAACAACAGTATCTGACACTTCAAAGAGGTGCTTCACATTTATTTGCTGAGTTAATGAATTAATCAATTTACAAAAATGTGGGTTAGGTTATGCTTACTTTATCTAGAATGTGATTGTGAAATCAGTCAAAAGCCTTTTCAGGAGTTTAAATGGGTGAAGAACAAGATCAGGTTTGATTTTAGAAAGACCATCTGGCTGCTGTGTAGGTAGTGGACCCGGGTGTGGGGAGGCCGAGGGCTGCACTAAACGCAGGGTAAGGCCAGTTTGGTGACAATGTCAGCCTGCCCTAAGGGAGCAGTAGCTGAAGAAGATAAGATGCATTTGAGGTCTTCTTAGGAAGTAGCATCAGCAGGGATCAGCTCAGGGGGTGAGGAAGAGAGGGGTCATTCTCGGTTTCTGGTTTAGGCAACAAGAAGGATGGAAAGCCATCATGTAGACAGTGCTGAGGAAGAACAGATATTTGGAGGGAAAAAGTAAAGCTGTTGTGAAGTATTAGAAGTTGCAGACTGTTGTAACCTGGTGGAAATGTAGATTTCACATTCATTAAACAATGACCTATTACCCTTCTGGCACTATGGTAAGCCCCAACGAGTAAGTGGTAGTCATTCAATGAAGTATCCACTATGTACCAGACATAGTGTCAGCTCCGGTGGAGAATGAGACAGGTGTATGGCTTCATCCTCCTTGCACTTGCAGAACTTAGAGGAACAGAAAAAAATTATGTGGGAGTGATGGGGTGAGAAGGAGCGAGAGAGACAGAGACAGAGAAAGATATTACAAGATTACTTTCAGCTAGGGATTCAGGGGAATAGAGCTTTCTGGTATTGATAGCATTTACAGTGGAACTTAAAAGAAATGTAAAGTTTAGAAACAGAACAAAGGGAATCAAAAGCATGAAGGCAAACAATCTGAAATACTATGTCAGGAATAGTGAATCTTTTGGGTTGCCAGGAATTAGGAACATAGAGCTCAGGGTAGGGTGTGTAATGAGAGGCAAACTTGTAAACACAAATGGAAATCCTAGAAAGCTAGGAATTTCAACTGTAAGATTCTGTAAAAAGTTAGCTTGGAACAGAATAGAAATACAGCAACTGTATATTCAGTGTATCTATGAATCATTTTTGAATGGGGGTAATGGTTGAAAGGTGGTATTTGAAGAAGATACACATGATTTCAGTATGGACAATGGGATAGAGAGGGAAGAAGCTGGGAAATGAGGCTATTTTAGTAGTATATTAGTTAGATAGCCTATTTACTGTATCAGATATCCCTACAGTCTAGTGTCAATACTGTAAATGTTTGCCTCTCATTTTTGCGAATCCACTGCAGGTGTTTCTGGTTGGGTGGCTCATTTGTACAGACAGCTGTCCTCCAAATTGTGACTCAAGCTCTCGTCTTCCTTGTATGTTGTGACCTAGCCCTCTTCTAGGTCTTTGGAGTCTCTCCTCCATCCAGCTCACAGTTTGGAAAAGAGAAAGGAAGATACTCTCAAAAGGATTCTATGGGCCATCTAGAAGGAGCAGATAACACTTCTGCATGCATTCCATTATAGCCAGAACCAAATCATGTGGCTTCAGCTAACTGCAAGGGAGGCTGGGATGTGTAGTCTACCTGTGTGCCCAGGCAGAGAAGGGAACTGATTTGGTGTATAACAAATCACAGTGTGCCACAAGTAATGAAGGTGAAAGAGAAAGATTATCTGAGAGAATAGAGAGGAAGAGATGTATTCAGTAGATACTGGGCAAGTGGAATTGGCAGTAAAATTGCTATTCATTGGGCATGGGATGTAGGGTAGGCAAATAATACATTTTTCAAATAAAATTGCTGTCAATGAAATGGTATTTACATCATATGCCATGGAAAACATATGTTAATATTTCCCAGATCTTAGGTTGTCATTATGGGCTTTGTATTTCAGAAGAAAAAAAAGGAAAATATTGTAGCAACTCAGGAGAAGATTCATGGAGAAGTTTAGAAATTCTTGCATCCATATGAAAGCTTTTTCTTCTCGCATGTTTTATTAAAGAAAATAATTTCACCATTCATGGTTGCTATTCGTGAAAACTGCATTGGGAGTTATACCTGATGTAAATGATGAGTTGATGGGTGCAGCACACCAACATGGCACAAGTATACATATGTAACAAACCTGCACGTTATGCACGTGTACCCTACAACTTAAAGTATAATAATAATAAATAAATTAAAAAAAAAAAAAGAAAGCATGTGTCCAAATTTGTGAGGTTTAGGAATTCTTATTGGTTTACCAAGTTGGGTAAGAATACACAAACTCATGTAACTACCTTGACAAATGCAGAAAAGCAAAGGTAGCTACTATTATTATGTAGATATAACAAAGACCATTGGAGAGGAATGGGTCTATGTTAAATGATCTGAGCACAAAGTAATAAATCATGGCATGTTTGTATAGCATGGTGATACTTTAAAACTCTAATTTTTGCTGGGTTATTTCTCAAAGGAACTTCCAACTCAATTGTAGCTCACCAATACAGGATACTGGGTTGAAATTTGTTTTGCAGCCAATCTACTGCACAAATTGAGGCAGCTGTGCACAGCATGTGTTTTGTTTCAATGACTATATCGTGAGGGGTGTTATGCAAAGGGCCACTAATAAGGGAAAAGTCTCTCTTCAGTTGGCAACTTTTCAGAGCTACATGTAAAGGGAAATTTACATGTTTCATTAAGAGCAAACCAACCTATTGGTTTGTATGCAACCTGGATCATTTACATTTTCTGCTGAAAAAAAAAAAAAGCTCAGATGTTGTTTGAAGTCCTATGTCTTCCCTCAGTTCATTAACCTGAATAAACTAAGTTCCCTTTGTGGGGAAATTGATTGTAGAACAGTGGGTTTCTTGGGGTTGATCATTGCCTGATACCCAGATAACCTCAATAGCATTAGCCTTGTCTTTTCTTATGGGCTTTGATGATGGCAGTCTACTATATTCTGTGATTAAAATCCCTGTCACACTTCACTTTTGTTTTGCTTAATTTTTACAATGTGTTCAGCTTGAAAAATAAAAGTAGATTGATCTGTTTCACTTACTCTAAGTTAAGTTGTTCCTTACATGAATTTCCATGCCTTGGCTCATGTTTGCCTATCTGCACTGAAGCAGTCCGTGCTAATCTATATGAATCTGTTTTATGGAGAGAGAAGAAAGAAGATGAAGCCATGAATATTAATATCCTATTACCACGTGATGATATTCCTAGCACATATACCATAAAAATCACAAAATGAGAAAGGAAAGGATGCCAGGGTATTCTACATAATTCCTGTCCCAGAGAAATGAAGCCAGGAAAGCACATGAAACAACGTATGATTCAGGCCTTGCCATAGTAAAAAACTATGGGTCTGAGGTTTCAATTCTGAATTCAATTGTGAAGTCCTAGGGGGTATACCGATGCATCAGGAAAACTGAACATGGCATCAATTGTCTTTGTGGATCAATAACATGCAATACATTAAATTGATGGTTTGTGAATGCTATCTATATTTCAGTTTAGGTGATTAGCTATCACAAAATCAAGTATGACATTGGGATGTAGCATTTTCCCTCAGTTATTAGAAATAGAGCTAATAGATAAGCATGGAATTTTGGATCTCATAAACCATTTAAACTCACTAAGTTTTCCCTAAAAGAAAAAATGAGGTTCATAGAGGTAAAGCAGCTTGCCCAGCGTGACCCAGCTAATTAATGACTTGTTCTGCCACATTACATGACAACCCATTTGCAGCAACAGGTCTACAAATATTCTTCTCTTTGAATAAGCATCAAGGCTCTGCCTATTCTTAAGTAAAACATTTCTCTGAGAAAACGGAGCAGTGCAAACCATGGTAGAAATAGGTTTCCTTCCTCCGACTATCCTTTCTCTAACTATGACTTTGTGCTCCTGTTCTCTTTGGTTGCTATGTTGGTAATTCATTCATTTGTTACCCACTGAGCATCACCATGTGGTAGGTTTTCTGCCAGGGTTTAACAGAACACCAAGAGAATGGTGTGTGAGTATGATTGTATACTGGATGAGCTAAGTATTGCACTAATTATCAAGTGATTACCCAGAAAAAGAATTTCAAATAATAGAAACATGCTTGGTGCAATGATAACAAAAGAACTACAGACACAAGTTTATGAAGTGTCATTAAAACCCCCCAGAAGGATCTGATTCTAAAGTGCGGTGTTTTACTTTCCTTCCCAAGCAAAAGAAATTAAGGGAGATCACTTACTGTGAGCCACAGAATTTGAACCAAACATTAAGTGTCTCCTAAAAATAAATTTTCATGGACAGCAGTTGCAGGAAACCGCTCAAATTAGTGCTATAAAAATTAAGGCTTATGTTAAGAGCTGGAGAACAGATAGAATTGTTAAATAATCCAGTGTTTAAGAGAGGTAGATCTTTTATATTTTTGTTTGGGTTGAAAACGGAATTTTTCAAGTATTGTAAATTAGCATTTCCTTGTATGGATTTGCAGTTTGGTGACTTGTTAAGAGTCATATGCCTGAGATCACAAATAACAGCCTCACATCAAAATAAATGTGAATTCTGCTTCATTTTAAAATATGCTTGATTCGTTCACAACACCATTGTTCTTTTTATAAAATAGCTTTATTGTCTTTGTTAGAGTAAGGATAGTATTACTATATTCATTCTCTGATTAGCACAATGAACATTCTACCAGCTTTGTACTAAATTATAAGCCCTGGTCTAATTTTCTAATTACAAATGACATGTGTAATACATTTCTAATTACAGATGATGTAGGTCATAAACAGTTCTCAGACGAGAGTAACAGAAAGAGACCAATCAAGGTAGAGTCATTTGGTGCCTAGTGAAGAAAGCTCTCTTGTGACTAGAAAACTCAAACTGCTATCTGGTCCCCTCCACAGATTTATTTGTTTATTCAAAAATTATTTATCATTTACCCCCTAGTGCTACACATAAACAGAGAGCCAGAGGAATTCCTTGTCTACTTGGAGCTTTCTCTCTGTTGAGAAGGCAGATAATAAGCATATAAGCAATTAATGATAGCATACCTTCAGATAGAGATGAGTGCCAGGAATAGAAAATAAAATAGGACAGTGGTGTAAATGGAGAGTGGTTGGATGAGGATTTCCTTTAGCTGGGGGATAAGGTAAGAAGGCCCTTCAAAGAAGGTGAAGAGCAAAGTGAGAACAAGTTTAGTCAGAGGGAACAATCAGTGTAAAGACCCTGAAACTGAAACAAGCATGAGGTGTTGAGGGTCAGAAAGAAGGCCAGTGACGCAGAAGGGGCACACGGGAGAGTGTCAGATGAAGCTGGAGATTGGACAGGGACTTGAGCAGGTACAGCAGTGGCTCTCAAAATGCAGTCCTGGACCAGCAGCATCAACATCATCAGGGAATTTGTGAGTAATGCAAATTCTCCAGGCCTACCCCAGACCTGCTGAATCAGACACTCTGGGGTGGGGCCCAACCATCCATGTTCTAACCAGCCTTCCAGGTCACTCTGATGCATGCTTAAGCTTGGATCTGCTGATCTAGAGCTTTGTTTGCCATGATAAGGAATTTGAGTTTTAGTCTCCATTGGAAGCTTTCAAGCAGAAGACTGAAATAATGTGACTTTGCCTTTGAGAAGATAACTTTGGCCTTTGTGAGAAGAATGGGCATATTGGTACTTACTCTTTTATATATATGTTCTGACGAAAAATTGTGGCTCAGCAGGAAAGAACAATTAGAAAATTCATGCCGAGCTCTATTTGCTTTTATTGTGAAGGATAATTGTGTTCAGTCTCATGTTTGAATCCCAGATGTCTGTACCTGAAAATGCAAATAGCAATTCCCTACTGTGAGATGTCAGATAACTGAAATTCAAACACACTTGTGGAAATGCAAACCCATTATCAATGATCTTTGAGTACTAATGTCTTAAATAAGGCAGATTTTCTAGTTGAAATAAACAATTGACTTTAGCAATGGAATATAATTAGGAGAGTTATTAATTAATATTAGTTGTCTATTTTACTCTGGATATCAGCTCATTTTTGGTTGTGTGTGTGTGTGTGTGTGTGTGTAAAACATATTTCTAAAGTGGAAACTTAACCTTCCTACTATAAAATTCCTCTAGATATTTACTGAGTCTTCAAGGGATGACCCAAAAATGTTCTAGAACAAGTCTTCTTAGCCACTACTCACATTTGCCATTTCCTCTGCTTCTTCCCTACTTCCCTCTTTTCCTATGATATACCTGGTAAAGTTATATGAGAGTATTTTGTCTGTGCCACAACTATCACAGGTATACCTCTGCCACCTCCCATCACTGGAGGTGTTACCTCTTGTAATATGTCCTTGTGGCCCTGTGGTAGCATCCCAGTGGACTAGTGCTATGGCTGCTTTGCTGAAGGGGCAAATCCCTCACACCCCATTGAAGCCAAAGTTAGACAGACTAACCCAAATAAGTGCTGCCTCTACTTCTTCATATCTCACAGACCTTTTGAGAAAAAAGCCACTCTTTTTATTCCTGCTCATGTCCCTCTCTCTTCTTAGGACTAGACAGGATTCCTCGGAATGGCCAGAGGCAGTTCTCCAAGACCAACCCTGAGTTTTCATTCCTTCCCATATGTTTTCTTTTCTACCAGCCACCTCGTTTCTCCAGCCACCTGGCTTAACCATTTGTGTATTACTTGCACTAATTATAAGTGATTACCCAGAAAAAGAATTTCAAATAATAGAAACATGTTGGTGCAATGATAACAAAAGAACTACAGACACAAGTTTATAATTCCTCTGGGTATTTATTGAGTCTTCAAGGGATGACCCAAGAATGTTCTAGAACAAGTCTTCTTAGCCACTACTCACATTTGCCACTTCTCTTTGAATAAGTATCAAGCCTCTGTCTATTCTTAAGTAAAACATTTCTCTGAGAAAACGGGGTAGTGCAAGGCATGGTAGAAACAGGTTTCCTTCCTCCAACTATCCTTTCTCTAACTATGACTTTGTGCTCCTAGGAAACCCCCTATATGACCCAGGCAGGGGGGTCTAACCTTGGGCAAGGCTGCTCCCTTAGAAAGGGCAATTTCCAAAAGGGATGCAGGTGTGAAAACCAGCACCTTAGTCCTAAAGGATGGGGAAGGGGATATGGCTTCTGTACCACTATCCACTACAGTTGCAGAAAGAGCTTTCTTCGTATTTTTTTTTTCCTCATGTATTCTAGACATATGCAGCCACATTAGTAGGTGT
This sequence comes from Macaca mulatta, assembly GCF_049350105.2. Classification (NCBI taxonomy): domain Eukaryota; kingdom Metazoa; phylum Chordata; class Mammalia; order Primates; family Cercopithecidae; genus Macaca; species Macaca mulatta. Next base: position 57,308,870 of record NC_133420.1, on the reverse strand, counting down.
ATGTGAGGGGGAAACAGACTTTGTAAATGTTTATGATCATTCGTTTTCATACCTTTGATGAGCTAATGGCTGATAGGTGAAAAGTAGACCTGGAGGAGCCAGGAGAAAGTCAAATGGCTTTACCTGAAAGAAAAGAGTGTCTGGAATGGAGGAGAAGGAGGAGAAGGAGGAGACGGTCAAAGGCTCCAGGTAGGGTCAGAGAAGTGTCAGTGAGGCTGAGTTCTGAGATGTGGCAACAAAAAAGGCTAGATGTGAGCAGGTCCTGTTCAGAGTGGAATGTAGAAAACCCTGGAGACAGATAACGATATTTAAAAAGGTGTTTTAGGATATCGTTCTGTGTGAAGTAAAATACAGCTTCCTTCCTGATCTCCTTGAGAATCTCCAGTTAAGATTTTCAGTTTTTTTTGGAATCAGATTTGTGTGTGCCTCTCGATTTTTTTTTTTCATGTTGAGATTGGCCTTATGGTTAGAGAATGATGATGTGAGATGGTCCAGGTACATATAAGTTTAAAGTAAATCCGGCCAGGCGTGGTGGCATACTCCTGGAATCCCAGTTACCCGGGGGACTAAGGTAGGAGAATCACTTGAACCTGGGAGGTAGAGGTTGCAGTGAGCTGAGATGGTACCACTACACTCCAGCCTAGGCAACAGAGTGAGACGCCATCTCAAAAAAAAAAAAAAAAAAAGTAAATCTCTTGGCCATTTCTGCTAGTACTTGCTCCAGTCTATTTCCTTTTTGCTCTCCTCTCTCTTCATTCCCTCCTGTCTCAATTCTTGTTCCTTTCTCAGTAAGAAAAAAAAGTAGTATCGGTTCCTCATACAGAAAAACTCAGCCCTCTTCCTTTCCTCTCCCACAAGCTTGATTCTGACCTCCTTTTGTACATGCAAAGATTAATTGATGTCATCCTCTAAACAATGTGCTAGATTTTCAGGGTTTTACCCTTTCATGTATGTTTTATTTAAAAATAGTGTTTTAAAAACTATTTTAGTTATATGTGTGGGTGGTATTAAGAATTAAATATTTTAATATGTTGGTCAGGAAATGCCATCCTCCCTACCACTTTCACCTCCCTAGAAGCATCTGCTTTCCATGTTTTAAAGTAAATTTCCTCTCAGCAGTTTCCACTCATGTTACCTTCTTGTAGAAATCATTCCCATGGACTTCTGACCTGGCCCAGTCTGGTCTGGTGACCCCCTAGGTAGGCTGCACACATTTTATTCTGCCATCTCCCTTTGCTGTCATCCTGGAGATTCTCTTCTCTGATTTCTTGTGTAAAATCCTCTGTTTCCTGAAATTCATTATTTCTGCTTTCCTCATTTACTCCTTTGTTTTGCTGGAGCACATCTTTCAGTATCTTCCCAAGAAAGGATACACAAGATGGAAGGTTTTGTTGTTGTGTGTTTTGTTTTAGAATTTTCATGTCTGAAATTGTTTCTCTTTTATCCTAACACTAAATAATAATAGTTGGGCATGTAAGGGCTTGTAGATCAAAAATCACTATTTCCTTCACATTTTGAAGGTATTGCTCTATTATCTTTTCATATTGATTGCCATCCTTTTTTTTTTTTTGAGATGGAGTCTAGCTCTGTCGCCCAGGCTGGAGTTCAGTGGTGCAATCTCGGCTCACTGCAACCTTCACCTCCCAGGTTCACATGATTCTCCTGTCTCAGCCTCCTGAGTAGCTGGGATTACAGGCGCATGCCACCATGCCCAGCTAATTTTTGTATTTTTAGTAGAGGCAGGGTTTCACCATGTTAGGCTGGTCTCGAACTCCTGACTTCGTGATCTGCCTGCCTCGACCTCCCAAAGTGCTGGGATTATAGGCGTGAGCCACTGCTCCCAGCCCAGACTCTATTCTTTATAGGAAAGTCTATTTTTTCTCTCTCTGGAAGTTTCTAGTGTCTTTTAGTTCTCCCTAAAATTCTGAAATTTTACTGTGAAATTTCATACAATGTCTCGATAGGGATCTATTTTTACCTGTTACACTGGGCCATTAGGCTAGTCAGAGCTATAAATCTGAGATTTATATCTTTCATGTGTAGAAAATTTCCTTGAGTTTTTTTCACTGACAGTTCCTCTCTTCTGTTTTCTCTGTTCTATCTGATGATTCGATTTTTGAAATGTGAACATATTTAGAATCTCTACATACTATGGAGAGATTGTTGACTCTGGTCTTTACTGCAGGGTGATTGGATGGACTCTTTTCTTACAGAACTTCTGATATGGCTGGGTGCAGTGGCTCATGCCTGTACTTCCAGCATTTTGGGAGGCTGCCATAAGAGTTCAAGGCCAGCCCGGCTGACATGGAAAAAGCTTGTCTCTTCAAAAATTAGCCAGTCATGGTAGCACATGCCTGTAGCCCCAGCTGCTTGGGAGTCTGAGGTGGGAGGATTGCCCAAGCCTGGGGATGCTAGGGCTGCAATGAGCCATGATTGTGCCACTGTATTCCCGCGTGGGCAACAGAGTAAGACCCTGTTTCAAAAAATAAAATAAAAATAAAACCCTAAAAAACAAAAACAAACAAACAAACAAAAAACTAACCCCCACCAAAACAGCAACCACCAAACAACAAAAATACTTCTGATATCAATATCTTTAGATTTTTCTCTTTGGCTGGTTACAATTCCCAGAGAAGTCTCTTCTAATTCCCTGCATGTCTGCCAACCTCTGGGAACTGAGAGGTGGAAAAGGGCTGAGGTCTGAGCATTCAGTTTGTAAATGCTCTATAATTCTGTTGTTTTCAGTATGGGGCTTTGCACTCAACTGTTTGGAGACCCTTTTTTCCCATTCCTGAGAATAGAGCTCCAGGCTCTACTAATATGGAGAAAGAACAATGGTAGTAGACTTAGGAGGAGCAAACTGCTTCCTAAACACTCTTCTAACATATCTTCCTGTGTTTAGCCATATCATCTTTCTCCCTTTCAGAAATATCTGGTGCCATTGATTCTGGAGCCTAATGGGAGCCCTGCAGTGTAGAACAGATTGTTTCTTGCTTTTTTCCTGCTGCTGATTTAGAATTCTGCTTTCTCAGTCTACCAAGTCAGTTGTCACCCATCCATCCATTCTCTAGCCCCCAACATTTTAGATTATTGTCTCCTCTCCCATTTTCCTTTGTGAGTTCAAACATTTAAAAAATCTCTTACTTGGGATTTAATGTGGTTGGGAGGGTGCAGAACTAAATATGTGTATTTATTTTTTTATTTTTATTTCTATTTTTTTGAGACAGAGTCTTGCTCTGTTGCCCAGGCTGGACTGCAGTGGCACGATCTTGGCTCACTGCAACCTCCGCCTCCTGGGTTCAAGCAATTCTCTGTCTCAAATGCCTGCCACCACACCGTCTAATTTTTGTATTTTTAGTAGAGATGGGGTTTCACCATCTTGGCCAGGCTGGTCTCAAACTCCTCACCTCATGATCCACCTGCCTCAGCCTCCCAAAGTGCTGGAATTACAGGCATAAGCCACTGCACCCGGCCAATGCGTGTATTTAATTTACCACTTTAAATCAGAAATGCCTTCCAACCTATTTCCTCCCCTCTAGTCTCTGAATTGGGTTAGAAGAAGTGGAGAATTATATGAATTATGGCATTTCTATCCCTATACTTCCCCATTAGAAATCAGAAATAGGTACAGTAAGTTTAGATTAATTTTTTTCTCTGTGTTACATATTGACATGGTCTAGTTCTGTTTCTGCTTAACGCAAGATGAGCAGAGATGTATTTAAATCTCAGAAAAAGGAATGGAGATTAGGTAATAGCAGAAATCTCCAGACTGTGTGTGATGTTGAAATGTGTTATCAGGGGAATCCGCTGAAGCTTGTGAGTAGCTGAATTGACACAGAGCTAGGAGCATAAGCTTGGATCTTCACTTGCCTGGCATTGCCTTTGTAAGGCACAACAATTGGGACAAGAAGTACACTCTTTTCTTTGTCTGGATTAGGAAATATCTGCAATTCTAAGCAGGTGCAATGCTCTGGCTGATGCACCTTTAGATATTGCAGAGTTGTCCCTGAGATCAAGTCAGTTACATCCAATTAACGTCTGGGCTTCATTTTTGAGAGTGGAGGATGTAATGGCTGTCAGACGGGCAGTGCCTTAGAGACAACTGTGGAGGGGAATTAGGGGCTTTAGCCACGGGTATGAAAACCACCACATATAACCCACCTATTAATACTATATCTTCCAATTTCTTGTTGGAAAATTGGTGTCTGATTACCCTGTTATTATTACAGTCCCTAGGTTTACTTGCTCTGCCATTCGTTTTTCTTCTGTTATCCTTCATATTAGTTATAACATGAGCTTACCTAGATATTTTGGGGATAATTTTTTTCTCTCTTCTGGTGAGAGTGAGGGGGTGTTGGGGTGAGCAGAAGAGCATTCATCCTCGCCCACCAAGGAGGGGATTTTTATTTTATTTTTTAAGGAAATAAGTGGTTTGCCCTTATGAAGTTCACCTTAGGTGATGAGATGTTATTGCATATGGTGAATCCAGTGCTGCAGGGAGAAGGCTATCTTTGCCATGCATTAAACTGGATTGGATATATGTTTAGCTGCAAAGTCAAGCTTGTGAAAATAAAGTTGTCATTTACTAGTTTGCACTGGAAGCTTGGCCACTCCTTACCTTTTCTGGGTTTTAAATGTGGAATGACAATACTGGTATACCGATTATTTATTTGGCAAGGATTTTCCATTCCCATGTGTTACTCAGGAGTAAAGATCATGGGCTTTGGGGTGAGATAAACCTGGGCCTAAACCTGTGTGACTTGGCTCAAGCAAGTTAATCTTTCTAAATCTCAGCATTCTTATTTGTAAAATGGGGATGATGTGAAAGTTCCTCTTAGGGTTACTGTGAAGATTAAATAAGCAAATATAAGTAAATTGCTCAGCATGTACCAGTGAGGGACAACTACTGTCATCACCCTGATTTTCATTGCTGTCATTACTATTCAAAGAAACAGAATATCAGAAGGGAGAAGAAGGAGAAAAAGGAATTTCCTAAGTGGCATGGGAGTAAGCTAAGATGAGGCCCGGCCTTTTCTTTAGAATCTAATTTAAGACCTGTAAACACTTGATCCTATGGCAGAGATTAGCATGTGAATCCTGCTTTATGGAACATCCACTAGTTCTCTCTAGAATTTTTCCTTTTTTTTTTTTTTGAGATCGAATCTCACTCTGTTGCCCAGGCTGGAGTGCAGTGGCACAATCTTGGCTCAAGGCAACCTCTGGCTCTGGGGTTCAAATGATTCTCCTGTCTCAGCCTCCTGAATAGCTGAGATTACAGGTGTCAACCTGGGAGGTGGAGGTTGCCATGAGCCGAGATCATGCCAATGCACTTCAGCCTAGGCAACACAGCGAGACTCCGTCTCAAAAAAAAGTTATGCAAAATTGACTGGAAAGAATAGCATGTAGTAAATGAAGCCTTTTTTCTTTCTCTTGTTATTAAATCAAATGCATTTCATAAAGGAGCAGGAACCTCTTAAATACATGCCATGAAGCCTCCTGTAAGCATTTACTCCAGGGACTAACAAAATCAATTGGTTACTCAAGCTAGATCTTTAACAAAAGATTAAATCAAAATGGCATTGAAAATTGCATCTACACCATAAAGCAGTGTCCCCTTAAGAGGAGTGATCGCTTTCCATGCAGCATCCTCAGTGTAGATTCCTTTATCTATTTTAAAGGAGAAGGCTTGATTGAGGAATGCTGCATTGAATACAAATGTTTATTCTTTCATTTGATTACTTATAAGTGATCAGATTCTTTAGTTTAAATAACTAAGAGAAGGAAAGAATATTCCCAAGCCTTATAAAAACAAGAGTGAGTACAGTCATGCATAATTCTCACGAGACCTCCACCTTGGCTGATACTGCCTAATTAATCTTTACAGCTCATCTGTAAGGAGGATGCAGTTTAAATGTGTCCCAATCTGTAGATCTAATAACTATGGAGCATAGAAGATAAATTGTGTTTGGCCTGAATGGCTGGGTTTAGAGGAGTTCTCTACAGTCACTATAATGAGGCCTATTCTAAGCTTTGCACACAAGGGGACTTTGACTCAGCTTTCTGTGTGGGATTCCTGGGAGGCTGTCTAATCAGGGAAAATTTGTTGGAAATGTTCAGGTGGTCCTAGCCATTGGAGGAGAAACACAGTTTGTGCTATGCTTTTGAGACCTACTTGGACTCAATCTCTTTTCTAAATTCCAGGATCTGGATAGATTGAAGATGCTGTGCCCACCAAGGTACATGGGGAAAATTCCTACCAATGGTACTAAAGGAACTAAAACTCTTATACATCACCAGATGCCTATGGAGGGGGTTTCCTAAGAGTGAAAGCAGCGTGGCAATGATGATGCTGATGTGATGACAGTGACAGTGATGACAATGATTTACTTTTATTTAATGCTGCTCTAGTAGGCCCAGAGCCACATGCTCTATTTTCTTTATCTTTAGTCTACACAATATTCTGTGCAGTTGGTACTATTATAATACCAAGTTTATAAAGGAGAAGTAAAGTCCCTGGCTTTTGTTACGAAAGAAAAAAGTGAAAAACCAGAGCTTCATAGAGGGAGTCGTGCTTTTCTAATGTATGATTTGACAGTTTACTTTGCAAGGTTCTTTGGCTTTTTACAGTTCTGTTCAATTTTTGATTCAAGGATTTCTTTGGGATGTGATATGTAGGTCTTTGACTAGGTACTAAGCATAGAGAAAAGAAAATTGGCCTAGTGCCTATCCTTAAGAAATTCAGTCTACCTTGGGCTTCAAACTCGAATTCTTTCAGGAACAATCATGCTGTATGACATTGATGAATATGACAGTGTGACAGGGCCTGAGTCTGGCCAGAGAATGCATGTCTTACCCAAAGGTGTTCCAATTAAGATAAAGAGCAATAGCAACAAAAATCCTTGCCACATAAGCAGAACTCCTCTCTGGGATGGATTAGGCCTGGTCATTATTTTCGTGATTCAGGGGCTAGTTATTTTTTAATTCCTTGGTTAATAGAATGTTTGTGAATTTTCATATTGAAATAAAAACATAGTTTCTGTACCTCTCTGCTATGGAAGCTTAGGAGCCAATTGATAACCATGATCTCCTGCTTTGAGGATGCCACTGTAATGAGAATGGAGCAGGCTCACAGAGAGAAACAGACACAAGAGGAAAGGGGTGAACAAGAGTCCAGATGGCATTCATATCCCTGGCCCCAGTTGTCTCCAAGGTCCGGTGATACATTTCCTGCAATTCGGTTGTTTAACTATTTAGTTGTAAAAAAAAGATACTCTAGAATATCTTTACACGATCCTTTTCTTTGGCCAAAGCTAGTTTAACTTCCATTGCTACCCCTTGAATCTAAAAATGACTTGACTAATTCACAGGACTTCCTGTGAGGTCAGTGAGGAAAATGAAGAAGGTAGGGGAGAGTCAAGGATGAGAGGATGGGATCCATCAACAGAGCACATGGCCAGATGGGGCCATTTATAATCATAATCCTAAACATAGAGGCATGAAGTCTTAGAAAAAAAATGTTGGGGCCAACATTAAAAGACAAAAGACACTATGGGAAGAGGGGAAAAAAGATAGAAAAAATTCAATTCCTATTTGGAAGTGAAGTCATAATTCATTAACTTTTGCCAGAAAGGTTTTAGAAAATGGATTCTGTTATTCCTCAGTAGGTCAAAGACAGGGCCTTTAAAGGAGGGGAGGCTGGGACCAGTTTTCAGAAGGAGGTAGTGCTGGAGGCACTGGGGTAATCCATAAAGTGGACTTCACTTCTTTAGCTTGTCCCCAGAACTTACTCTGGCTTCTTGGGGTTCCACTTCCCTCATTGGAAGTGGACCAGGGTGGCTCTACTGTCTTCATCCTAGTCCAGACCTGAACTCTAAGGGTCTCTTTGCCTTGTTCCTGATCTTAGGTTGGAAACTTTCAATCTGTCATCATTATGTATGAGGTTAACCATGAATGTTTTGTAGATGTCTTTTATCGGGTTGAGGAAGTTCCCTTCTATTCCTAGTTTATTGAGTGTTTTTATCACGAAAGAGTGTTAGATTTTATGAAAAGTCGATCATGTGCTTTTTGTATTTTAATCTATTGATATGATGACTATGTTCATTTGTCTACTGTCTTTAATGTAGCTTCTTGAACACCTGAGGTCATCTATCTCCGTATACTCATGTCATCACTTAAGCTCTTTGATAGCAGATATTAGGCTAGAATTTGGGGCACAAGAGTTTTATTGGTGATCAGCACTTATGGAAGAGGTGGGAGGAAGCAAGATTAGGCAAGGGAAGAAGGTAAACTGTGATATATGTCTGACAAAGTCTCAGCCAATCTGTCAGGGAGCTCTGGGATAGGAATTTTCCATCAGTGTTGTCCTATGATGGGTCACAATGATTGGACCTTTTTACCCATTTTGCTCAGTAACCAAATGTGGTCTACCTCATGAAGGATGTGTCCCATAGCCAGGTAACTGCCTACAGCTTCAGTGACTGTGAAGATGCTGATATCTGGAGGCTGTCTTCAGTAATCCTCCCCTGAAGGGTGATCTGGGCTATACATTACTATGTCAACCACACCACTGCTCATAGAAATCTGAGACTCTCACCCAACATTTGTTCTAGTATCAGAGGTTTCAGTTATAGAGTAGAACAGAAGTGTGTAGATAACCTTCATATCCTTGGTCAAAATCTATATACAAAATCTGTATAGTAGGCCAATAGCCACAAATCCATAAGCAGGTTCCCATACTCCTTCATGGACTTCTTAGCAGCACGGAAAACTCTATACCCACAGTGTTCCAAGGCTTTGATGACTAATCTAAATATTATCTCATGAGAAGCAGGTCAGCCCCAAATCAAAACATATTTGAGAGTCTGAGAGCAGTGACTCAGGCCTATAATCCTAACACTTTGGGAAGGCAAGGAGGGTGGATCACTAGAGGTCAGGAGTTTGATACCAGCCTGGCCAACATGGTGAAACCCCATCTCTACTAAGAATACAAGATTTTGCCGGGCATGGTGGTGTACACCTGTAATCCTGGCTACTCAGGAGGCTGAGGCAGGAGAATCACTTGGACCCAGGAGGTAGAGATTGCAGTGAGCCAAGATTGCACCACTGTACTCCAGCCTGGGTGACAGAGTGAGTGAGACTCCATCTCAAAAAAAAAAAAAAAAAGAGAGAGAGATTAGATTTCTGTTTTCTATAATGACAGATAATTCTTTTAAAATCTAAGAAGTGAAGTTTTACTGACACTCTCTTCATTTTAGAAAGGAAATTTTTAATTGAATATGTACTTTAATGTCCCTGTTTTCCTTTATGTTTTTTCATTCTGCTAGTCTTTTCTCATTGTCATCTTCATTTTTCTACTAAAAGTCTCCATACATGTTATTCAGGAAGCCATAGAAATCATGAGAAGGAAAGAATAAGAGATGTAAAAGTTATATCTACTTCTACCAAAGAAACGTTTGTAAAACATAGGATAAATATTTGGCTTGCTGTGGGTTTCACTTTTTATTCCCTCTAGCTTTGTTTCTCTAGGTCTCACTAGTGACCCTCTAAAACCAATGTAGACTGGGTTGAATTTACTTGTTCTTTGTTCTCAGAAAAATGTGGCGTAATGAACAGGAAACCACATTTACACTGATGTGAAGTGTCAATACATTTTATGTAAATAAGTCTCTAGGGTCCAACATAGTAGATTATCTGGGAATTGGGGAGGGAGAAATTAACACGTTCAGTGTTGCTAAACATTGACCGTAATCTTTTATAGAAGTAAGAGTGACTATTTGATATTATTTTATTCAGAATTGTCTACTTATTATTTTCTAAGGCAAATGTTTCTTCCACAAATGAAATCACTGATCATTCCTTTAATCTGAAATTTGACTCATTAATAACAGGTGTTAGATTTATCTCTGTCTCTCTGATAAATGCCAGCACTAAGCAGAGAGACTGCTGCATCGTAGAGACTTTATCAACACTGCATGAACAAATGCTTTTAGGTCTTTTCAAGCACAAATTAGAAGAGGACGCTTACTGATAGTTTGGAATATGAAAAGAAGCATCAAAATTTCCCCTGCCTTCAATTCTACCCTCCCCATCCTCACGGAAATGACTGGTTGAATTTAGAGATTGCAGGGAACGTCAAGCAATTTCTGATAAAATGTTGCAAGTATGTCCAGATAGAAAATGACTTCGAGGACCAATAAGAGCACAGAAAATCTACTCTCAGCAAATTTCCAATATGTGCAATTATGGTTGTTCATTTACTTGATGGTAGTAATCACTTCAGTATGTATATTAAAATGTCATGATGTACACCTTAAATGTATAAAATTAAAAATAGTCGGGCGTGGTGGCCTGTAATCCCAGCACTTTGGGAGGCCGAGGCAGTTGGATCACCTGAGGTCAGAAGTTCAAGACCAGCCTGGTCAACATGGTGAAACCCCGTCTCTACTAAATACACAAAAATTAGCTGGGCGTGGTGGCGGACGCCTATAATCCCAGCTACTCGGGAGGCTGAGGCAGGAGAATTGCTTGAACCCGGGAGGCAGAGGTTGCAGTGAGCCGAGATCATGCCACTGCGCTCCAGCCTGGCAACAAGAGTGAAACTTTGTTAAAAAATAAATAAATAAAATTAAAAATAAAGTAATTATTGAAAAAAGTTAAAGTAAATAATTCTAATATAAAAATATTTATTTGCTTATGAAATTACTGTCTCCTCTCTATTTGTAGTAGTCAGATAGGCTGTATAGTAGGCAAATGGAATTGCCAGATGAATAATATAAAAGTTGAAAATAAATAGTCTCATGTTGTGTTTCCTTCCTTTAAAAAAAAACACACACAGTTTGGTTCTGTAATATTGAGCAACTGTTGATTTTCATGATAACTACATCAGAACATCTTAAGTAACCAGCAATAAAATTTTCCAATGTTGATCTCCATATGAGCAAAAAGACATTTTTTATTGCTCTCACCCTGTAAAATGCTTTGAGGAAATTACAGCAAGGATTACAATGAGAAATGGTTGGCAATGATATTTCAGCTGTCATTTATCTTATAGTAATCACTTTTAACCTGCTTAGCCTTTTATTATTCCATGTCTAGAAATCTCCTTTATAATGTAATTATAACTTTAAATGAAAAGTAACACAAACACAAAAGAGCTGCTCAAATTTGCTGTGCTGCATCATTACCGATCCCTGAATGTTAGTACTCAGCTGATGAAACAAATATTTTGACATCTTACAATAATTATAAATCGTGAACATTTAAAACTCACAGGGATTGCCTTTCCTGGTGAGTTGTCATGGATCTCTGATTCCTGATAAGCTAATTCTAGGAGACAGGCGTATAATAGTGGGTAACTTTTATTGACTATGTAGTATTTGGCAGGCATTATGCTAATATGTGTTAAGTCCGTTTTATCATTCAATCCTCACAACAGCCAAATGAGAAAGTTCTTATTCTCATTTTACAGATTATTAAATTGATGCTCAAAAAGTTAAGGGACTTGCCTAGGAATACATAGTCAGTAATAAAGTTAGAATATAGATAGATAGATAGATGATAGATAGATAGATAGATAGATAGTAGTTAATTGTTGTTAACCAAACACATTGTTATTGTAACTAGTTTAAATATTTTTTGAAAAATACTATTAGTATTCTATGATTATATTCACTGTAGAAAAATCAGAAAACAAGAAAAGTGTTAAGATGAAGATAGAAATCACCCATGCTTTCCTTTCATGGTCGTCATTATTTAGATATACACATGAAGTACAAAGTTGGAATAATATTGGACCAAATGTAACCTGCTTTTCCATGTAAAAATGTAGTATGAACATTTGTCCATATCATTAGTTTTCTTCTAAAATGGTATTTTAATAGTGTTTAACACATGATATCATATTTCACCTTATAAATACATGGTTTAGTCAGCCAACTTCTTATTTTCATTTTGATTTAAGTTTTTCTAATTTTTCATCATTATAAATTTATCGCAGTGAACCTTCCTGTTTAAGAGTCTCTTGTTTTTTAATTAGTATAAATTAATTGAGATTGAGTCAAAATTACTATTTTAAAAGCATTTGATACATATTATTAAACTGTCCTAGGGCAGATTTTTGCAAGATGTATTAGTTGTCCAGGGCTGCAGTAACAAAATACCACAAATACCACGAATACTTGGTGGATTAGTACAACAAAAATTTATTGTCTCACAGACTGGAGGCTTGAAGTCTGAAAACAAGATGTTGGCTGGTCTCTGCTCCCTCTGAAACCTGTAGGGGAGGGATCATATCTCTTGCTTCTTCCAGCTTCTGGAAGCCCCAGACATTTCTTTGTTTGTGGTAGCATGACTCCAGTCTTCACACAGCATATTCTCCCTATGTCTCTTCACACCTTCTATCCTCTGTGTCTGTATTCAGATTTCCTCTTTATGTAACAACATGAGCCCTACTGGATTAGGACCTAACTTGGAATAGATCTGCAAAGCCCCTGTTTCCAAACAAGGTCACATTCTGAGGTATAGGAGGTTATGACTTCAGTGTATCTTTTTTGGGGGAACATAATTCAACACATATCACAAAGTATACAGTCCTTATCAATGTATAAGAGTCCTTATTTCCCCGAAACTTCACCAGCACTGCGTAAAATTTAATAAATAAAAAATATTTCATGTTTAACGATTTAAAGATGAAAAACTGTATGCACACACATGCACGTGTTGTCTGATTTCTATTGAAATTGTGCAGTTTCTTATGGATGATTATGCTTTTCCTCAATCCACCCTTGACCCACCCCAATCTGGCTTCCAGAGTGCCAGTAGCCTCCTTCCTGAGTTCAGTGTTCACATCTCAGTTTTTTAACTGCTATAACCTCTTTAATAGTAATGCATTCTTGGAACCCAACTTTCCTTCTTGAAACATATTCTAAGTTTGCCTTGCATGGCTGTGCCTTTCCAGTTTTCTTCCTCTCTTCTTGGCTGCTCCTTTTCAGCTTCGTGTGCTTCTGCTTTTTCCCCCATCCTCTAAATTCCACTGTTCTTCATGGTTGTGTGCTAGGTCCCTTCCTATCCTCCCTCCCTCCCTTTCTTTTCCCCTCCTTCCTTTTCTTCTTTCCCCCTCCACTCTTCCTCTGCTTGGTAGCCTAAATTACCACATATGTTAATCAATCTCAAATCTGCATCTCTAATCTAGGGGTCTTTTCTTATCTTCAGACCCATGCATGTATACCTGACATCAGTACTGCAGAATTCCAAATTTGATGTGTTCAGACGTGAATCAACACCTATCTCCTTAACCTGTTTCTCCCTTCCTATGTTTCCTTACAGAAGCACCATCTCATACAGTTGCCCAGGACAGAATCTTGGCATCATCCTCAATCCCTCCTCTCTCTCGCTGTGTTAATTTTTTATTGCTGGTCTAACAAATTGTCACAGAATTCGTGATTTAAATGTACAAATTTAGTATCTTACATTCTCGGAGGTCAGAAGTTCACAATCACCCTCACTGGGCCAAAGTCAAGATGTTGGCAGGGCAGCATGTCTTCTGGAGGCTCTGGGGGAGAATCGGTTTTCTTGCTTTTCCTAGTGTTCCTTGGCTCATAGCTGCCTTCCTTCATCTTCAAACCCAGCAAGGTCAGCCTAAGTCCTTCTCACACTGCCAATTCCTCTGGCTCTCTCTTTTGTCTTCCTCTTCCACCCTTAAGGCTCCTTGTGGTCACATTGAGCCTACCATGATAATGTAGGATAATCTCTATATTTAAGGTCGTCTGATTAGCAACCTAATTCCGTCTGCAACCTTAATCCCCCTTTTATGTGTAGCCTAGCATATTCATAGATTCTGGGGATTCGGCCAGGGACATCTTTGGGTAGTTATTATTCTGCCTACCATACCTTTCTTAGCTAATTAGCTACTCCATTTAAAGGCTTTTATCTCTTAAATATATCTCAGCCGTTCCAGTTTCCTTTTCCTTTCTTGTCTTGACTTGTAATTCGGATCTCATCAACTCTCACTTGAATTGCTGATAATCTCCTAACTGGCCTCCCAGCTTTTGGCTTTCTCCTTGCCAAGGCATTCGAAAGGCCTCCTTCCCTCTGCACTTCTCAGCATGAAGCATGGGTCTCCTCTTGATGTATCCATTGCTTACATCCCCAGTTGCTTCTCTTGACACTTGCTCCTTGCACCCTTTATTTCAGCTGCTTCTGAACTTCATCTTCCTCCAGCACAACATGCTCTCTCTCACCTCTGGGCCTGTACACCTGTTCCTTCAAAGTAGAACACATTGTGTTTCTATCTTTGTCTTGCTAAAGTCTACTTCTCTTTCAGGTGTCATTTTAAATGTCACTTTCTTTAGGAAGCCTCTGCTAATCCCCATCCTCCAAACTGTTATATGTCCCTACTTCCCTATTTCAGAACCTATTAGTTTTGCACTGTGATTTATTGTTGTTGTTGTTTATTTAACTCTCTCTCTGCTCTTCTCAACTCTAAGTTTCATCAGGACCAGGAGGGAGTCATGTTTATCATTGTCCTGTTTATCATTCTTGGTATATTTTTAGTACCTAACTGATATTTGACATAGTAATTTCTCAACATAAATTTAGTGAATAAGGGAAAGAATCACCATAGTTTAAGTCCTTATTAAATAAAATGGGTGCCCAGTCCAGCCTTGCCTACCTCTTGAGCCTCATCCTACCTCTCTGTGCTCCACGAACACTGGCCTTTCAGCATTTCCAGGGGCCCTCACTCCCTCGTGCTGCAGGAACATTGCCCCCTGCATCTTGTCTCTGAAATGAATTCCCATGCTCATGCTTATCCTCCAGATCTCGGCTCAGGGCTCACCTCTTCAGGGAAATCTTCCTTGACTTCCATCCTATTATGGACTAATTGTTTGTGTCCCCTCAAAATCTATCTGTTGAAACCCTGATTCTCAATGTGACGGTATTAGGAGGTGGGTATTTGAAAGGGAATTAGGGTTAGATGAGGTCATGAGGTGAGGGTCCCCATGATGGGATTAGTGTCCTTATAAGAAGAGGAAAAGACTGGAGCTTGCTTTCCCTCTCTTCTTTGTGAAGACACAGTGATGAAATGACTGTCTGCAAACCAGAAAGAGGGCCCTCACCAGACACCAAATCTAATAGCACTGTGATCTAGGACTTTCCAGCTTCCAGAGAAATAAATGTTGTTCAGGCTACCACTACCGAGCCTGTGGTCTTTTGCTATGGCAGTTTGAGCTTAGACACACTCTCACTGCTTTCCAAGGAAGGAAGGAGAGAGAGAAGTCCCCAGCTTTGAGTCATTTTCAAATTTGATAAGAATAACAATAGTACTTTCATCTAAATTATAGACTAAAAGCTTGAACAGGATTGAGCCAAATACAGAAACCTGGGAATGCTAAAACTTCCCTCCAAGTTAATACTAATCCATTAATCAACACTCTCAGTTATTAATAGGCTGCTGCCAAGCCCATGTAGAAAATATGAACGATAAAGTAATCACTGGGGAATCTTGAAAGCTAGATTTAGTATTTCAGAAAAAGTCATTCATTCACTTATTCACTCAGTTGAGTGCCCACTTGATATGTAGCCCTGATATTTTTAACTGAATATTTTGGTCATGGGAGCTATAATAGAGCTTTGAAACTTCAGAATGTTAGCCTTCTGCCTACTCAGAAGTCATGTAATTAGTTCCTTTTCTGTTTTGATGCAGCTAGCAAACATGCCACAACCATGGACCAATTTTGCATTCAACCCTATGTCCTTCTGCTTTAACTTTGAAATTTTCATCCATCCACTCAACTGACACATTAAGTGCATCACTACTGCACAGCAGCCACTTCCATCTTCTTTGTTTAAATGAAATGGAGATTGTGACTACCTCTTTTCACTAGATCAGCTGTGGGACTTTATCATCCCAGAAGTAGTAAAGGCCCAGAATGCATGATGACCAGGAATCTGTGAATCTTCGTCAGCATTCCTGGATCCTTCACCAAGGGAGCAGACCATTGTTCCCAGCTCCAATGCAACATTTGATTTGTAACTTGCAGTTTTTCTGAAAATATGATAGGATACACTTCTCTCTCCCAAACCCTTGTTCATGTGATCATCAAATCCCATAATTTTTACCTCTTACCTCCCATCTGCCTTATCCAGGGCATCATCATCATCCATCTGAATTGCAGCCAGAATGTCCTAGTAAGCTCCCTTCTTCCTGCCTTGCCACTCTCCAGATACTGTTCATATGGTAGCCAGAGTGATGTTTCTAAAAGGCAAATCAACTCAAGCCATTCTCTTGCTTAAAGACCTTCAGTGGCTCCCTATTACCCTAGGCTTATGTCTAATCTCCTATCAAGACACTTAAGGCTTTTGTGATCTGGTTCTAACCTTCCTCTATAGCTTGCACTTTTTCTATTCTCTGTGTGGTATCTTTGGCTCCTTTCATTTCCCTGATTGTATTACCCTCCTGTGCCTTTGTAGTTGCTAGTGTTCTCTTGCAATATCCTGCTTTCTCCATCTTGCTGAATACACAGGAATGCACAATGCACTCAAACACGTCAGAGAAGCTCTCTGGAACACACTCACCTCACCAACCCATGCAGAACTGGGCATTCTTTATATTTTTGCGTTTATAAAAATCAGATTAGATTAATAGATTATTGATCCCCTGAGCTCAGGACTATGTTTTATTTTCTATATCCCCCAAAACTAAAACATGCAGCTATACATTATATAGTTGTTGAATTAATTCATAAATACCATCATATTAGAAAATGCTTATATGGTCATTAGTCTATGTCAGGCACTGTTCTAAACCCTGCACGTAGGTTGCCTCATTTAAAGAATGAATGTGTACAGCCGGGTGATCCTTTTGATTGATAAGCAGCAAATTGTGAGTTAAATGTGGTGAACATGGGAAAACTACTTTAGCAGCCACTCTGTCACCAACCCACAATCCCATTTTCTTGCTTCCACCTTTTTCAGCTCACTAGTGACCTCCCATGGGGCTTCAGTCTATCTCCATTCTAGAAACAATCTGATATTAGGCAGAAAGTTTCCAGAAGCCCCATCCTCTTCCCTAGTGCCTGGTAGCATCAATCCTCAGTACTGAACACAAGCTCCAGGCTGTGTTGTCAATGGCCTTGCAACTAATCTGACCCAGGGCGAAGTGTCTGAATAGTGATCTGTAGTCAGTGTTTATATAGTTGTCTATCCCTTTTTCAGATCTTGAAATTGTCTGTCCTGGAATGGTCCATTAGTACCATGGTTTCCAAGCTCAATAGTCTCACTTCTTCTATCCTCATGTGCCTCAATCAATAGGTTGGGACTTTAGACTGAATCCCTATTCCAAGATTTTATTTCAATAATATCTGAGATAATTGGGACTTCTATTCATTCCCCATTGCTTCCTATGCTTCTTCTGAGGAGTTTTCTGATAGCTGTGGGTAGAATTATAGTAGCTGATTGTTTGTTAGACTGCTGGACTTTTGAGCATTGTCCTTACTACTCCTTGGAGGTTCCTGGTCTGAATCTTTCCTGAGACTGTGATGGGTTTGTTCACCTGCATAAATGGAGCTTGCCTGTCAGTCCAAACCTTACCTGCATGTATTATGGTAGTTTCAATGGAGAAAGCATAATTTTTGCCTTTATTTAGCTTATAACATAATCCTTTTTAAAAGCTAAACTTCCTTGATCACATACTATATGCCAGACATAAAACCTTCACATAAAAGCTGCAGGGTAAGCATTACTATCCCCTTTATACAGATGAAGAAACCATGTTTCTGAAACATTAAATGGTTTTCTCAAGGTCACATAGTAAGTGGTGGAACTGAGATTTAAATTACCACCAGTCTGACTCCAAACACCAAGGTCTTTCTCTGCAAATTGGAGGAGGAAACACTTGGGACACACAGAGAAGTATTTCTGGGCCTCTGAAGGAGGCTAAATTCATAATAAGTTCTCAATCAATACTCTTTGCTTTAAATGTTGACCCAGTATTGCTGTCCAAGCCTTTCTTATTGATTGTGGTTAAAGCAATTGTAAAATCATGAAGTAGAACCAATCAAAAGCTTCCCTGAAATGAATGAACATGGAATGCCTTGTAGTTATATGACTGTGGGTTGCCAAAAATGACAGAAGATGTGGTTATAAGCACATTCAAATCCAGCAGAAGCCTTACAGTTGCTGGAACAATTTTCTTCAAGTAGATGAGGGTATTTGAATGTGGCAAACAGGTATAAATTCTGTGTAAACAGTGGTGTGCTTCGGCTACCCTGAAGATCACAGAAAGTGATTAGGCAATGGGTGGGCCAGCACATTCTTCTTAAAAAGCAGTGCAATGCCAGCAGCATCAGGAAAGAGGCTGGGAGCCAAAGAGGACCAAGTAGACCTTTCTGAAGAAGAATACCATAATCACAATGGGAAGTGGCCAGAACAGTAGCTACTTCTTGATCATCTCTAGCATGGATTGGTTAGCAATGCACACCTGGTACAGGATACAGTATCTGAGTGAGTGTACATATGACACAATGATCCATGGGTGTCTACATGAGCAAGAGTGATCTGAATAGGCACATATAACATCAGAAGATGTTTGTGAAGCATATGTATGAACCTGCGTAAGACCTGAGTGAACATGTGTGTCATTTGCAAAAGGGTAGGTAACATCTAAATAAGCACATAAATATCAAAGATCAAAGTGAATCATTTAACATGTGCAAGATTTAAATGAGCACAGTGAACATTTGCATTATTTTCATATGCATGTGTGCTGTCTAATGAGGATTTGCGATATCTCAGGTATAACATCTGAAGAAGCACATGCTCTGTCTGCATATCAGTGTGTAATGTTGGAGATGTTTGCCATCTAAGTGAATATGGTTTTTAGAAAAGCTGGCCAGGCACAGTGGTTCACACCTGTAATCCCAGCACCTTATGAGGCTGAGGTGGAAGGATTGCTGGAGCCCAGGAGTTTGAAAGCAGTCTGCTTAACATAGTGAGACCCCATCTCTACAAAAAAATTTAAAAATTAGCCAGATGTGGTGGCCCACATCTGCAGTCCCAGCTACAAGGGAGTCTAAGGTGGGAGGAATTTCTTGAGCCCAGGAGATCAAAGCTGCAGACGTATAACATTTTAGTGAACATGTGTATCACCCACATGAATAAGGACATGATCTGAACAGGCAGGGAGAACATCTGAATGAGGGTGTATAACATCGAAGTCAGTGGGTCTCAAACTTGAGCATGGTGAGAATCATCTGCATGACTTGCACAGATTGCTGGGACCTCACCCCAGGGTTTCTGATTCAGCAGATTAAGGGTGAGCCTCAAGAATTTGCATTTCTAACAAGTTTCCAGGTGACACTGTGCCTGCTGGTCTGGAAAGTGCATTTTGAGAACCACTGTCCTAAGTATGTGTAACACCTGCATGTAACATCCAAGTGAGCTAATTAACATCTAAGTTAGATCTAACTGAACATGTTAACATTTAAGGGACATATGTATCACCTGAACAAGTATTGTGCCATTTACATAAGCACATGTAACATTTGGATGATGTGTTTAGTATATAAGTGAACCTGTGTTACATCTCAATACCTCTGTGAAACATGTGAACAAGCATGTTTAAAATCTGAGGGTATGTGGAATATCTGAGTGAGTGCTAGTACCATCCGAGTAGATTTAACCTCTAGAAGGTATGCATGTGTTTTACACATACATAGTATTCGTTGTCTGTATCATAAGACAAACATATGCAAATAATTACCATATGCTGTGGGAAATGCAGCAATGAGTATCCAAGGAACAGAGACACAAGAAACAATGACCACATTCGGAATGGAATCCACCCAGAGGAGGATGTGTGGATGGAAGAGATGACATGTGAGGTCTGTTTCAAAAGCTGATTAGGAATTCTTCAGGATGCCAGGAAGAGGTAGGTAGGGGAGGTATTTCTGTAAGAGGGCCCAGTGAAGGCAATAAGCATAAAATATAAAATACGTCTGGAGAACCTCATGTAGTTTTGGATTTGTATAATGAAAATATGAGGAGTAGAGAATGAGACTAGAGTGTTCATGAAAGATCAGGTCACAGAAGTCCTCGTGGCCCATAACACTGAACCTGAACATGGTGGTGCTTTTTTCCCTCTCCCAGTGAGTGATAGAGCATCAATGGACAGATTTAAGCAGGGAAGTCATGTGATTGATTTCTGTTCAGAAATATCATTCTGGAGGCCAAGTGGAAGATAGATTGGAAATGTAGCAGGAAATCTACTGCAACATCTGTTTATGCCAGATGATAAGGTCTTAAATTATAGCAAAAACAGTGGAAAGAGGCAGAATAAGAAGCTATTTTAGAAGTAAAACTCGATGGGACTTGTGGACTTGTGTCCTGGTGGGTCATGAGTATCAGGTAGAATGAATAAATGAGATGGGGGAGGAAGGGAGGATGCACAGGGAGGGATGATGCATTTGGTATCAGACACAGTCAATCGAGGCACTTCTGCAACATTCAGAAGGGGAGGTTGCATACCCATTCTAGGGTCTGGAGGTCAGGGGATAGTTCAGGCCAAAGACAGAAGTGTGGAGATGAAATGTCAGTGATAACTAAACTCATGGGAATGGTACTGACTAGTGAATGAGTGGCGAACAAAGAGGCTAAAGATGGGGAGCCCCAGGGGTCATCAACATGTGAATGGTAGGCAAAAGAAGAGAAAGGGAAATGAAGTGAGCCCATCAGGGAAGCAGGCAAGATGCAGCAGCAAGTGACCTCATGAAACAGTGCATCCCTTTAAAAATAGGAAAAGTGTATTTAATGTAAATGTCAAGGATAGAGTGCGTAGTTCAAGAGGAACCAACCGGGAACAGGAATTCCTGAGTTCCATCCTGGCCATGCCACTGGGTACTTTTGTGGTCTTGGTTCATTAATTTGAGTTTTTGGGCTTCCATTTTCAAATATGAAAAGTGAGAAGTGAGTCTTGAATATAAGAACAAGAGCTCTCTAATTTCTGTTTTGCCTATAGATGAGGGTTTAAAGGCTGTCCTCGACATGCTTGTTATTATATAAGGGCAGACTCTGGAGTTGCTCAGTCCTGTGTTCAAAGCCTAAAGGCACCAGTTACTAGTTCTTTGACTGTCGGAAAGTTACTCAATCCCTCTAAGCCTCAGTTTTCTATAAAATAAGTCTAATAGTAGATGGATGTGGTGTGTGTGTGTCGGGGGGAGACAGGGGGAGGAGTGTGCTGATCAGGAGGGATGTGAATATTTAAAGAGACCAGCCATGTAAAGTGCTTAGTAAAATGCAAACAAACCAGCAACAGCAACAACAAAACCCTATGAATGCTATTATGATGGAGAAAGTTGAATTAAATTGTCTCTAATGTCCCTCCTAGCCCAGCACTCTTTGTGTCTGTTTCCCTTTTTGTCTATGATCCCGTGACGAGCCACTTGGTAAATATTCATGTCCTAAATATTGACTAGAAAGAAGGATTTGTTTTCTGATTTCTGACATATATTGCAAAGTCGAGAGAAAGTAATTGTGGTGGGGGGAAAAAAGGCATGAAATGCAAATACATCCAGCTCACCCTGTCTGTGGGTTACCCATCCATGGATTCAGCCAACCTCAGATGGAAAATACATGGGGAGAAAAAGGATGGTTACATCTGTACTGAACAGGTACAGACTTTTTTCCCTTTGCATCATTCCCTAGACAATATGATATGACAGGTATTTATATAGTGCTCACATTGTATTAGGTATTATGAGGAATTAAGAGATGATTTAGGATATACAGGAGAATGTGCATGCGTATGTTATATGCAAAAACGACACCATTTTATGTAAGGGATTTGAGTATCTGTGGACTTTGGTATTCTTGAGAAGTCCTGGAACCAATTCCCCCTGGATACCGAGGGATGACAGTACACTAAAAAAATGTGGCTCACCAGAAAGTGCCCTTCTTTCTCCTCCTCTCCCCTTGAGGCAGTGAAGGAGTCTGTGCTGTATAGAATTGAAAGAGAGTTTTCCACTAATGACCAATAATAAATTGCTTCCCAGATCCAGTCACTGATGATTATTTTTTCTCAGTGTATTGCAGTAAAACGAGAAAGAGTTATAGATTTGGGGAAAAAAATGTGGTGGCTGATTATTTTCTTTATTTTTTTTTTCTGACACATTGTCAGAGGGACTCATCATTTCCTTTACAAGAATCACATTTTAGGCATTTTTTTCTTATGTACAATATTCTGAAACATGAAATTTGCAAAAAAAAAATGAGTTAATATGGGTCCCTAACTAAATTTAGAACCCAGCAAAGTAGAAAGATAAAAGGGTCTGATTTAAAGAATGTCACACATGGAAAGTGAAGAAGATGGGAAGATCCCACCTTTGGGGTGGCAGTAATTATTTTGCAATGCAAAATTATTTCATCTCCATTTGCAAAGGCAGGCTAATGAGAATGAGTGGATTAAAGGGGGGACCTGGGAGAAGAATAAGAATTAGGTTTTACCTTCTAATTACTTATTTACTTTTATTTGTGAAAAAAACCTAAGACTGCATTTTCTAGGTATTATTGGACCTGTCTGCCTTTATAGGAGTCTTCCACCCCAACTCCTCACATTTCTCTCAACTCACCTGCTTAAAGTGCAAGTCATTACTTTTGACCACAAAAATAATATAATTATTACGGAAATGTATTTTAGAACACACTCTTTTATATGCTAGCACTTAAGAAATTTCAAGGAATTATTTTCTGATAATATATGGGACAAGCTTAAAGACAGTTCATCAGAAACTACTCTTTTTTCCTTGTGTGTGTGTGTGTGTGTATGTGTGTGTGTGTGTGCCTAGTTCATATTTGTTAAGCACTTATAATATACAGGTATTTCCCCAGGTTCTTTATAATTTAATCCTCATAGTTAGGGCTCCACTGTTAGGACTGTTATTTCCCAGTTCTATTGCTAAGAGAACTGTGGTTAGTAATGCAAAGTAATTCACCCACAGTGACATAGCTAAACACAGTGACACACCTAAACAGTGGCAGAATCAAATGTGAATGCAGATCTGCCTGATCTCCAAACTCACACTTTGAGCCAGTGTGCAGTATTGTGTATACTAAAAGGTATGTGTAAGTAAAGTAAGCTTTTTTTTTTTTTTAATTATACTTTAAGCTCTAGGGTACATGTGCATAACGTGCAGGTTTGTTACATATGTATACTTGTGCCATGTTCGTGTGCTGCACCCATCAACTCGTCAGCACCCATCAACTCGTCATTTACATCAGGTATAACTCCCAATGCAATTCCTCCCCCCTCCCCCCTCCCCATGATAGGCCCCGGTGTGTGATGTTCCCCTTCCCAAGTCCAAGTGATCTCATTGTTCAGTTCCCACCTATGAGTGAGAACATGCGGTGTTTGGTTTTCTGTTCTTGTGATAGTTTGCTAAGAATGATGGTTTCCAGCTGGATCCATGTCCCTACAAAGGACACAAACTCATCCTTTTTCATGGCTGCATAGTATTCCATGGTGTATATGTGCCACATTTTCTTAATCCAGTCTGTCACTGATGGACATATGGGTTGATTCCAAGTCTTTGCTATTGTGAATAGTGCCACAATAAACATACGTGTGCATGTGTCTTTATAGCAGCATGATTTATAATCCTTTGGGTATATACCCAGTAATGGGATGGCTGGGTCAAATGGTATTTCT
Source organism: Macaca mulatta (assembly GCF_049350105.2). Taxonomy (NCBI): domain Eukaryota; kingdom Metazoa; phylum Chordata; class Mammalia; order Primates; family Cercopithecidae; genus Macaca; species Macaca mulatta. Next base: position 57,285,175 of record NC_133420.1, on the reverse strand, counting down.
AGTTCTAGATCTTTGAGGAATCTCCATACTGTTTTCCATAATGGTTGAACTAGTTTACAATCCCACCAACAGTGTAAAAGTGTTCCTATTTCTCTACATCCTCTCCAGCACCTGTTGTTTCCTGACTTTTGAATGATTGCCATTCTAACTGGTGTGAGATGGTATCTCATTGTGGTTTTGATTTGCATTTCTCTGACGGCCAGTGATGATGAGCATTTTTTCATGTGTCTGTTGGCTGTATGAATGTCCTCTTTTGAGAAATGTCTATTCATATCCTTTGCCCACTTTTTGATGGGGTTGTTTGTTTTTTTCTTGAAAATTTGTTTGAGTTCTTTATAGGTTCTGGATATTAGCCCTTTGTCTGATGAGTAGATTGCAAAAATTTCCTCCCATTCTGTGGGTTGCCTGTTCACTCTGATGGTAGTTTCTTTTGTTGTGCAGAAGCTCTTTAGTTTAATTAGATCCCATTTGTCAATTTTGGCTTTTGTTGCCGTTGCTTTTGGTGTTTTAGACATGAAGTCCTTGCCCATGCCTATGTCCTGAGTGGTATTACTTAGGTTTTCTTCTAGGGTTTTTATGGTATTAGGTCTAACATTTAAGTCTCTAATCCATCTTGAATTAATTTTCGTATAAGGAGTAAGGAAAGGATCCAGTTTCAGCTTTCTACTTATGGCTAGCCAATGATCAGAGCACCATTTATTAAATAGGGAATCCTTTCCCCATTTCTTGTTTTTCTCAGGTTTATCAAAGATCAGATGGCTATAGATGTGTGGTATTATTTCTGAGGACTCTGTTGTGTTCCATTGGTCTATATCTCTGTTTTGGTACCAGGACCATGCTGTTTTGGTTACTGTAGCCTTTTAGTATAGTTTGAAGTCAGGTAGTGTGATGCCTCCAGCTTTGTTCTTTTGACTTAGGATTGTCTTGGAGATGCGGGCTCTTTTTTGGTTCCATATGAACTTTAAAGCAGTTTTTTCCAATTCTGTGAAGAAAGTCATTGGTAGCTTGATGGGGATGGCATTGAATCTATAAATTACCTTGGGCAGTATGGCCATTTTCACATTATTGATTCTTCCTATCCATGAGCATGGTATGTTCTTCCGTTTGTTTGTGTCCTCTTTTATTTCACTGAGCAGTGGTTTGTAGTTGTCCTTGAAGAGGTCCTTTACATCCCTTGTAAGTTGGATTCCTAGGTATTTTATTCTCTTTGAAGCAATTGTGAATGGAAGTTCATTCATGATTTGGCTCTCTGTTTGTCTGTTACTGGTGTATAAGAATGCTTGTGATTTTTGCACATTAATTTTGTATCCTGAGACTTTGCTGAAGTTGCTTATCAGCTTAAGGAGATTTTGGGCTGAGACAATGGGGTTTTCTAAATATACAATCATGTCATCTGCAAACAGGGACAAAATTAAGCTTTAAGAAATGCACACCCATTCCTGTTAGTGTCTTGTTGAGCTTACCGCTGGAACTTTGTGCATTCTTTTATTTTAACGTTTGCTCCGTGTTACAATTAGTTACATTTCTCTCATTTTTTATCAATGGTTCTTGACCTTTTTGTGTGGTGGGATGGCAGTCATGAATTCTTCTGAGGACTTAACAAAGTTAGGATCTCTCTGAAAGAACATGTAGATGCATTTGGACTGGGTTAATGTGCCAGTGATTACTTACATAACATCATATATTTCTCCTATCAAAATATAATGAGTGTCCTTGGGTTTTCTGGTTTTTTATTTATCATTCTTTTATTTAGTATGCTAATACTAAAGGAAACGCAATCCTCTCCTGAAAATGAGTGTTTACTGTCAATGCTCCTGAATCTTTGTTGCCGTGTGTCACCTTTTGGTCCAGCTGCAGCTCCAGAACCAGCTCCGGACAGTGGTTGACACAATTTGTGAGGACTGAGGATAATCTGAGGTAATTCAAAAGGAAAAAAAAAAAAGGAAACACTGACAATTCAGCATCAGACATTATTGCTTTCCAAAATTTCTTATGAAACACTTTACCCAATATATGGTCATCCTCTTGAATAAATGGAATAAAAGGATGAATGAAAGAATAAATAAATGTAAAGATCCTTTAGATATTAATGGATCATTTGGTTCAAACCCTTGCACAAAACTATTAGCTCTTTGAGGGCAAATCTTTTTTTCTGCATCCTTCATCATTCTATAGAAGCTGATTCTCAAGAACTATGGTATTTCTTGAATATATTTAAATAATAAATCCATGAACCCAATACAGATAACCCTATGCTACAAAGCAGATGAGCTTCTGTGTTTAAACTTCTTCATTTGAAGCCAGGCTAGAAGCCCTTTAAAGAGGACTTGCAAATACAAGTGCAGTATTATTCTCCCAAAAAAGAATTCTGCCATCACCTCTTCTGTGCTGTTTATAAGTTACTACCTTTTTCACTTATCATGTTTCTAGGAATTTTTATGTAATTGTCTGCTTTCCCATTATACTATAAGCTTGTAAACTCCTTGAAGGTAGGAACCACTTTTATCTTCTACTATTGTAATTCCATGTTTTTGGAAATAATAATCATCATCATCATGTTTGTTAAAAGAGACTTGAATCAGGTAATGCGTGATAAAAATCAGTTGATCTGTCTGTGGACCAGGAGTTATCAGATAGTAAACATCTTGCAAAGGCTTATTCTACTTTGTATTCCTGACTGATAGCATAGAATCTGGTACCCAGTAGGTGCTCAATAGGTGTTTGTTGAATGAAATAAATACATGTATAAGTGATGCATAAAGAAATGATTATGCGATGTTTTGGATAAGTAGTTTGATAAGATAATGTATTGTCTCTTTGTGAAGACAGGCACCATTAGTAACTAAGTAGTCATGCCAGAACAACAGGCTTAGACAAGAACTGTCCAGGCATACAAGAAATTTAGTCACCTTAAGATAGCACAATGGATTTCTGTTTAGAGAAAATAAAAGCCAATAGCATTGTAATTCAGTTCCTTTTATCCTTATTCTTCCTTTGTTTCTTTCTTTCTGGTTGTTTAATTTCTTCATGCCATAAATTAACTCCAAACAATTAAGCTACACCTTTTGTCTGCTTTGGAAGTTCCAGAATTCTTTTCATCTCCAAGAGCTATTTTTTATAAAATGTGTTTTGTGTTAATATGCAATGGGTTTATTAGTGTTATTCCTGAATTAATAAATTTTTTTTCAGTTTATCAATATTATTTATCAATATAGTAAAGATTGATATAACCTACGTAAGCAAAAGCTCTTTTTGGTCCTCAGTATTTTTTTTTTTTTTTTGAGACTGAGTCTTGCTCTGTCGCCCAGGCTGGAGTGCAGTGGTGTGATCTCGGCTTAATGCAAGCTCTGCCTCCCAAGCTCTGTCTCCCAAGTCATTCTCCTGCTAGTAGCTGGGACTATAGGTGCCTGCCACCACTCCTGGCGAATTTTTTTTTTTTTTTTTTTAGTAGAGACATGGTTTCACCGTAGCCAGGATGGTATTGATCTCCTGACCTCGTGATCCGCCTGCCTTGGCATCCCAAAGTACTGGGATTACAGGCGTGAGTCACCACGCCCAGTCGATCCTCAGTATATTTGAAGGGTATGAAGGGGTCCTGAGATCAAATAGTTTGGGAACCTTTGATCTACTGTAATTAAACACCATCATTTCAATAGAAAACTGAAACTTAGATTTCCCCAAGGGCATAGTTGATGCATTTAAATCAGCATTTAATTATCTTCTCTCTTTTGACATCATTCATCATGTTTTGTAGATCTAGGACTGTGAGCTCTTATAAAGCCAGTGCTATGCCATATACTTCTGGCTTATAGCACAATCATAGCTATACAGGAAGTATTCAAAATGTTCTCATTGATTGAATTATTTTTCCCATAAATTTCAAAAATTCTTCTAGTATGTTTTTAAAAAGGTATTACATAGTAGGTTCATGCACAAAGCACTTAATGTTGGCTTTTTTAGCACTCCCATGGCAAGATCTTCTTATAATTTAGTAACCTATAATCCTGCTACCCCGGGATAATCACTGTTAGTATTCTGGGGTATATTCTTGTTTTCTTTTTTAATACAGTTCGGAGTATTTGAGTATGACCTTGTATTTTAATAAATTTTCAGCATAATCAGCTAGCCATATATAATATCTGCCACTGGGCAGATCGTTTGTGACACAACACTTTCAAAGTTACTTTGAATTCTTGGCATGTACAAATGGCCATTGTGTGGCGCTGAGTGACTCTGCTTTGGGGAAGGCGGGGATACTTTCTGTTCAATAATTTTCCAGCAAAGTATCCCAGACACGTAAACAGTTAGTCATTTTTAATGGTACTAAAACAAAACAGCTCTTGTTATTGTTTTAAATTATCATCTATAAAAGCAATATAATATGTATGTAAAGTGAATAATATAAATTACAAAACAAGTTTTTAGCTAACAAATCAGCTGAAGAATAGCAGGAACAAGAATTTCACCAGGCTTCAGAATTCATATGATGATTCAACTGGATTTTTGAATTTGAGTTTCAGATTGAGTAAGTGATAAATCTCACTTATAATTTAAAACATACAAATGAAAACAACAACAAAAATAATACAGTTTCTTAGCTTGCAGAGTGACAAGGATTAAAATGTTGCATAATACTCAGTGTTGCTGAGGATAATAAAAATGTAAATAAACACAACTATTTGGATGGCAATATGGGGACATCTAGCAAAATTAAAAGGCATCTATCCATTTACCTAGTAAATTCCTTTTATTCTGAAACATTTACACAAATTTGCAAAATATACATACAAGAATGTTATATCATTGTTTGTAATAGCAAAAATTGAAGGAAACCTACTGTCTATCAATAGTGGACAGTTTTCATGAGCCATGATATATCCAGACCACTAAATCTAGTAAAATTATCAAAAGGATTGAGGTAGAGATATAATGTCCTGATAGTGAATACTCTCTAAGGTGTATTGCTAAGATTTAGCCTGCTTCCATTTTTGTAATTTCTGGAAGAATAAAAAGTTGCTAACAGTGGTTACATCTAAAGTGCAGGGTGGCACGGAGGAAGAAAAAATATAGGTGTTTGCTTTTTGAGAAATTATGTTCATGTGTTACTTCTATAATTAATAACAGTTTATAAAGAGCCTTAAGATGTATACCTTTTGATCCAGCAATATGACATTTTAGAATTAATCTTATGGGAATAACTAGGTATGTGTGCAAAGTGATGGTCTTACAAGATGTTCTTTTTGCATTGTTAATAATTGTGAAGAATTGGGAGCAATAAAAGTGATCAACCACAGAAGATGGGTTAATGGAATTATAGTTTGTTATTAAAAATAATGTCATAAAGGAATATTAATCATATGTTATTCGATGATGACCCTTGGAAAAGTAGGGACAGTGTAACTAAAATATCTAAAATTATAGATAATAAAACATGACTAATGGTGGGATAATGGGTGATTTTTATATTCTTCTTTTTATTTTTAAATCTGTATTTCCTAAGTACTCTCCAAAGAACAAGCATTATTGCTATTAAAAAGAAAATAAGCAATTCAAGTCATTTTCAGGAAATAAAAAATAAAAACTAGGAAGATATTCCTGCTAAGGGTAAATCAATCTTCTCTTGATATTGCTAGAATATGTGGTTCTACATTATTGTAGCCCAATTCTATCTCATAGTTCAGTAATGCTAATAATGCTTTGCTTATGCAATAGAATTTATATGTAACTGATGCATTCATAAGACCTTTTCTATTTAGCAGTCAATTCTTTTAATAAAAATATTTTGGAGATTGGTGAAATATTTGGGGGACAGTATTTTCCTGTTATATCTATATTTGCACGCCTAAATAACATTAAATAATCAATGCAATTTGGTACAATTTGTCAATATTCTGTTGGTGCTAGTCTGGCATTTTATAAATAGATTTATTTGCTTTGCTAAGATAGACACACTATGAAGCACTGTCAGTTACTTTGTGAAAATTTCAAATACCAGGTAGTGAAACCTAATAGCACCATTGTAAAAACTGCATATTATTATTTTCCGAGTCTCTCTGACCCCACAGCAGTGCAGATGCTTGCATTTCTCTCTGCTTGACCCAATTGAATCATATCGTTTTAATGTATCTGTCCAACCAACCCACCATGGATAATGAGACATTTAGAAAGGCACATAAATATTAGAAAGTCTTTGTAGAACTGAATAAAATTTATTCTCTCAAATACCAATATTTTTAAATCGATACAGCGTTGCTTCAGCCTCACCTCCTCCCTTCCCAGCCACATAATGTGCTTTATTTAAACACATTGAAGTTCAGAGGATCATTTGGAATTTCCCTGTCCCCATATACACACTTTATCAGCAGGCATACATGTCAACTGAGAATCATATTTAATGACAATGCAGTTTTACAATGTTATTTTAACATCCTACCTGCATATTTGCTTAATACCTAGTTTGTCACTTAGAAACTTTTGTATCACAAAAATATTCAAGGTGGTGAAGACAACTTTGAGATTCTGTCATTTCTATATTGTTTTATGAAGCCCATACATATATGTATTTATATTTACATAAACAGGCAACAGGTACTACACATATAGAATTAAAAAGTGAGTACAGAAGGAAATAAAAGTTTATTTTCATGAATAGCATTTAGATAAGATTGCTGTCCTTACCTATTTAGTATTGGGTTCATATTCTGAGAGGATGCAATTTTTGATTTTAGGAGTTTAGCTACTGTTCTCATCTAAAAATATCCAAGATTAACAGCTTCAGATGCAAACAGTGTCATTAGCAGTCTTTCAGATGGTTTAGTACAGAAGCTATCTCTTCCTGCATTTAATCATTGTCTCCTCCTGGCATGCAGTAATTCCTTCCCTCCACATGCAGAAACCCCACATGACTCCATAGTTACACCAAGCAGTGCAGAACTGAGCTTGACACTTTCTGTATGGTACTTCACACTTTGGGGGAAATGTGGGAGTGAGGAATGCTGAGAGTGCACTTTTCATTCCTCCAAATTGATATAGGAGGTGGTGCTGGCAGCTGTCTAACTGTGGAACATCTGAGCAGGTGTGTTAAAACTTTATCTTCACATTGTGAAATGCCAGGTGGCAGTACTTGCTTGTTTGTTTGTTTATCATTTATGTCAAAATAAACCCAGGAGAAACAAGATCCTGTCAATTCACACGGGATAAGGCAGACATTGACCATTCAGATGTCTGCCTCAGATAATTTATTTTCAGTGAACATGATTTACAACTTTAAAAATGGATTCTTTCTTCTAGTTTTTACTTCTCATTTTGGGAGCTGAAAAGTCCTGAAAGATGTTTCTAATTATTTGTTCACAATTGTATATACCTGGAACCTCAACCATGGCTGTGTTATTCTTTTAGACACAGACATTCAAGTTCAGGAGGTCGTAGAGTGGTAATCGGAGTTGGGAGAGAAAGTGATAAGAATTTTATTATCTTGCTGAATTCTTAAGCATTTTAATTCTTTTTTTTTTTTTTTTTTTTTTTTTTTTACCGTGGAGGATGTTTTAGTAGCCTGCAGTGTGAAAATTAAATACTGGTTCTGATTTACTTGAACCAAAACTAAACGAAATGAAACACTAAGGCATTAGGTCAGTGTTTTTGTACATTTATGCCTTCATACTCTGTAAATACTGTTTGCTGTTTACAGAAGCAACAAGACAGTGATATGAGTAAGGGATATATAACTATTATTTATGTTTTTAATTTTTCTGCAGGAAATAGATCTCTTATAAGATGAACCAGAAAATTCATCATCCCAAGATCTTTACAAACCAAAGTTCAAATGTACCCATGGCACTACAATTTGAATTCCTAACAGGAATTTTTACAACTTCTTAAGTAGTCCAGTATTGGATATGCTTGGGGGAAAATGTGTTAAGAATGAACAGAAACAAAACAAAACAAAACAGTCTATGTTGTCACTGAAGCTTTTTCACATGCAAAAAACCAGACAACAACAAAAACAGAAAACCAACCAAACTCCTGCATTGTTGATAGACATACATTTTTTTTCACAAGAAAACTTTTAAAAAAGTAATTTTCATATTTCTGCAGAAACGTAAAGCTCTGTGATTCTTTTGGTTATGTTGCAGAATTGTACAGAAGTCTCTGCCCAGCAATAAATGAAGGCAAACTTGGAAAGGTTAGCTGCAGGGTCTGCAGACAGAGAGGAAGGCCTGGAACCTGGAAGGGGCTTCTTAGGAGATGATATGAGGAGGCACAGATAGGGAAGGAGGGAAAGGCAGTGACATGCAGAAAATAGGGACAGTTCAGGTGGTCTCCAGTAGATGAGGCAAGGAGCAATAGATGTGTCCTGACAAGCAGGCAGGAGTCTGAAAAAAAATGTAATATTGAAAAAATCAGGGGGGCAAACAGTGGCATCAGAGTCTGGCAATGGCTTTCCATTGCACAAACAATAAAATCCAAAATCTTTATCAAGACCTGCAAAGTCCTACAAAGTCTAGCTCTGGCTTTCCTCTTTAGTGTTCTCTCTCTGCCTACTCCCCATTGCTCACTATACTCCAGCAAATTTGCCTGTCTATGGTTTTTCCAAAATGTCAGGTTTTTTTTTTTTGGCCAGCTCAGAGCCTCTCCACATGCTGTTTCCTCTGCCAGGAATCCTGTCCCCAGCCCCGACCCCCATTTCCCACCCACTGTCCTGTAATTTGACTGAGTCCTACTTCTCCTTCAAGTCTCAATTTCAATGCAATCTTCTTCAGAGAGGCCTTTCCTGACCTCCTATTTCATAGGAGTAGAACCCCTGCCCACTGACACATTCTGACACAGTCTTATTGAGCCCTGTACTTGTTTTTTGTAGTGCTTATTACAATATGGAATTACTTGCTTGTGATATCTATGTTTCCCATTGTACTGTAGGTTACATAAGATGCAGGGACCAAGTGTGTCTTGTTTTATCACCATATAGTCAGTGCCCAGCACAGAACCTGCTGATATTTAACATATATTGAATTAATCAATTAATTAATTAAATATGAGTGAATGAAGGCAAAGAAAGGAGAGTACAGGTAGAAACAAAATAGATGTCTGGAATATCTATATGACGAAAAGGGTGACTTAGTATTTGGAAGCAAGGCAAATACCCTGTAACTGGAAGTGGGGAACAGGGTAATGACTTGGCTTCAAGAATTTCTGGTTTCTAGAACTAAGGCATCAGGTCTTAGTGTAAATGTTATCAAAACAAATTTGATGCCCAGTTCACTAAACATTGAATTAGAATTTTAAGTTCTTACTAAAGACATTATTGGTCTCAGAGTCCAAAGGTAATTGTGGTGGGAGGCAAAGGCCACGTGGCTACAGTCTTGGAGAAGGAAGAGTATCTAGCAGGTTGTTCTTTCTCTGAACACTGCTTGGCCATCTCCTCTCTAGAAAGCTTTTTTGGATAGTTTATCCTTCCATTGTGCTTGGGCTAAGCTCCCCTCCATGATGCTTTTCTAAAGTCTTCTGGTTTCTTTTGGATTTTGTATTTTTTGTATCTCTCTCTCCCCTCTATTGCTCTCTCTCTCTCTCGTACACTTGTCAAAGCAGCTCTACTCAGTTTTACATCTCTAGTGTTTAGTGAAATGCCTATATATAAAACAAACAGTGAACTCTTCCCTATTCAATTTTTTTTTCTTTTGGAGACAGAGTCTCACTCTGTCACCCAGGCTAGAGTGCAGTGACATGATCTCAGCTCACTGAAACCTCTGCTTCACAGGTTCTGGTGATTCTCATGTCTCAGTCTCCTGAGTAGCTGGGATTACAGGCGTGTGCAACCATGCCCAGCTAATTTTTTATATTTTTAGTAGAGATGGGATTTTTACCATGTTGGCTAGGCTGGTCTTGAACTCCTGACCTCAGGTGATCTGCTTGCCTCAGCCTCCCAAAGCGCTAGGATTACAGGTGTGAGCCACTGCACCCAGCTCCGTTTTCAATTTCTATTGCATTTATAGTTAGAGGCAGCCTGATCTCATTGTTTTATCCTTTTTGCTTTGTCTTTCTGATCAGATTATAAGCTCCTCGGGAGCAGGGTGGATTATATGTAACCTATCTTTGTGTGTTCCACCTTACCTAGGAAAGCATCCAAATAGAAGATACGTTTCATCAATATCTGTTTACCATTTACTTGATTGATTGGTCGATTGACTTCAAAGGTTCAATGGACCAGTAGACAGACAAGAACAGGGATATTGACATGATCACTCTTTCCTGGGTATGCATGGCAGACATCAATCACTGATTCCTTGTCAACATTGGAGTTACCACCAATCCATCCGAGTTGTCATACAAGATGAAAGCAAGTTGACTTGTCTAGATTAAAATCTTGGTCAGCAGAGGGCCTGACTTCATATTTGTGCTTTGGACCTAACCTCCATGTGGATTCGGGTTAGGCAAGAAACCATTTTAATAGTTCAGTTTTCATTTAGGAAACTGGAAAAAAAAAAAAACTGTGTGTCTCACATATTGTGTTGAAGATCAGTAAGATGAGACATTAAAAAAAGTGTTTGCATAGGTGTTTTCCTTTCAAATGAAGTCAGAGAGAAAGAATAGGAATGAGAGAATGAATGAGGCCAATCTGAGGCTAAAAATGAGGAATCTTCTCAAACTGAGCTTCTGTAATAACAGTAGTTAATATTTCACTAAACACTGTTCTAACTGCTTTAATGTATCATTTCATCCTCACAACACCCTTGTGACCAGGGTACCACTATCATCCCCAACATGAATGAGCAGCCTGAGACCCAGAGAGGTTAGGTAACTCGCCAAAATCACGTACTAGTAAACGGTGTATCAGGCCGGATCCCAACAGGGGACAGATGGCACGCTTGTATTTGTCTGATTTGAGGAAACCTTAAACCCAAAGATCCAGGAAGTAGATATGGCTGTGTGGATAGGGTCATCTACAAAAGACAGAGATCTTTAGATAAGGAATATAGCTGGCCCAAGGTCACTCCACAGGGAGAGGAGTAGGAGTATCAGACCTCACTCTCCTTTCTTCCTGTCTCCTGCCGTTGCTCCCCACTGGGAGGCAGGAAGGTAAGGAAGCCAGCTGATGTGATTCGTACAGGCCAATGCCTCAGGACACAGAACAGTGTGATTAAGGTAGGTCTTGGGGTAAGTAGCAGTGGAACAGGGATTTGAACTTAATCTGGTTTTGGGACAGATGCTCTTAACAATTACATATCTGCCTCTCTAAGTACAAAGTGCTTAGGTAGAGCTGGCCCAATTTAATGAAGAGCTGAATGGTCAGCAAGGGGTTACTGTTTTTCCTGCACTCCTTAAAAGCACAGTAAGTGGATGCTGGTATACATGTATCTCTATAAAGGGAGAGCTAAGGACAATTTGTTAATGGCCTGATTTAGATTAACTTGCTCAGTACCTTTGAGAGGTGGTAGAGAGGTCTCCTTTTTATTTTGTTACCTCTTGTAGCTAATTATGTTTCTCAGCATAGTCTGAGCCATGCAGCTGCTGGAGATGACTCTCCAGGTAACTTCAGCATCATACTCTGGGGCCAGACTGCACTTGACTATGCTGCCTTCTCACATTCTGTCCTATCTCCACAGTACTGAAAGTACATTCATTTTTGACACTTAATTCCGTTTCCACTCCAAAGCACTAGTGAGACGAAGTGCCCCACTCACTTCTGGAAGATGACTTTCTTCTTTCCAAATGGAGCTTCAGGAATGTATGGGAAAAGAGGCAGCCTGTGCATTTACATGTATCCGTGCTCCCAGGCTGATTCACACAAAGCATCAGCAACCTGCATAAATTTAGCCTATGAGGGCGATCGTGACATTTGTGAGAGTGATGACTGATTTCAATATGCAAGTATTTATTGGGTTCCTACAATGGGCAAACATTGGGGCTATAGTGAGGAACACAACAGATGTAGTCTTATCATACTTTTGGAATTTTACTTTTAAAAGTACAAATTGCAATTTGAGATTGAAAGATATGTCTTTTCTTCCCTTAGGGAATATAAGAGAGGACAAAGAATTGAGCTTAAAAGAAAATCATAGATGTAAGAGACATAAAAAACCATATTGCATAATAGCCTTTTTAGTAACCGTTACTTAAAACCTGACGGTGAAATGTGCATATATACCATATGGCATGTGTGCATTATGCTTTTATCATATTACTTGAATGTACACTTAGCTGCATCCCATTTTAATGAAAGGGATTTCTTGCTTCTTTATATTCATAGAATTACCCCAGATTCAACTACACTTAGCTGCATCCCATTTTAATGAAAGGGATTTCTTGCTTTCTTTATACTCACAGAATTCCCTCAGATTCAACTAGAAGAGATAATAATAGCAACAATAATAGTAATTTACTCCATTAAGGATGACCACTTTATGCTAAGTTCCAAACAACTCTCACTACTTGACAGTAGATTTTGGACTCTACTCAAGACCTTCCAGTTTTTCAAAGAATGAGAAGAACATTCTGTAGAAGCACAAAACTTTGAAGATTCTCTAGGAATTAATATAAATCCAAATGTGGTTCTGTGACCAAATGTCAGTATCATCTAGAAAATCCAATAAATAGCTATAGAGTACTAACTGTCTGAGAGGCAGGCAGCCAGGAAAAAACATGGGGTTAAGAGTACAGGCTCTGAGAGAATAATTATGTTTTGGGAACTATAGTATGTCTGTTATTAGATTCTAGTCTCATCAGTTGTTTTTTAAGTTTTTTCTGAATTTAGACTAACTCTGCTTATTCTTGTGAAACCACCAGTGATCTCTGGCTGCTGCTCAGAAGAAACAAAAGGGATAAAAGTCTGAGTCAATATTCTAATTTTGGCCACATATTGGAATCAGATAGCGGTCCCATATCAGCTTGGTTCCATCAGTTGCCCCGTTCATGGAAAGCCTTCTTATTTAGTTTACTTGGGATAATTTTGCTTAACTGTCATGGGATATATTGTTGTAGTACTCTTTGTGTAGAAATGCAGGATAAGGGCTGGGCGTGGTGGCTCACGCCTGTAATCCCAGGACTTTGGGAGGCCAAGGTGGGCAGATCACAAGGTCAAGAGATCAAGATCATCCTGGCCAACATGGTGAAACCCCATCTCTACTAAAAATACAAAAATGCTGGGCATGGTGGTGCGTGCCTGTAGTCCCAGCTACTTGGGAGGCTGAGGCACGGTTCGCTTGAAGCTGGGAGGCAGAGGTTGCAGTGAGCCAAGATTGCACCACTGCACTCCAGCCTGGGGACAGAGTGAGACTCCATCTCAAAAAAAAAAAAAAAAGTAAAAAAAAAAGAAATGCAAGATAAGTTTATTGAATGTTTTCTTAAATTGAGCACTTATTAATCTTCCAAATATCACCTTTTGTTGAAGCTCAAGATTTGTGAGTGGCCCTCAACATACTGATGCCTTCTGACTAGGCTCCTCTCTACCCTGAATATAAAAGACCTTCATAGTTAGGCAGGGATATCATATCATCGTCCCTATTCAGCCTGAAGAAGTTACAGAAGATGGATCTTCGTCCCTCTGCAACCCTTAGGATTAAGGGTTCTCTTATGAAAGGAAAGGGGAAATTGTCAGAGGCTTTTAAACCAGAGTGACTCTATCTTGTATAGAGGCTGGATAAAATGAGGCTGAGACCTACTAGGCTGCATTCCCAGGAGGTTAGAGCATTCTTAGTCACAGGATGAGATAGGAGGTCAGCGCTAGATACAACTCATAAAGACCTTGCTGATAAAGCAGGTTGCAGTGAAGAAGCTGGCCAAAACCCACCAAAAGCAAGATGGCGACAAGAGTGACCTCTAGTTGTCCTCACTGCTCATTATACACTAATTATAATGTATTAGCATGCTAAAAGGCATTCCCACCAGTGCCATGACAGTTTACAAATGGCATGGCAATGTCAGGAAGTTATCCTATATGATCTAAAAAGGGGAGGAAGTTTCACCTCTGGAAAGTGTTCACCCTTTTCCTGGAAAAATCATGAATAACTCACTCCTTGTTTAGCATATAATAAAGAAATAACCATAAAAATGGGCAACCAGCAGCCCATGCTACTGCTCTGCCTATGAAATAGCCATTCTTTTATTCCTTCACTTTCTTAATAAACTTGCTTTCACTTAAAAAAAAAAAAAAAAGTACAAGCTCTGAAATCAGACATGTGAAAGAAAACCTTAGGCAAATAGTTTAATTTCCAAAGTCTTAGTGTCCTTCTCTTTAAATGGAGATACTACCTCTTTCAAAAGGCAATTGTGGTGGCTGGGCACGGTGGCTCAAGCCTGTAATCCCAGCACTTTGGGAGGCCGAGACAGGCGATCACGAGGTCAGGAGATGGAGACCATCCTGGCTAACACGGTGAAACCCCGTCTCTACTAAATACAAAAAACTAGCCGGGCGAGGTGGCGGGCGCCTGTAGTCCCAGCTGCTCGGGAGGCTGAGGCTGAGGCAGGAGAATGGCGTGAACCCAGGAGGCGGAGCTTGCAGTGAGCTGAGATCCGGCCACTGCACTCCAGCCTGGGCGACAGAGCGAGACTCTGTCTCAAAAAAAAAAAAAAAAAAAAAAAAGGCAATTGTGATGATCAAGTGGTACTCTGGGATATTGGGGTTAACCCTGTCCAAGGACTGCTTTGTTGGACACTGTCAATAGAGACAGAATGTGTAAATTTAGCAGTATTTTCAAGGAAAAAGCATAAAGGAACAATTCAGATGGTAGCCAATGGGTGAAAGAAGATAAAATATTCAGAGAAATTACCTAAGATACAGTGTAGCTGCTATAGCTTTGATTTATGGCTAACATCCAAGGACAGAGATGGGCAGGAAGCTGATAAACAGAGGCTATGACCTGCTGTAGGCAATAATGTAGGCCCCTGAGAATGGGCCAGCCAAATTGGACATGCAGCACCAGGAGATTTCTGAGAGTATTTTTCTCTTTCTTTTTCATCTCTTGTCTCCCCAGCCTTACCATGTTCTTGCCCATAGAGCTCAACATATGTTTAGTACATGAAAGGCTGATACCTCTTCTTTGAGAAGTAATTTGTGGACAGGGCCTTCAGAGTGGTGCTTTTCCCTGTGTTAACGGTATCCTCGTGTTCCAGGGTGGTAAGCTGCTTTGGCAATGTGGCAGCCCACTGGCCTCCTGGGACATGCTTCAAGAGTAAACCATTTCACACCATGCTGCCCTGGGAGCTCAGAGCAAACCCTGGCCATCAGATGTGGCCAGTGGAGGGCAGCAGAGGGCTGCAGAGCATGGTCCAATGTCCCTCTGGAGGTCGTGGAACTACCAGGACGTGTATCTGGATGTGAGAGTGCAGGATTGACAGGAAAATGCCCATTGGCAATCAAGAAGAGCCAATAGATTCTTGGGAGAAAGATCTGGCTGTGGAGAAATTGAGGAGCTTGCACCTTGAAAACCCTCAAGTAGATTAGGGAATATCAATGGGAAACTAGAAACTGAGCATGTGGAGTAAGGACCAGCCTAACAACATAGCAATAATACTTCTGCCTTCTGCAGATCACCAGAGGCCAGAGCTGGATGAGATGCCTTCCAGAGGACCTCAAAGAAAGCCTCAATTGCCCTTCTGGCCCTCTATCTAGCTTAGAGAATGCAGTGGCTCTGGGCTCTGGAATAATAATCTCCTCCCCATCCTTCTTCATTTCCCTCCCCACCCAAACCACCCATTTCTGTCTCATCTGTGGTTTTATACTTAACTGTGGAGGCTAGTGCCATACATCAGTGAAAACACAGGTTTTCAGCAGCTACTCAACAGCCTTGCTAGTGGCCAATCTAACCTCAGTTTACTGCCATGGTTAGAAATTAGCAGGTGTTTCTTTCTACTTTTAGCCTCTGTTTTATTGGGTTTGCTTACTGGCTAAAAGAGGTCTTGGGGTTCTTTCTGTGGCTAATTTAAGTCACACATCTTCACACCTAAAGTGGTGTTCCAGCCAAAATATGTTTGCACATATAATAATAAAAATAATCATCTGCCACATGTGAGAAAGAGATAGAAATCTCTCACAATTTGTTTTCCATTTTTTTAACCCCTGTTAGCACCTTTACTGTAGATGTAACAACCAATGGAATCCATCGTTGTGTGTTCCTATTGTTAGCCTTGATGGCTAGATTTGCTGATATTACTGGCATTAGGCTTTGCAAATTATTTCAAGGAAAGATAACATTTGGATGTCCACATTTTTGTTCAAGGTCATTGGCCAATTGTATCTTATCAATGTCTTTATCCTTGTATCATCTACATTTATTACACCTTAAGGAAGCATCATAAATATCCTTATTGGCTAGAGCCTCACTTCCTTGTAAGGTATCTTTTTCAATGACTTATCCTTGCCTTTCTGTTCATAGTTGGTTAGCAACAGATGCAGTTCAATAAATGGATGGGTATGTGCCTATTAGATAATAAGTGCCATCTCCTTCTTTTATCTTAAAATATTTCCATTTCTTCAGCTAAACAATGGAGATGATTACACCACCATATGCTCCCCTCCTTTAACAGATGCTAGTGTGGGGTCATTACCAAAGAAAGGGTTTGAGGACCAGTTCCTCAGCCACTCATCCCAATTGTCTTAAGAATCTCTGTACCCTAGAAGAGATATCGCCCTATGAGGCCCTTCCTATTATATCCAGAATTTAGTGATGTTTTCTCTTATTACCACAATCACATCCGTTGCATTGGTCATATGGTGGCTTAGAGGACGGAATTAGAATTCATCAGTGAGTGGCTGTTACAGGGAAACAAGGACTCAACTTAAAGAGCATTCTCTAAGTAAAGATTGACGGGGCTGCGTAAAGATTGACGGGGCTGATTCACAAGTAGGTGAACTGTAATCCTGGGGGTTTTAGGTAGAGGCGAAGGCCACTTGTCACCACTGGTTCTCTCTGATGGTCAGATCAGATTCTTCGTAAAGTCTTCTATAGTACTTGGGACAAATAATTATTACAGGCTTCTAAAATGGGTTTCTAACAAATTACTGTTACCTGAAAGCTTAGCCAGCAGAATAGTGCAATGCATTTTAAAAACAATATCTAATTTCTTTTTATCAGATGAGGAATAAATTAGCATTCATTGAGCTCCTATGTACCAGGTATTGTGCCAAGCACTTTACATTCTTTAATGCTTGCAACAACCCTGTTAGGCAAGGGTTATTCCTTTCATACCACAGAGCATTTAAGTCAGTTGTTTAAGTTCACATCATAGCAGAACCCAAATCTGTAGCTAGATCTGTCTAAAGGGCTGTCTTTTCAACACACCAGGCCACCTTTCATGAAGAAATAAAGGCTGTACTTAACCAAAGCTCCATTCTCCTGAGTATTACCGTGCATTTTAGTTGCAAATATTTACGATAGTAATACATAATCAAGGAGCACTTTTTTTGTCAATGACTGCAGGGTAAACCTACCTTGGCTTCATTCTATGTTCACCTCAGAGTGTGTGTATAGTCAGTTAGTTTTCACATTGAATGTCAGCAAATGGAGTGGATGTGGTACTCAAAGAAGGCAAAAAATAATTGATCATCTTAGATTTACAAGAGTTGCAAAAATTTTGTAACCAGCTATGCTGTAAGAATAGTGAGTGTGGTCAAATAAGACTAATGAATTCTTCCAAAAGGTAGCAGCTTTTACCCTTTCTATTACCCTGGCTGAGTATCTACTCTTCTCTAGATATAGGATATACACTAGGGAAGCCATTTGAAGACTGATTACAAATGTGGCCATGACAATATGGTTAAGCAATTTCATTAATATGTAGTTTAAAGAACAAAAAGGTCAGTGCCACCCCAAGGAACATGGAGGTAGCATTTTCTAATACTATCTAGAAAGCTGGAGCATATCCAAATAGTTAACCTTTGGGTATTTATTTTCTTTATATGAAAACAGACATAGGCTGGGTGCGGTGGCTCAAGCCTGTAATCCCAGCACTTTGGGAGGCCGAGACGGGTGGATCACGAGGTCAGGAGATCGAGACCATCCTGCCTAACATGGTGAAACCCCGTCTCTACTAAAAAAATACAAAAAACTAGCCGGGCGAGGTGGCGGGCGCCTGTAGTCCCAGCTACTTGGGAGGCTGAGGCAGGAGAATGGCGTGAACCCGGGAGGCGGAGCTTGCAGTGAGCTGAGATCCGGCCACTGCACTCCAGCCTGGGCAACAGAGCGAGACTTCGGCTCAAAAAAAAAAAAAAAAAAAAAAAAAAGAAAACAGACATCGACACTTGTTTTGTATTCATTTGTCTTTCAGGTTAGTTATTGCCATTTGCTTTGAACGTGCATAGAGGGATTTTTCAGAAGCAGCATCTGAGCTGTAACAAGGAATCTTATCTGGCAATCTTCCCTGATCTGTCACTGAAGGCTAATCTCACTACAGGAACACTGTCATACATCATAAAGATATATACCTTTTCCAGGCATTTTAAAACATATTTATCTTTCCTTTGTTTTACAAATACTGACTGTCTACAACTGTTGGTTTTAATAATATTACCAGCAAACAGTTAATTGCACTTGCTATGTGCATGGCATGGTTCTAAGAGCTTTTTAATCTCACAACAACTGAGATGAATCTCATTTTCCAGAAGTGGAAATTATATAAAGCTTAATTTTTTTTCTTAATAGAATAGGAAAAAGTAAGATTAATCAAAATCCCTGTAAGCCTTAAGGTTGATATTTAATTTAAAACAAAACAAAAACAGTTTCAAAAAAGTACATTCCCAAAGTTATTTGTAGAGTCATATTTATTGTTCACTTTAATGTTTAGTCATGGCTAAAGATTTCTGTAGCTAATCAGAATCGGTCGAGCCACTACATTTATTATGAAATAAATGACATCCCTATGAAAAATACTCTATTCTAAATATGACCCAGGGCAAACTCTGAATTAGAGCTGATGCATTTTGTATGCTACTGTACTTCCATCTTCATTAACACCTAGCCAGTCTTTCTTCTAACACCTAGTTAGCAAGTGGTTACTGTCAAAGACTGCTGTGTTTCAGTTCTGTCCAGAGGAGCTAGATCTGTATTTGTCTACATCTGTTTTCAGAATTGCAAATAGTAACTTTTAATATAAATAGCTTGTCTTAAGTACGATGTTTCAGGGCCTCATAAAAGCACTCTTCCCTTAGACCTGAATGTAACATCTGTATGATAGATTCACCTGGGCTTGTGCCAAGGAATTAGTGTTTCTGAAACTTCTCAAGGTCTTTGTTATAGATGGTTCTCCCTGTAAGCCTATCAATATATCTCTATATTTTCAAAATCCTAAATAATGTTCTGTGCTCTAAAATTGATACCAAACACAAAAAATCTGAAAGTCCTCCCAAATTAGGAATACTGAATAGCTCTACCTATAAGTTAGTCCCAAGGTCTTCAAGACACTAAGAAGTAGAATATCCTTATGGTTAGGTCTCCAAGCTTGGAAATCAGATGGCCCGAGTCTGATCTGGCCTGTACAGGCAACTGTGGGTTACCACAAATGTAATGTGTCCAGTGATAGATGGGTGCTCATTGGATAGTGGGGACCCCATGGAGAGGGGATGTTGGGGTGATCAGACCCAACACCAGGTCGTGGGGGCGACACAGTCTGGCAGAGTCAAAGGATTGAGAAAAAGACAGTTTGAGAAGTAAAGTGGGACCAGGGAGCCATCGCGATTGTGAAGGCTGTGAAGGCCCTGAGCTCTGGGAGCCCACGCCATTTATTGGTAATCCAACAAGAAACAGGTGGTGAGGATGTGGAGGTTGAAAGGGCACGTTGCATTAAGCACCAGATTTACAACTGTGATGGTTTAGCATTTGCTCTGCTACTTCAGATAATGGAGAGCAGGTTCTTTTAGCTCAAGATACAATCAATCCTGGGAGAGCAAGGAGCAAGGAGCCAGCAAGTCTAGACACATTCCAGAGCCACAAGCCCTGGATTCTATCCAAGCCACGAGGGGTTTTATGCTCTGGGCTTAGATTATGGTGTGTCAGGGTAGCCTTCCACCCTTTAGCACAGAACTTGGTATTCCAAAGGCCACAAGGGGTTTTAGACCCTGGACCTCAGACATGTTCCAAGACTCTTTTACATTATGTCAGACATACAAGCCCTGCCTCAGCTTCTCCAAACACTCAGCTTTACCCAACATGCCACCCTTCTCTTTTTTGTAAAAGGGAAGGTATCATTATTGCTAGCTATCATTATTACTAGCATAAAAGATGGCCTCTTTTAATTGAGCAAGGCAATTGCAGGCTGTGTAGCCTTTAATTGCCGGTTAGTGATCAAGCTTCATTCTTCTTAGCCCTTATTCAAACTGGAGTCGCTCTGCTTTGAATACTTTCCACATATCTCCCCTTTCCCTTTACAAGAGGACCCTTAATCCTAGGGGTTGTAGAAGGATGAAGGTCCATCTTCTGTAACTTCTTCATGCTGAATAGGGGTGATGATACTCCTGCCTATTAGGGTCTCTTGTATTCAGGGTAGAGGAGCTCAGTCAGAAAGCATTGGTCCATTAAGCATCTGTAGGTAAAACCCTGGCGCTCCAGCAGTTTTTCAGCTTCCTGTGCGGTTTTCTCGATCTGTCCCTATGTTATGGGGGTTGCACCCACACAGTTCGTTCATCTCCTGCAAAAACACAGCATACCCTCACCCCCACATTAGTAAATCTACTGAAACAGAAGCAAAAACTTTCTTGGCTGTAGCCAGCAGGCCACTGATAATATTAGAGAAACAGGCCCCTTCTAACAAGGCACAGGGAAAGCAAATTGAGGCTTTTCCAACCTTCAATTCGCTCTGTACAGGTGGGTCCACTAGATGCTGTGGCTCATGATAGATCTTCAGATGTTTGGCGGGCACCCACACAGGCACCTGATCGTCACCTGGAGAGACACAAGCAAATCCTCTCCCCCATATAATTATCTTTCCTTTTTCCCCGCTCTTTGTATGTAACCATATTTTTTTCCTAAGGCCTGAGGCATTAAGACGAATTAAAGAATGGAATGCTTGTGCATCAGCAAAGACCACAGAAACCAATGCATCTGCCCTTTGATTAAGTTTAGTTAAAGGACCAAAAGGTCCTGTTGGAGAGAAAAGAAAGAGCATTTTTATCCTTACCTCCCTCCCCTCTATTTCTTTTATATTTGCCCTTTGAGCCATAACAAATTTCCATAATTCTGAGTGTTCTTGTCTGTCCCTGCAAATCTCTGCTAGTCTTTGCTAGTCTCTACTTTTGTACCTCTTTAGGTCACTGACCTTATATTGCTAGTCTTCCTCTATCCCTGTCTGTCCCTGTGGTACCTGTTAGTTCCTGTAAGTCCCTATCTCTACTTATCTCTACTTTACCTACTTGTCTCAACTTATCTCTACTTACCTACTTGTCTCAACTTATCTCTACTTACTACTTACCTACTTGTCTCTATGTACCTACTTGTCTCAACTTATCTCTACTTACTACTTGCCTACTTGTCTCAACTTATCCCTACTTGTCTCTACTTACCTACTTGTCTCTACTTGTCTCTACTTACCTACTTGTCTCAACTTATCTCTACTTACCTACTTATCTCAACTTATCTCTACTTGTCTCTACTTACCTACTTGTCTCAACTTATCTCTACTTACCTACTTATCTCAACTTATCTCTACTTGTCTCTACTTACCTACTTGTCTCAACTTATCTCTACTTGTCTCTACTTACCTACTTGTCTCAACTTATCTCTACTTACCTACTTATCTCAACTTATCTCTACTTGTCTCTACTTACCTACTTATCTCAACTTATCTCTATTGTCTCTACTTACCTACTTGTCTCAACTTATCTCTACTTACCTATTTGTCTCAACTTATCTCTACTTGTCTCTACTTACCTACTTATCTCAACTTATCTCTACTTGTCTCTACTTACCTACTTGTCTCAACTTATCTCTACTTACCTATTTGTCTCAACTTATCTCTACTTGTCTCTACTTACCTGTTTGTCTCTACTTGTCTGCACTTACCTACTTGTCTCTACTTACCTACTTGTCTCTACTTACTTATCTCTACTTACTTTTATCTCTACATCTTTCCTGGAAACCTTTTTATGACCCTGGGTAGAGCTCAGAAATCCACCCTTTAAGCTTCAGCAAGAGACAAAACAGGGACCCTGGACCCAGCACCAGATTGAAGGGAACAGGAAGTGCTCTCCCCTCCCCAAAGCAGGAAAACCAGAGTTAGGCCCTTGCAAATTTCTGCTCCACATCCGTGTCATCCTCAATTTCCTGGAATAAATTGTTGATCATGACAATTCACATATTTAGCAAAACAATGACCATTGTAACATTATAGACTCCATAAAGAACGTAACCAATTTGTGGTTATAATTGATGACCACTGATTTCACTTCAGAAAGTTCAAATCTAGCCCAGAACAGTGTCTTAAAACTCAGTTGCAAAGGCTTCATTTTGTTTTGCACCAACGTAGTAGGCGTAGAGGTTGAACATTCCCATCATAAAGGCCACAAACACCACGGTGAACATATTCAGCCCATATCATGCCTGTGTGCTCATTAAATCTGTTTTTCTCTAGCAGAGGCAGGTTAACCATGAAACTGAAGCTTCAAGATGACTTTACTTGTCCTATGCAAAGCAGCCTGTGATTTATTTTTTCTGGGAACTACTGCCAACCAGGCCTGTGTGTCAGTCTGTAAGCATCCAACAGCAGGTCTACTGTACAAATAGGTCTTTTGTCAGACACTTGATTAACCCAATATACAGCCTTTCCTGTTGGACTAGTACTACCAAAGCCTCCTATTCTTTTCACTGTGCTGCTTTATGTCAACAACTGAGCAATTCTTTCTCCTAGGGAAGCAGACCACGGAGTTGAGGAACTAATAACAAATTGAATTTCTCTGGTATAATCAGAACCAATTATTCCTGTATGCACAGTGATACCCTTCAAATTTAGAACAGACCTTCCAAGCAATAGACCAACTGTTCCTGAGGGCCAGGGTCCTCTAACTCCCGTAGGGACCTTTTTTGGTGGCTCTCCAGGAAGTAAGGAAACGGGAATTGTGCTGCAGAGGTCCATGGCCGCACTGCCCGCTGTGGCGGGAGACAGTTGTTGCCGTTTGCAAGGGCATTGGCTGTGCTGGATATGCCTCCGTTTATTGAGGTGCTCTCTGAATAAACAAGCCTCAGATTCCACTGGCTCTTAGTACTACCAATTGCTCCAGGTTTTAATGTTGCAACTACAGGAGTGGTAAGTTTTATAGCTAATTCTTTTTCTCTCCCATTAAGGAGAGAAAGAGGAGGTGGCCATTCACTTAATTCAGCAGGTGGAGCCACAAGGGGTTTTAGACCTTGGACCCTGGACATGTTCCAAGACTCTTTTACATTATGTCAGACATGCAAGCCCTGCCTCAGCTTCTACCAATACTCAGCTTTTCCCAACAAGGGGTGGGGTAAGTGAGGAGAATGAAAGCAAGTAGACAGAGGGTCATTTCAAGAGGATGAGGGATGAGAAATAGAGAAAGAGAGTAGGAGAATTAAATCCATCAGATATAGGGTTGTGTAGGGGATAATGGGCTGAGGTGCAGGTGAGGATGAAGGTTAACAGAATTTCTAGAAAAAGTAGTTCAGGAATTTCTCTGGGATATAGAAAACATTAAGAACTTTGGGATATTGAGAGTTTTCTTGGGGAACATGGGCTCTGTGTCTAGAGATATATTTAAGGAAAAACTGGGAGCATAGTATTAAAGAACCAAGGGGTCTGTGGCTTACACTGGAACACAAACCAGAACATCCAGCTGTAGAGAAATTCAAAGGAAGAAAAACTTCACTGGCGTCATGATTCTTCCCAACCTATCTTTATAGATTTTTGTTTAAATTCAGAGAAATTGTTTCTTTAAAAGGATGAGTACTTATTTTTAAAAGTGCATATAAATCATTTTTTCCTTTGAGATATAATAATAATCTTACCTACTCTTGCCAAACTCTTGTATCATTTGAACCAATCTATGGCAGGCAGTTTACTGAGTGCCAAACTCCGTTTCCACTTGCTGTTTTAAAGGCATGGTAGATCTGAACTTTCTTCAAAGCAGCAAATAGATACTGTGTTTGGCACTCAGCCGAGTGCAGGTTTAACATGACAGGAGGGTGACGTTTTTTTCTGTTGATGTGCCCAAGTTAATCTGAGTTATCTCTCCAAATACATAGGTAGGTATTATCAATTTCTCTGCCTAAATCCATGTAATCTGCAGAGTTGACAACGTCTCTGGTGAGAGCTTTGAAAGCAGATGATTTCGTAATACTCTGTCTTTTGAGGGTAATTCACAACATAACCCTCTGTTATGAGGAATAGAGAGGTTAAAACACGGACTCAAGTTAACTCAATCAATAGAGGACTTTGAAACCCCATCTTTTTCCTTTTTCTAATAGTACAAATCCTGTTGTTCTCTCAAAGTTGGTACAAAGCTGATCTATTCCTAGAAGCTAAACCTTACCAACTACACTTAATAATGCCTAATATATCATATATAGATATTATATAATATTAATCCTTCTTATATCTCACAGATCATAGATCTAGATATACATCTGTACTAAAGGTGTTCTAATTACTTTATTGTCTCCCCAGGTAGATTTTGAACTCTATAGGGTAGAGTTCCTTGTCCTCTAATTCTTTAGTGCTCCCATGCCCTCTTGTTCATTATAGAGCACACTGTAGGGGCCCAAGAGATCCTTGTTTAAAATTTAAGACTGCCTATATCAAATGTTGGCAAAGTGATGGAGCAATTGGAACTGTCATTCACCACTGGTGATAATGTGAAATGGTACATCCACCTTAAATAACACTTGAGAAACATTAAAAAAAAAAAAAAAAAAAAAAGTTACCCATGCACCATATGACCCAGCCATTCCATTGCTAGATATTTATCCAGGAGAAATGAAAGCATATGTCTGCACAAAAACTTGTAAACAATTGTTCATAGTAGTTTTATTTGTAACAGCCCAGAACTGCAAACTACCCAAAAACCTATCCACTTACAGGTGAATGGATAAGCAATTTTGGTATATCCACACAATGGAGTACTGCTCAGCAATAGCAATAAAAAAGGGAAAAAAATTCATACAATAACATGGATGAATCTCAAAATAATCATTCTAATTGCAGAAGCTAGACAACAAATAATATATATTAATAGTATTCCATTTATGTAAAATTCTAGGAAGTGCAAACTAATGTATTTTGACAGCAGATAATGTAGTTGCCTGGGGATGAGAAAGCAGAGAGCAGTAGATAAAGGACAATGATGAAACTTTTTGGGGATATGGAAATGCTCATTATCTTGATTATGGTGATGGATTCATGGGTGTATACACAGGTCAAATGTCGTCAAATTTACACTTTAAATATGTTCAGTTTATTTGTCAATTATACCTCATGGAGCTGGGGGAAAAAGCAAAAATAAATTGTATAGAAACTATTCTGCATCTCCCTTTAGTATTCCACTGTCTCTTTTCATGGTGAGAAGCTCCTGCTTTGAGATAATCATGCAGTTGACACTGAGCAGATTGGGGGCATTCAGGTCAGACAGAGCTTGCATGGTCCAAGGTCTGTCACTTTATCAGCTGCATAACCCTAGGAAAGTTACTCAGTGTCCCTACACCTGTTTTCTCTTCTATAAAATGGAACTAATTATATACTTTAGTTCCATTTTATAGAATGGAACTATAAAGTATCCCATTTTATAGAATGGGATACTTTTAAAACTAAATTAGATTAAATGTCTGGCACTTCATAGATGGTAGCTATCACTATTAGATACATCATATTACATATCGTTAAGCACTTATTTTTTATGGGATTGGCACAAATTTACTGACAACTTTCTTAGTTTGATTTTAATTCTTGCTGATTCCCAACCAATTACTAAGAATAAAGCAACTAACAAAGAATGAGCAGACTATGGCTGAAAATATAGATAATACAAAATCACTTCTGGGCACTTATCTTCTTCATTCTCCATCGTTTGTGCCAGGCTGAGTTGGCAACAAATGTAGAAGTGTGTTCAGATGTTCCCAGTAGAGAATAGGATAATCCAGAGAATGTGTATCAGGTGCAAAGAGAGATTTAACAAACTGGTCAAGAAGTACTTGAAAAAGTATGGGTTTGGGTTTTGGTTTTGACAGGTATGGCTTTAAATATGAGCTCAGCCACTTACTACTTACAGAGGAAGTCCTGTACAAGTTATTAAACTTCTATAAACCTGAGTTTATGCATGTATAAAATGTATATAGTGGTACACACATCACAAATTTGTTGTGAGAATAAATAATAATCATGTTAATATTAGAAATAATTTTAAAGATAAATCTGTGCTTAATGGCCTCTACTTCCCTTCTTGTTCTTGATAAAGCCAATTGCATGGTTAATAATGATAATCATGTGATTTAACCTGACCTTGATGGCATTTTTAAAAAATTGCCTATTGTAATGCCCTGGTACAGCATTCTGTAAACTCATTTTGGAATCATGGGTATGTGTGAATGCAGGGAGAAATGAGATTACCTGAACTCCTGAATCCTCTCATTAATATTTCTTTTAAGGGGAGAATACCTGTCATATTTGAAACCTTCTAAGCTCAGGAGGGTAGCTAAAGCAGTATTTTTGTTTAAAAGTAGTGAAGACAGGTGCCAAAACTCAAGCCTCTAATTCCTAAGCAATTCCAAATTCCTTGACCCCAGCTGTGTCTGTTGTTGAGCTCATCAGGTTTAAAGAGGCCACCAGAGGAGGGCTTTTAGGACTCAGAAGTTCTGTTAGGGAAGTAGAAGCTGAAAGTGAGCCAGATGGAGCTGGAATCTAGAGGACTCGTCGTGAGCGGGGAGCCCACTTGGTCAGCTCAGTGAAGGCTCTCCCTCAGACGCCAACATCTACATGTGGATATGGAAGGTTTGCCAACACTCACCTTCTTTTTCTTAGCTAACTTTCCACAGAGTCTGAGAAAGGTACATATTGTAACCTAACTTTTCAAAGGAGGAATTAAGTTCTAGAGAAACAGGTAGTGAAGAACTTTGCTTTGAAAGAAATTGTTAGTAAAGAGTTTAAAACCATGGATTCTGTACTCAGGTTACCTGGGTTCAATTTTTAGCTTTGCCCCTTACTAGCTGTGTGGTCTGGTGCCAGTTACTTAATCTTTCCCTTGGTTTTCCTATCTGTGAAACGGTGATAATAATAGTGTCTGCCTCATAGGGTTGTTCCCAGCACTGATATGAGTTGAAGCAAGATGGTCAGAACAGTATCTGGCTTATAGCAAGTGCTACATTTGTGTTGGTTATTGTTTTTTGAATGTTTACTATAGGAAGTTTCATAAGAAAAGAAGCTATGGTGTATTGGGATTATCTTGGTTTTCCATAACTATATTTGTCTTAGACTATTTGGCTAGTAATGTCTAATGACCTTGTAGTGGTTTTTAAATACAGATAGTTTGGAAACTGAGGGGGCACTGTGCCCTTGTGTCCTCTCATTGAACAACACTATTTCACTGTTGTTCAGTGTTTTCAGCTTAAAGAACATCCTCCTTCCACACTAGGAGGAGGACTATTGTGTGCCTACTGTACGTAAGTTTATCCCTGTAAGAAGGTGAAGAAAATTAGAGCAAAGTAAAATTCAGTGCTAAAAAGAAATAAGCTATTAAGCCATGAAAAGACATGAAGGAAATTAAAGTGCATATTACTAAGTGAAAGAAGCCAATCTGAAGAGCCTAAATATTGTAAGATTTCAACTATATGTCATTCTGGAAAAGCAAAGTTTTGGAGACAATAAGGAGGTCTGTGGTTACCAGGAGTTGGGGATTGGGGAAGAGATGAATAGGCGGAGCACAGATAATTTTGAGGGTGGCGAAATTACTTTGTATGATACCATAATGATGGCTACATGTCATTATCCATATATCCAAACCCAAAGAATGTACAAGTCAAGAATCAACCCTAATGTAATCTATGGACTCTGGATGCTTATAATGTGTCAATGTAAGTTTGTCAGTTGCAACAACGCACCACTCTGGTGGGGGATATTGTTACTGGGGAAGGCTATGCATATGTATGGGCAGCGGGTATATGAGAAATGTCTAAACCTTCTTCTCAATTTTGCTGTAAACCCAAATCTGCTTTTAAAAAAATCTAAGTCTTAATAATAAAAGAATGTACTAGTGAATTCCAGTACTTAAGTTGCTTTTTTCATCCCTTCTTTTTTCCTCAGTCTCTGGAACTTCTCTGTCTTCAATAATTTTAAGCAAGGATTATGGTTGTGTGTTCTCATGTCTAAATTTAGCCACCAGATTCAATCATGCTACAAAGCTGTGCATCTGAATTAGTGTTTAGCTGTGATAGAAATCCCTTGGGAATCAGGTTCCAATTGGGAAACTTAGATAAGCTTGAGTAACAGTCTTAGGAATAAAGTAATTTTTTTCTTTTTCCATATATAGAATTTTCCCCATCAATACCCACTTTGATCCACAAAATTTCCTTTACCACGCATGGTCTGTCTCTCTCATATTGCACATGTTTGAAATTGATCTTATACTTTAATATTATTTTCCTTTTAATAAGCATGGTTCTCAGCTGCTGGGAAGAATATAGGCCTAATTATTTCCCACTGATTTTATGTCCATTATGAAAGAAAATTTGCTGTACTTATTAAAGCATTATAATTTGTAGTAACATGAGAACGCAGGAAAGTGAACCGGTTGAATTTGGCCTCCAATATCAGATGGAACTAAATCTGAATTCTAGCATCACCATCTGAAACCTTTTGTCATTTGATAAATTATTTAACTTAAGCTCCAATCACTTTATCTGTAAAAATAAATAATTGGATCTACTAAACATGATATTTACATGGCTAGTTTTAGGCGATCATAATTAAATGATATGACATATACAGGTGCTTAGTCTTTTGCCTGGCATCAAGTGAGCACTCAGTAAAGAGTAAGTAACACTCTATCACTGTTTTACAACGTTTTCAGCTTAAAGAACATCCTCCTTCGACACCAGAAGGAGGATGACTATTGTATGCCTACTATACTTGAGTTTATCCCTGTAGGAAAGTGAAGAAAACTAGAACAAAGTAAAAACACACTTAAGCCATATAGCCATAAGGCACTTATAGGCTTAGACAACCTGGATGCAAGTCCCAGCTCCACTCCTTACTACTACTCTGTGAGTTTTTGGCAAGCTGCTTAACCTTGCTGTGCTTCATTTTCTCCATTTACAAAATTGGATCCGTAATACCATCTATTGGGTAGTTGTGAGAATTAAGTAAGGTGATATACACAAGGCACTTGGCACATAGAACTGGCTCATGGAAAGCATTCAAATATTTGAATCACTAATATTCAAGGATAGTTGAAGAAATCACAGATTGTTAACAGCCTAACTAAACTGAAGTTTAGGTTTGGAGTTCTAGGAAGTGTTCAGGAGTTTTGTTCTACTGTATAAAGATGAAGTTGGCATCCGCTAATAGTCTCTGCCAGCCTTCAAGCCAAACTGACTATATCTTTGTATTAAGCCGTTACTGACTGCTTAAGAATTATAGAAAATATGAAAGTTTAACACTTAAGGAATTGTCTATTTAAAGAGACAAGCCTAAGTCATAGAAAGTAATTTGAGGAGAGCATCAGATAATACAGTCCAAGTACTAAATGATATATTGTGGTAAGAACAGGAAATATATATATATATTTTGAGACCATTCCTTGCTCTGTCACCCAGGCTGGAGTGCAGTGGTGTGATCTGGGCTCACTGCAACCTCTGCTTCCTGGGCTCAAGTGATCCTCCCACCTCAGCCTCCCAAGTAGCTTGAACTACAGGTGTGCACCACCATGCCTGGCTAAATTTTTTATTTTTTTGTAGAGACAGTGTTTTGCCACATTGCCCAAGCTGGTCTCAAACTCCTGAGCTCAAATGATTTGCCCACCTTAGCCTCCCAGAGTGCCGGGATTACAGGCTTGAGCCGCCGCACATGGCCAGAACAGGAAAAATTGAAAGATGAACTTCAATTGTTCAGTGTATGGCAAATAACTAAAAGAGTTTGGAAGGTGGTAGAGATGGATTCCAATTCTAGACCAGCGGAACAGCAAGAGCAAATGGGTGGGACACGGTGGAACTGGGCCTGGTATTTGTGGAGGGGAGCAGCAGATGAATGATAAACCTTGGGAGAATCAGAGGATATCTGTGGACAAATAGTGGAAAGTGAGGCTGGGTATGGCTTTTGAGGCAACAGAGGACCTGTAAAGAGTCGAGCTTCCCCATTTTACAGATGAGGTGTAGAGGCATGAAGAACTATTTTTCTGTGTCATTATTAATTGGAGTCAGAGCTGGTGTTAGGCCCACCCTATTAGTCCTGACTCCCTGGCTAGTGAACTTGCAACTGCATCACTGTGTGGGATTAGAGATTACAAAGAACCTGGACTGGGGAAATTAGCTTGATGCTATCCCCATGCTCATTTTTTCTAATTTTGTAGATTAATCGCTGCCCTTTTTCTATCCACACCATATTCCCTAAAGCGAAAAAAGCAAATGTTACTTCATAGGCCACTCAAAGGCCTTATCTAAATCCCCATTTGGGAACACTCAACCCCAAACAAGCTATTTGTTTATTGGAGTGATGGCTTAGAATCAGTTTGATTCCCTGGCAACGTGTTTTCCATTGTATCACATCACTTGCACTTGTTTACTGTGATTTCAAACTCCTCTCTTAATGGTCTCCTTACTTCTATCCCTACCAGGCTAGATGGCCCAGTTTTGTTTTGTTTGGTTTTCCTACGGTGTTTTTTTTCTCTCACTTTTACCAACTACCTGAAGATCAATGACACATTATCCTCTTCCACTTAAGTGGGGCTCTCAGGATTGCTCTCCCTGTGGCTCCGTAAGATCTGCTGGTTTGGAGTTTATATTCTGTCGAGTTGTGTTCCTGAATCATGTGGGTCATTAGAGTAGAAAGACGTTTCCCTTCTACTCTGAGTTACCTCCGGCTTAAAGGTTGCAGATCTTATTGCTGTGGGAGTCCTTTCTTGATAAAAGCTGGAGACTCACCTCCTCGGAGATCCCTGTTTGCTACTGCATTCTTGTACATTTTCACCTTTACATTTTTCAGTTTTCCCTTCCTGCCTCTGTCTGCCCAGCAGGCTCTCAACGAAGAAAGGAGCAGCAGGAGAGTCAGGTCAATCCTGCCCATCAGCACACCCGAGGTTTATTTTAGATGGCTGTGCTGGGAAGAGGAGGCAGGTCAGAAACTGTAGACAACATGCAAAAGCAGATAGTGTCTTCTGTGATTGAAATTACAGGGATTTAGGAAAGTTTCTCCGATATGATTTTTTTCCCCCTCATTAGCTTTAATCTTTCTCCTTCACCTCTGAGTAGGTGTTAATTACTTAGGAGTTCTTACCTCACCTCCTCCTCCTCTTCTTCCCTCCTTTAGTGGAAGGTAAATAGGAATTAGTGGGGAATAATTATTTCATCTTCTCTTTCACAGTTTATTACCAGCCCACTTCCCTCTAGAATCTGATATACTGCTTGCATGTTGCAAATTGCTCCAGAGTGCCTGAAAGAAACATATAATGTCCATATGAATAGCTTATGTGGTCAGTATTAAGAGTTGAGGGAGTAAATACATGTGTACACCAAATCGGAGATCTGTTTCACTGGATATATTTAAATTGGGGGACTAAAGGCTTGTAGATTCTCTTTTGCTGGTCCTATTTGATGCCATTTAACACATGATTTGTATGACAATGTCCTTTTTTCCTCTGACTTTAAGCTGCATTTATCACCTTAGTGAAGCTTCCAATTTCTCTACCTTTACTTGTTACTATTGAATCTTTTACTCATAAATCCCTTACTTTCTATTCAATTTTTGGTTAATAAGGTCAGCATATGCTTATTTATGAATTGTATTTATTCTGTGTGTTTACTTTTAAGAACTTTGTACTTTTACGTGTAGAAGTATGTTGTGTTACTATGAGTCATACTAGCATGGTGAGGGCTTGAACGTGGTTACCTGACTTGCAGCATCTGGCTCTTCTGACTTATAGTCAAGGTGATCTTCTTGGGGTAGAGTGATGGGTACCTGAAGCTGGGTAGGGGAGTGGGGGCAGTGGACAGGGGTGAGAGATGTGGGAATGGTTAATGGGTCTAAAAATATAGTTACAGAGAATGAATAAGATCAGGTATTTGTTAGTGCAACAGAGTGATTATTTTATAAATCACTGTACATTCTAAAATATAATTGTACATTTTTAAATGGCTAAAAGTATAATTGGAGTGATTGTAACTTAAAAAATGATAAATGCTTAAGGTGATGGATACCCCATTTACCTGCATGTGGTTATTACATGTTGTATGCTTGTTTCAAAATATCTTATACCCTGTACATATGTAGACATACTATGTACCCATAAAAATTAAAAATGAAAAAGATGTGCTCTTCACTGAGCCTGTTCCTTAAGTCTGAAGGGCTGTCAGAGAGGTGATGTTCTTTGGCAGACTGAGGGGCAGTTCTGGAGAGAAGGAAGCACATTGGGCTTGGAAATATGTAAAGGAAAGAGAAGCAACTGACAAGGAGAGGCACCATGCTGGTTTTCGCTGCCAGGTGAGAAAGGAAGTCAGGAAGAAGAAGAGCACAGGTCACAAGGAATGGAAGTTGGAGGGACAAGGAATATATAGTTGGGTAGGAATTGATGGAAGAAGGTAAGATTAAAGCAGGAGAATATCAAGTATAATAAGGGACACTGATAGCCCATACTTTGCTTTGGGCAAATTAGAAAAGGATGCCAGTCCCTTTGGGTGGAGGTGATCCTGTGTTGGGGTGTACAGCTTTGTGAGCAGAGAGCAGGCTGCTTTTTAGCTTTCATTTGCCTCCTTAGCTGGGTGTCCTTGTGCAAGGCACAGCCTGCATACTGTACATGCAGCCTGGGGTGAACTGCCCAAGAATATCCTCTAAAGAGCAGTGTATAGTTTCTAGTATGTGTTAACACTAGAAAAGAACTGGAGGCTAAAATGTAATGAAGAAAATAGCTAGACTCTGAAATAGTCATAATGTTTCTTTCCATAATGTATTAGGCTTTACAGATTTCCTAAACATCCATGCCTCATTTGATTCCCCAAATAGCCCTGAGTGTACTGTTATCCCCACTGTGTGAATGAATAGACAGGTTCAAGTTATCAAGTTATTCACAAGTAATAAGTAAGTGGCAGAGGCAGGATTTAAATCCAGATCCTCTGACTAAAATCCTGAGCTTTTCTGCTGCACCAGGCTACCTACGCAGCACAGAGAGAGCATAGATGAGGCTGTGTGTGTGAATTATCATTATTACCCCTCATGCATGCGGGTAATTAAGTTATGCACATCCAGTCATTAAGACAACTCTGTCATTTTGTACCATCCTGTCTATCCCAGTATTATTTTCCATAATATGGTAAGTAGGCTGTGGGTCAATACACATCAGAGTTCTTGCTACTGAGGTGATTTCAAGAAATGAATTCCTGTGCCGCAATTTCCCCATTTCTAAACTAAGGTCAGTATTATCTACCTCATAACTCACTGGGTTGTTAAAAGTCATAGTCATATTTCTGAATGTTAACATTTATAAGACAGGCTATATTTCACTTACTGCTGTATCCCAAAGACTAGCGTAGTACCTGGCACAAACAGGTGTTTTGTATCTATCTGGCTGCCTGCCTGTCTATTGAAAGAATTAATGAATTTGAAGGTTTACTGCATGCTGGGTGCTGTACTAAATGCTTTACAAATATTATTTATTTCCCATCACAGAGATGCAGGATAGTTATAACAACCTCCATTTCACAAGTAAGGAAATCAAGATACAAGATTGGTCCCAAAGCTTATGCTCTTAGCTACCAGAATTATTAAATTTGAACCCCAGCCCTGGCTCTCACTAGCTGTGTGACCTCTGTTGAGTTACTTCACTCATTAGCACCAGGCACTCTGATATGTGCCACATCTGTTGCCTGCTTTAATGCTCACAAAGTGCCTGTGAAGCAGGCATTATCACCCTCCAGTGACAGAGGATGACTAAGGCTCAGAGAAGATAATACTTTACCTAGGATGATAAAGCTAAAAAGTGGCAGAACAAGGATTTGAGCCTATGTATTTATTTCTATTTCAAATTTCATGATTTTCCCCAGGGTTTGGTAGGATTAAAGTTGACTGTTTATGAACTGTGACCACTTCTGTGTGGCGATCCTACCACTGGGATGTAGTTGTCTTTTCATATTAAGGGAAGGGGTCTCCAGCAACTGTTTTTATCATTAGAACTCCTTTTAATTATTCACTTAATGTTTTCTAAGTATCATTTTTTCATGTTTAAGTATCATGTTTAATGACACCAGTGTCTTCAAAGGGTGAAGAAATACAGATTATTTCACAACAAATAGATGAAAAAAAATCTACCAATTGCAAAATTAATTATTTTGCCATGAGGCCTCTTGGGATGAATACATTATAAAGAGAGAAGTGTGTTCGCCGCCATATGGAATGTTAGTCACTTTGGCTGTGCCTCTACATCCTTGGAAAGAAGCCAGTGGCATTGTCTCCCATGCGGTGAGACCTGTGAGAGTGTGCATTGCCAGAGCTAATGAGGGATGTGTGCTCAAAGGAGAAAAAGTCATCGCCAAAGACATGAAGGAGAGAAAGAGTGACTAGTTGATCTTCAGGAACTGGGCTTACAATTCTTTACAAACTAAAGCTTTTCATATTTGTTTACTCTAGAGACATTTAAAAAGCTATCAAGATTTTTAGATTTAGACTGGAAGAAAAGAGAAATTCTCATTGAGGATGGGTTCCTTTTCCCCTTCAGGATTGACAGTGTGGTGAGGAGGTAGTCAGATAAGATGCCAGGGAGTGATTGCAGAAAGAATGAATAGGCAGCGTGAATGAATAGGCAACACTCACATTGGGAGTGTTGCCGTTATATTGCCATTTTACTTCCAGGTAAGCATGGAAATGTAAACCGAGAGTTATATATAATTGGCCAATGGAGTGACCATGTTTTAGAAGTTAATAAATTTTTAGGTTCACAGCAAAATTGAGCCGAAAGTACAGAGTTCTCATATACTTCTTATTCCCACATATGCACAGTCTCCCTAGAATGGCCATTTTGAACTAGAAGATGAAAGTGGATGTGGTTTCAGAGCCAAGGACTGAAGGTCTGGAATCTAGACCTGAATCTGGAATCAGCTGGAGTCTATAATCCGAAACAGCTGGAGAGCCTTTCCCTATTCTGTGCCTCAACTGCTCACAGGAACAAGTGGAATAAGCATCTGCAACAAATTACCATTTGATAGAGTTAATGAGAAGAAGCTTGTGAATCTATAACCTCCTCAGATGAGAGGGATAGTGTGAGTACAAAAGGAATTAGAAAGGTATCATTACTTCCCTATCCACCTACATCCATCTATACTCCCCTCTTTGTGTCACCAAAAGGACGAAGGTTTTAAACATTCTCATAAAAATCACTTTTGAAGAATAGATTTTGTTTTTTCTAGAGAAACAGAAAACAAGGTGAATAAGTAGAGACAGTCGATTACTGAAATGTACGGAAGCCAAATTTGAGTTTTATTCATTCAACAAATGTTTGTAGAGTTCTACTGTGCACTAGACTCTGGTTGTTACTGAGCAAAATGTGCAGGTATTTAAAAAGCCAGCAAGGATGAAATAGCCTTGAAATGGTTAGGGTGGAAATTGGTATGCAAAATGTTATTTATATATTTACATGTATTGGCAAGTGGCTAAAAGACGGGAGAGGATGTCTTACGTTTTTACAATACAGGCTCTCTCCACAGGGACTTTACCCCATTTAAATAGCTCTTCATCATCTCATCTGTTGTAGAAGAATAAATAGCCCCTGCTAGAAGGTACAATATGCAGCTATTTAATGACACATAATAACCTAACAGAAGCCAATAAAATTGTTCTACCCTTAGACAGTGTGGGGGCAGAATAGGGATAAAAAGACAATAGCCAATTACTTACAATGGAATTTGGGCAATGAGTTGTAGGGAGGCTCATTTTTGTGAAAAGTGTAATAAGACTTATTGAACTCCCACAATTTGGTATGTATGTACTCTGTCTAGCCTAGTAGGAAGGACAGTACAGTACTAGGATGATAAACTGGCAATAGTAAGATGCAAGACAGATGTGAGAAAGAGGTGGAAAGTGTGCTCCATGAGATAAGCAACCTCAAAGTCTGCCAGAAGGCAACACTGTCTGCTTAGAGGTCTCATGATAATGATGCCTGGCAGGAATTCTGGGACAAAAGGATCCAAACATGGAAGTTTCCATTTGGAAGAAAATATGACATTTCTATATAACTTATCCCTATGTAGGAGTGTCATATTCTTTAAATATGAATTCCTTGACTAGAAAATAAACATTAAGTACCAACTATGAAGAACATGGCATGTTATACATTGCAAAGAGAGATTGGTCTCCCAGGAGAATCTATGGGAATCTCCTCTGGCAAAAGGAAAGATTCCATACTGTGAAAGTATTGGCTATGCTTCATGTTATTTAATCATTAGCATCATAAATTCTTAATGACTAGGAGGGTTGGTATAACAAAAATAGCTATAATTTATTGAGCATCCTCATTATGCCAGTCACTGGGGTAAGCGTTTTATGTGAATTATCTTATTTAATTCTGAGCATGATCTATGGAGTAGATATTATTACCAACTGGGGATTAGAGAGATTAAGTACTTTGCCAAAAACCACACTGCAAATGGCAAATCTTACTACTCCCTGTTAGATGAAATTGAACTGAAGTAAAACTCAAATCCTTAACAACAATGATGAATTTTTTCCTAACATATGATGAGCAGGGGGATTCTAGGTTGTATATGGATGAGTATTTAAAAACATTCATTGAGCAAGGCTTAGAAAAGAATCCAACCCTTAGTTCCTAGAACAAGACTAAGTAAAAATAGTAGATTTAAAGTTAATTATCTAGCAACAGGATGGACATGGGAAAGACATAAAGAAGTATGTGAGTAACCGAGATTGGAAAACTCTGCATGAAAACACACATCTTTACCTGAACCTCCATCACTGACACCTTCTATTCCCACAATCCCTGGAATTTCAGTCCCTATATCCACCCAATGATTCCCCAACCCAGATCAACGCATTGTTGACTTTCTCTACTGTGGCTCCTTTGTTGCCTAACAATATAGAAAATATAGTGCATAATCCTGCTAATTGGCCAAATCACTGCAGATTTATCATTCTTGGGCCTAATTGGTTCTCCTGGTTCAGCAAGTCTACTTTTTATCTTCCAGTGTCTAGTCCAAACCATTACCAGCGTTCTGGATCCGAATCTATCTGATCCTCTCTTTCACTAGGTGATCTCCACTTTCTCCTTCACTAAGAGAATATCTCATAAGACTTTATCTTCTTACATGTAAGTGAAAGGAGGTACAGAAAGTTTAAGTAACTTGACCAAAGTCTTACTGCTAATAATAGTAGAGCAGGGATTCAAACTTTGTCGTTCTAGCTATAGACTTTGCCCTATTAACCACTATACCGTTCTGCCTCTCTGGTCATACATTTTGAGTGACTTAATAAATAAATCAGTAGATGAGTTAAAGACGCATCAGAACTTGAAACTTGGGCTGCTTCTGGCCTATAGTAGCCAATACAGCTAGGCTTGTACTTCAATGTGGCCTGACCCCACATGTTTTTGTTTGGACTTGGTTTTATCTGGATGGCCTTTTCATCAGGGATAAGAGGAACTCCTACGAGGAACTTCCTCTGTGATTTAGTCTTTGCTTTGTCCCAGCTTGCTATGTGGCCAGAATGGATGCTCCCCCTATCTTTGCCTGCTTCAACTAGTTCTTCTACATTCCCTATTTTACTTTAGGACATTCACCCGGATAGGAATTCAGGAATAGTCCCAGAATCCTTCCCTGGCTCTCCTAAAACTCATTCTCTTGACTGTCTCATTTTTTCATTTTCCACTGTTGTTTCTTTAATTCCTTCATTTGGCTGCTGCTGCTTCCTTTTTTTTTTTCCCTTGGCATTAAGGATTCAGTGATAAACAGGACAAACAAAGCTTCTGTCCTCAAGGAGTTCCCATAACATTGGGCAGAGGATGCAACTGAGATCAGATTGTGATAACTACCATGACAAGTGTCAAGTATGAGTGGGAAAAGCAAACCCCAGGGAGTAGGGTATAGTGGGATGGCCTGAGAGTATTAAAAGCTTCTGTGAGGTAGATGTTCATAAATTTATTGTGCACCTAGAGATAGAAGTTGAGTGATTTTTTTTTTCTTGTAACATTTACTTGGTTGGATGAGGCATGGACAAAGTGGATGGATCAATGGCTTTCTTCATTTCCTTGTCATCTCTTATTTGGCCCCATTACATCGAGTTCCTGCCTGTCTACAACCCCGTATTAATGCCAGCATGTTCTTTGTAAAACACAGGCATGTCATATTGTTGCTCTGACTAGAAATTTCTAATGCCCTCTACTTATAGCATTGATTTCCAAACTTAAGTTTATCAAATCATCTAGAGAGATTACCAGACAGAGTAGAGGTTGCCTCTTCATCCTTCCTGTCCTTGCCAATTTCTTATTCTGTAGGTCTGGGCTAGTGCTATGGGCTGCATTGTGTCTTTCCTCAAGTTCATATATTGAAGTCCTAACCCCTCATCTCTCAGAATGTGACTCTGTTTTGAAGCCAGGGCCTCTAAAGAACTAAAGAGCTTCTGTACAGCAAAAGAAACTACCATCAGAGTGAAGAGACAACCTACAGAATGGGAGAAAAATTTTACAATATACCCATCTGACAAAGGGCTAATATCCAGAATCTACAAAGAACTTAAACAAATTTACAAGAAAAAATCCAACAACCCCATCAAAAAGTGGGCGAAGGATATGAACAGACATTTCTCGAAAGAAGACATTTATGCAGCCAACAGACACGTGAAAAAATGCTCATCACTGGCCATCAGAGAAATGCAAATCAAAACTGCAATGAGATACTATCTCACACCAGTCAGAATGGTGCTCATTAAAAAGCTGGGAAACAACAGGTGCTAGAGAGGATGTGGAGAAATAGGAACACCTTTACACTGTTGGTGGGAGTGTAAACTAGTTCAACCATTGTGGAAGACAGTGTGGTGATTCCTCAAGGATCTAGAACTAGAAATACCATTTGACCCAGCCATCCCATTATTGGATATATACCCAAAGGATTATAAATCATGTTGCTATAAAGACACATGTACACATATGTTTATTGCGGCACTATTCACAATAACAAAGACTTGGAACCAACCCAAATGTCCATCAATGATAGACTGGATTAAGAAAATGTGGCACATATACACCATGGAATACTATGCAGCCATAAAAAGGATGAGTTCATGTCCTTTGTAGGGACATCGATGAAGCTGGAAACCCATCATTCTGAGCAAACTATTGCAAGGACAAAAAACCAAACATCACATGTTCTCACTCATAGGTGGGAATTGAACAATGTGAACACTTGGACACAGGGTGAGAAACATCACTCACTGGGGCCTGTTGTGGGGTGGGGGGAGGGATAGCATTAGGAGATATACATAATGTAAATGACGAGTTAATGAGTGTAGCACATCAACATGGCACATGTATGCATAGGTAACCTGCACATTGTGCACATGTACCCTAGAACTTCAAGTATAATAAAAAAAAGAATTAAGTTAAATTGGGTCATTGGAGTCAGCCCTAATCCAGTGATGGGTGTCCTTGTAAAAAGGGGTTAGGACACAGAGACACATGGACTAAGGGGTGACCATGTGAAGACACAGTGAGAAAGCAGCCATCTCAACCCAAGGAGAGAGGTCTCAGGAAAAACCAAACCTATTGACACTTTAACCTTGGACTTCCATCCTCTGGAACTATGAGAAAATTAATTTCTGTTGTTGAAGCCATCCAGTCTGTGACATTTTGTGATGGCAGCCCTAGCAGACAAATATAGGTGGGATCTGAGAATCTGCATTTCTAACACATTCTCAGTTGATGTTGGTGGTCTAGAGACCACACTTCGAAAACTACTGGTCTGGAGAACAATTTGCTAAATCCTTCATAAACTGGTCTATTTCCAATTTCATTTCCCCACCTTCTCATTGACTTATATAATAGTGTTCTAACCAACTACACTACTCATAGCATTTTCAATATGCCAAATACTTTCTCATCTGTTGTCTCTGCTCATGCTGTTTCTCTTGCCTTAACATTCATTCCCCTTTCTCACCATAGAAAGTCCAGACCTTTCATGTAGTATTTGTCTTTCTGTGCCTGGCTTATTTCAGTTAACATAATGTCCTCCAGTTTCATTCATGTTGCTGCAACTCACAGAAGCAAAAAGTAAAATGGTGGATACCAGGGGCTGAGGGGACTGAGGAGGTGTTGGTCAAAGGATACCAAATTTCAGATGGGAAGAATCGGTTCAAAAGAGCTATTGCACATCATGGGGACTGTAGTTAATAGTAATGTATTATGTACTTGAAAATAGCTCAGAAAGTAGATTTAAGGGTTCTCACCA
The DNA here is from genome assembly GCF_049350105.2 of Macaca mulatta. NCBI lineage: Eukaryota > Metazoa > Chordata > Mammalia > Primates > Cercopithecidae > Macaca > Macaca mulatta. Next base: position 57,244,604 of record NC_133420.1, on the reverse strand, counting down.
CAAACAAATGATAAGTATTTAAGGTAGTTCATATGTTAATTAGCTTGATTTAGTATTTCATAATGTATACAAATTTTAAACATCATATTGTACAAAATCTATACAATGTTTTTTTGAGACGGAGTTTTGCTCTTTTCATCCAGGCTAGAGTGCAATGATCTCAGCTCACTGCAACCTCCATTTCCCAGGTTCAAGTGATTCTCCTGCCTCATCCTCCCAAGTAGCTGGGATTACAAGCACCCGCCACCATGCCCAGCTAATTTTTGTGTTTTTAATAGAGACAGGGTTTCACCATGTTGGCCAGGCTAGTCTTGAACTCCTGACCTCAGGTGACCCACCCCCTTCAGCCTCCCAAAGGGCTGGGATTACAAGTGTAAGCCACCATGACTGGCAATATATACGATTTGTCAGTTAAAAAATAAGAATCAGAATAAGAAAATGTCAGGCCAGGTGTGGTGGCTCATGCCTATCATCCCCGTGCTTTGGGAAGCCAAGACAGAAGGATAGCTTGAGGCCAGAAGTCTAAGACCAGCTTGGGCAACATGTGCAAGGTCCTATCTCTACCAAAAAAATAAGAAAACAGACAGATATGGTGGCAGGTGCCTGTGGTCCCAGCTGCTCAGGAGGCTGAGGCAGGAGGACCCCTTGAGCCCAGGAGGTTGAAGCTGTAGTGAGCCATGATAGCACCACTGCATTCTGCTTGGGTGATAGAGCAAGAGCCTGTCTCAAAAAAAAAAAAAAAATCCCTAAACATAACCTCCTCTGAGAATCCTTCCCTCATTCTACTATTTAGATAAAATTGCTACTTCCCTCTGTCTCTCACAGTGCTTCATATCTCTTGATATTTCTCATAGTGTAGCATAATTCTTCGTGTCTCTTGCTTTAAGAAACTATAGCCTATTTGCTTCTGCATCCCCAGTGACTAGCACGGGGCCTGGCACATAGCAGATACTCAATAAATGTTTGTTGAAAAAATGACTAGTTAGGCAGTTAGATTCTTAGTGTGGTTGAAGAAGGGCCTTCAGAACAGTCTTGAATGAAGAAGGGGTAATACACTTGATCTCCTCTTATAAGGATACCTGATATAAAGCCTCCCCAGACGGAGGCCCATGGAGTAGAAAGCATAGGTCTCCTAGAACCCCCCAACAACTACCAGCCAGCCTAATTTAAGAGACTTTCTGTTAGCTACACAGAAAGAAAGGCAGGATGTTTCAAAATCATGTGTCCAATGTCCTGTCCTCCTCTTGGATTGCCCGGGAAATTTAGAAACCAGTAAAGTACCATTACTGAAAGCATAGCTGAACAAACTGGCTGAACAAACAAGTTCCAAGAACGAAGTTCAGAAGCAATGAGTTCCTTATTCCCCAGTAAGGGCCTAAGGAGCAGTTAACAAAATGCTCTCTGCCTCTAATCTCCCTATCATGCCAGCCAGGACGGAGTACATTACCTGAGTTCTCAGTGATGACACAGATCGTTATCCTAGGGTCAAGAAGTTTAAAATGCTGCCAGAAGCACATGACATTAGAATGTGAAAAAGACAGAGATGCTTTATTTTGTGATATTGATATTTTGCCATTGTAAGCCTTGTTCTGATTCCACATGGCATTAAGAATTTTAAGAAACTTCTGTTTCTGATTTATGCTACTTAATTAAAAAGAACTAGGATGTTATTAAGGCTGTGTTGTTGGGTGAAATGTCACTATGACATTTTTAAAACAGTGGAGTCACAGCTCAGCTACCTGATAACATTAAAACTAAACAGAAACTGTATGTGCAGGCTGAGAGTAACTTCCCCACAAAAGAGGTCCTGTGCTTGGAATTACCTATTGGCTGGTTTGATGGACTCGTGTGAACTTCACTCACAAGTTGTTCTCTGTGGCTCAGAGTGAATTCTACCTAGTGCTTAGTGGTCTAGTATATTTCCAACGTCTGCACATTTATAATTTGTAAGGAATGTCTTGTATTTGTTCACAGTAAGGGCTCCTTGTGAGAATTACCGTTTTCTGTCTTTGAGTGGGTTTTACAAAAATAGTAACTTTTAGTCTTATGAAGGCACCTATTTCTTTGTAGTATTAGGAGATATTTTGAATTACTCTGGGAATCATGATGATGAATTTTCATACTAACTGCCTTTTTGGCACATCCTGTCTTTTTAGTAATACTTGCTTAGTGGAGAAGGAGCAGAATAGCATAAAGCATAGAGACTGATGAATTAAGAAGACGGGAGAGCAAAATTTAGGAGGAAAAAAGACCCAGGAAATGGACAAAGAGAAATAAATTCCAGGGAAGGAGAAGGAAAGAGGGGGACATATGAAGAGAGAAGATGTAGTTTCAGGAATTGGAGGCGACTGTGCAGGAAACCAGCAGCTCATACGGCAGGTATTTTTGGAGTGCGGGGTGAAGGGCCCCAGGCACTCATTTGCTGTTTACACATCTCAGGCTCTTTGCTATTCACTTTACTCTCATCCTGTGAAATCCTCCCAAGAACCCGGTGGGATATTAACATCCTGGTTCAGTGGTTCAGAGAAGTTAAGTCACTTGCCTAATATCACTTAGTAAGTGGCAGAAATGGAATTCAAGCCCAGTAGTGTTCTGACATCAAAGCTCATTCTTATGGTCAAGTCCAAGGGGTTTCTTTTTCCTAGCTCAGGGCATTCTGCAAACCATGGTCATAACTGAAGTCAAATTTGGATACCCATTCACCTGAGGAAGGATATTAGGAGAGGGTCCTACATGTGGGCGGTTAGGCTGGCACCAACCTACCTCTCTGCTCCAAGTGAACGGAAGGGAGTTTCAGTTGCCTAGGGTGTCTTGCCTTAGTATCACTGTGAGGTGGGTAAATGAGTTGAGTCTTCCATACTCTTTCCTCTGGAATGTACCTCCAGTGGACCCTCATACAGTAAATGCCCTTGTGACCAATCTTCTTTACTTCAGTCCCATATTTCATTGCCTGTGGACTCTGTCCTCATTTATAGGACACTTAAGTGCCCTGGTTATCTGACTTCAAACTCTGCCCTGGTCACTTGCCTTGCAATGAAACTACATATACAACTCCTGTAAAAAGCTCCTAAAGAGTAAGGAAATTGCTACCAGCTCCCAAGTAATCAGACCTGGAATGTGGATCCTCCACCACCTTTCTTTCATCTCATTTTCAGCCATTAGTTGGAACTGTTGCTTCAGCTCTCTTGTTGCCTCATAGAATGAATCTCCAACATTCTCTTCAGCTCTCTTCCCCTACTCGCATTATGTGAGGTCAAGCCCTTTCTGTCTTTTGTTAAGCCCCTCCATTAGCCTTGTAAATAGCCCATGCCAGGGTCTCTTCATCGTTCCTCTTAAAGATTTTCTGCCAGGTTATTCTTACCCAAAACACAATATAGGTCTTGCTATATGTTCACTTGATCGCGCCAATTTCAGAATAAAACTCTCACACCTTAATTTGGCCTTTGAAGCCCTCCACCCAGTCCCACAGAGACTCATCCCACCTTACCTTCTAGTATTCTCCAATCCAACATTCCCTATTCCAGGGCATATTTAGAATTTTTCCCATTTGTGTGCCTTTATTCCCACAGTTCCCTCTGCTTGGAAGTCATTCTCCCTTCATCCCCACATGTCCAAATCTGTCTTTAATTCCAATGCCAGATATACCCAAAACCTTTCATTAGCGTGCTCTTCCCCATCCTTCTGGCTGAAGTAATCTTCCCACCATCTTTTATTTAACTCTTTTTCAAGACAATTGAATTTTTAAATTTGTATTTGAAATATTTAGGTAATAAGAGTACCAGTATTATGTATTCTTGCAGAAATTTGCTCCACAGAATTATGAACAGTCGATATGTTCTGCCTGCGTTTTCTCCGTACATGTGAGATAGTGGGAACACGCTGTTATCAGAGATATGTTTAAAAGGAATAATTGCCATAAAACTCTATACATTATACATCTAGAATTAAGTAAAGCATAGACACCGGAATATAATAGGGACTCTATGGATACTTGTGAATGAATGAATAAATAAGCAAATGAAAATTCCTCAAGAGTTCAGTCTTTAAAAATCCCTAACCTTACAACTATTACCATGTTAAACATTTCTGGGACTTATCTATGAGAACTCCAGAACTCTGTAAGACCCCACAGTCTTATGGTTATCAGGGGGGTACCCATGTGTGCACCAGATACTCCATCTGGGACCTGTGGGCTTTACCTTCCCTACAATAAGCTCCATACCTGGCTTACACTAGAGGTGGCTGGACAATGAGAACAGTGTGGCTGGTTATAAAATTCTCAGGTCACGTTTTCATTTCTTTAGAATTTTATCCATGGTTTTTCATTATATTCTATATTCTATTCTAATTCATTACCTTGTCATATATCTTCTATATGTTGCTAGAAAGAAGTCAGAAGCCAATAGAAATTTTTATTCTCCTTGCTCTTTATTAGCGGGCATCCATAGAATGTTTCTTATCTTTGGAGTTTAGCAACATCGTCAGTACTATGTCAGGCTTTCCTAGGGAAAGATGTGTCTTTTTTATCTTCAGTTTCAAATCTTTATTCCAGGCTTGTTTTCTTCTTTTAAATGTTTTAACATTTGTATTCCATTTTTTCTGTTCTCTTTTTCGGGAACACCAATTATAGGTATGTAGGATTCCCTTTGACTGCTATATCTATCATCTTTATAACCATGTTAATATCTTTATTTTTCTTAACTTGTTTTATGTCATTTCCTTAATCCTCTCCACTTTATCCACAACTGTTTTTCAGTTGTGTTTATTTTATATATGTGCTTTTAATGGGACTTTAATTTATCATGCTTTTATTTTTATTTTCTGTTTCTTTCCTGAACTCTACCAACTCACTCTTTTTATCATCTTCTATAATCTCATAGTAATCACCTATTTGAAATTATGTTTTTTCTTTAAACTCATTCTACAGCTATATGAAATATTTTTGTGTCTATTGCGATTTATTTGTAGAATCTTTCCTTTTTTATCAGATGGTTCTTTTTCTGTTAAATGATCTTAATCCAATTTTTCTTCTTTTCTTCCTTGTCATGGGAATTTAGCTTTGTTTAATTTTGCTGGCTTTAGTTTTATAGCTTTTATGCATATGTCTCAAGTTGGTGCCTTTCTGGTTATTATTCTTGATTTGGGATACTAGCTTCTGAAGAATATATACAGTGAAAGAGAACAGTTCAATTGGAGCATTCCACAATTTTAGCTGAGTCTTCTTATCTCAAAAGTCTTCTCACAAAATCTGTTATGTTTTGTATTTATTTTAATCTTAGGAACTTGATTTCAATTTTTGTCACTCAAAAATCTGGTGTGTTTTTTAGCAAAACTTCCAAGTCATAGTTGGTTAGTGTCATGATCTGGGGATGACTGCCCGTTGTCTCTCTCTATCATCCTGTTCTCCTCTGACTGTCTCTATCAACTAGGTGGTTATGCTTTGGATCATAGGAAGAGCCACTTGGCTTGTTTCCACTTCAGATCCTGCTCTCTGCTGATCTGTTGGGATGTGACCTGCTTCTTTATGATAGGGTTGTGAACTCAGATCTCATTGCCTCTAACAAATGACATTTCAACATGCCTTTAAGGGCAATGGCTCTCGTTCTCGGTGCAGTCTGCTTCCTGCTTGAGTTCTGAGGCATATATGTTCATTCTTAAATATATACATTTTACATGATTGGTCTGCTGTGCTTTATACTTGGGGCAGTATTGCCATTTCTAATTAAATGAATCCCCCCCAAATAGTCTTAAATATGTGGTATTTGAGAGAACAGAATAAAATGGAAGCACCCTTACATCTTTAAGCAAAGGTCCAGATGGCATATTTTTAAAGGTCAAATCAGATGAAAGAAAGCCATGTGTGGCTTATAGAAAATACTCTTATGAACTAGATAACACCAAAGTAATGGGAATTTGTTGCCATTATGAGTTGGCTGTGTAATTCTTTGGAACTCTTCTCACATGGAATAATGGCAGAAAAAAACAACTTTAAAAATGTAGGAAACTAAGTATAAGGTGTTAATATGCTCTGTAGAACATAATTTATGTAAATCAAATTTATCCTAAGAAACTTACTTGCTGGAATACCCAAAGGCCTTTTTATTTATTTGGTTTCAAATATTTGTACTTATTATCAAAGGAAAATATGTTAGTGTCCTTAAGCAGAGGCAAATATCAGCTATTGCATAAATGAGAGATAAGGCCATGTTGGTTTGAAGTATTCTAGAGTCATACAGAATAGCAGAGCAGCATCCTAAGTAATGAGCTAATTGCCAGGTTCTCTGACATTCTGGATGAATACTTGAGCATGTACCAATGAAGCTTCCTGTGTGGCAGTATTACTTGTCACCCTCCCCCACTATTGGTTTACAAAGGGATGGCAACTATGTAGCACTTGCACTGCCACTTCCATCTCTCTGAGTCCATAAATGAGTGCTAATTCATCTTCTTACGCTTAGGTCCAACATGGCCTCAGAATCTTTCCCAGTACAAAACTTAAAGCACTACTATAAGTCCATTCAAGTTGGCATGACAAAAGCAATCTGTTTGCCACTCTTTGTCTAACTCTCCATTGGACTTCCTGATTTGATGATCTTCCAAAAATAATGATGAGCAAGTAGAAATGTGTGAAATTATACATAGAAAATGAGATTGTCTAACTGTCAGGAAACAGTCTATTTGCTTGTTTTCCAGGGGCGTTTGAGTAAGGTGACTAATATTCAATTTAAATATTTATTGGTGCCTTCTCTGGGCCAGTCCTGCTGAACTGGAGAAAGGAGATTGTTTTAGTCTATTTTGTGCTGTTATAACAATACCAGAGAGTGGGTAATTTATAAAGAACAGATATTTATTTCTTGCAGTTATGGAGGTTGGGAAGTTCAAGGTTGAGAGGCTTGCATCTGGTGAGAGCCTTCTTGCTGTGTCATCCCATGAGGAAGGGCACAAAAACATATGTATGCAAGAGATTAAGGAGAGTGAACTCATCCTTTTACCAGAAACCCACACCCATGACAATAGCATTAATCCATTCACAAGGGCAGAACCTCCATGACCTGATCACCTCTTAAAGGCCCTACCTCTCAACATTGTTGCATTGGGGACTAAATTTCTTTTCTTTTTCTTTTTCTTTTTTTTTTTTTTTTTTTTGTGGTGGAGTTTTGCTCTTGTTGCCCAAAGTGCAATGGTGCAATCTTGGCTCACTGCAACTTCTGGCTCCTGGATTCAAGCGATTCTCCTGCCTCAGCCTCCCAAGTAGCTGGGATTATAGGCATGCACCACCACACCTAGTTAATTTTTGTATTTTTAGTAGAGATGGGGTTTCTCCATGTTGGTAAGTCTGGTCTCAAACTCCCGACTTCAAGTGATCTGCCTGCCTCAGCCTCCCAAAGTGCTGGGATTACAGGCATGAGCCACTGTGCCAGGCCAGGGGATTAAATGTCTAATACATGGATTTTGGAGACACATGCAAACAAGAGCAAAGATGAATATAATATAGGCTTTGTCTTTAAGGAGTTAGCCAATTAGTCAACTAGTATTTATCCAACACTTCTTCTGGTAGACATAATACTTAGCACTGGGGTTATAGCAGAGAACAAAAGAGATACTGACCTTGTCCTCATGAAATGAATAGTCTAGAAGGAAGATGGGAATTCAGCATATATAATGGTTAACTAACAAATACATGAAGTCCTACAAAGTAGCAGACAGTATGCCACTACTTGCATTTGACCATGGGTTCTGAGTTTGTTGTGGGTGGAGGAGTTTTCCAGCTAGTGTTAAAGATAGCTGCAGAAGGCCAGGCATGGTGGCTCACACCTGTAATCCCAGCAATTTGGGAGGCAAAGGCAGATGGATCACTTGAGCTCAGGAGTTCAAGACCAGCCTGGGCAACATGGCAAACCCCCATCTCTACAGAAAATACAAAAATTAACCAGGTACGGTTGTGTGTGCCTGTGGTCCCAACTATTTGGGGGTGCTGAGGCAAGAGAATTGCTTGAGCCTGGGAGGTGGAAGTTGCAGTGAGCCAAATTTGTGCCATTGCACTCCAGCCTGGGTGATGGGAGTAAAACCCTGTCCCGCCCGCCCCCCACCCCAAAAAAAGAAAGAAATAGCTGCAGAAGCAAACTAATAGAACTTGGTATGCTACATACAGTAAAATAGTTTTATAGAAAGAAAAGAAAAAATATGAGACATAATGAATTCTGTCTTATAGGGTTTGGGAATCACAGAAAGGGAATACCTGAGGTAGGTTTTAATGAATGAATGGTATGCCAATGGGAAGATGAGAGGGGAAAGGCTTTCTAGATGGAGAAAATAGCTTGAGTTCAAAAACTAAAGAGAGCTATTGCCTAGTGTTTGCAGAGAAATATAAGTGATTCTGAATGGCAAGCATTAGGCAGGATTAAGATAATAAAGGTCCCCATATGACGTATAAAGAAGCTTAAACTTTGTCTTTTATATACTGGTGAGCCTGATATTGACATGGTCTCACTTATTACAGAAGGATCATTTGGTGGCAGTATTGAGGATGGATTAATGAGTAGAATAAAGCCTGGAGATAAGGAACATAAATAGGTTATTACACCATGTGAGAGAGCTAATGAGGAATTATAATGACCTATTTCAATCACAGATTTGAAATGACAGATTCTAAATACCTAAGGCAACTTAAACTTTTTGGTCCCCACTTCACTTGATTTTTCTGTGTTAATGAACATGAAAAGGAGAGAACAAATTTGGGAAACATTCAGGAGGTAAAATTCACTTGCCAAGTGCTTGATTGGTCATGATCTTTAAGAGGAAGGATGGGTGATTAGGCATATCAAGGTTTCATTAAGTAAGATGCAGATTCTATGAGATTTGAGCTAAAAACCTATGAGTTTAGTCTTGAATATAGGAACTGTAGATATCTATAAACATTCAGTAAATATGTCCGGTTGGGTGGTGGCTATATGTGTCTAAATCTAAGAGTCATCAATCCTGAATATATGGATTTGAGCATTATTAGCATATTGTGATGGTTAAAACCATGTGGATAAATGAAATTACCCAGGATGAGCATGCATGGCGAAAAGAAAAGTCTGAGAAGAGAACCCTGGGGGACATCAGTACTTAAATCGTTTACAGAAGAGTAGAATCCAGCAAGGCAGCCTGCAAAGAAATAATCAGAAATGTAAGAGGAAAATCAAGAGAGTAGTGTCATAGAAGTCAAGGTAAATGAAACTTATACTGGCCGGGCGTGGTGACTCATGCCTGTAATCCCTGCACTTTGGGAGGCTAAGGTGGGTGGATCACTTGAGGCCAGGAGTTTGAGACCAGCTTGGCCAACATGGTAAAACACTATCTCTATTAAAATAAAATAAATAAAAAATTAGCTGGGCGTGGTTTTACATGCCTGTAGTCCCAGCTACTGGGGAGGCTGAGGCACAAGAATCACTTGAACCTGGGAGGCGGAGGTTGCAGTAAGCCAAGATTGCACCATTGCATTCCAGCCTGGGGTGACAGAGGGAAACTCTTTCTCAAAAAATAAGTAAATAAAAAATAAAAAAAATAAACTCATGGAAGATGGTTTCTACAGTGTTACAAATGATAGTGAAATGGAGAAAACTAGCGGCAGAAAAGTGTTAGTTGGGTTTGGCACTTAAAAGGTTGTTGTTGTTGTTTAGTAAAAAGAGCTTCAATAGATAAATAGTAAAGAAGCCAGATTGCAATTAGTAAAGATGGGAAAATTACAACCCAAAGCACTATTTAGATTGAATTAAAGGAAAATGGAGGGTAGAGTTAGGAAGATATCTGGAAAGGGATGAGAGAGAGTTTCATCACAGAGTGAGAAAAGATTGGTTCCTAGGAAGAAGAGATCAATAGAGGAGAGAGTGAGACGGAAGGTGATAGGACCAGAATTCAAATGAAGAAGCTGGCTTTCATCTCAGTTTGGATCTTTCCAGAAACATGGCATGAGACAAAAAAAAAGCAGATACAAATAGTTTCCTTGGGAAGCAAAGGAAATATCAGTAGTGGAATGGGACAATGAGAAAAGGAAGGAAGACAGCTGACAAAGGATAAACTGTCAAGTCAGCTATCATCATGAGTCACTGGAACTTAACTCAATGGGAAAGTCTATAACAGTGTAAAATGCATGCCTCAGAATTTTCTCAACCAAAGGGTGGGAAAGCTGAGGCATTTTTACTCCAACTACCTTCAAATGTTGGTTGAGGGTTGCTTCCTACAGTTTTACTTCTCTGGCATTTCTAGCCTGCATTGCAGGTGGCTGAGCAATTATCCTCTGCTTCAGGAAAGTAGCTCCAGGTAAATAGAGGTTGCAGATACTGCACAACTAGGAGTTGGGCCAGATCAACTGAAGCAGTAAGGCTCAGGGGTACATGCTAAGCACCAACTGCTTCTCCTACAGTTTGGAGGGCTGACTCTTCAGCTGAGTGAATGGAGGCCTGGCATTGAATATAGACTCTCCATTAACCTTTCATGTCATAATTTTATGTGTGCTAAATTTAGATACACTCGAAATTTATCGCTAAATTCATATACTCTCAATTTTAAGAGTCAAACATGTTTAATTAAGAATCTACAGGATAAAAACCTACCCCCATCTTACATATGTAATTGATAATATCCCGATGATGCCTGGCTCCAGTTTCAATAGAGGTAGAAGGTCTTATTTGATTCAAAATCATCAGTGAATTAATCTAGGTATTTAGAAATTAGAGTAAAGTGGGGAAACAAGCCCCCAATCACAGAATTCATATCCTTAGGGCAAATCATTATTCTATAGTTGGTCTCTATTACTATAGAGGTGTAAATATAGGCATTGGCATCAAATTTATACTATTTCGAGTTGATTTGAAAGATTTGAGTGATAGTTTAGGCTCTGGAAATGTAAGTTTTGCTTCTGAATTTTTTTCTCTGAAATTTGGGTGAAAATGATTTTTATCCTGCATAATGATATGAATAACACTATTTACTCTTAAATGTGTTAACTTAATTACTAAATATCAAAGAAATGATTGAAATGTTTCAAGGGGACATGGAGCTGAAAGCTGGAATGAGAGACTTCTATTTGGGCTATAAGCCTTGTAGTTTTATTTGACCTTTTAAACTCAGCACTTATATTACTTTATTTCTAAACATTCTATGAAGAAATAAGTGCTTGTAGAACAAAAGAGAAAGGCTAAAAGAGAGACCAGTAGAAAGAGGTGGAGAGTCAGAACTGGAGTGCAAAAGAACAAAGATTGAAGGCATACACGGATGATAAATTGCTTCCACAAATGAGCACAAAGGGATATTGTGTACAATGCTTCCACGAAGAAAGAGGGCACTGATAGGTACCCACCTGGTTGAAATGAGCAACTACTGTGTTCCAAGCTTTGTGTTGATAGTTTTAACCTTGGCATGTCATTTTCCAGGGAGTGAGACCTTTGAGCTGGATGCTTAAGACTGTAACTTAAGTTTCTTCCACAAAGAGGATTTATTTTACTTTTCGTGACATGATGGTGCTAGAACAAAATGTACTAAGAAAAATTTGATGGCAGTGATAGCGTTATCTTAAGGGATAAAGACGTGGAGTGAGAATGCTAAGTGTAGGTGAAAAAACCTCTTCAAAACCCATTCACATTTGTAAAGTGCATGCCTGGAGACAGCTTGAGCCTTTAGAAATGAGAAGAACAATGGGAGAATGGTTTTATTCCCATCTGAATAATTGCAAGTTGACCTTCCTCCAACTAGAAAAGTGGGGTTGTGTCTGAGGAGTTGGTTGAAGAACAATTTTTTGTAGTCGCTTCGTGATACTGAACAAGTCACTTAGCCTTTCTCCTCCTTACTTTCTTTCACAGTAAAATGGGATGGTAATCTCCACTTCTAAGGGTTGTTGTGGAGACCACAACCCTTACATCAAGACATTGATGTAAAGTCTGCCTGGCAGATGATGTAAAGTGCCCATTTGTGCTTTTTGCTTTCTTTGCTTTTAAGGCATTTGGCACTTTATTATTCTTTGATCAAAATGAAAGCTTTCACATGGGAAATCAATTTTTGGGGGATTTGGATCTTCAAACTTTCCTCCAAAAATAAAGACTATATATTCCATGACACAGTATGTGTAACAAATGGGAGAATTTAAAATGCAGCCTTAAAGGGTGTTAAAACAATTTTGTTTAACATGGACTGAAGATCAGCACAGAGCTCAGGTTTGATGGAGAGCATAAAATTAGACAAATTCCTGGATAAAAGACTTATAATCCAATTAGCCGTCAGGATCCCATAAATATTTATGCAAAAATCATATGACTGGAAAGAATTTCAAGTTAAATGCAAATAAGATTTTGAAAAAAGAAAACCCTTAACTTCCTTGTTCACTCTAACCTCTTATATGCATTCAACATGCCATTGAAATATTAAAAATAGAGAAAAACCGCTTTACTGTGACAAGTTGTCTGTAGCTGGATGGTTGACTGGATATAAAACATTATACCCCTTCAGCTATTAAAGCTGTCCTTGAAAAAGAATATCTCTGTTTCCTTCAAGATCACTTGTGCTTCAATGAATAGCATTAAACTGCCTTGCTTTTGATAATGTCGTTTCATCAGCATGGTTTTTGTCCTTGACCTATAAGAGATACAAGTGGGAGGTTCCTAAAAGTCATTTCAGCATTGTCAGGTGAATATGATTTTCTGATTATTAGAGTTGACTACAAATGGAACAAGCTGTAAGCGTGTTTTGTTCACTGCAGGTGTTCAAATAAATATAGGCTCAATATATAGTAGTTATCATGTTGCCTCAGTTACTCTAAGATGTTCTGGCCCTAGGAAACCAAAGACGACGAGAAGAATATGGACACACATTAAGGTGAGGGAAGGATTGGGTTATGGGGTATCTCTTTACAAAATTGCAAATAAGCAAAACTGTTCACTGATGTTAAGCCAGAGAATATTTGGAACTCATTAGGTTTTATCTCCTTGTATTTTACTGTGTGTCTCCACATACCTTGAAAACCATATTAACAAACTAGATCTGTACCCTTGCACTAAGGCTTACTTGTCTGATTTAAGACAAGTTATGGACCTACTCTAGGCCTCTGTTTCCTTATCTGTAAAAAGGGGTTATTAATAAGAGTGCCTGCCTTATAAAATTATTATGGGGGTTCATTAAGGCAATCCTGGAGAGTTTTACTCTGCCTACCTCACAGGAAGCATTCAGAATATAATCTTTTTATTAAAATAAGGACAAAAGAGTGTCTTATAAGGGGATTTTCCCACACAATAGGACCATTTGTCTCTCCAAAAAGTTATTCCCTTTTTCAAACTATAAAAGTTCTTTTCTGAAACTCTAAGCATAGGTTGGGTCCTTAGACTACACTCATGGCATATGTTTTCACCCCAGATTTCATTATTTTAAGTATTTAATTCATAGCATTCATTTAGAGTAAATATTTCAAGTTTTTTTCTCAAAATACTGATAGCCTGGCTATCCTAGGTGTGAGCATTGTATAGGATGAGGAGCTAGCATGGTAAAGTAGGAAGCCCTCTGACTTTAGAGCACAGTGGCTATAGTTTATGTTCTAGCTTTGACACTTGTTAGCCTGGTAGCCACCTGAGGCAAGTTACTTAACCTCTCTGAGCCTCAGTATCCACAATTGTTTAAAAAAATTATTTTTAAAGGACTGGAAGAAATGCATAATCAGTTATTTCATGTTATATCATATGGTACTGGATATCCAGCAAACAATCTTTCCAAAGATTACAATTTTCACTTTTCAGCCAGCCAGGTATGTCTGCATGATTAAACACGGCCTGAGAGTGCTTCTTCCCCACCCCACAAGCAGCAGGAATATCTTCTGTCTTGCCTTTGTCCTAACACAGAATTAATGTAAGATTCTGGATTGTTCCCAGACTATGTCAGTACAAAGGCCCTAAATAAATGCTTTGGTTAGAAACAGTTTCGGCTCATTCACAAAGCAGTGACAAAAGCGACCAACTTTCAAAGACAAAGCAAATGAGTCTGTGACTGGCTTTATTTACTTAGGGAAGAATTTGTGAATTTTGTGCCAACAGCATATGTACATATTGCTGCAGCTATCTCTTCCACCTTGTTAGGGCCATTGAGGCTTCTTAGCTTGCTGGGCTAAACTAGAGAGAATTAGACTTTTTGTATTAAGTTTGGGACATTCTGGCTTCAACCTTACCATTGCTTTTGATTTTTGTTTTCTGGGTCTTCTAAAAGCTTCAGGGATTTGACCTACCATTTTGTTAGCATTGACCCATCACGGAGCTCTACATGCTGGGTTTTTATGTTCCTGGTTGTCCAGATGAGTTTGTTCTGTGCTGTGGGGAAGGTGGTTAATTAAGGCCTTCAGGCAGAACCTACAAGTGTTTTTTAGGTTTTCCTTGCTGATTGGTTCATCATTCTCTTTATTTTATTTTCCACATTTCTCCTCCAATCTCAAGAATGAACTTCTCATAAAGCCCCACCAGCTGACATATAGCCTGCAAACCGCTGCCTGTTTGACTGCCTTGTGGTTTCTCTGTGAGAAAAAATAATTGTTGAAATTAATTCATATTTAAATCTTAAGCTTTTCTGAAAATAGATGTGAACAAATTAGGTGTCCTGGGAATTAACCAGAGCTAAGTAATTAATGATCTTTTTATCTGTGTGAATAAGGAGAATGTTTAATAAGTATTGCCAATGTTCTCTAAAAGCAGTCCTTTCTTACTGAACAGAATAGTATCGCAGTTTCTTCCTAATTGGTGTCTGAACACTCCACGACAAAAATAGAGAACTGAACTACAAATGCTGAGGGTAAGAACTTTCATTCAACAAATGTTTATGGAACACTTCGCATGTGCTAAACAGTACACACATCAAAAAAATGTACCCCTCATAATACAAAGGAATATACAGAAATGCAGCAAGTTTCAGGGACTAGCTTGCTTACTTGATTCCAGTTGTGATCTGGTTTCAAATCTACACCTGTCAGACTAAAACTGGTGCTGAAGTCTGTTGAACAGGTGCTTTTTCGTCTAGATGCAAAGTTACATACATGTACTCAGGTGATGGGGTTGGTGCTGACTTGGAGAGGAAATCTTGCCATTCTGGTGGCATTCTAGTGACATCCAGCTGAAGCGCAGGTCGTTTAATGAACCCATCTAGATTTTACTCTGTAGGTCACAACCAGCAAAGTACTAAGACAAAAAAGGTCAAGTGGATGAGAACACTGTAACAGGTGTTAACTTTATCCAAAGTTTATTTATAGATAGCAGGATGGTCAGTCAGCAGATGTAAATCTTTTGGCGGGGGCTAATTTATGTTAACCATTCCAGGTTGGGTGACAAAATAATATCAAATCCCTGGAATAATTTTTACCATCCTGTGAGGTGTGGAGTTTTAGTGACATAGAAAAGAAGAGCAGGTCTCCTAAATATCATCATTGAATGTACCTTGGTAGGAATTTGTGGATATTTGTTTGAAATTATGAAAAACTCAGGACATGTATCAGGGAGTCACCATCCCTGGATGCTTATTTTATGCTAAAATAAACCAGTGTGTCAGACAGTAAACTAACCATCAGCCAGAAAGCTAATGACCAGGTATGTGGATTAAGCCCTTTACTTTTTTTTGTTTGTTTGTTTCAGAGAAGAAATTGAAGTGGTGACTAAGTGTTCAAACTTGGGGTCAGACATTTGGGTATAAATTCCAACTCTAATACTTATCAGCTGTGTGAACCTGGGCACTCTGCTTAAACTCCCTGTAAACGTTTCTCATCTATAAAATGCAGTTTATAACTGGATCGATTTCATAGAGTTGTTATGAGTTTTAAATAAATGAATGCTATTTAAATTTTGCTTTCTTCTTCTTTTGAGACAGTGTCTTGCTCTGTTGCCCAGGTTGGAGTACAGTGGCACGATCTTGGCTCACTGCAAGCTCTACCTCCCAGGTTCGAGTGATTCTTGTGCTTCAGCCTCCAGAGTAGCTGGGATTACAGGTGCACACCACCATGGCCAACTAATTTTTTTTTGCATTTTTAGTAGAGACGGGGTTTTGCCATGTTGGCCAGGCTGGCCTCAAACTCCTGGCCTCAAGTGATCTATCTCCCTCGGCCTCCCAAAGTGCCAGGATTACAGTCACAAGCTACTGAGCCTGGCCAAAATTTTGCTGTTTTCTTCATTCCTGTGATTCTTACATTTTGACAGCATTATAATTTTTTCCCTAAAAATTAAAGGAGAAAGATGAAGTAGAAGTAAAACTAAAAGTCTTTTTCAGGGCTTTTTTTTTTTTTTTTTTTTTTTTTAGTAATTTTAGCACAAGAACCAGGTGAACCAGGTTGTTTGACATCATTCATTTTCTTTCCAACATGTATATTATGATTGACTATGCATTAATCAGAGTCTTTTGCAGATATGAGAGGGGAGGCGGTTGGAGGTGAGAGGATAGGGAGCTGGAACTAAAGGCAAACTTTTAGTCATCCCTTCCACAGTTCTCCTTGGAACAATCATAAATATCTGCCATGTGTTGTTCACTTAGGTAACATTTAAAGCACCAGGCCAGATGCTGTGACAAACATAAAGAATTATGTAAGTCAGAGATCCCTGTTGATTATAATCACCGTTGAAAGATAACACGTATGTCTATAGGAAGTTAAATAAGAACTTTGGAGTCTGACTGAAAGAAAATGAGTGTACCAAAAGCAAATCAGACTGGGCTTAAGAGGGTTAAAGAGATGGCGATTTTCTCACTCTGTCATTGACATAATGTTGCCTGTGGTTAAGCACCAAATCAATGGCTGGGATGGTAAGTGTTGCATGGCTTATTGGTGGATCAAAGCATGACTGTTATGAATGATTAAGTTGAATACAGTCATCTGAGAAGGCTTCATGGCAGAGGTAGAAATTGAACTTTGCCTTGAAGGATATGTAGGAGTTGGAAAGGCAAAGAGAAAATAAAGGATGCAAATACTTGTAGGAACTCCAATTTATTTGGGGAATAAATTTACAATAGGATATTATTTTTGTCATTCTTCTTGCAGCATGGTATTTTTAAAAGAGATATTTAAAGGCAATTCTCAGTAATAATCTGCTCCATGCTGTGCCTGATTCTGGGCCAGATGAAGGTTGAGAGGAAAAATTGAGATTCATGAAAAGGACAGAAGAGGAGGCTGCAGGTGATTGAACAATAGAGTAAGCAGAAAGCTGTTCATCATCTGTTCATCACCACTGGAGACAAAACAGAAAAGAATGTTTTATTGTGAGGGATTTAAATAAATAAGGAAAATCATTTTGACATCCCCATGACTCTCACTTTAATCAATTATTAAATCTTATCTATTTGCTATTTTAATAATTTTGAATTCACTCACCTGCCTGTCTGAAATGACAAATTCTTAAGCCACAATCTCTTGTCTAGATGATCACAGGAGTCTTTGGCCACTTTACCGTATTCATTCTTGTCTCACTCTCTGCCAACTGAACAGTCTTTAATAAAAGCAAATCAGATCATGGCAGTTTTCTTCCTTAAAACTTTTCTATAATTTACTATTCGTAGCATTAATTCCAGACTTTATAGCATGTATCTGTTCCTGCATCCCAGGCCCTGTCTCTTCTCCAGGATCACTGCACGTCCACATTGCCTGGGCCCTTTATGTTTCAACCATACAGTCATGTTTTTGTTTTTGTTTTTGTTTTTTTTCACTTCAGGTACTTCCTATATAGGATTCCCTATGACAGGAATATATTTCTCACCCTCACTTGATTCCTATATATCCAAAGATAAGGTTTTTTTTTTGTTTTTTTTAATTTATTTTTTATTATTATTATACTTTAAGTTCTAGGGTACATGTGCATAACGTGCAGGTTTGTTACATATGTATACTTGTGCCATGTTGCTGTGCTGCACCCATCAACTCGTCAGCACCCATCAACTCGTCATTTACATCAGGTATAACTCCCAGTGCAATCCCTCCCCCCTCCCCCCTCCCCATGATAGGCCCCGGTGTGTGATGTTCCCCTTCCCGAGTCCAAGTGATCTCATTGTTCAGTTCCCACCTATGAGTGAGAACATGCGGTGTTTGGTTTTCTGTTCTTGTGATAGTTTGCTGAGAATGATGGTTTCCAGCTGCATCCATGTCCCTACAAAGGACACAAACTCATCCTTTTTTATGGCTGCATAGTATTCCATGGTGTATATGTGCCACATTTTCTTAATCCAGTCTGTCACTGATGGACATTTGGGTTGATTCCAAGTCTTTGCTATTGTGAATAGTGCCACAATAAACATACGTGTGCATGTGTCTTTATAGCAGCATGATTTATACTACTTGTCTTTAATTGTCCGAATGTATTACTAAGTTTCACAACTTCCTGCCTATTTTGTTCAACAGTTGTACACTTAGTGTCTTTTGGAAGGATGATATTAAACAAGTCATTACAAGTGGGATAAAAGCGATGTCTCCCCAGAGCCTATAATGCGGTATTTAACATAGGCTAGGGGGCCAGGAAACTGTCCCATGAAAAACTTATCTTTGTAAGCCTGGCAGAGACACAACAAAGATAAGTTTTTCATGGGACAGTTTCCTGGCCCCCTAGCCTATGTTAAATACCGCATTATAGGCTCTGGGGAGACATCGCTTTTATCCCACTTGTAATGACTTGTTTAATATCATCCTTCCAAAAGACACTAAGTGTACAACTGTTGAACAAAATAGGCAGGAAGTTGTGAAACTTAGTAATACATTCGGACAATTAAAGACAAGTAGTAAACCAAGCAGAAATTATATATGTCCAATGATAAGTGACATTGATGAAAGAGAAGATAGAGTAAGGAGGATCAGGAAGTTTAGATAAGGAAAGCAGTTTGCAGAGTTAAAAAGAATGGTCGATATGTCTCTATATCATATAAAAATTAACTCCAGAAATATTATAGTGTTAAATGTAAACCTTAAAATATAAATCAATGGCTTCAATAAAGCCTGGCATGGACTAGTAAGTCATTAATAAATGTTTGTCAAGGATATTAATGAGCAAAAATTTCAGATCACACTCATTTAAAATTCTAAGGTTGATTTAGCCCCACCATGAACACAATGCTACCCTGACTGTGTAGCAGTGCAGGCAAACCATGGCCAACCTCAGTATTGTCTCAGCCAACCCCAGCATTGTCTCAGTTCTGCTCTGAAATCTCCTGTGGTGAAAGAGAATTCCTCTCACTTCTTTTTCCTGTCTCCTGTGAGATTCCAACAGGGTCTAACAGAGCTAATTAATTACCCTGTCGCTAGGGCATAGGGACTTCCTGGCAGTGATTTCTGAGGGTGCCAGAAGATCTATTGAAAAAAACAAAACCACACTGTTCCAGAGAGTAGACATGCAGATAGATTTGGTATCTCAACTCCTGGATGGATTGCTGTCTCTCTCTCTCTCTCTCTCTCTCTCTCTCTGTCACTCACTCACTCTCACACATGCACACAAACACACTTTCTCTTCCTGTCTCCCCTTCTGAAAAACAAACAGCTTGGCTCCTGGGCAACTTCGCTTTAAATTGGAAAATGCAGTCTTGCTTGGCAGAACAACAGTATCACAGCCTCCCCACTGCTCAGAACAGCTTGTGACATACATCCCTGCAGGCAAGACCATAAAGGGCTGTCTAATATCCTGGAACCACCACCTCCAAAAATACTTTCCTGTACAGCTTTTCAGAATTCTAGTCTATCAGGGCATTTCCTCTCTTCTCCTGCAGTTTCTTACTCTGGAATGGATCTTTGGCTTCTTTTCTCTCTGCTTAATTAATGATCCTCATCTCTTGCATCATTAGAAACCACTGTGGCCCTGGAGATGAGAACTAGTACAGACATCAAAGGGCAATGGAGAGGAATCAATGACAGGACAGGAGTTCTGAAAGGGCACTTTGGTCCCTCTGACTTTAATAACATAACAAATGTCCCTTTTAAGCCACTTCAGAGAATCCCAGATTTAAACAAGAGCTTCTATCTACCTCTCCTCCTTGCTCATCTCAAAAATACAAAATCTAGATTGAAGCCAGCTCTTGCATCATTCTTATGTTAGTCTGTTCTCACACTGCTAATAAAGATATATCTGAGACTGGGTAATTTATAAAGGAAAAAGATTTAATTGACTCACAGTACCACATGACTGGAGAGGCCTCAAAATCAAAGGTAACAGAGGAGCAAAGTCACGTCTTACATGGTGGCAGGTAAGAGAGCTTGTGTAGGGAATTCCCCTTTATAAAACCACAAGATCTCCTGAGACTTACTCACTATCATAAGAACAGCATGGGAAAGACCTGCCCCTATGATTCAATTACCTCCCATCAGATCCCTCCCACAACACATGGGAATTATGGAAGCTACAATTCAAGATGAGATTTGTGTGGGGACACAGCCAAACCGTATCAATTCTAATTCTCTCCTAAATGGTAGTGGCCCCTAATAAGTCTCCCTCTAGTGGACACCCACTGCCATCCTTCTTGCATTCTCTTAGCCATAGTTAATAAAGGGACTCTAACATCCTTAACCTGCATTCAACAACCCAGTCACTATCTGCAGTGCTACTTTCCTTGGTGTCTTTTAGGTGCTGGCCAAACTTGCCTAACACTAATTTCGTACCATAGATATGGTATGGGATGTTCTGTTCCATCCTTTGCTCATTCCATTCCTTATACCTAGAAATCCTTCTCCTTCCTCCTGGGCCTCTTCATAACTCACATGTCCTCACAGACCTAGCTCAACTATCATCCATGGAAAAATTCTACTTCCTATGAATTCTCATTCTCTGTTATTTTTTAAAAATAGATTCTGCATTTCCATCTGCATATACTCTCTTGCTAGGTTGTAAGCTACCTGCTATCAATGACTACTTGACTCATATTTGCATGACTCAAAGCCTAAGTTAAGGCCTTGAACCCAGAAGGTACTTAACGCATTACTGGATGGGTGGGTGAATGGATAAAGTGGAACCTTTTCTCAAAGTTCGTCTTCAAAATAGTTTAGTAAAAGGCATTACGACACTAGGAACACTAAAGGCTTTCTAAAATATGGCCCATTTTACAATAGAGTTCAACACGGTGCAAGTTCATCTTACGCCTTATTAATGGACATTTTTTATTGAAAGAGTGTGAGATACCACAACAAAACAATCCTTGACCTTTTATGTAGTCAGTCCTACAACCTGAATCATAATGGCAATGTAATAGGGGTTTCATGATTAATTTTGTTGAAAACTTCAGTTACTTTTTTATATTTGAAATTTTATAACCAAAGCAAGAAGAGAATACAAATACGAATGCATGCCTAAAAATCATATTCATTACTTTTAAGTTGAGAGCAATGACAACATATTCTTGGCCTATTTTCTCCCCAGACTTTAAACCAAGTACAGCTTTTGCTGGGGACTTTCCCAATGTCTCATCCCTTTTGGGGTGTGTGTGTCTGTGTGCTTCAGTTCTTGCTCCACTGCTTTAAGGTCTCAGTTTAACTGAGCATCAAAAACTCATTTTCTTAAAGCCTTTGCTTGTGTTGACAGAAACATTAACTCACTGCTTTCTAATTAAGCAAATCTCTTTGTGCCCTTCTACTTTTTGTGGCTATTTTTTCCTAGTGGAAAATTAGAGGTAAACAATAAGAACAATTTTAAAAAGAAATTAGGGCAATGCCCTTCTAGTCTGGGAATGGTGTTTTCCTACTTAGCAGTTCTCCTGGTGGCAGACCATAAGATAATTCAGGATACTCCCTTCCTGTGAGTTTACTTTGACATTATCATGCTTTCTGCTTTCTTCTCAACTGCTTCAGGTCACCTGCTGAGTTTTGTGGTTGACATCATTCTTGTTCTTATTGTTGTCTTAAAAAGACTAGTCTCTAACAGAGATGGCTTACTTTTTTTAGATGAACTCAGACTTCTTTTAAAAATAAATTGCTTTTTGTTACATGGTATCAAATGTTATCAAGGCATATATCTTTTTAAAAAATAATCTAAAGTGATTTTTTTCATAATAATGAAGTCCCAGAGGTAGAATTCAATAGAATAATCTCTCTTTTCAATTTTACATTTGAAAATGTGTTCTGGTTTACATTTTTATGTCTAGGACTTCCAAATACTTTATTTTTCACTATTCTTTGGGTCCAAGGTAGAGTGAGTTCTATCTAGTTGCAGTAGGCAGAGATGATTGACCTGAGACTTAGATTAAGACAATATTGTTGAATTCTTTCAAGACCTAGTGCGGATTGACCCAAAACCTAAGAGTGGATCAGAAGCTTAAAAAAACTGATCTAGGGCCAATGTAGAATCAAATGATGGAGCTGAGTAGCTGAGGGACGTTGTTTATATTAACATTTACTGTGTACCTACTATGTGCCAAGCACGGTATGAAGTGCTAAGGTTACCGTGCTGACCAAGAAACACATGGTCCTGGTCTCATGGAGCAAAGTTGACAGTCCAGAAAAATAAAGATATGAAGCAATTACACAATACATACTGTATTAGTCTGTTCTCACACTGCTAATAAAGACATAACCAAGATTGGGTAATTTGTAAAGGAAAGAGGTTTAATGGAATCACAGTTCCATATGGCTGGGGAGGTCTCACAATCATGGCAGAAATTAAAGAGGAAGCAAGACATGTCTTACATGGCAGCAGGCAAGAGAGAACTTTGCAGAGGAACTCCTCTTTATAAAATCATCAGATCTTGTGAGATTTATTCACTATCATGATAGCAGCATGAGAAAGACCCCCCCATGATTCCATTACCTCCCACCGGGCCCATCCCATGATACATGGGATTGTGGGAGCTATACTTCAAGATAAAATTTGAGTGGAGACACAGCTAAACCTTATCACATACTAGTAAGAAGTATGATGAAAGTGTATAATAGACCTGAAGTAGTCTGAGAAGGTGACAAAACTTTCCCACTGAAAACGGCATTTAGGACAGACACAGTGGCCCATGCCTGTAATCTCAGCACTTTGGGAGGCTGAAGTGGGAGGATCACTTGAGTCCAGGGATTTAAGATCAGCCTGGGCAATGTAGTGAGATGCCATCTTTACAAAAATATTTTTAAAAAGGATAGCTAGGCATGGTGGCATGTGCCTGTAATCTCAGCTACTGGGGAGGCTGAGGTAGGAGGATCACTTGAGCCAGGAAGGTCAAGAGTATGGTAAGCTGTGATTGCATCACTGCACTCCAGCCTGGGTGGCAGAACAAGATCCTGTCTCTTTAAAAAAGAAAAGAAAATGGCATTTAATTGCAGATCTGAAGGACAGGCAGACATTTTCCTAGGCAAATATAGAGGGGTAAGAGTGTTCTAGGCCAGGGGTCCCCAATCCCATGACAGCAATGACTGTCTTGCAGACTTTCCATTCAGGCAAATTGTGGACCAGACATATAAGTTTAAAGGATTCATATAGGAAAATAGGGCAGCTGAGTCCTGATCACTCACTTGAGGTCCAGGCGGGGTCCAGGATTGGAGAATGAGGTATTTGTGATGCACCAGATTTAAGCTGTAGAAACAAAGCTGAAAGACAAGTCTTATGAACAAGGACAATGTACTGTGGGAGCCCTGAGGAAACCTGGATTACCCCTGGGTCTAAAGAGTCACTTAAGAACAATGTGGGGGCCCAGCTATCCTCATAGGGTTCCTAAATCCGGGTAGTTTCCAAAGATTTGACTCAATTTCAGATTTCCCTGCATTGTAGGTCTTCCATTCTTTGTATCTTACTGCCTTAGTCCGGGATAGCTCAAGGGCTGGATTGTGGATCTAGCTGTGAGAAACTGGAGCAGAGAGACTGTAGAAAAGGGCAGTGCCAATACCATCCTCCTGTTGTGTCTGGGTCTTCACATTGTCATCCTTTACAAGCTTTGCAACTCTGTAAAAGTGAACAAAGTATTTATCTTGAAAGCTCAAATAGTGTATTCCTAAATCCCACACCATCTATTGGTGAAATCTATTTTGCATTCACCTGCAATCTCATTGGATTTGTTCCTATCCCTTAGTCTTTGTTCTTTAAAAAATATATTTTTTTAGTTTTGAGAAATTAAATGCAAATTAATTTAAAAATTAAATTTGATCTTAGTTGGGGATCATGCACTGAACAGAAATAATCCAGAATAGGGAGGGGTAGCTCAGTACCACTGAGGAAGCGATATGCCCATTTAACATGTGTCAGATATGAGCTCCCTTTTGGGATCATGGCTTGCTCTGAGTGCCGGGGAATATGATGAAATGTAACTCTCATGACTCATTCTTATCTTTTAATTTTTCCTTTTCTACTCCAACCCCCTTACCTCCAATTAAGATTTAGCATTATATAGAAATATACCACCCTCCCTTAATTCTAGCTGTAATCTCATTTTATTGTGAACCAACCTAATTTTGAAGAACTTCTAGGAAGTTTCACCATGTTAAATGTTGTGCAACTCATATTAGAGATGCCTTCAACTTGACCTGGGCCATGGATTGTGCTATCACACATACTTGCTTCCAGGAGGCTCCAACACCGGGGAAAAAGCATACCACTCAGTAGTGCAAAGACTGGCTATAACATGTTAAGATGTCTTTTGCAAAATAAAAGATATCTCAGTGAATATTCAGTATTTGGTAACAGACACACCAAAGGGGAAAAGAAAAAAACAGAAAATATGCTACAAGGAGTACTTTTCAGTGTCACTTTATGGTCCCAGGATGATAAATGTTTTCATGCTTAATTATTCAATCAAAACCTAAGTACACCTGATATCTGGTGAGTTAGGAGGTTTTCTACTTTGGTTGGTGGGAAGAGAAAGTATTCTTGGCCCCGTATAAACCCCAATGATTACTTACTCTAATTCTCTTAGACGGTTTCTCTCTGGGCCTTGGGTAGTTTCCACCCATGCATGTGCTCATTGGTACTCTGCTGAAGACTCAAGGTTCCTCTGCAAACCCCCAAGTGCTCTCTCTGTGCAGCACTCTCTTCTCTGGAACTCTGCCTTGTGAACTTGAGATGCCATGGCCTCCCCACATTCCCAGCTCTATCTACCCAACTCAGGGTGATCGCTGGCCACTTGCCTGGATTCCCCTTGTGGTATCATTGCCTAGATACTCTCTAGACTGTAAGCTAGGGCAATCACGGGGCTCACCTTTGCTTGTTCCCATCTTTCAGGGATCATTGCACTTTATTGCCTCATGTCCAATGTCTTGAATACCATTGTCTCATTTATTTTTGTCTGTATTTCTTAGTTGTTTCAGGCATGAAATCCAGTACCACTCACTTTATATTGGCTGGAAGCAAAATCCCTCCAGAGCTATTTTAAGGTTGTTAAGATTGTTTTCAGTGCTCACTTTTTGAGACCCGAATCCCTAGGCTAACAAACCCATAAAGAATAATCTACATCTAAGAGTAAACTTTTATCTTATGGCAAAGTGAAATGAGAAGATATTAACTATTCTTTTAAAATCCTTTTCCTGAGTCACTAATTTAATATACAGTTATTTATAGTTTCTCTGTAAAGGATTATTTTAAAATTAAGAGTAGCCTACTTACAAATCATTTTTATATTAATGAAATTGTTGTGAAGACTAAGTTTAATAGTTAATGAAGCTGCTAGAGTTTTACCTTTTCGTGCATATTCTTACATATTTATTCATTTGGTTTTGCATATTTTTGATTCCTTTAAATAATTTCTTGTGTATTTTCATAGGCTCTTAAATAGCTCACAGGCTCTAGCAATTGGCCCTATAGTACCTAATGGATAAAACAGCCCTGCTTTCTTCTGGAGTTCAGAGTGTGTTAGTATCACCCATAGCCTCTGGGCGTGGGAAGCCCTTTGTTTCCCTCAATACAACAAGGCACCGAGGTAATTTTCAGATTTCCCTCTGTTAGGTATTAGGCAGGAATATGTTTTTCCCTTAGCTAAAACTATGACCTTTAACCCAGCTAAAGAAGTTTCTTCACCAGCTCAAAAATTCCCATCCTAGGGGCTCTGTTCTTAATTCTCCTAAATTAGTGGTTCTCCATCAGGGGAAGTCTCCATGCCTTTTTTCTCTCTCCCCTTGAAAAGGACATGTGGCAAAGTCTGTAGAAATTTTTAGTTTTCACCCTTGGGTGGTAAAGGGAGATTTGCTACTATTGGCATTTTGTGGATAGAAGCCAGCAATATTACTAAACATCCAGCAATGTTCAATAGAGCCCCTCACAACAAAGAATTATCTGGCCTGCAAGATCAACAGTGACAGAGTCGAGAAACACTGTTCCAGCCTAGGCAACATAGCGAGACCCTGTTTCCACAAAAACTTTAAAAATTAGCTGGACATGGTGGTATGTGCTGTAGTTCCAGCTACTCAGGAGGCTGAGGTGGGAGGATTGGTTGCACCAGGGAGGTCAACAGTGCAAGTGAGCCATGATGGCACCACTGCATTCTAGCCTGGTCAACAGAGTGAGATCTTGTCAGAAAAAGAAAAGAAAAAACACTGTTCAAAAATCAATGTAGGCTCAAAGTGCAGAATTCTTGGGCTTACTTCGAAGTGTACAATTTTTGGTGGGCTTGTTGCCTAGTTTTTTAGATTTTTATTTTATTGAACTCTATTAAGTCATTTGAATTTTGAATGGAATCATCATGACGTTTTAAAAAGATAATCAAACATATTCTGTATACAAAGAGCAATTTGTAGCTTCCTTAAAATCATAAGTGCTGGGCTATTACAAATGACCACGGTCTGTGACTTGACCACTAGCAATTTAACTGACATCAAGGCTGGGCAGAAAGGACCAGTAGGTCATGGAGACCCTTTTGAAGGGTATTTTTGTTCTCCACACATTCTCTGACTGATCACATGGATCTGACTTTGCATAGCTTAGAAATGAAAGAGGTTTTTTCCCCTCCTGCTATCACCATGCTCCCTCATCATCCATTTTCTGTACCACAGACACAGATACTTTATAATGGGTAATTATTTTTATTTGTCCCGACTTACCTAGGAATGATTATGTTTCTCATAAACAAGAGGAAAGAAATTATGTAGAAAATTCCAGGGGAGCACATGAGATAGCATTGAATCTTTTATTGAAATTCATATTCCAATGAAGTCTGATTCATAATATATTTACCTGCCTAGAAATGAAGAGCTTTATTTGAATTAATTAGCAAGAAACATCAGTGTCTGTCAATATTGATTTTTTTTTTTGCTTTAAGTTCCTGTCTGATGTGGAAATAACCAATTCTGTAATTCCTATCCTTGAAGTATTCTAATTATGACAGTTTGTGCATACTGAGCCTCAAGTACATAAACAAATTTTGGTAGCATCTATAGCTCTTCCTTGAACTTCAGACATTTGACCTGGTATTGTTTTTAGAGTTTTACAAACATGTTAGGCTGATTCTTATCTTTGGAAACCTTTGCTCCTGTGGTTCTTTTAGCTGAAATGCTTCTCTCTCCCATGTCTGATAGGGAACACCAACACTACTTTAATCAACTTAGACAAGCTGTCTCCTCTGACAAACCTTTACTTATGTTTATTCCAACTAGGGCTGCATTATTATTTCATGGGCCCTAAGCAGTTTTGTGGGCACCTTTCTTCATGAAAAAATTAAAATTTGTATTTTACAATTGAGTTGGCATAAAACTGAATATATTAATATTATATATTGAATACATTTTTGTCTACCTAAAAGTTAACTTTTCTTCTGATTTTAAAATAAAACATTTTTGTAGACTGCTAAATAGTATTGTGGGTCCTAGGCACTGTCTACTGTGCCTAAAAGATAACATATCTCTGACCACAAGGGTTAGAATTGATCATTCTTTGGCACCACCATTATTTCTTTTTTATGAGTGCCTACAATACGTTGTTATATTTGTTGATATATTTTTCAGTCTCTTCTTGATATCTTGTTAGCCCATAGAATACAGGGTATTTGACTAGTTTATTGCATCTAGTCATGCCTAATGGGACACCTGGCATGATTTAAGAATAAGTGAATGAATAAATTATATGGCTTGTTATGGTATTTTGAAACCTTTGTCACCAAGAAACTCAAATTCATGAGAAACACAGCAAGGCTGGGCTAAATGAGAATCTTGGTGGCTGCCATATGTGGTACTTCTTCAAAAAGAGTTGTGATGACTTTTGGTTTGAGAAGATAAAGTAAGACATACTTTTCCCTATTCCTTTCACTAAGTACAACTAGAAAGCTTGGATGCTTTGTATAAAAGAAAAGAAGACTCAAGAGAGAAAAGTCAAACTGGATAAGGATTTCAGAACACAAGGAACAACATAGTAGTGACTTCTCAGGATTTTCTTTTGCCTCAAGTATCTCAGACCTGATATTGGAGAAGCTGGCAACCACAAATGCCAATAAGAGCAGACAAATAATGACCCAAGAAAAGCCTGCTTTTTCTAGCCAAAGGGCCTGGAAAAGGGTAGCCTGACAAGCCAGACAACTTTTAGATAATAACTCTCTTGACCCTAGTAAAATACCACAGAAAAAAACTGAGGCCCCACCTCCACCTCTGCTAGAAAAGACTGAGTTGAGTGCTTAGATGTCCACCCTTGCCAAGAGGTAAGGAGGCTCCCGAAACTCTTGCTGGGGTCAGGACAGAGGCCAAGTGGAGAGCCAGGACTTTATTTCTTGATGAGCAATGAGTATCTTCCCTCCCATAGTGTTAAGAGAGAATATGTGGGGAGCCAGGGTTTCTACTCCAACAGGCAGTAATGAGGCACTCCTACCTGCTCCTCACTGGGGTGGTATCAGAGGAAACCTAATGTGAAGTTAGAAATTTTGTGACCAATAACAATGCCACCTTCTTGCAGTATCTGTGGAGGCCACCTAGGGGCAGTAATGAGGTACCTCTGTCTCCACCAGGGTGGTATCAGTGGAGGCCTAGTGGGAGTGCTGAACTCCACCTCTGCTAAGCAATAACAAGGGGCCTCTCCCTAACCATGTATTATAGGAGGCCAAGTGGAGAACCTAGACTTCACCTTCACATGGCAGTTACAAAGTGACATTCCCCCTCCACACACTTGAGCAGTGTCAGGGGAGTTACAATAAAGCACAAGATCAAAAGAAACTTTTGAGCCTTATAATATCCTAAGGTTTTGATAAAGAATCACTCTTCATACCAAGAATCAAAAAGATCTCAAACTAATTATGAAAACACAATCAAAAGACACCAATGACAGGATAACATAGATGTTAAAATTATCTGAAAAGGATCATAGAACAGCCATCATACAAATGCTTCAATGGAAAATTACAAATATCTTTGAAACAAGTGAAAAAATAGTCTCAGCAAAGAAAGTAAGTTTTAATTACTGTAACTTTGTAGTATATTTTAAAATCAGAAAGTATGATGCTTCCAGCTTTGTTCTTTTGCTCAAGATTGCTTTGGTGATTTGGGGTCTTTTTTGGTTCCATAGGAATTTTAGGACTGTTTTTTTTTTCTGTGAAAAATGCCATTTGAATTTTCATAGGAATTACATTAAATCTGTAGATCGCTTTGTGTAGTCTGGACATTTTAACAATACAAATTATTCCAATCCATGAACATGGGATGCCCTTTCTTTTTTGGTGTCTTCTTCAATGTCTTTCATCAACGTGTACTGTTTTCAGTAGGCAGATATTTTACCTCTTTAAATTTATTCCTAAGTATTGTATTCTTTTCAATGCTATTGGGGATTGGCTCATTTTCATAATTTCTTTTTCAGATAGTTTGTTGTTAGTGTATAGAAACAAAACTGATGTATGTTTTGTATGGTGAGAGTTTTACTAAGGGTGTTTGTTATTTTTGTTTGTTGTGGTGAAAGGAATGAGAATATTCCACCATACTAAGTTTTGCTGAATCACTCTTCAAAATGGTTTTTCCAAATAGCACTTCTTTCAGTTGTGTAGAAGAGCATTTGCTGCTCCATATGGCCAGCTTTTGATGCTACCAGTTTTACTTTCCTCCAGTTTCATGGATGTGAAACAGAAAATATTATTTTAGTTTTCATAACCTATTAATGAGGTTGTAAATATTTTCAAGTTAGTCATCCGTATTTCTTCTTTAAATTGACTATACCTATTTTTCTATTAGGTTGTATAATTTATATAATTTCTATTAAGTTGTTAGTCTTTTCTAATAATTCCCAATTTTAACTTAATTTCATTTTGACATTGATTTGTATTTTTCACATTGTAAATTGCTTTTGAAAATGTGGACTGGTATAATAATAGTAAGGTAATCAATATCTGAATTAAATTATCTTTGAAATTAAAGTTTAACAAGGAAAGTCTGAGTAGAAATGGCTAGCTAGTAAAATGTAAATATAAAATACATCATTAATGTGGATGGACCTGAGTGGTCAAAAACTGTGAAGATATTTGTATCCCATATGAGTGCTTACCAATGGGTGACCTCAGCAAAGGAGGATTTTAATGATCAAGTGGATAGAATGACTTATGGCCTGTGGGCACCACTCAGCCTCTTTCCCCAGTCACCCCTGTCAACGCCCAATGAGCCCATCAAAAAAGTGGCCATAGTGGCGGGGATAGAGGTTACACATGGGCTCAGCAACATGGACTTCCACTCACCAAGGTTGACCTGGCTACTGCCACTGCTGAGTGCCCAATTTGCCAGCAACAGAAACCAACACTGAGCCCTAGATATGGCACCATTCCTTGGGGTGGCAGGTTAATTATATTTGACCTCTTCCATTACGAAAAGGGCAGAGGTTTGTCCTCAATGGAGTAGACACTAACTCCGGATATGGATTTGCCTATCGGGCATGCAATGCTTCTGGCAAGACTCTACCATCCGTGAACTTACGGAATGCCTTATCCACCATCATGGTATTCCACACAGCATTGCCTGTGACCAAGGCACTCATTTTGCAGCTAGAGAAATGCAGCAGTGGCCTCATGCTCATGGAATTCACTGGTCGTAGCATGTACCCTATCATCCTGAAGCAGGTAGATTGATAGAATGGTGAAATGGCCTTTGGAAGTCACAATTACCATGCCAACTTGGTGACAATACTTTGCAGGACTGGGGCAGAGTTCTCCAAAAGGCCGTGTATGCTCTGAATCAGTGTTCAATATATGGTACCGTTTCTCCCATAACCAGGATTCATGAGTCCAGGAATCAAGCAATGGAAGTGGAAGTGGCACCACTCACCATCACCCCTAGTGATCCACTGGCAAAATTTTTGCTTCCTGTTCCCGCAACATTATGTTCTGCTAGCGTAGAGGTCTTAGTTCCAGAGAGAGGAACACTGTCACCAGGGGACACAACAATGATATGATTAAACTGAAAGTTAAGAGTGCCACCTGGAAACTTTGGGCTTCTCCTACCTTTAAGTCAATGGGCTAAGAAAGGAGTTACAGTACTGGCTAGGTTAATAGACCTGGAGTGTTGAGATGAAATCAGTCTACTACTCTACAACTTAGGTAAGGAAGAGTATGCATGGAAGTCATTAAGAGATCCATTAGGGCATTGCTTAGTATTACCATGCCCTGTGATTAAGGTCATTGGGAAACTACAACAGCCCAATGCAGGCAGGACTACAAATGGCCCAGACCCTTCAGGAATGAAGGTCTGGGTCACACCACAAGGAAAAGAAAACACAACCTGCTGAGTTGCTTGCTGAAGGCAAAGGGAATACAGACTGGGTAGTAGAAGAAGGTAATCACCAATACCAGCTATGAATGCTTGACCAGCTGCAGGAATGAGGACTATAATTGTAATAAGTATTTCCTCCTGCTTTTGTTAAAAACATGTTGGTGCACGTATATACTTGTACTAAGAAAATATCTTCGTTTTATTTACTTTATCATGTGACATAAGATTTATTTACTGCATATCAGCATTTAAGTATTGTTAACTTTATGTATTTGGATTGGGGATTAGTACATTTCTGGTTGTATGAAGGATAGTTGTATTACATTAGACATAATTATGACCTTATTACTGTCTTTATGTGAAGATTACGCATAATCTCAGGAGATGTGTATGGGTTCAAGTTGACAAGGGGTAGACTTGTGATGGTTAATACTGAGTGTCAACTTGATTGGATTGAAGGATGCAAAGTATTAATCCTGAGTGTGTCTGTGAAGGCATTGCCAAAGGATATTAACATTTGAGTCAGTGGGCTGGGGAAGGCAAACCCGCCTTAATCTGGATGGGCACCATTTTATCAGCTGCCAGAGAATATAAAGCAGGCAGAAGAACTTGAAAAGGTTAGACTGGCCTAGCCTCCCAGCCTATGTCTTTCTCCCATGCTGGATGCTTGCTGCCCTCAAACATCAGACTCCAAGTTCTTCAGTTTTGGAATTCAGACTGGCTCTCCTTGCTCTTCAGCCTACAGATGGCCTAGTGTGGGACCATGTGATTGTGTGAGTTAATACTTAATAAACTCTCGTGTGTGTGTATAAACACACACACACACATACACATACACACATTCCATTAATTCTGATTGATTATGTCTCTCTAGAAAACCCTAATACAATTAAGAAATTAAAAGAAATGTCCATACTACCAAAAGAGGTCTTATAGATTCAATGAAATCCCTATCAAAATTCCAATGCAATTTTTCACAGAAATAAAAACAATTCTAAAATTTGTATGGAACTACAAAAGATCTCAAATAGCCAAAGGAATTGAGAAATAAAAAAGAATAAAACTGAATGCATTACACTACCTAACTTCAAAATCTGTAAGCTATAGTGAACAAAAACAACATGGTCCTGGCATTAAAAACAGACATTTTGACCAATAGAGCAGTATAGACAGCCCAGAAATAAGCCCATATATTTGTGGTCAATTGATTTTCAACAGAGGTGCCAAGAAAGCACAAGTAGAGAAAGAATAGTCTCTTCAATAAATGGTGTTGGGAAAACTGGATCTATACAAGCAGAAGAACAAAATTGGACTCTTATTTCACACCACAAACAAAAATTAACTCAAAGTGGATTGAGTACTTAAACATTGAGACCTGAAACTGTAAAACTATTAGAAGAAAACAAGGGAAATGCTGCACAATATTGGACTGGACAAAGATGTTTTTAGATATGATCCCAAAAGCACAAGCACAAGCAAAATGTAAACAAATGGGATCAAAGAAAAAGGCTCTGCACAGCAAAGGAAACAGAGTTAAGAGACAACCTATAGATCAGGAGAAAATACTTTCAAACGTACATCTGATGAGGGGCTAATATTTAAAATATATGAAGAACTCAAACAACTCAATAGCAATAAAACAAATAACCCAATCTAAACATGGTCAAAGAATCTTTGTAGACAATTCTCAAAAGGAC
Organism: Macaca mulatta; assembly: GCF_049350105.2. Taxonomy (NCBI): domain Eukaryota; kingdom Metazoa; phylum Chordata; class Mammalia; order Primates; family Cercopithecidae; genus Macaca; species Macaca mulatta. The sequence goes on along the minus strand of NC_133420.1, from coordinate 57,211,334 downwards.
ATACAAATGGCTAAGAGATATATATTATATATGTAATCTATATTAGATTATATATAATATATATAAAATATATAATTATAATCTAATATAGATTATATATTATATCTAATATATATCTTATAATCTATTAAATATTTATAAATTTATATATATATAATATATAATATATATATTTATGCTCATCACTGATTATCAGGGAAATACAAGTTAAAACCACAATGAGGTATTACTTCATACCTGTTAGAATGGCTATTATAAAAAAGATGAAAGATAGTAAGTGTTGATGAGGGTATGGAGAAAATAATGCTTGTGTACTGTGGATGGGAATGTAAATTAATATATCCATTCTGGAAAAGAGTATGGAGGCTCCTCAGAAAACTAAGGATAGAATTTATCATATTATCTGGTAATCCCTCTTCTGAGTATATATCCAAAGGAATTGAAATCAGTATGCCAAAAATATATATGCATTCTCATGTTTATTGCAGCATTATTCACAATAGCCAAGATACTAAAATTACCTGGGTGTCAATTATCAATGAACGGATAAAGAAAATATGGTGTGTGTATGTGTCTATGTATGTATATACACACACATATATATACTCACCAAATTACTATTGGGTGTGTGTGTATATATATATACATACATATATATACACACACACACATATACATACATAATACACCAGATTTTCTTTATCCATTCATTGATAATTGACACCTAGGCAGTATGTAATATAGTGTTACTATACTATTTGGTGAACATATATATGTAATATTGTAATGGAATACTATTTAGCCTTAAAAAGGGGGGAAAATAACATGGATGAACCTGGAGAGCATCATGCTAAATAAAATAAGCTAGGAACAGAAAGACAAATACCGTATGATTTCACTTACATGTGGAATCTAAAAAAGTTGAAATCATAGAAATAGTGACTAGAATGATGGTTACCAGTGGCTGGAAGAGGGGGATGGATGGAAAAAGGGGAGATGTTGATAAAAGTTTCAGGTAGACAGGAGGCATAAGCTTTAATGATCTGTTGCACAGAATGGTAATTCTAATGATATATATTTCAAAATTCCTATAAAATTATATTTTAAATGTTTTTGGTAGTAAGAAATAAGCATGTGAGGTGATATATTTGTTAATTATGCTGATTTAATCATTTTATATTGTAAACATCAAGACACCACATTATACCTCATAGATATATATAACTATTAATCAATTTAAAGAAAAGTAGGAGGCAGCTAATGGGAACAGGGCATTTGGGGTTAAAAAATATTTTGGAACTTGGTGGTGGTTGCATAATACTGTGAAGGTACTCAATGTCACTGAATTGTATTCTTTAAGATAGTTAACTTTTTGTTGTGTGAATTTCACCTCAATCAATAAAAAAGATGGAAAAAATAAAAGTATAAGCAAAAGACTGGTAGAAAATACTGAAAATGTGTATCTGGTAAAGATTTGTATATAGAATGTACAAAAAACCTTTACACCTTGAAAATAATAAGATGAACAACCCAACTATAAAAAGTATTTGAATAGACACTTCATAAAAGAAGATATAAAAATGGCTAATAAGCACATGGAAAGATGCTCAACATAATTTTTATTAGCAAAATGAAAAAACCACAATGAGATATCATTTCACACCCAGTAAAATGGCGATAATAAAAAAGATAAACAATTAAAATATCAATGACAATGTGAAGAAATAGACTCTCATACATTGCTGGTGGGAATGTAAAATGGCATAACTACTTTGGAAAACATTTTAGTAGTGCTGTTAAAAAATTAAACATAACATATGACCCAGCAATTCTTTTAGGTGTCTAATATCCATGAGAAATGAAAATATAAATCCACACAAAGAATTGTACACAGATGTTATTAGCGTGGTCTTCCATAATATTGGATACAACTAAATATTGGATATAGCCAAAAATTCAAAACAATCTAAATTTCTACCAACTGGTAAAGGTGCGAGAGCCATACAATGGAATATTATTCGGCAGTTAAAAGGAAAAAAAATTACTGAATGTGCAACAACATGAATGAATCTCAAAAATATGCTAAGTGAAGGAATGCAGAAATAAAAGGTCATGTATTATATTATTCTATTCATTTAAAATATCCAGAAAAGGCAAATCTGTAGATTCCAAAAGTAGATTACCTAGCTTTGGGATATGGTGAAGGAGTTGATGGTGGGAATTAACAGTAAATAGACATCATAATTCTTTTAGGGGTGATTAAAAAGTTCTAAAACCATTTTATGGAAAAGTTGCACAATTTGATAAATTTATTTAAAATACTGAATTGTATACTTAAAATGAGTGAATTGGTATATATAAAATATACCTCACTATAGTTACTCCCCTCTCTTTATTTGTGTGTGCGTGTGTGTGTGTGGCCATATATATGTAAAAAGCTTGGTTGCATTTTGGACCAGAAGAATGAAAATAAAGGGGCATTTCATATCCTAAAGTTTGTCTTGTATTCTCTACTTTATTGTTTATCCTTTATTAATTACATGGAGAAGCCATCTAAAACACTAGGTGTCTGATGCCTTTGCTTTTTCTGGTGCCTCTGCCTTCATGAACATGATTAATATTTAATTTTCTTTTCAGATATACAGCACTGTATTTGGCCGATGCTAACAGGAAAGTTCATTTATATCATAAATACTAAGTAAATTCTAAGATATTTGGGTTAAGGGCAAAATTAAAATGGTTGTCCATTTTAAAATGATGGTTGTCCAATCAATTCAATGTGTTTTCTACATATAGATTCCTTTCTTATTGAAGAAAATATTCATTCTTCCTAAATCCTAAAATAGAATGGTGAAATAACAGATGTAGTATGGGTATTATTTTATAGCAGAAAATACCCAATTTTAATTGAAAAAAATTAAGTTGCCTAAAACTTAGTGTGATTGGTATGGATTTATAAAGCACATAGTATTAAATTTGATGAGAGAAACTTTTAATTGACAAGGAGTCGATATCTCAAAAGGGAAGGATATGGATTTTAAAGTTTCGTTCTGGAAAAGGGCAGAGGGAACTTAGGAAGGATAGAAATGAAGACATTAACATTAATGTCTGACCTTTAAAAAAGTATAGCTGGCCATTCAAATATACTAGTACTTCCTATGTTACCTTTCATACCGTAATCAAAATCTACAAGGACTGTTGGTAGGGATGACAGAGAAACAGAACAAATGAAAAATAATGACTTTAAGAGCAGATATCTGAAATGTGCAGTATTGCCTTGGCTAGAGAAAAAATGTACTGGGATTTTTTAAACTCTGGACTGGAAATTTCATTGAAGTTTAAAATCTTCATTGTATTAAGAGAATCAAAACTAACTGATCTCCTAATGCAATTATATTTTCAGTTCAAAGCAGGGAAGATATGTTCTAATAAAATATTTAATGACAGTCTGCTATTGCCCAGCTACTCCATTCTTATAAGCTAAGTGAATGTCTTATAAGTTAAATGCAATGTGTTAGGCCTTTACTGTTTTATGTTTGGGTCACACACAGGGCTGAGGGAAACCAGTAAAACACATCAGTGGCATATTAACCTGAAGTTGTTCATGGCTGTGTATTCAAGGGAGCAAGGACAAATAATGGTCAAGGAAGGAAGTCAGGGTTTGGTGCATCTGTACTAAATGTCAGCTTCAAAGGGAGAGACCAGAGCATAAGCAGACAGTTCTCTAGGTTGCAAATCGGGAGGATTAGGAACAAGTAAGAGAGATTCATGCAGGATGGATAGTAAAAAATGTTTTATACCAAAAATTGTATTTCATGGCATTAGGACAGTCTACTGGGGTAAGACACTATGCAGTACTAGGCAATTAGAATTCCGTTCACTAGCTATGTGCACAAGGGGCTCCTGACCTGGTCATTTGGGATGTAAAACTGTTCATGGCAAGTATACATTATTTGCTTTTCATTGGAATGATTATTAGTCTGACTTGACTGTGTTGTAGATCACTGTTTTGCTTTTGTACACAGCCTGCTTATCTGGAAGGTAGCTGATATTTTTATGTAGGTACCTAAGGGACTTCTCAATATATGGTTCTTATACTATGCAACCTATTTCTATTTCAGTCTGGACAGTTTTAGACGGTGCAGTCTTGCTATATGGTGTGAGAAATGGCTGTAGGAAGCAACACTCAACGAAGTTATTCCATCATCCCGTGTTTTATATTTGTTGAGGTATGTGTATTTTTTAACCTTTATGAACAAATTGAAATAAAAGTAACAGTTTTTATTCTGATAACTTAGATGATTTTATAAAATTATTTTGATTGGTAATTCAATTTTGATAGCACAAATGTTGGTAAAGAATTAAACTATGAAAAATGTTTCTTAAATAGGAAGTCATAGAGTAAGAACGTTTTTAAACTTCACCTTTGGGTTACAAAAATTGTGTTTTAATATTTCTTCTATTTTCAACAATGATGTGAATGTTAACTATGAAAGAGAATGAAACATTTTAATTAAGTTGTTCATTAAAAAAAATCAATATCCTGTTTCAGGAAGTCAATAATGCAGGTATTTTACAGATGATGATAGTTCGTGGTCTTTTGCCTTGAAACCCAAATAAAGAAAAATAATCTTAGAGTTTACTATCTCCTCTGGACATTTTCGTTTAGTAGCATATTGGGAGCTTGTGCAATGTGTGATTTCTTTTGTCCTGAATTTCTTTGTTGAGTTGCTCCGACTTTGTACCAGCAGTTTTTCCAGCATCTTTTTGGTTAAATTTCCTGAACTCCTTTTGTACTCTACCTCCCTTTCTAGGTTTGCTATAGAGGAGACCAAGGCATGAATTTTTTAGGAAATTTGGAAAAAACTGCTTTCTAGGTTATCTCAAAATAAGATATTATTGTATCTGCCTTATCAAGAAAATAGGGCATCTAGTAGTGGATTGGTTTTTTTAGCCTAAAGATCAGACCTAAAATATGACAGTGTAGAGAGCTGAAAAGTAAGTATCTTGAACTTCCCGTCTGGGTAACTGCGGGATAGTCTCCACATCCCAGGGGTGAGCTGTAGCATATTCTCTTTTATGGCATCTTTTTGGCTGACTGTGGGAGAAATGTGTGTTGATCTACTTTATTATCCATATAAAAACAAAGTTGGGTTAAACCACTACTTATATTAGCAAAAATGTGCTTTCTGGAGATGTGTTGTTTATACAAATCCTGTGAAACATTTAGACAAGAACTTTTATGTTCTCCAACTTGAAATAACTTTACCTGCCTATATAGTCAGATAATTTTGAGCATTCTGATTTTTGATCAAATATATGGCTGTTTGGCTGATCATTGAGTTTCACCTTATAGACATTGGTTGGTACTTTTAGACAAATATTTCATAATGATTTATTTTCTGGTGATATTTGATAATCGGTTCGTGTTGCAGAATCAGGTAAAGATAGGAGAGAAGGTTGGAACAGAGATGTTAATACAAGCGAAGGTACATATAGACTCAATTTAAGCTAAATCTCTGAACAGGTAAACAAAGAACTCATCATTCAACCAAAAACACATATTCTTAATACATTGTATTTAACTTGCTATACAATGCCAAAATAACTCCATTCAGATAATAGTGATAATTATATATATTGTGAGTTCTGGTTACTGTTCTTCTTATTGATATTGTGGTAAGGGAAAAAATCATTTTTCCTGCTGCTCATGTGAGACGGTTAGAAGGTATAACAATAGTACCTTTTTCAGTGTTTGCTTTCTCTTTTGTTATATGAAAAATAATTTTTAAGTAGGCTGGGGGAAGTTCAGGAATAAGTCATCTATCATCATCTTAATCCTCCCTGCAGCAATTCTATTTTATATTTTCTTAAAAATCAAGCAGGAAGCAACCCTCAAAGTGAGACGTTTAATTTATTGCTGGAAGCGGTAGTCTCCGAAGATTTTCAGCTCTCTAATGTGTGAATGATGAGCTTGGCCGGTGGAGCAGCAACAAGGGAGATAAATTAGTCCTTCTGTAGCTTACCCTGACACAAACATAAATAGAAGTCTAAAAATCTGGGAGAGAAAAGATGTTTTTTTCTTTTTCTTGTTGTATTGTTGGTCTTATTTTGCATGGAAGTTTAGCATGTATCAGTGACCTCTCAGAAACAGGCAGGCAAAAGGGAAGGAAAACAGGACACAGAAGACATCGAGGGGGGAAGGAGGTGAATCTCAAAGTGGCTCTCATGATTCTCATGTATTTCATTCATCAGATACTTATTGTTTACCTATATTATTCCAGATACTATAACAAGGATATCACAAAACTTGGTATAAAATGTCAACTTGACCAATGAATATCTTTTCGATGTTTTTTAATTTTGAAAGAATTTAATCACAGAAAGTAATTGACATCCCTGCACCTACCATCAAGACAAAATCTTAAAGTTTTGTCATATTTGCTTCGAATGTTTTTGTCAAGGAAAATAAAATGTTACAGATATGGCCAAAATCCTATTGTCCTGAAGCCAGAAGTCATTATATGTATGAAGTTTGGGGGTTCTTTTCCCTATATCCCATGCATATTTTATATTTTCCTACATATGTATATATTCACAGATAATATTTTAGGAAAATTTTACATAAATGACACTATGCTGAACCTTTCTTTTGCAACTTGCCTTTTCATTCAACATTATGTTTCTGAGATTTATCCAGATTGGCAGTCCATTCATTTTAATTGTTGCAATTTATTGTATTGTGCAAATATACCTACTGAGGAACAGTTTGTTTATGCGTTTGTTTGCTTAATATGCTTTTTCACTGTCATAAAGGTTTTTGCAGAAAATATTCTTATTTTTGTCTCTGTGTGCATATATGCAAGAGCTCTCTTAGTATAACACATAGCAGAATTGCTAGGGGATAATTATATTTGCCAGTTGTTTTCTGCTGCATTATAGAAGCAACCTTGATATTTGTATATCAGTTTCTTTGAAGAAATTTTAAAAAGCTCTATTATTACTTTTATGAGTATGTCATATATTCTGTAGCTTTTTTTTCAATTACATTATCTGTAAGTGGCAGCACATTTATTTCTTCTTTTCCAATTGTCATGTTTTTACTTTCTTGCCTTGTCTTATTGCTTTGGTTAAGACCTCCCGTGCAATGTTGGATAGAGGCAGTGGTAGAGAACATCTTTGCCTTGTTGCCGACTTTAAAGAAAATACTTCAAGTGTTTTACTATTGAGTTATGAATAAATGTGGATTTTTACTTTTTTCTTGCTCCCTACCATCATCTAATTTTGATTACTTAATTTGTTTTAATCCCCCATTTCCTTCCTTTATTGGTTATAAATTATAGATATTTCTTAAAATTACTTTAAAATTTTAAATATACATACTTGACAACACAAACTGAAGTTCATCAATAGCTCCATGATTCTCTTAAACAAGCAATGACTGTTCTTTGACTACTTTGAACTCTTATATGTCATCCTTCATTTTTATATTTTCCTTAAATTTTTCACCTTTTTTTCAGTTGGGCTTCTTTGAATTGACCTGTATTCATCAGTTTCTTTGCTTACTATTCCTCTCCTACTGTAATTTCCTCATGAAGTTTATCCTTTAGCAATGCTTTCAGCAAGAGTCTAGTACTGTTGATGAAGAGATTCAAACTCTGAAGAGATCTATTCTGAGCTAAATATGAGTGACCACACTCTGTGACACAGCCTGCAGGAGACCCTGAGAACATGTGCTCAAGGTGGTCAGGGTGCAGCTTGGTTTCATACATTTTAGGGAGATATGAGACATCAATCAAAGACATGTAAGATATACATTGGTTTAGTCCAGAAAGTGGAACAGCTCGAAGGGGAGAGCTTCCAGGTTATAGGTAGATTAAAAAAATTTCTGATTGGCAATTGGTTGAGTCATTATCAATAGAAAGGAATGTCTGGTTTGATAAGAGGTTATGGAGACCAAAATTTTATCATACAGATGAAGCCTCCAGGTAGCAGGCTGCAGAGAGAATAGATTGTAAATGTTTCTTATCAGACTTAAAGTGTGTGTAGATGGTAAATGCTGGTCAGCTTTTCCTGAATTCCAAAAGGGAGGAGGGTATAATGAGGCATGTCTGACCCTCCAACCTTGTCATGAGTTGGGGGGTTAAATCCCCACCCCCTTGTGCTCTGAACTTTCAATATAATATGTCAAAGTGTGAATTTGTACTATCTAGGACTTATTGTGTATCTTGAATATTAAGTCATGTTTGTCACTAGCTCTGTAAAACTCTCAGCCATTGCTGCTTCAGATATTTTTTCTGCAACGTCTATGTGTATCTTCTCATTCTTTCACTCCATCTCTTAGCCCATCTTGTTGCTGTTTATTTAATTTCCAGAAATTCTATGTGTGTTTTTAAAATTATTTTTATAGTGTCATTTTCTGTGCTTATGGTTTTGTTTCTTTTGTCTTTAATTATATTAAATGTAATTATATATTTTCAGATTATCTGAAATTATTGGCACTGTGATCCTCCTGTTGGTTGTGTCTGCTGTCTTTAGCTCATGGTGGACTGTTTCCTTATATTTGTGGTTTTTGTTTAGCTCCAGTTTAGCAGAGCTTACTTCTTCTCTAAGGTTCATGTAGACCTTAGGTGTTGAGAGTATCACTTTGGAGGGATTTTTCATAAATGTTTGTTGCCCTTGGGTTTTATTTCCATATTCAGCAACCAAACTTGCAAAGTCTCAAACGTATAGTCAAAGTTGATCTTTCCTTGTAGTCTTCCTATACCAGCAGGTGGATTATATAGAACGCTTTCAGTTTACCTGTGAATTGAAAGGGAAGGAGAGAGGGATAACCATTGTTTGTAGATATTTGCAGTCAACGTTTTCATGCCATTGTTGTTTCATGAATGCATTCATTCATTCATTCATTCCACAAACACTTATTCAGTAACTACATTTTTCCCCAAGGCATTATGTCTTTTGCCATTTTGGATACTTTACATAGTAACTACCCCTCTGTAACTTGGATCTCACTAAGTTCTTCATAGAGCCTGGACTGTTGGGCCATGCTTGAAATGTGTGTGACAGATCCAGGGTGGGAATGAGACATATATAGGCTGCTCATAGTGGAATGCTGATGTGCATTCTCTTGGTGATTTTAATTGTATGAGCAGAGTTTTGACTTGGGAATTTTTTTTATTTGTGGCAGTTCATGAGGAGAACAGATGCCAACCAGCATCGACAATTCAAAGTTGGTGATGACTGAGGAGCCTGCCTGGGACTCACCCAGAAGGCTGAAATGGTGGTAGAGAAGCTGCCTGACAGTACGACGGGCAACATAAAAGGTCTTATGGGGATCCCAAGTCAGGAGCAGCATTGCCCCTGGTAATCCTTGAATTTCTTATAGACCAAAAGGAGAAGTTAAGATGCCACTGGAGAGAGAACAAAGTTTGTAGATTACGAGAGCACCTACAGGGAAAAGCTGAAAGGCAGAGGATTCACAGTGGGAGGAAAGCAGAATGGACCAAGAAGTATGTGTAATGGACATGGCAGGCAGTTCTGGAAACCAAATCCTTGAATGATAGACATTCAGAAAAACTTCTGTTTTGTACATCTCCCAGTCACAACTGATCTTGAAATGTATCTTGTAGCCCTGGCCAAAGCCCTTAAAAATAGGATAGTGATTTTAAAGGCCAGCATATAAACTTTTCTATTGCTTATCAGACAGAATCACTAAAATCTGAAGATAGTCCACAATGATATTTCTGGCTGACAGGTCGTAGCTCTTTACTGCTCTGGTTCTACCAGAGCAAGCTGAAACAATGCTGAGCCAGACAAAAGCTAGAGGAGTCAGATGATGCAGGAAAAGGAGAAAATTGACAATCTTTAATGAACATGAGGACATTTATTTTCTCATCATTATTTTCTCCTTAAACTCATAACATTACTTTTTGTTAGAATAAAGGTACTTAAACATACCCAAAAAATTAAAAATAGAGATAAAAATTCAAATAGTCTGTGATTTTCATTCTTAATCCTTTTTCCCTTCCTTCTGCCTTCCCTTCTTCCTTCTCTCCCATTCCACTTCTGATACTCTTTCTCTCTTCCTGCTTTCTTCCTCTTTCCTTTTTTTCACTGTCATTTCAGCAACACTTCTCATGCTTGAGGTTCTTTTTGTAAAAAGGATTTCTCTGAGGAAAAACACATTATAATTGGTGAGTGAAACATCTGAAAAACAAGAATGTAAACTTCTTGAGGTCTCTCATGCCTTCTCACAGCTAATACCAGGCATATTTTCCAAACTGCTTAAGACTGAGATGTCCTGTTTGACAGATCTTCCCAGACATTGGTGGATTCCTCTCAAGACAATTTTACCGTTTTCTCTACGAAACCATTAACAACTCAGCCAAAAAAGACAAAAGTCTCTTTTAAATATATTTGTGCTAATAGCAACTCTAAGTGGAGCTTAGTTGCCAGAGCAGACAATATTAAGTACCAGAAATTGGACAGAATGAATGAAATTGTTGTTTGATACGTACAGGTCTGACAGTTTTATCATTTTGATGGTTGCTCATACTTGCAATTTTTATTGCCTATTTTTGACAACTCATTTTTCTCAGCTTGAACCTAGCAGGATATTGTTATAAATTGCAGATTGCAGATAAATAATATCATGAAGTTCAGCAAGAACTTGATGATTTCGAGTGTCTTTCCCTGGGGCCAGAACTTAAGGAATTCCACATCATCACTTTTGGACATCGAATGCCATTTCAATGTTTCCCTTGTTTTGTGTGTCTCAGGTTTTGAAAAACAAATGTCTCTTGGCCTTGCTTCGGCCGTTTACTTGCAGGTACCCAAATTCAGCAGTGCTGACTGCCCTGCTCCTGAGACTCAGATTGCAACTCTTATATTTTTACATTTAAGTAACATCGAAAGCTTTTTCTCTAACGAAGCAAAAGAGGCTTTTTAAAAACTCTACTGGATCTTATTAAGTATCATAATTTTATCCTTATATAGAATGAGTGAGAAGAGAAAATAATTTGATGTCAAAAGCACAGGGTTTGAGTCCTGGCTCTGCCATTTATTGCTAGTATAAACTTGGGGAATTTCTTTGGACCCCAATTGCTTCATCTGTGAAATGGAAATAAAAATGACTTCCTTATGGGAACTTTTGGGGAAAGAAATGTGGCAATATACCTGAAAGTGCTTGCCAAGAGGTAGGTAATTAATAAATATTAACATGAAAATAATGAAAAACATCTTCTACCCAATATAAAACAATGAAGATGAAAAGTAAACCAACCAAACACACACACACACACACACACACACACACACACACACACACACACAAAACCTTGACACTAAGAGAGGTACTCTGTATAGTTTAATCCCTAAAAATGTGACATTGCTGGGCTTGAATATTTTTATAATAAGGTGGTTACTGAATAAGGTTTCAAACAAAGTAATAAAAATTTTTGAGAGTCTTTTAAATTGCAGTGACAAATATAAAGTACTTTTGCATGCATTTTCTTGCTTAAACATCATTTGACTAGTGTTTGCAACATCGGAACAAGGACAATACCAATATTCAAGTATCTATTTTTCATGGTATTGAAATATCAGTGTTAAGTTCTAAAATGAGCTATGGTTTCCATCATCCTTTATCCCTGTCTTTAGATGCTCTTCCAATTGAGTGAGAGTTCCTCTGTTTTTCAGCATTGAGGCTCTCCAAGTACAGTATTTTGAGATAAAGTCCCCTGTTAAAATAAATTGTCACAAAGAAGAGAAGAGAATGTAGGACTAAGAAAATGGGTTTGGCACTGGAGGGCAAGGAATCAGGAAAGAAGGAAATACTGCTCTCAGAGAAATCAGGTGGTTAGATTCCAAGGGAAGGACTGGGAGTTGAGCATGGAAATGTCCCACCCCCGGTCTTTCTATAATTCCCCTACTATCCCCTTTTCCTATTTTCCTTAATGGTTCATCCTTCTCTCCCCACCCTGCCCTTTCAGAGATAATAAAGACCCAATCTGACTCTAGGTGGGTGGGGGCGGGGGCGGGAATACAAATTTCATAAGTATAAAATACACAGCCTCACTAGTAATCTATAAAATGGTAATGATAATAACTGTAACATACCATGGAAGGATTTTGAACGAGAAGGGATAAGGTCAGAATGAAAGTGCTTTTGCTCTTGTCAACATTTTGATGAAATAGATAAATCTGCACATATCTTAAGATATATTATTCAGGTTTCAGATTTTTTATAGCCCCAAATATTGGTGTTATATCATTAAATACACCATATTTGACATGTGTATGGTATTTTAGTATAAAACTGGAGTACTAAAAAACAGTAGGATAATATTGACCTTATGCAATAGAAATTCATCTTCACTTTTTAAATTTCAAATGTAAAGGTATACAGGAGGTAATTGGTTTACTTAAGGCTACATTGCCAGTGGATGTTACAGTTGAGATTTAAATGTAACATAAATGCAACTCTTATATTCCTTCTACTACAAATATGTAGGCATAATTATTGGTCTCAGAGTCACATTCAGGAAGTCAACTTTCTCCACTGGAGAACGAAGATAGAGTAAGGAAGTCCTTTCTGATATGTTCAGACATACAGAAATGTTGCAATATGAACTTTCTATAATATGCCCTCCTTTAAGAGCTTAAAGAATATTTTTATATTTTAATCCAGGTAAATCTCAACTATCTGGAACTCTTGATACAGGCTCATTTTGTTTGATGGAGGTTTAGCTGATAGGAATCAGAAAACTCCTTTGATGTCTATAACTGCTGGGTAACATTCTTTTAAAAATGTATTTTGAGTGATTTCAAGCATATTCTATATAATAAAACATAATAATTACTCAAGTACTTACAACCAGCTATATAAAATCTTAACATTTTGACATTTGGTTCAGATTTAAAATAAAATAATAAAAGCATAACTGATATAGTTGAAGCTCCCATGAACCCTTCCATATAGGATCTTGTCTTTCTCTTTGCCTCTCCGGTGATCATCACCAAACTGAATTCGATGCATGTAGTTTTCTAAGATTTGAACAATTTTCTAAAATGCATTTACTTTTACCTTAAAAAGTTCAAAATGCTGACTGGCCATGGTGGCTCATGCCTGTAATCCCAGCACGTTGGGAGGCCGAGGCGGGTGGATCACCTGAGGTCGGGAGTTTGAGATCAGTCTGACCAACATGGAGAAACCCCGTTTCTACTAAAAATACAAAAAATTAGCCGGGCATGGTGGTGTGCGCCTGTAATCCTAGCTACTCGGGAGGCTGAGGCAGGAGAATTGCTTGAACCTGGGAGGCAGAGGTTGCGGTGAGCCGAGATCGAGTGCCACTGCACTCCTGCCTGGGCAACAAGAGCAAAACTCCGTCTCAAAAAAATAAATAAATAAAAATAAAGTTAAAATGCTGAGCACAATTACATGTAGTTTCGAAATAAGGTATTGAACACAGATTGTGATTGTAGGCTATCACAGTTGTAGATGTTAGGAAATTGGACCAAATACATATATTGATCCAGGCTAAATATTCTAAATTGGCATTTTAAAAAATCTCTGCTAAAACTGACCTTAATCATTAGTATGTGATAGTTTTGCCATAATAACAGACTGTGCCTAACTCTCTGTGGCTTAACATTCTTCACAAGCTGATTTCTCACACTGCCAGTCCCATGTATGTTGGTGTGAGAGCTTTTTCATCACAATCACTCAGGGACCCATCCTGTTGGTATCTCCATCTCAACAAGCTTTCACAGTCACTTTGGTAAAGGGAAACAAACAAACATGGTGATTCACAACACAGCCTTTTATAGCTTCATATTTAATTGATACAGGTCAGTTCCACTCACATTTTGTTAGCCAAAGCAATGGAAATGTGGCCATGCCCCACTTCAAAGAGAGTAGGGAATTGCATTCTACAAATATATTGAAGGGAACAAGATTCTTTATAGCCTAATGACTACCACAGTTCCCTCATGGTTTAATCTCTTCCTACTGAAAAGTAAGTCCCAAATCATCCAGATAATAAAAGGTTTTACTTAGACATATTCTAGTTCATAAAGGCATTTGCGTGTGCTTGCTGGGTTTTTTATTCATTAAATAATTTATATAGTAAGTGGTGCTGATAGCATTCCCTGTCACTAAAGAGTTCAAGCAGAGACCAGTTTGCCAAGTGGCAGGAGGCTGAAGAGAAGATTCTAGCACTACATGAGTGACTGGACTAGAAGACCATTAACATTTCCTTATGACTCTGAGTACCTGTCATTCCAAAGACGACAGTCCTAGTGACAACCATATATCCCGAAGTATCTGGCATCTCCCAGCTTCTACGCCAGCTTTCCTCAATCTGCCACCTGCTTTATGTTGTTTTCCAGACCACCTTGTCCTTATGCTGTATACCATGTGGTAACATCACAAGTTCCCTGTAAATTTCCCTGAGAATTAGCATTACAGTACTTTCAACCAAGCATTCTTCATAATGTGGAATGAATATACCAATACTTTGATCTTCATAGAATTTTACATTGTTGCCTTACCTCATGGGGCATAGGCCCAGGCAACCATTCCAAGATAATGACAGACTCTGAAGTAAACATATATTTGTAAGAACTATAAAAGATAGCATCTTGTCTAATGCAGTGTATTATTTTGCATAGGTAGCTGGTAAATTCATTCTTTGCTTTGTGATGCATTTTTCTCTTGCTGAATTAATCCCTCTTTGAATATAATATCAACCAATCTAGACCATCATTGACACATGTGGCTGGCCAAGGTATTAGAATTTCTCTTGAATCTTAATTACAAAATTACATGAAGCATAATTTTTAAGCTAATGCAGTGCTATAATAATTTAAGACAACTGCCATTCTAATCTATCTCGGAGCCTATAAAAACAGACTTTACAGGAAGTCTACTTTTAAGAGGATGAAATATAAAATGGCAATCTTGAGAGAGTAGGTTGGCAATGTTTAGCAAAATTTTCAAGTCTTTGTATTCTTCTTAGGTCCCAAAAGAACACTCCTAATAATCTATCTTACCGAAATAATCATGAATATGACAGATTTTGCTGCAAGATAACATCACAAAATTGTCAATAATTATGAAAAATAAAATTCCCAATATTAAACTTCAGAGTATTGGTTTTAAAATTATTGTCCCTCTATATAGTGGAACACTATGCATTGATACAAAATTATATTGTTAAGGAATTAACCTCATGAGGAAATATTCAAATTAGATAGTTAAGTGAATGCGGGAGGGAATGGCTTCAAAGCAGTATGTAATCTGAGTTTCTCCAGGCTTCGCCAGTACATGAATATAGATGACAGTCATGGTATCAGTAAGAACTAAAACACCAGTATCTGTTGCTCAGACCTGTTCACAGGGGATTCCAACAGCTCTACACAATTGCCCAGTTGAGCCTGAGATTTTCATCTGTGTTCATGAAGCAGTCTCTTGCCTTGTTACCCAAAGAACTAGCCACCTTTTTATCAACTTTGGTCATGCATGTCTGTTTCCTCAAGCAAAGAAACCATGTAAAGTTGCCTCACCCTGTCATTGCTAGCGTTACTTACAGGAGGGATGCTAATATTGACCTGCTAATATTATACTTTCTCCACACAGAGGCGGGAAGAAGCTTTGCTCCCAAACTTGATGTCTCACTGTCACCTGAACATCAGTGAGGTGCTGTGTCTTAGGGACAAATATTTAAGGCAGATTTCCTTGTCTTTCCTACTATCATTTTTTACTTTTACTTTCTCTATGCAGATTAATTCATAAAAATGGCTTTTGTGAACCATCAGACTCACTAACTTCTCAGATATGCCAGGTGTGTTAGTCATGGCAATAGATATTGCAGGCTCCAAGCCAGATAACCTCTCCATTACAACTGGGCAAGACAGATGTAAAATGTGATGCCTTTTTGGAACTATGTGCCTATCGAGTGTATGCCTAGAAAGAAAAGGTATGCACCAAAATCAGTGTCTTTTTCTGGGTGTTGGGATTAAAAACACATTTTGTGCATTGAACTTGTATTGCTTTTTATCAGAAAAAATAAAAACTATGTTTAAAGACTGCATTAAGTTATTGATGTGTGTAGTATGAAATACAGAATTCTTTATACAAAGTTAGAGACTGGTTATGTCTTCTGCGATTTGAAAACTATTTATATTCACAAAAGATCCAAAGACTTATATCATTTCTCAAAGCACAATAGAAATAGAGTTTCTAATACCCGATTATTTTTACAACACATTCTATGTGGTTTTCACCAATGCCAAGCCTTAGGGAGTATGACTATAAATAATTATACTCACGTTTTACTTGTCAGTCTTGTTTAGGAAAATAAATAATGTTTGAGTAATCTGAATTTCTTTTATTTTAGGTTAATAAATTGTTCATTATATCAAGTAAATAGTTTTCCTTTTTTTCAGTCTTAGTGCTATATTTTCTACATATACTTGTCTACGTAGTTCTGGCCAGCATACCCACTGGTATTCTCAGTCTTTGTGGTACCTGTTACATCAGTAAAGAATCTGTGCCCTACTCCCATGCCCATGAACCTACCACCACCAAAAACATCCCACCCCATAGTTAATGATAAAAGCATAGACTCTTAGAGCTAAATGGGGCCTTAGATCACTTATGCAGATTCATAGAGGTTAAGTAACTCATCTAAGATCATACAACTGATTATTAACTGAGTTCACAACCAAACCTGCAGGTCTTGATTCTGTCCCAATCAATGACAAATTTCATATTCAAAAATTTCAAAAGCTGAACTATAAAACTTCAAAATGTTTGTAGCAAGAATGATTTAATAATGAGCAGTGTGGTATATCTTCACCTACATAACATGAGAGGTGGAGCCTTCAAGATTAGGAGAGCCCAGGGTCTACAAAGATTCTATAGGAGCTTCAAGTCACCTGTCTGAAGGGGTCAGGAAAGCCAACCAGAGGAAGTTCCATGTAGACCAATACCTGAAGATGGTTGGGTGGTATTCAAGTGAAGGTGGAGGCCCATGGGAGAAGGGCTTCAGAAGGAAACGATAGCTTGGCATGGACCAAGACTTATAAAGGTACTGAGAATTCAAAGAGCTGAAAGAGTTTCAAGGCTGGAGCTTAAAGGATGAGACGGGGAGTAGTGACAGGAGACTGGCAAGGTAGACAGAGGCCAAATCGTACAGTACCTTGCAGGCCATATTATGCAGTTTATCGTAAGGGCTTTTGGAAACAAAAGCATTCTTGAATATTTTGAGTTTAGACCTTACCTGGTGATATGAGATCACAGAAGTGGTGCCGAGAACCTGGCGTTATGGAAAGGAGACATGAGCTGAGATTTTCACTATTTACAATAGATATCATATTCCTTCAGACTGCAGAATATCTTTTTCAGAGGGGAACAAGTGTCATGGCCCCAGTGCTCTCACTGCCCACTTTCCCTAATACATAGTAGACAGATAAAAATGTGAAAGGAACTTTGTTATTGAAAAACTTCTGAATATAAGGGATTGCATTCTGAACTACTATGTCACCCTTTCTTATAACGCAGGAAACTTAAAAACACAATCTCAATGGTTGGCCTAACTTTGATGCTTTGCAAAACTGCTTTGGTTTATCTGCTAGTCCCTGTGGCAGGGGCTTGAAAATATTTTCCCAAGATTTCTAACCAGCATATGTAAGTACAATAACTTTATTCTCTGTCCTAATGTCAACTCTTCTGCCTATTTTCCCCATAAATTTACTCCTTCACCAGACCATCAGTTAGAAAAATGTGGTCACTCTAGCATCAGGGTATCTGATACTTTTTCTCCTGATGCATGATCTGTTGGATATAAAAGTGATTTGTTTCCCCATATAAGTAATTTTTCATAATTGGACTGGCAAAGTGCTAACTCATCCATATACTCATATTTTCTTTATGAGCAACAGCTTGTATTTGAAAAATGAGACACAGAAAAATAAGGTACATCTATGGCTGAGATAGAGATCTTTATCTCTGAGGTACTAGTTAGCCTATATGGAGATTTATTAATAGCGTTTGGTTTCACTAGCACACTTTTTTTCATACTGCAGCACACAGACCACCTGCTTTGGAGTGATTGGAGTTCTTGTTAAAATTCTGAACCCAACTACTGATTTTAATCAGAATGGGATGAAACTAGAGATTTGCATTTTATAAGTTTTCAGGTCATTCCAGTAAAGCTTGAGAACTAAATGAATAAAGAACCTCATTGTGGGAAGGTATACCAATAGAGTGTGGGAGATGTTCATTTTCTCATGATCTATCCCCAGGGGCCTTGCAAACAGTTCTGGAAAAGATAGGATTCTCTGTCCTCTTCCTGAGGCTGTTCTCCAGCTGTAGGAACATGCTAGGTCAACAAATAGACTATAATTGACGGGGCATATGGCACTCCCAGGAGCAACCCTCAACTAAAGAAGGAGGGCTGATGGTAGATAAATAATCCAACTTCCTCATTCCTCAGTGGGACAATTCATAGGAGTTTGATACAGTCTCTGAAAAGGTACCAGCAAAATAGAATGCCAGTTGCCCATAGTGATAACACTCATTAATGGACTTAATTGGCTTCCCTCCCTTTCCCATCCCATCCCGTCCCTTTGGGAAGTGATCCCATCCAACATGCTTCCTGGGATCACTTCACAAATAAACTGCTTAGGCCCACATCATTGTCTCAAAGTTCACTTTCTGGGAAACCCAGTAAGGCGGAGAATACATAGAGAGTAGAAAAACTTTATTCTAGCAAAACTAAGTGATAAGATTTGAAGGATAGAAAGTTAAAACAATTTTTAAAGAGATTTGAATTAAATCTGAGAGCTATGTGACCCAGGGTACTTATTACCTAATTAAAATTAAGTCAGTGTAGACAATTTCATTTTATTTATTTTTCATGTTGTATGCCATTATTTCTGTGTAGGTCCCCATCCTTCTGTGAAATTTAATGTGTTCCACATCCTTCCCAACCAATGCATTTTAATCATTTGGTATTAAACCCTGCAACTTTTCCTTGAGAACATCTTCAGCTTTTCTGGGGATAAATATTTGGTATACATTGCATGGAATGTATATAACTTAAAAATTCATTACTTTTCTTTTCATATTAGTAAAATAAATCACAGAAAATAAAGTAAAATAATCACAGAAAAAAAGTAAAGACTCATTTTCCCTGGAACTACACGTTATTAGACCCAATTTCAATTTTCCAATCCGCTTGTGCTGCTATAAGAAAATATATGAGCCCGAGTGAATTATAAAAAAACAGAAAAGTATTTTTCATGGTTCTGGGGGCTGGAAAGTCCAAAATCAAGCTTGTCTGGTAAGGGCTGCATCCTCTGGAGGGGACAAACCATGTCCTTCCATGACAGGACAAAACGGCAAGAGAGCTGAATGCTGTGTGAAGCCTCTTTCATAAGGACCTAAATTCTATTTGAGAGAGGAGCCCTCAGAGTCTGATCATCTTTTAAAGTCCCACCTGTTAATACTATCACTTTGGCCATTAAGTTTCAACACCTGAACTTTGGAGGAGACATTGAAACCATTAGCACCTAATAATTTCAACTCTATACTGTTAAAATATAAGTTCCTCTTAGCTGATATTTCCTCAAACTCTTCTTTGGCATCTCCTAAGATGAAACACTTTGAAGCTAAAATATAGTATGCTTTATTTTCAGCTCTGGAGTAAGACAGCATGGTATTTTAGGGAAAGTTTGGATTTGAGGGTCTGACAAAACATCTGTATGACCTTCAGCAGGTTACTGACCATCTCGGACTTTGTTTTCTAAACTATAAAAAGGTAATAATGATAATACCTGCTTTACTAGGCTGTTTTTAGAGTTAAATAGAATAGAGTTTTTAAGGTGCCTAGAACCTGGCAAGCTACATGCTCAATAATCATTAGCTCACAAGACAATCCAGCTAAAGCCAATATGAAAAAGCCAGCCTTGTATCAGTTCAGGGGTGTCCTTCAGGTTTCTTATCACATAGTTTAATTCAACTTACTCTATTATGTCATTCATTCAGCAACTCATCTTGGGCTAAGAGTTATTTATAGGATTCTGTGTGGTCAACGTCTGTGACCTGCAAACATGTGATTGACTTTGGCATGATCCCTAGCTCAAGTGAAAGCTCAAAGGGCTGGCTTCTCCACCTAATGACATACACAGAATGTATTCAATTTGTTTGCTTCCCACAGAAATTAGCATACTTTGACATTACTGAGTGAAAAGAAAAAATAAGTGCTTTTGACACTCTTCAAACACAAGATGCAAAATAGTGAATCAATTAGGTCCAACCAATTTGGAGGTTTATGAGCCCACTCTTGCCCCTAAAAAACAAGAAGTTGCACGAAATTTTTCCCTTTGGATTGGTCATGCAAACTTGCATTATATAAGCAATGACAAATTCTCTGACACATGCTTCCAAGGAAAATTAAGACCTTGGTTGGTTGTTTAATGTACATAATGTGACTGCTTAGCCTATTTGAGAACATCATGCTGTAGAGAACTTCATGGTTAGTTCTTATTGGCAAATTCTACTGTTCATTGTGAGAATCCTTTATTTGTGAAAATGTTTTTTTTATTGCATACATCCCTTATCCTCCCAAAATATTTTGTCTTCTCTTGTCCTACCTATGTGGTTGCATATTTGGAAGTCAAGTCATCCCTCCCTGGCCTTAACCTTTTGAGGACTGGGGTAATATCATTTCCATCTTCATATCCCTCAAGGCTTGCTATTGAACAGTTATGTGCACAAAGTATATGCTTGTCTTAGACTGGATTCCTCCAGAAGCCGACCCTAAAATGAGGATTTGAATACAAGTAGTTTATCTGGGTGGTAATCCCAGGAAGTACTATAGAGAGCACGGAAATGGAAAAGAAATGAAGCTGATACAGCGTGCATTAAAGAGCAGCCACTCATTGTGGAGAAATGGGGCTCTGTGCATGCTGGAGATTTCTAGTAGGCTGCCAGAATATGCCTCAGAGTTCTCTCAGCTGAGGGGCAAGAAAGCTGGAATATCTGTCATATGGTAGCTACACTGTTGTTTGAGGTTTATTCCCAGAGGCATTGAATTTTGGGCACTTTGGCCAACCTTGCATACAGTCAGTGTACTTCTGAATCTCAGAAAACCCTCAGGCACAGATTCGTTCTTGTAAGAAAATGGTGAGTACCAAGGGACTAGGGCAGGGCACTAGCTGCCTCTGCAGTAATGCTCGATAAACTCCTATTGCACAGAATTGAATGGAAGTTGCCGAGAGCTATAAGAAATGTCAAATAACCCCAAGACCTCAAATCATCGATTTTTTTACAAACCTCTTGCAGATACATGTTTTAAACAGTATCAACTCTGTCATTACTGAATGATTTGGGGGCAACGCCACCTCTAAAAGCAACGAGGCAGTTTTTCTTTGAACACACTATTCTATCACATTATTGGTATGTCTTCTATACCCAGGCTATGTTACAGATGGAGCAATAAAAGTATTAGATTGGTGCAAAAGTAATTGCTGTTTTTGCCATTACTTTTATAGCATATTTTTTATGCTTTTTAAACCAAGCTATATAGGATTTCAGCAGAGACCCTGGTTGGGGGAAAAAAGAGTTTATGGTCCTTTGGAAACAGTGCTGGGCCAGGAATCAGGGAATTTGGATTTTTATCTTCATTCTTGTGTAAACTTGTAGCCACGTGGCCTTGAAGAAATCACTCTGAAGCTTATAGACTTCATTTTGCTCATCTGTAAAATGTACATATTGAACACTAAGGTTTCTTCCAGATTCAAACATAATGATCCTATGAAATAAGGCAATGGGACTTATAAAAGTTATGTGGATCTAGTAGACATTGGGAGGAAAAAAACTGGACATACATATGTGCAAATACATATATCTATTTGTAACGTGTATACAGATGTATATATATGTCTATATACACATTATATAGATATGTTATATATCTATAGATCTAATATATATATAGATAGATAACATCAGAAGTTATTTTTACTCTAAAAAGACAAATTTGATGGCATTCAGAATGTGATTTGCAAATTTTCTCTTTTCTCCTGAAAGCAAATATTCTCTACCACTTAGAAATGAGAACGTGTTTTCCATGTAGGATCAGAATAGGGAAGGGAATTTGAGAAAGAGTTGTATCTTTGTTTTGCTTATTACTGGCCTGATTAAGTGGTCCAAGATAAATATCAGTGGAAACTTTCTGTGGATGTACTAAGATTGCTTCCCCTGTAATGCAGGTTTCTCTTAATTTCCCATTAGTCTTCAGAAGCTCAGAATTATACCAGTATAAAAGAATTCCCTATCTTTTCATGTTAAAAAATAAAAAGAAACTTTGCAGTTTACTGAGTTAACCTAAGCTTGGTCTGATAACCCAATATAAATGCAAGATTTTTTGTTATTTGTCCTCAAGAGGTAGAGTCATGTGAAAGGGAGGGGTAGTAGCAACCAGCTCAAGCCCATTGGAGATCTGTAGGGCTCACCTGCCCCAACCTCTATTTCCTAGAGGGCTTTATGTCACACTGTGAATAAGGGAAATGAGGAGTTTCAAGATAAGGATGAAAATCGTATTGTACTGGAGATGGCAAAGAAAAGGCAATTCACATTCTAGACCAGCACTAAACCTAATCATCCCTGGCTTTGACTTTCCCACCTGGATCCTCTCCACCTGAATGCCTAGGCTTTGCTGATGTTTAGGTGCAGATGCTGAGTATGATTAGCTCTGATTTTAAGTTCCAGCCGGCCATATTGATGAGCATTCTGCAGCTGCTGTTTCCATATATTGATAAAGCAAAGTCACAGCTGGGCTCTTCTGTTAGGGCTTGGCTACTGCGTGCACTTCCCTGGAGACCAACCCACTCCAAACTGGGTCTTGAGGGCTCTGGGAGTACTGAATGAATTTCTAAGCTTCTCTACTGTCTCTAAGGTGTTGGGTATTTTCTTATTGGGCTACTATGAATGAGATCCCAAAAGACCTTCAAGTCAAATTCAACTTTCGACTTTTTAAGAACTGAGCACATTTAGGTATATGAGATGCTCACCCCAGTCCAGTCTAGTCTACCACAAATTAAAGTGAGTAAAACTCAATTTTACTAGGGTCCCTGAAAGAAGTTTAGGTTCTATCTTTGGAGAGGTTTGTGTATATGTGTGTGTGTTGGGGTGATGGGGGAGGAGAAATGTGGTGACCAACTCATTCTATAGTTGTGTGTGGATTTTATTTTTGTACCCTTTAAGGTACTCATGTCTCAAAGTTTTAAGTCCCTATTTAGAAGAAAGAATGGAGTCATTACTGCTCACAAAATCCTTATGTATCTATTAGGGGGCTTCATAAGATCAATGCATGTTTTTATTTCTTTTGGTAGGTTATCTTATTCTACCCTGAAGGCATTAGAGCAGTGGTTTTAAAACTTCAATATGCATAAGAATCACTAGAAGAGTTAAAAAATGTAGATTCCTGATTCTCCTCTCAAAGACCAGATTCAGGAAAAGTGGTTGATTCGAAATTTAAATTTTAAATAATTGGCCCACCTGATGCTAAATGCTGTTGGCAGGTGGATCTTATTTTTTGAGAAAAACTATTTTAGAGAAGTTTATATGACAAATGTTTTTGAAAAATCTCTTTACCTAGAAGGGGCCTTGTCAATGCCAGAAATTGGATGTTTCTAAGAAGACATAAATCATAAATAAATAATGCATTGCTATGTACAGGAAAATAAATAATAGGTATGAGCTGTTCATCTGAAAGTCATTGTTGTTATTTGGGGACATATATGTATTTAAACATTTTGTTTCCTATGTTCACCTTTTTTTTCACATTCATAAAGTTTACATTGACAAATTCCCTTTAGGTGTGGCAAATGTAACCACTTAAGAGTTCTGTCATGTCATAGACGACCCTGTGACCTTAAAACTGTTCAGAGATTTTATGTAATAAACATTTATTAAACACATACTTATTGAAACTTTTATTTGTACTGTACCCTATGCTAGGCATTGAAGTGATATCATATTTGAACTCTCCTCTAAGTGGTCTGTGAGTGTCCTGTACTTATAGGTTTGCGTAAAATAGCACAGGCTCAAACAAACATGAGTTTTACTAAAGCAAAGAGGTGCTGCTTACTTACTTTGAGTCAGCTTAGCTACTGTAATCTTTCCTATAACTGGGAGGAAGGATATGCTTTATATCTCCTCAGAGAGACTGTCAACTGATGGTGGGAAGAGGGTAAGACAGTCATGAGGGTGGAGAGTGTGTGTCCACAAATTATACCATCACATTTCCCCAAAGAGTCTGGCAAATGGGAGAATTGTCAAAGTCTTAGTGAATGCAGGATTTAGGGGAACTAGCTCATTTCTCAAAAATGATGGGATTGTAAAAGATTTTAAAACTATTGACCTGTAATGATTTCTGGAGGCATTTTTAAACTTAGGACTTTGTAAATACAACAATTATCTGTGAATGTTTGAATCCATACTCAGGACAGGAAGATGTTCAGGACCAAGTCTTGTGAAAGATACACACACACACACACACACACACACACACAAAAATACATACGTGATTTCCAGGTTCATACTATCAACCATCTTTCTGGAAGTTCACCTTTGAGTACAGACTATGCTGCAGGACTATATCTGGAAATGCATAGTAAAATGCCTGCTCTTTTGATCTATTAACCCAAGACTCCCTTTGTTTTACTCTGCAGCCTGAGCTTTCTCCCAGAGTCTGAGCGCTCTGCTAGATGTTTGGGTGCCTTTTCTGTTCTGTGCTTTTGAATTGTGGGCACATTGCCCAGCTCTCTCTTGATCCACAGCAAGGGGGCAGAGGTGGGGATGGAGGACAGGATTGATTTAAACTTGGCTCATTTACCAGCAGAGTCTCTTCTTGAAAAGGGTTGGAAATGAAAATTGATTCAGCTCCCAACTACCACACCTTGGTAGGTCTTTCCTGCTTATCTGTTGAATGTCTACCTATATGTGAGCTAATTATAATTTCCCTGTAACTACTGTCCACACCTGAAAGTATTCATTCCTCCAGGACTCAGAGCTGCTTCAAGGACTAAGCTGCACCAGGGCCAAAGAGATTTCAAGCATCACCAGGAGCTTGACATCCTTTGTAATGGCATAAAGTGGACCACGAGAGCAACCCCTCCATTGCCAAGTCAGGACTTATAGTGAATATAACCCCTGACACTGAAATCCTTCAAAAAGGGACATCACCTACCCCTTTCCACCCTAGGTTTGGAATATAAACATGCAATACATACTAATATTTTTCCTCTGTGGTTTGCATTATCCTGATTATTTTCCAGATTGTACTATTTATAATTTATTATTATCTTAATTTTTATTTGCCTACTTTTCTATTGTATGTGTGTACCTTTCATAGACTGTAAGCTCCATGTCTGACAAATTTAAAATAATAAATGTTGGCTCAGGGAATGAGTAGATAAACCTTTCAAGAAAAATCTAAATATTCAAACTTTTTTTTCCCCTCACTAATTCCCCTTTAAAAAAATGAAGGAAAATGAGACAGAAAAGGAACTAGAAGCTTTAGACCAGATTACCTGCGGAATTATTCTTGCCCTCTACACTTTAGTTGTACCTAAATTGGAAGAATTAAGGAAAGCTGTCTTCAAACCCTTTATTCCTTAGTTCAGTTTTATCAAAGCCCAAATGGGGATTGGCAATCTTCATGCTCTGAGCAATTGGGTATTCTTTTTTCTTGGAGCCCAGCTGCATTTTTTTGGAAAGTTGTTCCAGGGGCCTGAGATGAAGTGAGCAGGGGTGGGCGGTAAGAAGTAAGTTAGCTAGGGCAAATAGAACCTAAGTGTCTTCCCCTTAAGTCAGCTCACCTTACGAGACTGTATGATACTGAGCCACCCCCATTCACTGTGGAAAACAAACCCATCACTAATGGACTGTATTTCGGCATATGAAGTAGTCGAAGACAATTCCTGATACCATTATCTACCTGTGTGGTCCTTTAGGAATTAGGGGAAGAAGAACTCTGTGCCTCTGAGAGATTTTGAAAAAAGAAAGAGTACTTTTGGGTGGACAGGGGGACAGAATATATATCCAGAAGGAGATTATAAAAGAACCAGGTAAACAGGACCAGAGAAGGACTTCCAAGAGCCTAAGGCCTCAAATAAAAGCTAGAGGCCCTATTCTATCTACAAACATATTTCATTTGGGTCACACAGTGCTTATCAGGAAATCCAAATTCTGTTGCCTCTTGCAAAATTGAAATATCTGGCAACACTGGGATCACATCCCATAGAGCAACAATATCCTGAAGCTGGGGTGCAGCTCCCCCTTTAAATGGAGCATATATTTTTTGGTTAACCAAGTCTCACTACTACCTCTACCTATTACCTTATATTCTCCCAATTTTACTCATTTATATTGGTTCCAGTAGGCTGTGAGATTTCAACTCTCGTCTATGGAATAGATTGAGGATTTTTAAAGTGACAGTGTAGAAGTGAATGCACAGTTATTATTTGACTCCATTGGAGAGAACCAAAGGCTCTGAGAAGGTGTGGTTTTCACACAGTGATTAAAAGTCCTCTGGAGACACACATGGAGAATGTCTCTTGAACCTGAGCATTTGTCAGTGATGGAAAATTTCCTGGTAAATTTTTCAGTCCGTGGTGATCATTTTCTTTGTTAGCATCCTTGGCTTTGCATTTTTGTCAATTTGTGCTGATGTCTCTGTAAACATTCTTACCTCTTTTGGACATTACAGCTATTCTTTAATCTTTATATTTCAACCTTCATTTGTTCCAAGTGGCTAAGTAGCTCTCTACTGGAAAATCTGCTTAGTCTCAGCAAATGTGCCTGTTATTAGTTCAGATTAGTTTTGCCAAATCACTGAATATAATATCCTTGGGGTAGAATAAATTAATACATTTGTAAAGGTTATTCCACTAAGTTTTTTTTCACAGCAGTCAGAAAAAGGAAATAGAACATTTATAATGGAGCCTTTGGAGTGGTTTTCTAAAAGACCCACAAAAATTCTAATTCACTGTAATTTGGTACCTTTCACATTTGCAGAGACAGATCACACTGGCCACCTCCACATCCTTTAGTGATTCCCACCTTTGGCCAGGCTAAGAGAAAAGAAGGATCTGACTTGGGCATGCCATTTAGTCTGTCTGTGCCTTGGTTTTCTCATTCACTTACTGTCACTTATTGAGCACATGTGGAGCATATTGGACAAGAAAGGAGGCCTACCCTCAGCTCAGAAACTAATCAACTAAAAGAATTCATTAAAAAAATTGTTTTTCTGATGGGTGCAGCACACCAACATGGCACAAGTATACATATGTAACAAACCTGCACGTTATGCACATGTACCCTAGAACTTAAAGTATAATAATAATAAATAAATTTTTTAAAAAATTGTTTTTCTGAAAGTGGGGTCCTGGACCAGTAGCATCATCATTACCTGGGGATTTTTTAGAAAAGTAAATTCTCAACACCCACTTCAAACCTAATGAATCAGAAAGTCTGTGGGGGTAGGGCCCAGTAATTACTGTTTTAACAAGCCCTCCAGGTGATTGTAACACGCATAAATATTTAAGAATGTATGTGTTCTATGTTCCATTTACAGAAACTATATGAGTTTCTCCACAAAGCTTTCTCTGAAATGAAATGAATAAACTAAGCATGAGGTCTGTGGATTCAAAGAGATGGACTTTTTCCTCTGTGAATTTTTCCTGTCTGGTAGATATGTGTGGGTAACGCAGCCTAGATATGTTACAGACAGGACCAACCCTAATTGTGGAATGAATGAAACACCTTTGCTCCTTACCTATCACTCCCTTTAGGGTCGTTTCTTGGATTTCTTGGCCCCTTTAGTCCATCAGCACCTCCACAGCCCAACAATCTGTGCTTCTTCCCTTTATAAAACCCCCTTTTCATTTTCATTCATTAGAAAGATAAGATCTACCAATTCACAGTGAGGGACTGATGTTTGTTTTACACCATGAAGATGAATAGGGTAAAACCTGCAACATAGTTTGAATAATTGACACTGCAGTTTTCTTGCTAGCCAAACTATTTGATTTCCACATCAAATCAATGTCAAGAAATCTGAGTATTCCAGGTTTGTTGATTTTTCAGCTACTGAGGTAGTCACTCTAAGGAATTACTGCAAATGTGGATAATTTTTTAGCGAGAAGTTTTAAAAATAGCACATCAGCTATGTTCTGGGTCACAGCCTCGCTGATCTAATCATTTGCTCTGTCTTCAAGATTGACATTGATTCCTGCAGACAGTTTGATTGTGCAGTGACTGTTAACCCAGGTATGAGCCCAGGAATAATGTCTTAGATGTGAAAAATGAGCCATACTTCTTGGAAGTATATGGATTACTTTCATAACCTTGTAAGTTTCCTTCAGATGTAGGATTATTTTTAGAATTATAAAACCAAACGTTACATACATTTTCTATGTCCTGATAATTGCTTTAAGTTGTGATCATCAACCATGCTTTCCTAACACTACAAATAGTGGTTAGTGCTGTAGTACAACATACAATGGCATTCTGTCATAGCAAAAGTACCTCTGGCTTAGTGAGGTATGAATTGCATATACCTTGCAGAAGTTAATGTAGCCCCTGCTATTTCTTTAGAGCACTGCAGAGATCATCTGGTATAAGACAGGCGTATGGCGAGATAATGACACAAGAAACTTAAGAATCCTTAATCCAGGGGGCTCAGGGGTTCTGTGGAGCTTTGTATGGGAAGTAAGCAGTGGTTAAAGAACAGACTAGGAAGACAAGTCTATGCCTCGCCATTCTCACCCACTCTCTTGAGTCCTCTGCAGGGAATACTTGACTATTTTTTCTTTCTCTCATTCTTTATGACAGACTATAAGAGGATTCAATCTCCAAACAATTTTTCTTCAAAATTTGGCCTTGCATCATATGAGTATGATAGATTTGACACATTTATGTTGATCAATTTTGTTGATAAAAATGGAGAGGCATTTAAAATCTAGAATTTAGAAGAAGAATGCAATCTACTGCTTTATCTTTACTGTGGAAGTGGGTATCCTTCCATTTTTAATTATAATTGAACTTAATAGTATATTCATCCTATTATTATAATTATGGTTTTATTGCCCCTGGTTAATTTCAGAATTAAGATGTTGATGCTGAAATTAATGTTCAGAAAAGATAGGGGATTTCACAAGGGGTCACCTACTCAGTCAGAAATAAGATTCATTAAGATGATAAGAAAAAAAGGCAGCCCTTGCCACCCAGGAGCTGTCCTAGTACTATCAGCTGGGCCTTGGTGTTCTCCTACAAACACAAACAATTTCACACACATCGTCATCAAACAAGGCCATTCTCTGACCACGATGGATCAAGACAAAAACAAGACTACTCTGAATTCACATCTGAAAATGGAGAAAACATTGTCCAAATCACAAAATACTAAACACTTTCCTGTCTTATCTAATGAGCGACTGAGATATCTGAGACCACGCAGTCCCATGGTGTGCATCATCCCTTGCTGCAACAAGCAAACCAAACTCGATTCAACTCTAGGGATATTCCTGGCGGTCTTTGGCCAGAAAATATTCTATAAATGGGCTAATTACTCAGTTGTGTCCATTCTGGAAAACAAATCTGAATTTTACTAGTGAGGCCCACCTCCTTAACAATAGGCCTGGCTTGTTCTTACAGCAACTCTGTCCCTCTCTGTGACTTCAATTCTTCTGGGAGATTTATTCTTTTTTTTTTTTTTTTGAGACGGAGTCTCGCTCTGTCGCCCAGGCTGGAGTGCAGTGGTGCGATCTTCACTCACTGCAAGCTCCGCCTCCCGGGTTCACGCCATTCTCCTGCCTCAGCCTCCCGTGTAGCTGGGACTACAGGCGCCCGCCACTGCGCCCGGCTAATTTTTTTGTATTTTTAGTAGAGACGGGGTTTCACCGTGTTAGCCAGGATGGTCTCGATCTCCTGACCTTGCGATCCGCCCGTCTCGGCCTCCCAAAGTGCTGGGATTACAGGCATGAGCCACTGCGCCCGGCCGGGAGATTTATTCTTAATGGGCTCATATGATGAAAAGATTTTAGTAGTCCTTTGGACAGAAAGAGTAACTTGCTTCTTAGAATCCAAACTAAAAAATGGATCTTTCATTTATAAATAATAACTAACAGCTAATACTATATATCAGGCACCGTGCTAAGTATTTTACATAAATTAACTTGTTTTAATCCTTGTAACAAGCCTATTAAATGGATATTATTACCACCTTCACTTTACAAACTAGGAAACCAATACAGAGAGGTGAATTAGATTGGCCAAGATTATACAGCTAATGGTGAAGGTAGGGCTCAAATTCAAGTTGTTTTAACACCACATCCTTTGCTTTTTGTGCTATGAGTTTTGTTTTTTTTTTTTTCCTTAGGCACCTAGGTTGCTTCCAAATCTTGGTGGTGGTGGTGGTTGTTTTCTTCATTTTGAGATGGAGTCTCGCTCTGTCGCCCAGGCTGGAGTACAGTGGCACAATCTCGGCTCACTGCAGCCTCTGCTTCCTGGGCTCAAGTGATTCTCCTGCCTCAGCCTCCCTAGTAGCTGGGATTACAGACATACACCACCATACCTGGCCAATTTTTGTATTTTTAGTAGCGACGGGGTTTCACCATGTTGGCCAGGTTGTTCTCGAATTCCTGACCTCAAGTGATCTGCCTGCCTCGACCTCCCAAAGTGCTGGGATTACAGGCGTGAGCCACCACTCCCGCCACATCTTTTACTCTTAACTTACATTCCTTTGCTTTTGAGATGCCTTCTCTTCCCTAAAATCTGATAGTAGTAAATCAAAATGCCAACTAGATACAGAGTAACAGACATAATTCCGGAAGATCATAATAATAATTATCAAAATATTTGCATATTTTATCTTATGGTAAATGTAGTTTCCAACATCATTCTTCCTAGTACAATAATGAGTCCGGTGATCAAACTCTTGAGAGAAAAACGCACTGTTGTCAGTATATAACTATAGGTTTCAGATTATGTAAACAGGTATTGTCAGATGTATATTCTCTGAGTTATCAAGGATCATTGTATAACTATATAGGAAGTTGTCTTCTTTGGATATGATAGACATATCTATATTGAAAGGACAGAGAGATCTATAACATGAGGATTGAGTACAAGTGTATGATGATGATGTCAGTTGTAACACATTTCCTGTGTAATTCTCTTCCTCACTGGTAATAGCTTGTTGAGTATTTTTATCTAGAAGTGCTATTCAATTTGCCCTAGAGTATTTTATTTCTTTTACACCAGTCATTCTCATTCTTCCCTGTTCTCTGCCCATTGTAGTCATAAACAGTTTACATAAATTAACTTGTTTCAGTCCTTGTAACAAGCCTATGAAGTGAATGCTATTATTGCCTTCGCTTTCACTGATGAGGACACTGAAATACAGACAGGTGAATTAAATTGCCCAAGATGTTATAGCTAATGGTGAAACTAGGATTCAAATTCATAGTGGTTTTATTCCCATCTCATAGTCTACTTGATCATTCCTTTAATGCAAACTTACCATTCTTCTACAGTTTGTCAGAATTTTTATAATAGTTTAGCCATTTTTATACCTCTTCAAACCTTTAAACATTTGATCCATGTTAGTTACTAAATCAAGAGCTTATTTGAATACCCAAAAATGTATAAAATAGTTTAAGCAATGAGAAAGAGATAAAATCCTTACAAATACTTTTTAAAGCACTATATTAAATTCAAAATAAGGAATCTGTTTAAATTTTATATTATGTGGAAATTCTAAGGTTATTAAAATAGTAAAAGTGCAGAAGCATATAAAATTTATGAATATATTACCTTTCTGTCACTTTTCATTGTCAACTTTATAAATTAAACAGTATGGTTTAAACGTGGTTACTGTGTGCTTTCACGTCCATTTTCTGGAGCAATCATGGGAAAACCTATGACCACCTGAGTCTTTAGAATATATCTCAGCATTTTGTTTATAGGATACTCTTTATCAATTTCTACCTTATACCATTTGGGTTGCAATTCGTTTTTATGATCCTTCCATTCCTCCATATTGCCAATCAGATTCTAAAGCTGATGTTCGGTACTTAAAGAAAATGCATGGTGAAAAAGCAGAGGGAAACTTAGTTTAATCATAAACACCTCAAATGCAAATGTATCATTGTCTTAATATGATTCCCGTAAGGTTAAATACTGAAAGAAATAAAGGTTATAATTGAATTAAATAATTTCTTTCATCAGTATTGTATCTCTTAATGCAAACTTCTATGACTCCTTATATTTGTAGAAAGAACCAGGAACGTGGGTCCGTTTACAGAGAAGTCTTTGGCTACAGTTCTAACCTCTGAAGAGAATGTGCAGTTCAGTCACTCTTGACTGCTCTGTAAGGCCTCCAGAAAAATCTGTATAAAGAGATGGATGAGGTGACAAGACAGATCCTGGTAATAAAAAAGGGGGCTTAGGAATTGCTATCACTGAAGGACTGAAGGACTAAGGATTAGGTCAGAAATATTTTTGTTCAAGTCCATTCAAGAATCAATCAAATTATTCTGCAGGAATGCTAGGGGAAATTACAATTTGACCTGCTACAGAGGTACCTTTTATCCTTGTACTTCAATAAGCTTAAGTACAGCTATGGTACTGCCAACATATTCTAACTAGCTAGCACATATCCAGCACTTTGTCATGTCACATTAATTTTTAGAGGTTTATTATATGTGTGATAGGTGTGTAGATATGTACACATGCACACACACACACACACACACACACACACAAATGTTCTGTGTAATAAAATCAAAAGGCCAGTAGTAACTATTTTAATACAAAAATCTGGAGCTTAAATTTTTATGCAGAAAGTCATTAAAAGCTGTTACTTTTAACTTAAATGACAAATATTCTAAACGTTTTGCTCAATTGAGAAATAATTCACACTTTTAATTCTATCAGCATTATTCAATAAATTGGTTTGGAAGTCCAACTCTATGCTCTCAAAACTAAACAAAAATAAACATTGGAAAGAATCTACAAACTGTGTTACTTTATAGCTTGAAAAGCTAAAGGAGGGGCTGGGCGTGGTGGATCACACCTGTAATCCCAGCACTTGGGGAGGCCAAGGCAGGCAGATCACTTGAGGTCAGGAGTTCGAGACCACCTGGCCAATGTGGTGAAACCTCGTCTCTACTAAAAATATAAAAATTAGCCGGACATGGTGGCAGGCACTTGTAATCCCAGCTACTCAGGAGGCTGAGGCAGGAGAGTCACTTGAACCTGGGAGGCAGAGGTTGTAGTCAGCCGAGATCATGCCACTATACTCCAGCCTGGGCGAAAGAGTAAGACTCCATCAAATAAAAAAAAAAAGAAAAGCTAAAGTGACCAGATAAACTCTCCTCAAATTATAGGTTTGTAATAGTAAAGTTATTTGAAATGTTAACAGAAAAACTTTAGTCAAATTAAATTTAGCAGAGTTTATCTGACCAAAGAAATAATGACTTATGAATTGTGCAGTGCTTAGAACCAGGAGGGTTCAGAAAGCTTTACCTAGCAACGTAGGCAGGCAGCAACATTGTGCTACCTATTATTAGGCTTTTTTTGGTTTTTGTTTTTTGTTTTTTTTGTTTGTTTGTTTGTTTTTTGGAGACATAGTTTTGCTCTGCTGCCCAAGCTGGAGTGCAGTGTCACCATCTCGGCTCACTGCAACCTCCACCTCCCAGGTTCAAGGGATTCTCCTGGCTCAGCCTCCTGAGTAGCTGAGACTACACGGCATGCACCACCATGCTCAGCCATTTTTTTTATTTTTAGTAGAGACGGGTTTTCACCACGTTGACCAGGCTGGTCTCTAACTCCTGACCTCGTGATCCCCCCGCCTTAGCCTCCCAAAGTGCTGGGATTACAGGTGTGAGCCACCGTGCCCAGCTGGCCTTATTCATTCTATCTATCTGTACTCCTGTACTCATTTAATTATCCTCACTTTATCTTCTCCTCCCTGCTTCCCTTCCCAGCCTCTGGTAACCATCATTGTACTCTCTATCTCCATGAGTTCATTTTTTATTTTTTACCTCTCACATATGAGTGAGAACATGTGATATTTGTCTCTCTGTGCCTGGCTTATTTCACTTCACATAATGTCTTCCAGTTCCATCCATGTTGTTGAAAATCACAGGATTTTATTTTGTTATTACTGAATAATATACCATTGTGTATATATACCACATTTCCTTTATCCATTCATCTGCTGATGGACACCTAGGTTGTTTCCAAATCTTGGCTATTGTGAATAATGCTGCAGTAAACATGGTAGTGTAGTTATCTTTTTGATATACTGATTTCCTTCCTTTTGGATATATATCAGCAGTGGGATTATGGGATCATATGATGGTTCCAATTTTAGTTTTCTGAGGAACCTCCATACTGTTCTCTGTAGTGGTTGTACTAATTTCCATTCCCACCAACAGTGTATGAAGGATCCCTTTTCTCTACATCCTTGCCGGTATTTGTTACTGCCTGTCTTCATATCCTTGCCAGTATTCATTTTGCCTATTTTTTGGATAAAAGCCACTTTAACTGGTATGAGATGATACCTTATTGGGGTTTTAATTTGCATTTCTTTGATGATTATTGATGTTGAACACTTTTAAAATATAACTGTTGGCCATTTGTATGTCTTCTTTTGAGAAACGTCTATTCAGATCTTTTGCCCATTTTGATTGGATTTTTTATTTGTTTTCCTATTGAGTTATTTGAACTCCTTAGATAGACTGGTTATTTGTACTTTGTCAGATGAGTAGTTTGTAAATATTTTCTCCATTCTGAGTGTTGTCTCTTCATTTTGCTGATTGATTCATTTGCTACTCAGAAGCTTTTTAATGTGATCCCATTTGACAGAGCTGTTTTAAAATTCATTTACAAAATGAATTTTACAAAAGCAAATAAATATTTTGAAAAGAAACAGAAATTAGTAAGAGAATCTGCCCATAATGGCATTTAAGGTACTTATATCAGTAAAAAAAAAAAAATACAAAGCTAAAGTAGGATTTGTCTACATCAGCACCACTGATATTTGGGGCCAGATAATTTTTTATTGTGGGTGCTGTCCTGTGCATTGTAACATGTTCAGTAGCATCAGTGGCCTCTACTCATCAGATGCCTGTAGCACCTCCTCCTTCAGTTTTGATGACCAAAAATGTGCCCTTGGGAGCAAATTTACCCCTGGTTGAGAACCACTGAGCTAAATAACAAAAAATAGAATCAGAAATTAATGAAATATATTGAAAAGCTCAAAAATTGACCAGTTATATATAAGAAATTCATTTATGGTAAGGTAGGCATTACTAAGCAATGAATAAGGAAAATATTTACAATTGGAATTGTGATTCTCAATTTTAAAATAGATTAGCATATAACCCATATTTAACACTATACATTAAAATTAATGTTATGAACAGAATTAAATATATGAAGTAATATCATTAAAAATAACCAGAAGAGAACAAATTCAACTGTCTGATCTTTGAGGTAGTAATCATTGAAAGAAATTATCTAAAGATTCTATCACATTAAAAAAAAAATCACTGCCCTACTTAAAAAAAATCAGTGTTTTGACATGAATGTTGTAATTAAAAAGGGAAATTATAGAAAAAGAAGATATTTGAACCAATTATAACAGATTTGGGATTAAATATATATACCAAGGGTTAGCAAACTTTTTTGGTAAAGGGCCAAATTATAAATGTTTTAGGCCTTGTGGGCAGGGACAGTTTCATGGACTTGTTACCTGCCCTTGGTTGAAACTTCTGTTGTCATTGTCTTAACATTCTCAATAATTGTTTAACAGGGGGCTCCACATTCTCAATTTTTACTGGACCCTGTAAATTACACAGTCACTTCTACCTGTGGGCCATGCAATCTCTGTTGAAACTATTCAACTCTGTGGTTGTAGTATGCAAAAATGAATGAGTAAGTAGTCCAATAAAACTATAATGCATAAATGAATGAGTAAGTAGTCCAATAAAACTATAAAAACAGACAATAGACCAGGTTTGGCCCATGAGCCATAGTTTGTTGATTCTTTGTCTATATGATATAGAATATTTATAGAAATTGAAAATAACCATATATTAATGAATTGTCCAACCTCAATAATTCTTAAACAATTGCCTATTAACAGAAAATTACTATTGAAACAATACAAGCTTAAAATAATGATAAATTTCTATATTAATAAAATCATGGTAAACCAAGTATCTCAATAAATGCTCACTCCACGCATAATTTTGGAAAACATTTGAAGAACACCTTTGAAGAATTATAAAAAAAGACACCCTTTGACTCAGTAACTTCACTCCTAGGAATTTATCTCAAGAAATAAAATTAGAAAATGCTATATACATGACTAGATTTTTTAAAAAGATGAAAAACCAAAAACCACATAAATATCATATAACACAAGTATGCTCAATTCAAGTACGATCTATCAATTTTAAGGAAGAATACACTATTCATGATAGTATATCAAGAATATATTATCAATGTGGCATTGGGAATATGAGATAGCAACTTGGAAAGTGTTTTTAGTATTCTGTTAAGTGGAAAGAATAGACAGTACATTCTGTCGATGCTGTATTTGCAAAAAAGTAAAAACTATTGTGTGCATAATGATAAATACAGGAAGAAACTGGAGAGGAAAGAATCAGAATACAGTCTGAGTTCCATCTCTGACATCAGTCTAGTTCTGAGCTGGACGCGTGGCCCCTCCTTGTTTGACAGAGCACCACTTGGCATGACCTTGAGCAAGGTACTTGACCTCTCTATGACTCAGTTTCTTTTTCTACAAAATAGATATAGATAACATTATACTCCCTATCTCATAAGGATGTGACACTTAAATGAAAAAATATTTAGGGCATAGTGCAGTGCTTTGCCCATTGTAAGCTTTCAAATGTTAGCTATTATTGTTATTATTACTATTTTTATTTGCAAAACATGGGAAATTAAAAGTTTATTTCATTTTTAGTTCAGCTGTTAACATGTTATTTGTGCAGTTAAAGAAACTTCTAACAGCTGTCTTTTAAAATGTAATGATTAAGACTACAGCAATCTCAGCAGGTAGCAAACTAAAACCATTAAAACACGGATAATAAAAAGACTATTATAAAGATTTCACCAATAGAAATAAGAAAAGAATTACTGAAATGCTTTCAAATAGGTTGCTAAGGAAAGTCACAGAGACAATTAAAATGAGCACAGGGAAAAAGGTAATGAGCAGTGATAATTAAAGCTGCCACCAGATACATATACACATGCACACTCACACATATCTATATGTCCATTAGGAAAATTGACTAAGTCAGCAGAGGAACAGAAGAAAGGATAGTTATTAAACTGGTCATGTCATGAACATGCTCCTCCATCTGGCTTCTCCCCTACTGTGAAAGGGGAAGAGAAGTCACACAGCATCAGCATTAATGTTACAGAAGCTTTGCTGTTAAAGCTTGTTCTTGCCGTTGTCCTCACCTCTCATTGTAGGTGGATGGGGCTCCCAGACACCACATAGATAGATGGTCTGTGGAGGTTTGCAGTTGGGTTATTTTAAGCAATTCTGTCCCAGGTCTAGGAGGTGGGTACATAACACTGAATTCACTCCAGCCACCTAGTGCGTGAGTAAAGAAGCATTTAATGCTGAAATCTGGAAGTATTCTGCAACTTCATGATAATTGTCCTTGTTACAAAGGGCCAGATTATGATTTATAGGACCATCTCACCTTGTTGCTCTCTGTTATATCCGGGAATAGGCAGTGTTAGACTGAACTAGGCAGCGTTCTATTTCCTTGCCATGCCAGAATTTGTAAATTCTCTCAGCGCAGAGATGTATGTGTATAATTTTGAGTATAAAACAATATATTACATACAGGAAGTCAGTAGATCGTTAATGATATTAAGATGTTCTATGATGGGTGCGGCACACCAATATGGCACAAGTATACATATGTAACAAACCTGCACATTAGGCACATGTACCCTACAACTTAAAGTATAATAATAATAAATTAAAAAAAAAAAGATGTTCTACTTGTGATATCAAGTTCTCAACATTTTGACTGTGCTGTACCTCATAATACCTAAAGATACAGGGAACATGCCGTTCTGAGATTGTGTCTTGCTCCATACCAACCTGGACAATATTTATCCTCTTCTTGCTATCCTGCGATCAGTTCTAATTGAGTAATCAAGCTCACACTTTCTAGAGCTCCATAATCT
The DNA here is from genome assembly GCF_049350105.2 of Macaca mulatta. NCBI lineage: Eukaryota > Metazoa > Chordata > Mammalia > Primates > Cercopithecidae > Macaca > Macaca mulatta. The sequence continues at coordinate 57,173,014 of NC_133420.1, read as the reverse complement.
ATATGTTACCTCAGCAGTGCTCTTAGAACCTTCATTTACTCTGAAATTCACAGGTAGAACGCTCATAGCCTTGGCAGAGAACCAGGGAATCTCTTTGTTTTGTCCCTTGGTGTTAGTTACCATCTTATGTACTTGCTCATTGTGCCAGTGTCCTTTATTCATTTCTCCATAGTATTCTGCAGAAATAATGGAAGCCTCAACTGGAGCACTTCACTGACATCAGTAGATGTGTTCTCTAGATTGGGGTTTCTTTGGCGTTAGTGGTATTTGGGGCTGGATAATTCTTTGTTATGGGAGGTTGTATTGTGCATCATAGGATGTAGAGCAACATCCTTGGCCCCTGCCCACTAAATGCCTTGAGTCGTAACAACCCCAAATGTCTCGAGACATTGCCAAATGTCCACTGAGGGGCAAAATTGCTTCAACTGAGAACCACTCTTCTAGGTGATACTTCTATATGACCTTCTGACCACTTTTATGTTAAAAATGTCATGTAATTGAGCACGGTGGTTTACATATATTAACTCATTATTCATCACCTCGACTATAAAAGGATGTTATTAAACCCTTTCTTTCAGAGGAGGAAATTGAGGCCCCGCCAAGTGTTACACAGTTAATAAGCAACAATATCAGGAGAACCGATTTCAAACTGATTGCTTTACATAATCTAATAGTCCAGATGGATACAGGCTTCAGATAAGACTTGATCCAGCAGTACAAAGACATTAAATATGGACTTTATCCTCTCACACTCCTCCCACCTAATTTAATTTCTTAACTCCCTTTATCTTCATGTTTCACCCCTTGACCTAGCAGCTCTAGACTTTGCCCTTGTGGTAGTAGTAAACGTCATACAGCTTCATATTACCCCATCCAAAAAGAAGACACACTTTCGTGGTAGCTCCACAGAAAGTTAACTCTTTTTTCTCTTAAGCTCTAGAAAAATATTTCATTGGTTCTCATTGGGTCATATGCCCATCTCTGAACCAATGGTTGCAGCTAGAAGGTTGAACATGTTGTTGGCTTTAGCCAATCAAGGCTCTATCCTGGAGCAATGGATAGGGTTAATCCCCCTCAAATGATACAGCCAAAAGTGAGAAGAACTGGTTTTTCAAAGGACATTAGAAGTATAATCCCAGAAGATGAAGAAATGGATGCTGGGTTGAGGACAAATAACATGCTTCTACACCAATTTTGTTAACAATGTTAACATGCTTCCTACAGTTGATAGTTTTTGTTAACACTACCCCTCTCCCTGTTCTATTTTGCAACTTTACCATAGGCCTGTTTTTTCTTTTTCTTTTTTCATAAGTTATTGGGGTACAGGTGGTATTAGTTTACATAAGTAAGTTCTTTAGTGGTGATTTGTGAGATCCTGGTGCACCCATCACCTGAGCAGTATATGCTGAACCATATTTGTTGTCTTTTATCCCTTGCCCTCCTCCCACTCTTCCCCTCAAGTCTCCAAAGTCCATTGTATCATTCTTATCAAAAGGCCTGTTTTCTTTGCTTGACATTGCTGGAAACTCCTTGGGATAAGTGTCCAGGGAGAGCCCGTTAGTCAGTAAAGAACAGTATGGTAGACCCAGATCCATGGGTTCCACCCTGCTCTTTGGAGAGGTTTCCCCAGCTGGCTCCTATGGAATGGCTGGAACCTCTGGCTCACAGGGACTCACTGAAGGGCAGAGCCAGACTGACCCCCTGCAAGTAGTACAGCACTTCATTCTTCAAGGGGAAAAGAAAGGAACTTACGTTTTTTGAGCACTTACTGCATGCCACACCAGTCACATATACCATATTATTTCTTTCTACAACCACTCTGAGGTAGGTATTGCCACCCTGCTTTAAAAATGAGGAAATTGAAGCTCAGAGAGGTGACGTAACTTGCCCCAAATCATACCACCTTCAGGAAGCATACAAAGGTTCAAACTGATGGCTGTTTCACTCTGAAGCCTGTGCTTTTGTCTCCAAAAGTGGACATCTTAGAAGAATATATATTTACAGAGAATATACATTTGCTAAGAATCTGTTACTTATCAAGAAATACGCTCAACACTACTTGAGTAAGATAGAACACAAAGCCTTTTCTCTTTTCCCAAGGATTAAGTGAATGGAAGAAGGAAAGAAAATAGGAAAAAGAAAATCCTTGTGTAATGGGAGGATCCTTAGCTGTTCTAGTAGTAAAGAGACCATGTAGAAAATCAGCATCAACATATAACAACAACAGCATCTATAGCAATGGTGGAGCAATTTCTTCACCAGGAGTGCAATGCATGACTTCTTTAGGCAGTGACACCAAGTCCTCAGAGAAATTAGCAGCAGCTGGGGCAGTCCTGCAGCAACTTGGGAATTGAAGTAGCACCTGAGAAACTGGGGAAGCCAGCAGTATGTATGACAGTCCCATCGTAAGGTAACTCAGCTCTCCCCTCAGGTTGGTGTGTCCTAGGGGAATTCCTGTTAGATGATGTGCCGATATACACCGGCATGGTTTTTGCTAAAAGGCAGATTCTGCGGTCTACCATTTTTCCATCACATGTCTCAGAGAATATAGGCAATTGTATGTGATGTGGCTTGTTCTACAGGTAGTCTAGAGCAGGAGCCCTCAAACTGGGTTCTGCAGAGGTCTAGCCTTCTAAGAGAGAGCCTTAAAGATGGCATGAGGTGGGACCAGGAGGAAGCCTGTGTGTTTTTTCTCCACCGCTTCTCCTGGGGTACCGCTACTTCAGCATGTTTCTAATATTGGAGTTCTATGTAAGATTATGTCTGCGAAGAATATTTTACACTAACAAAGGTTTAAAAGCCATAGTCCTAGAAGGAAGTACATATCTGCCTCTGAAATGTCTAAGTTATCTGAGAATGACAGGTCTTAAAACAATATGGAAGTCAACTGCTGTGGAGGACACCAGCCGTTGGTAGCAAGTCTCTCCTGAGTTTGCACGGGAACAGTAGTTTGTTGGTGTACAATAGTGTTGGTCACAACATTCAAAAAATAGAATTTCAAGAATTTGTATGAGACCATTCATCATAAAGCCAACCCCCACCCCCATGATATTAGATCCTTCATTAATTCACACACAGCCAACAGGACTTATAATGATACATTCTAAGTAAAGCACCAGAACTTTAAGTGTTTGGGTTGTCTATCCCAACTAGCGACAGTCAAAAGAGGCTACAGACTACTCTCCCAACCTACCACTTAAGGGTGTGAAGAAATGCATTTAAGAAATGGACTGGGGCCGGGTGCAGTGGCTCACACAGGTCATCCCTGTGCTGTGGGAGACTGAGGTGGGAAGATTGTTTGAGACTAACCTGGACAACAAAGTGAGACCCAACTCTACAAAAAAAAATAATAATAAAGAAAAATTTTTAGCTGGGCACCGTGGGATGAGTCTGTAGTGCCAGCTACTTGGGAGGGTGAGGTGGGAGAATTGCATGTGCCCAAGAGTTAGAGCTTGCAGTGAGCTATGATGGCATCACTGCACTCCAGCCTGGGTGACAGAGTGAGACCCTGTTTCAAAAAAAAAAGACATGAATTGTGGAAATTATGCTATATTTTGAGATAACTTGAGTTCCCCTGGGAAGTGATGAAATGGCAATTGCAGTGTAAAATCAAACATCCAGTCACTTTAGTTGTATCAATTTAAAGAGAATGATGTATGAATATTGATATGGTTAGGCTTTGTGTCCCCACCCAAATCTCATCTTGAATTGTAATCCCCATAAGCCCCACGTATCAAGGGAGAGACCAGGTGGAGGTAACTGAATCATGGGGGCAGTTTCCCCCATGTTGTTCTTATGGTGGTGAGTGACTCTCACAAGATCTGATGGTTTTATAAGCGTCTGGCATTTCCCCAGCTGGTACTCATTCTCTCTCCTACCACCCTGTGAAGAGGTGCCTTCTGCCATGATTGTAAGTTTCATGAGGCCTCCCCAACCATGCAGAACTGTGAGTCAATTAAACCTCTTTTCTTTATAAATTACCCAGTCTCAAGTATTTCTTCATAGCTGCATGAGAACAAAGTAATACAAATATATATATATATATATATATGCACACATTATATGTGTGTATCACCAAGCCAGTACTTCATCATTGTAGAAAACAAGTCGTTTTTAGTTTCTTTAAAATGTGTTAACATTATGTAATAATATGAAACCTCGGCCCAAGTTCTCCTGTTTCAATTAATGATGTGTTATAACATATGGCTTGATATCTGGCTCTAAATCTCCCCCGTATTATAGAGATGGAATAACAAGCCCTCAAGCCTCCCTAGGGGAGCTATTGTGAGGAATAGATAAGAATATTCCACTGTGCCTTAGTCTCTGGCAATTGACAATGTAAGAAGCTGAAATGGAAAAATTCTGCAAAAATGGACGTTCTCTACAAATTTGAGTGAAGGTCTTTGCTTTTGTTGATGGTTACAGGCTAACAATGATTTAAAGTGTTCTACCAGAAAATAGGGGAGATTCCAGGGTCATATCCAAAAGATATGATCCACTGTCCAATTTTGAACATTCATTTCAGTTCATGGTGGGGAACATAATTAAAAGCTTCCATTTTGATGACTTTGAATTTGTTTCCCTTCTTTTCACTGAACTCAGTTAATGATGCTCGGGCTGCTGTTCATTGAGTCTTTGACAGTGTGTTTTATTCCTTCCTTATAAAATGGGCATCATGGTGACAGTTTCACTTGGGAAAGAAAACACACTATGAGCTCTGAGTGCCCTCAGGACTAGGGTTGGGGTTTATAGACACAATGGAGGAAATCTGAGGGTGCAAAAAGGCTGTGCAGCAGGCCTTCAAATAACATTGCTTCATTACAGTGTGATGAGGAAAAAAAGATTCCTGGCCAGTGCCACAGTCTGGCTGAAGTTTGCATGCTTTCTCCATATCTGTGGGTTTTCTCTGGGTATTCTGCCTTCCTTGCACACCCAAAGCTAAGCACATTAGGTGAACTGGTGTGCTTATGTGGTCCCAGCCTGAGAGAGTGGGTGTGGTGTGAGTGTCCCTCCCATGGGATGGCGTCCTGTTCAGGGCTGGTTCTTGCCTTGTACCCCGAGTTGCTGGGATAAATAATATCAACCCTCAATCCTTAGTATATAATTATCTTTTTTTAAATCTTTCTTAAATGTATGTATAGTTCACATTTATTGCAATGCTTAATATTAAAAGTGTTTTGATACCTGTCTTTGGAAGTTTGGTGATACTTTTATAACCAGAAATGTGCCATAGGAACTTAACTCCAGTTTATATTAATTAGCCTATGGTAAAATTGGCTTGTTGTACATCATTTGGCTGAAAGTCACAGTTTTCAAGATCTTACTGAGGACTTACCATGTTAGCATGTTTGTTAATTCATGCATGTTAGCATGAATTTTTGTTTGTGCAGGAATCTGTCATTTGGACTCATGTAAGGAATGAGCTTTGCCAGCAATTCCTCCTTAAGTGAGTAGAATCATTAAGTCAATTTCTTTAGAATACATGACATCTTTAATGTTTCTTATGGCCCATTTGTGGAGTAAAATATTGCCACTGCTCACACTGTGGCTTCCCTAAAATAGCAGGCACCGCAGATGGTTTTAACGAGAGCCATGCCTCACCTCTCTGTGCAGGGCTGACTGGCTCATTCCAATTCCACACAGCTCACCCAAGCAAGAACTGGACCACTGCCATACAAGGATTCACCCACAAACTCCTGTTTCCCAGAATTTCTCATCCCAATTGCAAAAACTTCCTGTGCAGCTGAACACAAAGCAGGAGCATGCAGTGAAAATAACTCCAAATGAACAAAGAAAGAAGGACCCAAAGCAGTCAGAGTGCAATGGTTTTGAAATGTCACACACCCATGCTTACACACTGTGTTCACTCTTGGAGGCTTCATACACGCAGTTAGTATTATCCCCCGCCCCCACCACCACCACCACCTGTCTAATCAATAAATATAATTTAAATGTGTCAGATACTAGAGACAGTGATCTGGTGGTCATTAAGATGCTTTGCAAAAATGATAGATCCTCTCCTGTTTTACCAAACCAGTTGTCGATATTGAGGCTTGAAGGATGTTTAGGATCAACCCATCAATACCCCTTATTTGGCATCTGGGGAAACTGAGGCCCAGAGAGATTAAAATCATTTTTCCCAGATCATACAGTAAGTGAGAAAACTGAGGTCTGACCTCAGGTCTCCTGACTCCCAATTTAATGTTCTTTCTACAGAACCAAAGAGTCCATGGCTTATTTTCATCACTTTTCAATCTCATTTCCTGAGCTTACCCTCTAACATGATGGTTTAGCTGCTTGCACTACGAACAAGTGTCATGGCAGCTTTTCTCAAAGGTGATTTTCCTGGGAATCCCTTTGCTTATTACAAGGAGGCAGAAAAAGATTTTGAGATATTAATTTGTGCACATACGTGTATGTGTGTTTATTCCCTCACTCATCCCATTCCATTTCAATACCAAGCAAGTAGCCAGGGCCTGAGTGTGCCTTAGTCATTACAGAGATATATGCCAGGGAAAACAGCTGGAGCTATTGAAAGTTACTGATTGTTCTTGTTGTCATAGGCTGTTTGTGCTGCTATAACAAACCACCATACGCTGGGTGGCTCATAAACAAAAGAAATTTATTTCTCCTAGTTCTGGAAGCTGGGAAGTCCAAGATCAAGGCATCGATAGATTCGGTGTCTGGTGAGGGCCCTCTTCCTAATTCATGGATGACTGTCTTCTCCCTGTGGTCTTATGTGGCAGAAAGGAGTGAGAGCGCTTGCTGGGTCTCTCTTATAAAGGAACTAATCCCATTTATGAGGGCTTCAACCTCAAGACCTAATCACCTCCCAAAGACCCCATCTCCTAATACCATCTCCTAATACCATCGCTTGGAGGCTGGGATTTCAACATATAAATTTGAAGAAAACACAAACATTTATACCACAGCTCTTGTGTATTATGAAAACTTATATTTTTTAAAGTTGTTACACTCGTATACCTGAAGGGGCAGGAAGAGAAGAGGCATGTCCTTGAAGGCCAGAAGGGAGAAAGAAGGAGCATATTCCCTAAAACTAGAAAAGAGGAATAAAATGGTTAGGTTTTTTTTTTTTTTTAAATTATACTTTAAGTTCTAGGGTACATGTGCACAACGTGCAGGTTTGTTACATATGCATACTTGTGCCATGTTGCTGTGCCGCACCCATTAACGCATCAGCACCCATCAACTCGTCATTTACATCAGGTATAACTCCCAATGCAATCCCTCCCCCCACCCCCTCCCCGTAATAGGCCCCGGTGTGTGATGTTCCCCTTCCCGAGTCCAAGTGATCTCATTGTTCAATTCCCACCTATGAGTGAGAACATGCGGTGTTTGGTTTTCTGTTCTTGCGATAGTTTGCTGAGAATGATGGTTTCCAGCTACATCCATGTCCCTACAAAGGACACAAACTCATCCTTTTTTATGGCTGCATAGTATTCCATGGTGTATATGTGCCACATTTTCTTAATCCAGTCTGTCACTGATAGACATTTGGGTTGATCTCAAGTCTTTGCTATTGTGAATAGTGCCACAATAAACATACGTGTGCATGTGTCTTTATAGCAGCATGATTTACAATCCTTTGGGTATATACCCAATAATGGGATGGCTGGGTCATATGGTATTTCTAGTTCTAGATCCTTGAGGAATTGCCATACTGTTTTCCACAATGGTTGAACCAGTTTACAATCCCACCAACAGTGTAAAAGTGTTCCTATTTCTCCACATCCTCTCCAGCACCTGTTGTTTCCTGACTTTTTAATGATTGCCATTCTAACTGGTGTGAGATGCTATCTCATTGTGGTTTTGATTTGCATTTCTCTGATGGCCAGTGATGATGAGCATTTTTTCATGCACCTGTTGGCTGTATGCATGTCTTCTTTTGAGAAATGTCTATTCATATCCTTTGCCCACTTTTTGATGGGGTTGTTTTTTTCTCGTAAATTTGTTTGAGTTCTTTGTAGGTTCTGGATATTAGCCCTTTGTCAGATGAGTAGATTGCAACAATTTTCTCCCATTCTGTAGGTTGCCTGTTCACTCTGATGGTAGTCTCTTTTGCTGTGCAGAAGCTCTTTAGTTTAATTAGATCCCATTTGTCAATTTTGGCTTTTTGCTGCCGTTGCTTTTGGTGTTTTAGACATGAAGTCCTTGCCCATGCCTATGTCTTGAATGGTATTACCTAGGTTTTCTTCTAGGGTTTTTATGGTTTTAGGTCTAACATTTAAGTCTCTAATCCATCTTGAATTAATTTTCGTATAAGGAGTAAGGAAAGGATCCTTAAACTGAAACTGGAAGCTGAAACAGGTCTTTCTATTAATGGAGACATATGTCCTCTTGGGTGGCCGATCTTCTGGGAGGTAGTGGAACCTCAAAGGTGATGACCACATGGGGGCACCAAAGGAGGCTGAACCTTGGACCCTACAGCTCCAAGCCCCAGCAAAGGTGCGTGTGCCCTAATTGTGACACAAAAGCAGCAGAGATGGGAACTTAAAGGGACTATGTGGGCTGCATACAAAGGGCTGCAGAGTTAACCAGTATAGATCAGCACCTTGAGGGCCTCTTTGATGCACTAGGATCCCATAGGGGAGCCCCAATAATCACGACTTGGAATACATTTCCTGTGGCCCAATGTGATGGTGGCTTCAATGCCATATATACATGGACTTTAAAAAATAAAAAAATGTAAAAGTGTTCCTTTTTCTCTGCAACCTCACCAGCATCTGTTGTTTCTGGACTTTTTAATAATTGCCATTCTGACTGACATGAGATAGTATCTCATTGCGGTTTTGATTTGCATTTATCTAATGGTCAGTGATGTTAAGGTTTTTTTCATATGTTTATTGGCTGCATGAATGTCTTCTTTTGAAAAGTGTCTGTTCATGCCTTTGCCTACATTTTAATAGGGTTTTTTCCTGTAAATCCATTTAAGTTCCTACTAGACTCTGGATATTAGATGAATAGATTGCAAAAAGTATGATCTCGGCTCACTGCAACCTCTACCTCCTGGGTTCAAGCGATTCTCCTGCCTCAGCCTCCCAAGTAGCTGGGATTATGTGCCACCACACCCGGCTAGTTATTTATATTTTTAACAGAGATGGGGTTTCACCATGTTGGCCAGGCTGGTCTAGAACTCCTGGTCTCAGGAGATCCACCCACCTTGGCCTCCCAAAGTGCTGGGATTACAGACACGAACCACTGTGCCCAGCCGGCTTGCCTTTTAACTCAGATTAATCTGACAAATTCAAGATGACTGCTTAGGATGTTTGAGATACTTTGTTATTGCTGTCAGGAGCACACACACATGCACACATTCCATCAAGAAGTTCCTAGCTGTTTAGGGAGAGCAGGTAAAACCAACCTAAATGGTGAGAAAAATAGTGTTGCAAACTCCCCTTACCCACATGCCTATGCAGGTGTCTCCTTCTAGGCCTAATATAAGCTCCCTCCACTGACCAAAGCTCTGGTTCACATGCTCATCGTACACAGTAGGGATGCAGTGGAACAAATGCTGGATTTTGAAAGCAAAGAGTGAGGTCCACATCCTTTATTTGGATGCTAGTTTCTTTTATTCCTTCACCTGTTAGTGGATATGATACTTGCCTCACCAACTAGAGAGTTGGTCAGAATATATCACACTTAAAAATGCAGTGTACAGAATTTTTAAAGACACTGTCAAAGAATAAGTATATAAAACAGACAAGGAATTAAGTATAGAGGGTAAAATGTAAAGAAGCAGAAAAGGTAAATAAGTTTGCTTAACAAATTTAAACAAAAGAAGAAAAATTGGACAGAGGTTGAAATTGATAGTAAATTCCAGTGAAACTACTGGGGATATGACGTATTAGGGAAATGAAATTATTTAAAAGCAGAACCAATTGAGTACACCATAAATGCTAGACAGCAAAGGGGAGTCATAATCTAAAATAGTTAAATAGTGAATTTTGTGCAGAAGTAGAAGGCAACTGGATAAAGTAGCAGCCGAATTTTTGGGAGAGATTGACTAGAGAAGACCAATAGGAAGTTAATAGAAACCCACAGGAGAAAAATACAAAATAAATGAGTTGAATGAATAAGACGAGGAAAGATTCCCCCCCACCACCCACCCACCTCAAGTCACTTTCTTATTTACCTAGGAGTTAATATAAAGTGTTTCATGAACTGGAGCCCCCAAGGAGAATCATCTGACCATTCGTACAACCTGCCTTGTTCAAATTGGTCATTTCTAAACTCAGAATAAAAAAGTTGTTAGGTCTGCTTCTAGAAGTTTGTCTTGTTTGTTGTCGGATCAAGGGTTTGATGTTGGATCAGAGCCACAATGACACATTAATTCACAAGTGTAACTGTATATTGAAATGAGAAAGTGTATCTGCAGTCATTCAGTAAAAAGAACAACAGTGCAGTGTGATATTCAAGGATTAGCTGTGTTTATTATTTTGCATCTTATCAAATTTGCAGCATTCCCAAGATCTCAGAAATAGAACAAAAGCTGGTTCTCATATGTACCCTGTAGCCAATTTTGGGGCACTGATTACCTATTCCATGAGAATATACAAACTTTTAGAAATTAACACTTATTTTTTTCCATTTATAAAACCAATACATATAAAATGCAGAAAAGAAAAACTCATCAAGTGCTTAATCATTCATAGGAATACATTTCCAATAATTTGATATATTTCCTTCCAATACTTTCTAGGCATGTTTTATTTCATGATTTCATGCTGTATTTCACAGATGGCTTTTTTTTTTTTACTTATCTTTATAATAAAAAGGACATTTAAAATACTCTTTTAAAATAAGGTGCCCAATTCTAAAATGCTGTGTGCATTTGAAAACTTTCATCTTTGAGTTTCTACAAAAAGATCTTAACTAGGTCTTTAATAGGAAGTAAAATTCAGCAGCAAAACTGACCATAAATTTACAGAAACCATTCGGAGGGTCAGAGCCAGCAAAGTCAGCAGATTCTAAAGCTTCTCCAATTTCTGTGCCTTGCCAAGTGACTGAAGTGGAGAGGCAATTTGACTATTGCCTTCTGACTTTAATTAATGTTTAATACTCAGTGGCAAAAGTGCACTTCCTCTTGTAAGTTCTCATTAAGTTCTTTTTGAGTCAGTTAACACTCTGTTTATAAAGATGTGGGTATTTTCTCTTAATTACTGTAATTTTGACTACTGCTGTAAAAATCAGTGCTCCGTGTTACACTGTCAGAGATCATTACAGATGTATACAAGCTTCTCCCCTCCCTCTCCTGGAACCAATCCATCTCTGGAAATTAAATGCGTTAAAAGATTTAATAAAGAAAACGAAAATCCAGACATATCACATCTCATTTCAAACCATTCCAGAATAAAACCAGGATGTATTCATCAGGATGCTGAAATGTATTGTTTAAACATTAAGGATATTGATGCAGAGTTCTATTACTTATAATAAATTATTGTAAATCCAATTCATTCCACTGAACAAGGATGAATTGAGATGACCGATGCTCATGGAAGCATATTTTTGATTTCTGGTATTTCCTTTCATATGGAAAGACACCTGTAAGGGCATAAACCCTGGCCTCTGTCCACACCTTCAGTTGTTCCTCCCCTGGGATGGAATAAAGTACATGATTGCCAAGTTTGGAAGAACTAGGCATGCATAGCTCAGCATCTTCCTTTCTCCTTCCCCTTGGGAGCCAGCTACCACAGGAAATATGTGTTCTAGTCTGTTCCTTCTGTGTGGAGGACTGGTTTTCTAGCACTATCTATGATGCAGTAGGCACATCTACCTAATTTTGTGGTTCAGTATTAAGAGGTCCACCTAAGTATCTAACCAGCCTTTAGAAGTAATGAGGGACTATTTTGATCTCTCTCACACCTCTCTCTCAACTAATTCAAAACCCGTCGTGGGCTAAAGTGGGTGCTATTTTATCAACACCACCAAAACATAAAGGCTAGTTTCAAAATAAAATAGAATTAAAACATCAGACTTTTAGACATTATTAAACTTTTTTTTTTTTTGACTAGTCATTCTCTGCTCTGAATTTGCAGTTTTGTTTTGTTTTGTTTTTTCCTTCAGTAAATTCTGCTCTACTCTCTGCCTTGTAGTGTTTAATTCTGGATCTATTGAATAAAAAGGAAGAGAGCTAGCTATCTGACCAGACTTTTCCTTGGCAGGAGGTTGTTATTCCTCATGCACTGATTTTGTCCTCTGTCGTATCAGGCATTGCTTTCCCTATTAATGACGACTTGGTGAGGCTAAGAGAATCTTCCAAGCTTACACAGCCATTTAGCAGCAGAACAGGGGTTTGAACTGTCCAACTCCAAGGCCAAAGTTTTTCTTCAGGAAAACTTTCACTATATCCTTTCCTACAACCGCTACACCATGCCCAGTCCTTTCACTGTCATGACTGTTGTGGGAAGGGAATAAAGAAACAGAAAATGGTATCCCAATTAAAATAAAAAACTTAGAGCAGTGGGAACCATCTGTAGCCTGGAGTCTCCTGGCTATAAAAGAGATATTTTTCTTAGTTTTGGTTTCTTTCTACCCCCAAGCAGGTTAAGCCATATACACCAAGCAGAGATTTAGCACAAATTTTCCTATTGCAAGAGTTTAATATTCTCAGGTACTTTGGAAAATGGAGGAAGATTCCACATTGTTTTTTAAAATGTCTTACCTGATTATGCTATTGATTGTTTGGGGGCTAACCAAGGCTCTTTTCAATTGCAAAACAAATCTGATGACCTTTTTCTCTCAAATTTGTTTAATGGCTTTGAAAATGTTACTACAAAAGTCAAAATGTCTTGAGTTTACTACCCAGGGAATTCTCAACCTTGAGAAACATTCTTTTGTGTCACCACAATAATAAAACCCATATATTAGAGAAATATCAAAGTATAGTCTATTTTATTTTAGTGAACTTTGCTCATTGTTGATTCACTTGCTTTAGAGTAGTCTATTTTCCTTCCTGTTGCTGTATGCAGCATCAGAGAGAAAACCAAGTTTATACTAATCCATATTGACACAAATATTCTGAATTTCCCTCATTATCTTCCTTATATATTTTTACTTTTTCTGTCTTACACTTCAGACTTCCTATTCTTGATCATCAAATTATGTGACCTAGTTAAACGTAATTTTCAAAGCATTACTTTCAAAGGTAAATTTTAAAATCACATACAAATACACATTTCAGCACTTTCATGCTTGCAGAAGCATATTGCCATGGAAAAAGGCTTAAGTGCAGCCACAAGTGAATGAACAAAATATTTGAGTACAGTTAGTGACAGGAAGTTGAACTGATTTGTGGGAGGCCAATTTTTCTGGTGCTGTTTTATTTTTTTAATGTCTTCGAAAGTAAACAACTTTTTATCCAAAAGCATTATTTACAGGTCTCTGAGCCTCACTAAGAAATTCTGGGATATATCTCAGATATCTGCTCTCCTGGTTCTGCAAAAACTGGTTCAGGTAGACCAGTGGCCTTGGCCTTGGAGCGTCTGTTCTCACTGTGGTGCTAGTGTCACTGGGCAACTGGGCATCATGACATAAAAAGGCTACATTTTACTGCTCCTAAATTGTTCTGTTTGGTGGGCTTTTTTCAGGTTAAGTAGATAATTGTATCCTCCTCCTCTTTTTTTTTTCTTTTTTCTTAAAAAAAATCATGAAGAAATTGGGGCTAAAAGAGTAACAAGCAATTTGCCCAAGGTCATAGGTCTAATGAGTAGCAGAGCCTGGACCTTCTGATTATAAATCTGCTCTTTGTACTTCTCAGCACTGATTCACATATCACAATAGCATTGGGCCTATAATCACATCCCTAGTTGCCTGCCTGCTGAGCTACATCTGTGTTTTCATGGAGAGATTAGAATTATACCAGCATTTCGGCCGGGCGCGGTGGCTCACGCCCGTAATCCCAGCACTTTGGGAGGCCGAGGCGGGTGGATCACGAGGTTAGGAGATCGAGACCATCCTGGGTAACGAGGTGAAACCCCGTGGCTACTTAAAAAAGAATACAAAAATTAGCCGGGCAAGGTGGCGGGCGCCCGTAGTCCCAGCTACTCGGGAGGCTGAGGCAGGAGAATGGCGTGAACCCGGAAGGCGGAGCTTGCAGTGAGCCGAGATAGTGCCACCGCACTCCAGCCTGGGCGACAGAGCGAGACTCCGTCTGAAAAAAAAAAAAAAAAAAAAGAATTATACCAGCATTTCAACCCCGTCACTACCTTGCCCTAGCTGTAAGGTCTTGGGCAAGTTATTTCTTCTCTGTGAACCTCAGTTTTCTCAATCAGTAAAATGGGTATAAAGGCATTCAACTTTATGAGGGTCTTTTAAAGAAAATGTCCAGTTGTTCATAGGTACCTAAAGACTTCCCTTTATCTTATTAACTTTCTTTTGGCTTATCTGACTCCAGCTAAAATAAATATGTGTCTGATCCTACACTGAACAACTTTCTTACCTGATCCAATCACTGAAACCTCCCCATTCAGGTCAGCATCTGAGCACTTCAGATTCCAAACCTGTGTTGGAATATATGTCTCATATATATGACTGACCTTTCCAAATAGACTTGAATTAGCTTTCAAGGCACATTTAGATTAAGCCCAGAATCTTTTTCTGAACTGAAATGTAACTGCTACTCAACATATATTTCATTTACCAACAGATGGCTGCATTTAATTCTGTTTACTACCATAACAAGCTTCTCTAAACATAGACATGCCAAACTAGATGTAGGTGTGTGATTTTAGGGCCATTCTTCATTTACTTCTGAAAGTGTAATGATTAAAAAATTATTTTGTAACTGGGGAAAATGAGTAATGTTTACAAAAAGAGAAAGTTTGAATCACAAACTTAAAATGAAAGTGAGCTCATCAGAAGGGTTGATGGTGGTAGAGATGATACCCTGTGCCTTGGGCACTGACAGAATGACCCAACGGGGATGGGAGTTGTCATGGTTTTAATGTTTGTCCCCTTCAAAATTCATGGTGAAATTTAATTGCCATTGTAAGAGTATTAAGATGTAGGACTTCTGAGATGATTAGGCCATGAAGGCTCCACCTTCATGGGTGGGATTGGTGCCATTATATAAAGACAAATTTGGCCCTCTCTTGCTATTGCTCTTTCTCTCACCTTCTGCCATGTAATGTTTTAGCGAGAAGGTCCTTACCAGATGCCACCTCCTTGATATTGGACTTTTCACCCTCCAGGACTGTCCATTGTAAGTCTCAAGTATTGTGATACAGCTGCACAAAATTATCTAAGACAGAAGTAGAGACCAGAATCTCAGGACCTCAGTTATTCAGAAAGTGGCCAGAATACCTTTGCATTGAAGGGTATAATGAAGACAAGATTACCCTTTAAACATGGCTTGAAAATCATTTTTGGACTTTGCCCCCATGTAATTCCAAAGTCAGCTAAGGCTACTTGACCCCTTAATATCATTATAATACCGACTCAGTCCTCCATTCTGTACTTGCAGAGGTCCAGAGTCCTACGCAGTATTTCTGTGATTTCTTGGGGTAGGGAGAAGGTGGTGAGAGGCAAGGAATGAAAGGATTTACATTTACATGGTCACCTCTAGCTTCATGCTCCTGATTCTGCATATTTGGCTTAGTTTGTGTGACTCCTCTGTACTTCTCTGTCATTCAAGTTCTTATCCTTTTCCACGCGTCATCAACATGGAGCTAAGGTGTTGGTTTTCTCCCCGCCACTATTTGTAACATACACATACCCACTCACAAGGCAGTTGTTTGTAGAAAGTATAAGGAGAAGAGGGTGAGTTTACCTCTAAAAAGCTTTCTCATTATGTGGAAAGTTTTAATGGCTACTTCACCTCCAGAGAACTATCTCAATGGCTTCCCACCTTTTCTCTCTCCCAATTTACAAATTTATAATTTGTTAAAAATGCAGAGCCATTTAGCCCTCCTTTTATTGACTTGGGGTTTTACCTTTTCTCCAATCTCCAAGTGTATTTTTGTAAAAAACCAAACAAAAGTTCTGTACCTTAATACTATAAGGGCTTAAGTTGAGATATATATCTCAGGCATTAGAGAGAGAGAGAGAGAATCTCAACTAGAAATTCCTGTTTCAGGAGTTCAGAATATGGCCCCATAGGCCAAGACAAATTCTAGACCAGAATACCTAGCCTTTGTCTGCCAGTTACTTAGAAGTGACTTCATTGATTTGTGTTAAATAAATGAAGGTGAAATCTGAATGAACCTTAAAAGTGGGTGAGAATTAGTCTGCCTTCTTATTCTCCAAATAGACTTGAATCAAAGAAATGTATAGATGTGTGTATCTGTGTTTAAATGTGTCCTTACTTTTTGCTGTTTCTTAAGATCCCGAATTTCAGTAAGTCTCAGGATTCTAATTTCTAAGTTGTAGAACTAACATATTCTGAGTACAGAGATTAAAAAAACTGTGATATCAAGTTTTTCTATAAAGTATGATAATTCATACATAATTATACCTGACATCTAGCATTTATATCATGGCAGATGTGGAAATAATTGCATTTATTTTCAACGGTGTTTAACAATCTTTCTATCCATGAAAAATTGTGAGTCTTGTGTGTCTAAGGTAAATAAATGCAGCTCTTTAGCTCATCTCTGCATTCCACATTTGCATATTTTACTTTCCCCCCCCCCCCATTCCTTTCATGATTGTTTGACTTTGCCTATATGGGTAGAAGGGGAGAGGGAAGAACAGACCAGTATTTGTTGTACTGAATAAATTTCAAACACAGGGAGAACTGTTTAATCTCACTCTCATGACAGTTAGATGGGAGCTGTAAGCATTAGTGATGCTAGTTCACCATGATGCAAATTCAGCTTTCTTCTCAATTCCTGGGATTGGAAGTGCTGAATCTGCAGCTGCTGCGATATTAGTCTCTCTTTTAAAAACTTGTTTTAAAACCTCTAGCATCTTTCATTTATCTTGGAAAAACCGAATATGTACATGCTGTACTTTCATTTTCTAAAGTTTCATTTAGAACAGATGACATTTCTATGTGAATTTTTTCTAAGAAAAAAATAGTTTCTTATCTGCTTTGACTTGTTGATTATTTCTAAGTGCTCAATTACCGAGAGCACTTCTCTGGGTCTAGCTCTCCTGCTGATAGAACACCAATGCCCCCTACTGATACATTTCTGAAAACCTTTCCTTAGAAAATGAGAACATAAACCTCTCACTTACAGGCACAGTATTCACCATCTTCCTCTGAAAAAGATGTGTGCTTCTAGGCTCATCTTAGTGTGTCTTATTAGCCTCTCATTAGTGTAATTTCCTGAATTAGTCTTTGCTAAAGCAGCTATGAAGTTATTTCATGCTTGGCTGGCTTTACAAAAAAAATAATTTTAAAGATATCAGCAGAGCTTTATACCTGACAAAATGGGAACCAGAACTAACATTTGATTATGGTAATATAATTCCTGTTACATTATATTTATATTTAGAGTGGGAGAGTTCCTCACAATACCTTCATATTTGTCTTACTGTTTCTTCAGTATTTGTAGAATTTCTGGTCGAGAGACTTTAAAGCCTGCTGTTCTAGGTTTACTTGAATGCCTTCTAATATTCTCTCCATCAAGTAATTAATTGCCAGGGTTATGCTTGGTTTTCCCTAGCAATAGAAAACACACTACCTATCAAAGCAAACTATTGCATCTATCTTGAAACAATTCCAAAAAATGTTTATGCAAATTTTTTCTGTCTAGCTTCCAAATACATATCGGACCAATTTTACCCTCTGGCTCTTATAACAACTTTTGCTATAACAAATATAATTTCTCGTAATTCTTCTAATATTTGAACAGAGGAATCACGTTCTTCTCCCGGCATTCTTCTCTTCCCTGGGAAAATAACTGTCAGAGAAAAGGCAAATATTTCTATAAATGTGAGACCAAAGGACAGAATGCCAGTAGAATATATAATTCCTATTTTTAAATCATAGACTAATTATTACCCTCTCTCTCTAAACTCAAACACATACACACACACATATACACATTTTCTTCGTAGTTACCATAGCACACTTGAAAAAAATGACCATATTTTTTCCTTTTTTAGTTAACATGTAATAATTGTACATATTTATGGGATACAATGATATTTTGATACATGTATACAATGTGTAATGATCAAATCAGGATAATTAGCAAATCTAATACCTTGAACATTTTTTCTTTGTGTGTGAACATTCAAAATCCTCTCCTCTAGTTTTTTTGAAATATGTATTATTGTTAACCCTCAAAAGCAAATGCAACAAAACCAAAAATAGACAAATAGGACTTTAAAAGTCTTCTGCACCACAAAATAAATGATCAGTAAACAACCTATAGGATGGAAGAAAATATTTGCAAACTATATGTCTGACACAGGGCTAATATCCAGAATCTACAAGAAACTCAAGAAAAACTCATTAAAATGTGAGTAAAGGACAGGAACAGGTATTTTTCAAAAGACAACATACAACTGTATCTTTAAACATGTGAAAAATGCTCGACATCACTAATCATCAGAGAAATGCAAATTAAAACCACAACAAGATACCATCTTACACCAGTCAGAATGGCTATTATTAAAAAGTCAAAAAACAATAGATGTTGGCTAGGATGTGGAGAAAAGAGAACACTTATACACTGTTGGTGGGAATGTAAATTAGTACAGCCTCTATGGAAAACACTATGGAGATTTCTCAATAGAACTAAAAATAGAACCACCAAATGATCCAGCAATCTCACTACTGGGTGTCTACCCTAAGGAAAATAAATCATTATATAAAAAAGATACCTGTGCTGTTATGCTGTTATATGTATCACAGTACTATTCACAATAGCACAGTCATGGAATCAACTTAAGTGTTCATCAATTGATGATTGAATAAAGAAAATGTCGTGTGTGTGTGTATATATATATAGCCTATATATGTAGATATATATATGATGGAATTGTGTGTGTGTGTGTATGTATATATATGCACACAATGGAATACTACTCATCTATAAAAAAAAATGAAATCATGTCTTTTAGCAACATACTTCGATGGAATTAGAGGCCATTATCCTAAGTGAAATAACTCATAAACAGAAAGTCAAATACTGCATGTTTTCACTTGCAAATGGGAGCTAAACAATGGGTTCACATGGACATAGAGAGTGGAATAATAGACATTGGAGACACTAAAAGGTGGAAGAGTGGGAGGAGGGTGAGGGTTGAAAAATTACCTGTTGGGTACAATGTATGCTATTCAGATGATGGGTAGGCTAAAAGCCCAGACTTCACCTCTGTGCAATATTTTCATGTCACAAAACTGCACTTGTACCCCCTAAATACATAAAAATAAAACTAAAAATTATTGTTAACCATACTTACCCTACAGAACACCAGAACTCATTCCTGCCATCTAGCTGTAATTTTCTATTCATTAACCAACCTCTTTATCCTCCTTTCCTTCCTACCCTTCCAGCTTCTAACAATCACAGTTCTAGTTCCCCCTTCTATGAGCTCACTTTTTTTTTTTTTTTAGCTCCTACACATGCAGTGTTTATCTTTCTGTGCCTGACTTAATGTCCTCAAGGCTTACTCATGCTGAATAAATAGCTGAATTTCATTGCGTGTGTGTGTACCTATGTACCATATTTTCTTTACGCATTTATTTGTTGGTGGACATTTAGGCAATTCTGTATCTTTGGTATTGTTATTAGAGCTGCAATGAACTTGGGGGTGCAGGTATCTCTTCCATATACTTCCTTTCCTTTGGATGAATACCCAGTAGTGGGATTGCTGGATTGTATGGTAGTTTTATTTTTAGTTTTTTTCAGAAACCTCCATACTGTTTTCTATAATTGCTGTACTAATTTACATTCCTACCAGCAGTGTATGAGTTCCCTTTTTGGAGGACTAGAGGTGAGCAAGAGAGAGAGGTAAGGGTAGAAAAACTGTTGGGTACTCTGCCCAGTAATGGGATAATTCATACCCCAAATCTCAGAATCATGCAATATACCCAGGTAACAAACCTACACATGTACCCCCTAAATCTAAAATAAAAGTTGAAAAAAAAAGATTTGATTCCTAAAAAAACAGTAACAGTTCCTTCTTCCTTGCATCCTTGCTAGCAGTTATTTTTGATAATAGGCATTCTAACTGGGATGAGAAAATAACTCATTGTGGTTATGATTTGCATTTCCATGGTAATTTATGATGTTGAACATTGTTTTCATGTACCTCTTGGCCACTGGTATGGCTTTTGAGAAATGTCTATTTGGATTACTTGTCCATTTTTAATCAGATTTTTATTGTTGAGTTGTTTGAGCTCCTTGTATATTCTGGATATCCACTTGTTAGAATGGGAGAAAATATTTGCAAGCTATTCATCTAACAAGGGGATATCTAGAATATTTGTCTATTTTTTATTGCTGCCTGTGCTTTTGAAGAATTACCCATAAAATTTTTGCCTAGACCAATGTCCTAAAACATTTCTCCTAAGTTATCTTCTAGTAGTTTTGTAGCTTCAGGTCTTACATTTAAGTCTAATTCATTTTAAGTTGATTTTTGTAAATGATTAGAGATAAGGGTATAGTTTTATTTTTCTGCCTATGGAGATCCAGTTTTTTTCTGCATCACTTATTGAAAAGGGTATCCTTTTCCCAATGTATAGTCTCAGCACCTTTGTTGAAAATCAGTTTGCTCTGAATATGAGGATGTATTTATGGGTTCTCTATTCCGTTTCATTGGTCTGTATGTCTGTTTTTATACCAATACCATGCTGTTTTGCTTACTATAGCTTTGCAGTATATTTTGAAGTCAGGTAGTGTGATGTCTCCAGCTTTGTTATTGTTGCTAAGTACTGCCTTGGCTATTCAGGGTCTTTTGTGGTTCCATACAAATTTTAGAATTGTTTTTTTCTCTTTCTCTGAAGAATATCTTTGGCATTTTGATTTGGGATTTCGTGGCATCTGTGGATTGCTTTGGGTAGCACAGTCATCTTAACAATATCAATTCTTCTATGAGGATAACATGAAAAAATTACTGTCTTTGAACTTAGTAAAAAAGAGACAATTTCAGCTTCTATGAAAATGTGTCTTGTTCTTCAAAAGATTCAGTCTCAAGGTTCCTTCATAAATGCCTTGTAATTGTTATCAGACCTGCCTTCTTAGCCCACATATTTTTAAGCAAGCAGTGTCTGATGAGGATTTCCAATAAAGTTGGGAAATTACTGAAGTTGGATTAAAGTTTAGGAAAATCAGCCAATGTCTTACAAGGCCAACTGGATCTTTGTTAAATGCTTATCATTCTACTGAGTGTCCTGCCACTTCAGGCAGATGCAGAATCAAGATCCTGGTGCTTTCTGTGTAAGTCTCATTCCCTCCTTTTATTTTCAGTTCTATTTGCTAAGTGTATAGGTAGCCAATAATGAAGGCATTGCCATACTTCACTTCAACACAGTAAAACAAGCAATGACCTTAAGCCATTAATAACTGGGACCAATAGCCACACAAGTGTTCATGGGCTTGTTTTGCTACCATGTCTGCAAAGTTGCTCTTTGCTATTATAATGTTCTTAAAATAGTGCAAGATTGTTGTATGTCTTGTGTTCTTTCCAAAGCAGATACTGAGATGGAATGGGTACATGAAAGGTTTATTGGGGAATATACATGTGAAGAGAGAGGCAGCAGTACTGGGCAAGTGGAGACATCACTCATGATGCAGACAGATGAAGTCTCCACCAGGCTAAGAGAGGTGTTCTAGAGCAAAGATTGATCATTCAGGGAGTCCTCAGTTGTACAGAAATGGCTAGACCAGAGATGTCCAGTCTTTTGGCTTCCCTGGGCCATATTGGGAGAAGAAGAATTGTCTTGGGCCACACATAAAATATACTAACACTAACAGTAGCTGATGACCTTTGAAAAAATCACAACAAAATCTCATGTTTTAAGAAAATCCATGAATTTGTGTTGGGCCACATTCAAAGCCATCCTGAACCGCATGCAGCCTATGGGCTGCTGGCTGGACACACTTGAGATAGACCTTCACACCCCGTTTTGGTTAGCCATTGACTGGGGACACTTAAGAATGTGGCATTGGCTACCATTGCCTTATGGCAATGGCTACTCAGTCATTGGCCGGGGCCTTATCTGAAAAGAGCAAGCTCACAGCTCAGATATGAGGTAGACTCTGAAGGAGCTAACAGCTGGAGGGTGCCAGATGATCACATTCCTTATAACTGGCTGGCAAAACCTTTCTTGAAGAAAGATCTGAGTGGTACAAGTCAGTTTTTGTCACAACGGTTTATGGTTACCAAATCAATCAATCAACATTTGTAGTGGTTGCTTTAGCTGTCTGTTTCTGGGTAACAAACCACCTCATTTTAGTAGTTAAAAGCCCCAAATGTAGTAATTTATTTTTTAAAATACATTTTATTTTGCACAGAAATTTGTGGATCAGGAATTCAGAAAGAATCTGGCTGATTGGGTCTTGCCTACACTTTTCATGTGGCTGCAGTCATCTAAATTATCTATTAAACTGGGAATCCAAAATGGTTCACAAGTCATTGGCAGTTGAAGCTGCCTGTTAGCTAGGCATTTGCTGGCACAGCACCGACATGTGTCCTCTTCATGAGCCTTGGACTTCTCACAATATGAAAATGAGGAGTGAGTTTGGAGTGTGGACACTTCAAAAAGAGACATTCCAAGATACCAAGGGAGAAGCTGGAATTCTTTTTTTTTTTTTCTCTGATATAGTCTTGGAAATCTTGCCATACCCTTTTAATCCCATGCTATTGGTCAAGCAAACCACCTTCAAGGAGAGGAGAATTAGTTTCAACCTCTCAGTGGGAGAAGCAGCAAAGAATTTGTTGTCAACTTTGATCTTCCATCTTTGTGTTTTATTAGAAAAAGAGTGCTTACTCTCAATTCTGTTACAATAGATGCTGTTAAAATCCTTTTTTATCTGTGATGCCTCACCAAAATAATTTCCATTTCTCCAACCATTGCTCCTTTGACATGATGTTGGGTTCCTGATTGCTCTCTTCTTAATGTTTTTCAGTTTATATCTGCCTTAATCTAAGAGCAGCATTACACCAAGTATTCTAAATGTAGACTGATCACCCTAGAGAAAAGCAGAACTATCACTGCCTGTATGTTCTAGAACTGCTAATGGAGTCATAGGAGACAGAAGTTTTTGTGGAAGTGATGCCACAATATTCATGCACATTGAGTTAACCTTTTCCACAAACATTAATTAAGTGCTCACTGTGTACTGGGAACTACAAGTACTGAGGCTACAATGATAACTGGAACTTGGCAACTTTCCTTGAGGAGTTCACAGTTTAACGGTGAAGATTGTCATGCAAACAAGTAATTATTGTTCTCTGTCATGTACTATAACAGGAAAATAAGGCTCTAAGTGAACACAGAGGAGAAAATTTCTAATGCTTCCTAGAAAAAATAAAGAGGCTTCGCAGTGCCTGTGAATACTTATTATGCCTCAAAGAAATTCATTAGGCAAAGAAATGAAAGAAAGAATAATTGTAGCAGAAGGAAAAGCATATGAATAGGTACGGAGGTATAACAAAGTAAGACACATGTAGGTAACTTTATCTGAAGTAGAAATGTATGATTCATCAATTGGATACTTGCAGGTGACAGCTTTGAGATGAGGTTGGAAGGGTAGAGAGGACCCAGGCCATCAGAATCTTAAATTTCATAATTGGGAGTTGGGATTTTTATCCTCCAGAAAAAGGACATCAATGAACTTTTTAGAAAAAAATATGTTAGTGGAAGTGCAGCAAATGGACTCTTCTGGACCAGAGCAAGACCCAAAGTTGGGAATCTAGCTAAGAGACTTGTGCTGGAAAGAAGTGATGAGGGCCTGGATTAAAGAGCAGCAGATAGGAAGAGGAACAGTTTTGAGTCATAGTAAGGAGAATAAATTGATCAGATTTACAGTCTGGCTCAATATGGAGTGGAGAAAAGAAAGGAGGACTCATGAATGACTCTCCATTTTCTGTCTTGAATAACTGTATAGACAGTTGTCTAATTTTCAGAGAAGGAACTACTGTGAGAGGAGGCTTCAGGAGGTGGAGGGAGGGGACATTATGGTTCAGATTGGGAAAATGTTGAATATAAGGTGCCTAAGAAACTTCTAGTAGGAGATTTTAAGTGTGGATTAAGAAAAAAGGGTCTAGAGCTCAAGAGAGTGTTTTGGGCTGGTAGTCTAGATCTGTGAATCATCAAATTATAGGTGGTAGTAGAAGCCACTGGAGAAGCTCAGTAGAAAGTAAGGTCTAAGAACTTAGGAAAGGAGTTTCCATGATAAATGAATATTTCAACAGACAAGAGATAGCTGAAACCCCGGCAGTATATGACATTCCTTCTAGTACAGTAGGGAAAGAATACAGAGTTGATGGTAGAACCCCGGAAAACATGACCATTTGAGGTGTGCACGTGAGGCGAATTGATGAAAGAGACTTGATATGGAATTCTTTTTTTTTGAGACGGAGTCTCGCTCTGTCGCCCAGGCTGGAGTGCAGTGGCCGGATCTCAGCTCACTGCAAGCTCCGCCTCCCGGGTCCACGCCATTCTCCTGCCTCAGCCTCCCCAGTAGCTGGGACTACAGGCGCCCGCCACTTCGCCCGGCTAGTTTTTTTGTATTTTTTAGTAGAGACAGGGTTTCACCATGTTAGCCAGGATGGTCTCGATCTCCTGACCTTGTGATCCGCCCGTCTCGGCCTCCCAAAGTGCTGGGATTACAGGCTTGAGCCACCGCGCCCGGCCTTGAGATGGAATTCTGAGAGCTAGGAAAATAACCACAAAAAAAGGGAAACAAGGGCAGAGATATATTCAAGAAAAAATGGAGTGAACAGGAGTGTCAAATGCTTCAGAGACATCAAATAATGTTAGGACTGAAAAGTGCCTAATGAATTTTTCAATTAGGAGGTTATTGATGGCTTTAATGAGATGATTTGAGAAGAGTGGAGGAAGTCAATGAAGTTAACCCCCACGTAGTTTTGCAGTGTAGGAATGTAAACAGATTGAGTAAAGGCAGTAAAAATGTAAAAGAAAAAAATATCAAAGCATGGCTTTATTTTTTGTTTTGTTTTAAATGTTGAGATATGTTCAGAAGTAGTAAAGATGAAGAGATTCAAGATTCAGAAGGACAAAAAATAATAGGGTTACAAGGAAGCTAAATTAGTTGACAGCTGAGAATGAATAATTTTTTTTTTTTGGTATTTCTGTTAAGTTACATCTATGCTGTCTCATCATCATCACCCAATATCTGAACAAATTCTTTTAGAACAAAGTGTTAGGGGTTTCCGTTTTTTATCTCTATGATTTAAAAAAATCATTCTCTCATTTCAGATATAGTGTTGACTAAGATAGTAGGTTATAATTTGGAGATAATCGTTTTTCTAGGTTGACATACAATAAAATGCATCTTCGATGTAGCGAAAATCATACTGAAGACAATGTTAAAACCAAGAATTTTTATTCATTAAAATATGCCATAAAATGTTAAGCCAATAAATACCTGGGAAAATGTGTTACATATGTATCTGATAGAAGTTCTTAGAGTCCAGAATTTATTAATAACTACAAGTCAACTAAAACTAGAATGCAAAAAACACAAAAATAGGCATTTTATTAAAAAGGAAACACAAAGGGTAATATATATATGAAAAGATGGCCAACCTTATTAGTCATTAGAGAACTGCAAGTTAAGAATTCAATATACCTACTAGTACTATATTTACTAGTTGAAAGACTACACCAAGAATTGATCCTGTGAGTAGTTAAGAATTCTAAAACCCTGCTGCTGAGCATGGAAAAGAAAAACCACTTTAAACACAATTTGATATTATCTTACAAAGTTGAGCATGTATATTAACCTATGTTCCAGAAACTCCACTTGTAATCACTTGCCCTAAATAAACTTTATACATGTCTCATTAGACATGATCAAGATAATTCATAGTACTTTTACCTTATAGCAAAAAAAAAAAAAGCTCAATTTAAACCATGAAAATAAATGAACTTCAGCTACATGCAAGAATGTGGATAAATATTGGAATATAATGTACAGTGGAAAAACAAGACTGATATACCATTTTTATTTAAATATATAATTTAGGTAAACATACAACGTGCAGTGAAATGGTAAATATAAAATTCAGAGAAATGGTGACCTCTTTAGGGATTGTATCAGGTTAGGGTTGCAACAAGATATAGTAGGCTAAGATTAGAGCTGTATATACAAGAAGTCTATGTCATTGATGATGTCCTCCTTCAAAAATTTGGTGATATAGGTATTTTATTATGTGTCCAACTTACACTATATATTTTTTCTAGTGCATATCAAGTATTCAACACTAAAAGAGTAAGAATCCACTGGTCTTGGGAGAGCTCTGTATTCGTACCCAGGTTCTTTTGCTAACTTTCTCTGGAACCACAAGAAAACCACAAAAAAGTTACTTGTCTGATCTTTGGTTCCCTTATCTATAACTGGAAAGACTGAGTAATCTCTGAAGTGCTTTCCAGCTCCAAGAATCTTTAGTCCCATGAGCCAAAGAACTAACATGGTCTGTAAGTCAGGGAACTTCCCCAAGTAGCGTCAAATTACATATTTTGAGATAGACTCAAAATAGGGTAAAGAGACAAAGATATTACTCTGCCAGGTTATTCTAAATACGTGGAAAATCCAAATAAGGTTGTATTTGGTTATTTGAAACTATATTGTTTTACCTCTGGGTCAAAGGGCTACTTGGCCATAATCTCACATATATCTTTCAAAATTAAATATACATATATATTCAATTTTATATATAATTGTATATAATTGAGTATATATGAGTATATATATAATTATATATATACAAATTGCCTATATATAATTGTATATAAATTTAATTGTGTATATATATATTTGTATAAGCACTGAAATCTAAGGAAAATGACATTCAAATGACAAAAGTCTCAATAAATATCTCCAGATATGACACAGATTGACTCATAGGAAGAGAGAAGACACTGAGGCCAACTTAACAAACTTCTTGCCCACCCTAAGAAAGCAGTATTAGCACACGAAATAAAAAACAAAACTCCTTTAAAAACCCTATTAACGTTCCCTAATTAAGAGGACAGGGGCAGACTCTGGGACACACGGGCTCAAACCACTTGGCTGACTTTTCACCAATGCTAATCAACATACTAGCAAATGATATAGCACATTTATAGTGCATACTATACGCCAGAGAGAGTTCTGAGCTCTTCAGATAATTAGCTTATTGGTAGATACTATTGTTTCCATTTTACAGATGAAGGAACTGAGGTATAGAGAATTTAAGTGATTCTCTACAGTTAGTGAGTGGCAGAGGCAAGATGTAAACCAATCTCGTTGCTTCTAGAGTCTGGTGCCTTAATCACAGAATTATACTATCCGTCAACAGCAAAAGAAAGTAGCTATGTCTGGTGTCCATTGCCGTAACAACACTGTGTAACAAAGCACTCCAAAACTCAGTGACATACAACAGTAGGCATTTATTTAGCTTATGAGTTTCTAGGTTGGTTGTCTAGATTATACTGCGCCGTTTTCCTGGTCTTGTCTGAGCACACTCCTAGGTCTCAGAGTTAACCAGCTATTGTCTGTGGTGCACACATCTGGGAGTTACTTTGCTGTCACCTGTATGACTCAGCTCTCCACATCCTTCCAGCTAGCTAACCCAGTTGTATTCTCCTGGCAGAGGTGCAAGAGCAGTTATGAACTGTCAAATGCCTCTGCTTGTCGTCACATCAGCACACATCTCTACTGGCTGAAATAAGTCACTCTTCCTGTTTAGTGAGAGAAACTACAAGGGAAATGGCATGTGCATATGGGAGGTCTCATAGAAGAATTGAGGCCTCTAACGCATTAATTTACCATAAAAGCCACACTAAGAGGTGCCCAAAGCAGCTTCTGCAGCAATGACAAGACTCCTTCCTGAAGCCATGAGCAGCAGCTCCTGGAAGGAGGGAGGGCCAACAATGTGTCATTTGGATCCAAGCTTCAGAAACGCGGTCTCTGCAGAAGATTTTTCAATGAGAGAGAAGAAAACAGAAACAGCAACACAAAGGCAACTCCAGCAGCCTTCCTGAGGCTTCTAGATGACCACAGTAGTTGCTTACATCAACCACTTAGCATCTTAGAGGAGAATTTGCACAGCCACCGTAGAAAAAGGAAGGGGGCCTACAGAGAGATTTATGAGGAAAAGTGTTTTCAATTTCTAATGGGGTTGACAGTTACCACATGTCAATCTACAGAGCATATCTGGTTGGCAGCTGTCTTTAGGCACTTGAGGGAATGTGGGTGTGCAGTAGTCTGGATATGGGCACCCATCCAGCTGCTCATGTCTGAATCTTGCCTTTCACCCATTTACTAAACAAGCACACATAGAGCCGTTGCCACATACCAGACTCTGGAAACACATGAGCTGTGCTGTCTGCAATCACTGGGGATCTGTTAGTCTGAAGCACTGATTTTTCACTGGCTCCCAGGTAGAGGGAGGTGTCTTTCAGGCCCAGGGTACTCCTTGAAATATTTGGAGGAATTAAAGCAGCCTGATTATTGATGTTCTGTTTCCTAAGGTTCCTCAGTCTCTGAACATGCTGAGTGAGTATAACCACCTCTTAAGTATATCCAGCTAATTTTTTTTTTCTGATTCTCAGGGAATAGAGTTCGTATTCTCCTTCACAGAAAAATAAAGAAAAGGGTGTTCAGGAAAAGGGTGGCCTAAGACTGTGTGAGCTCATATAGCAATACTAATAGTTTTAAGGTTCTACTTCTGGAGACAGTAGAGGGTGAGGTATAAGGTGTCAGGTGATGAAGCTCAGACCAGCTCCCTGACTACTCACCCTAGTTATGGCAGTTCTGACATCAAAGATGTCAAAAATATGAAGACACCATTGAAATGATCTTTCACACACTGAGTTCCCTACCCTCTGGTGGCCATTGCAAGAGGTCAAAAAGCAGGCAGTCAAAAATGAAAAGGTACCCTGTCATGAACAATATTAACTATCTAAGAATATAACTTCCTGAACCTTTTTAGCTCAGCATGCTTGGCCTAAGTCAAATGCTCTAAATGTATCTTACAAAGTACTTTCACATTTCATTGAATAAATTTCAACTGCAAATAGCGAAAAGGCATGCTCAGGCATAAGAATCCTAGTATAATAGCAGAGTAGTTAGAGTGCCAAATGATACAGATTATGCATTGTGCTATGTTCGGAAAGTTTTAAAGAGGAACAATCATTTTCAAAAGAACCAGCAATCAATCAGAGAGGATAAAAGTGAGAAAAGGAGGCTTAGGTTACTTTTCAGAACCTCCAGTCAAGCATGGACATCCACAGAGTGACAGTTTTTCATACGAATCAGGAGATTATGAGCTCTGAGATCCTTTCCCCTATCATGTGTATTAGGATAATCATTTCTCTATTTCAAATCTCTAAGCAGCTTAATGCATGTTCTTATCTAATTTCAATTTAGAGAGAACAACAAAAATGCTGTATCTGCTCCGTGTCTGCTTCCCCAAGTGAAACTTTAAATTATTCCAAGCTCTGAGCTTAAGTGGTTGACCAAATACGTTAGGCATTCCTTCTAAATATAAAAAGGTGAAGAAAGCCTTTCTGAGGCCAAAACTCAAAGTGGTCTTAAGATTGTTAGGGGAGTATAATAACATCTTCCTAACAAAATACATCTGGGAACAACTTAATATAAGATTAGAGGTTAAAAACCTAAACAAATCTTTCCTGCATTCAATGCTGTGAGTTAGGTAGAACCACCATGATTATACCAAATTCCATGCTATACTTCATGATATGCCAACCCTATTAGGTGATAGATTTGGGGATTTATCTGTGGCAAAAGATAGCCATCCTCACTGAAGCCATTTGGCTTCCTACAAAACTAAACCATCGGTGAGCAAATGTCCAGCAGTACCTCATGCTAGATTGCCTCTTGTGTGCCTCTCTTCTGGAGAAGATACTTTGAAACCAGAGTTTTCTCATCTCAGGACCTTGTGGGTACTTTAAGTAAATCATTCAAGCATGTATTTAAAACCCCATGATATTCTATCCCATTTTAGAACCTACTATCTAAAAAGGTGGTACCACTTGTGTTATCAAGGGTGGCCCAATTATAAACGATTGGTAATGACTGTCTGGAGTACCATGTGGGAAAGATCAACAGGAAAGAGTCCCAAAAATTATTAGCACATCTATCATAATCATGGATGGAGGAGGTGGCACATACAGCATGTTTTTGTCGTTTGTAGTTCTGTTGACTCTACTATTTTTTTCCTCACATTTTCTCACTTCGTTAAACAGAGAGGAAATGGAAGCCTGGTTGGGTGTGGAAAAGGGCTTAGATCCTCCACGTTTTGAACAATGAAGATGGTCTCATGTGTGTGTCATTGTCTGATAATTTAGTTAGATGAGTGTTATAAAATGGTACAGGTTTTTCTCAACTACAAATACCCAACATAGGAATACTAGAAGTAGACAGCTGGTCTTTGCTCTGGAGATAGAGAAGATGCAACTCCTAGAATCCCAAAGAGCAAGAAAAGGTTTTGCAACTGGCACATCTATTCTCTTCACTTGCTGGACAATGGGCACAGCTGTATTTGAGGGCTTATGTTTTCTGGAGATAACTGCTTTCCTTTCTCTACATTGTCGTTCACATCCAGTACAATCGTAGGGGTTCACTGATATTTTTTGCAATAAAAATTAAATCCATGCTGCCTAGTGCTAGATTGTCACCATTTAGGAAACACATTACACGATAAAAATGTTTTTTAAGTGATTGCATTTCTACATTAGTACCAAAGGCTTTTTTCCAGTTTATAGCACAACATGGAAGAGCACAAAACAGAAGACCCAGCTCTTCCTCCCTCCTCAATACAGCCCCACCATTCTGCCTCAAAGAACATTGGGACTAATTCTGTCATGCCCTTTGTTCCTATCTGTATTAAGCACACTTAGAAAATAAGGACTCTGGGTCCTTTCTCACCCTGTGGTCTCTTGTACCCACACAGCTTTGTGCATCTCGAACTGATTCCATCCTCCACCTTTTCAAAGAGCACCTTCTTATGCTTATTCAAAGTATGACTTGCTCTATGAACTCCAAAACTTACCTGCAATCAGCAAAATCCGTTATATTCTTAATCTTGTCTGAATAGTACCTTCCCTTTCCTACTGGAAATTTGGCTCTCCTTAATTATATTCCTTCCCTAGAGCCCTCCCAAGTGGCCATCTCTTATTTCCCATATCTCTTGTACTAATGGACTTAGTGACAGGCTAGGTGTTGTTTTTGCTCCTCATTGCTTCTTCCAGACTAATGTCCTGCTCTTCTCCTTAATGTTAATCTACCTGGAAACTCATACCATCAGTCAATGCTGCAAACCCTGCCTCTTTGGTGCAGTTATACATAGTTGTTAAAAAAATGAAAGAAATCTTTGCCGCATTCAATGCTGTGAGTTAGGTAGAATCAACATGATTACACCAAATTCCACACCAAACTTCATGATATGCCAACACTATTAGGTGATAGATTTGGGGACTTACCTGTGGCAAGAGATAGCCGTCCTCAATGAGACCACAGCACCTCCCCTATTCTTTGGAGATTCTGATCCTAGTCCGTGGTTCACTGTTGCTTTCTCTCAGGCTCTATTCTTGTCATCACCTTTTTCAGTCTCATCTCCTGGACTCCTGTTTATTCTATGGGTTCACTAACTACCTGAGCATGTACTCTGATGACCCTGCAAATGTGTCTCTAACCAAGAACTTTCTTCAATTCATATTCAGCTGCCTCCTTCATATCTCACTTGGATGTTTAATAGGCATATCAAAATATGTTCAAAATTAAACTTATTTAATTTTAATCCCATAGCCCCCAAATTTGTTCCTTTTCCAGCCTCTCCCATGTGGACCAAGACTTCATTTTTGTGTACTGTTTTTTTCTCTACTGCCTGCATATAGTAGGTGCTCAGTAAAAGTTTAGTGAATGAATCATTTTTTACTTTCACAGTAATAGTTTAAACTGTTGTAAAGCAGGGTATTTCACTTTTGCTTTATCGTGTAAGCTAGACAGAATGTTGTGAGCTTGCTCTGGATATGCAATAGCACAGCAGTGGTTAGAGGTATTCTGAGTACTTAGTAACTGACGTGTAAACAAACCTTTGTACCAAATCTGATTTTTCTGCCTACCATCTTCTGCTCTAGTCTTGTATAGATTACCACCAGGGTCAACCTCTTCAATGACAGATTTGACCATGCCACTACCTTGCTCAAAATGCTTTGGGGTATATAAAGAAATTTAACTTCCTCCACATGGCATCCAAAGGTCTCCTTTTTTGAATTACCACCTATTACTTCTCTATCTTCATCCTGAGATAGGGCCCTTGATACAAGCCACATCATAACCCTAAAGATTACTCTGGTCTCTCATGTTCATCAAGACTTCTTGGCTGGAAATGACAGAAATGAGATAGAACATACTGGCTCATGTAGCTGTAAATATGTCTCTGTACTATATAGAAAGGTGGTTGGTCACAATGTATTGTTGAGAGAAAAGCAAGCTGTAGAACAGCATGTATACTGTGATTCTAATGTTATATATTTTTAAATCTACCTATGGTTGAGTGTGTTTATATGCCTGAGGAGAAAAAAAGTCTGGAAGAATAAATATACACCAAATGTTAGTAATAATTAAACTTTAGTGAGTAAAAAATCCTGATGATATATTTTCCAATTTACATATTTATATATTAGAGTATTCTATAGAAAAGGTTTAAACTTGTGCTTTGTTCACAGTATCACCCTGCTAATGCAATGCCATCATATGCCATTCAATACAGAGGCAGTAACTACGTATGGTCACTTAAATTTAAAAGTGAAATTTAAAAATTCCACCTGTCAGCTGCATTAGCCACATTTCAAGTGCTCAAGAGCCACCTATAGCTAGTGGCTGCCACATTGAGTGCACAGGTATAGACCATTTCCATAAATGCACAGTGTTACTCCTACAATGTGAAACACCTGTCAAGCTAGATGAACTAGATGTTCACCTGATTGCTTTCTCTAGTATAATTGGCTTCGTTTAGATGCAGCCAGAGGGAAGCAGGTGCAGGTCTGAACACTTGTGATCTGACAGCCACCAGGAGTTTGACCGAAGTCCCAATCTGTTCATTTATGCAGGATCCTTAAATGTGTTTGGGAAAGACATTATCTTAGAGGCAACCTATTGAGTAATTTCAAAGGGAAATAAGAAAAATCCTTACCCAGTAATTTTTAAAAGAATATGAGAACATCTGAGTCTCTTTGCAACATTGAGATTTACCTGTTTTAATTAGAAAAACAAACAGTTTGACTTGAGAGAATGTTTTTCCTTTTCATCTTATTTGCCTAATTCCCAAGTAACTTGGCCATGCTTATGGAGAAAGAAGAATCATGTTCCTTTCTGGCAAGGAAATTAAAATGGTACCATAAGTACTTCTGTTTAAAACTGTTTGCAAGCAGGTTGGGCGCAGTGGCTCACGCGTGTAATCCCAGCACTTTGGGAGGCCGAGGCAGGCGGATCACGAGGTCAGGAGATCGAGACCAGCCTGGCTAACATGGTGAAACCCCGCCTCTACTAAAAATACAAAATATTAGCTGAGCGTGTTGGCGGGCGCTTGTAGTCCCAGCTACTTGGGAGGCTGAGGCAGGAGAAAGGCCTGAACCCAGAAGGCAGAGCTTGCAGTGAGTGGAGATTGCACCACTGCACTCCAGCCTGGACGACAGAGCGAGACTCCATCTAAAAAAAAAAAAAAAAAAATGCCTGTTTGAAAGCAAACATAGGGAACTCTTACCATGTGTCCTAAGTTGTTTTGTTTCTTTTTAATTGGAATCTTTAACATTTGTTTGACATGGCATGCCAAAAATTTGGTGTTCGTTTTATGTTTTCATTATAATGTGGAGTCATAAAATCATTTTTCAGTACCTAAGTCCCTAATTTAAAAACTCATGATGAGAAGATAATTCCTATTATAACCAAAACTCTTTTTAAAATATTTGAGATAGGTGGGATTTTAATATTTAAATAGAACTCTATTATATCTCTGATCTCCTTTGAAAACTATGAAACAGTAGGTTCATGAAAATATTCATTTTTTAGAGCAAAATTATTACACTGATACCTGTAATGAATTACGGTGGAGGGTTCCACAGCATTTCATGGTTGTGGACTTTTGTACAAGAGTCAACAGCAATCAGATGTCTTATTTAAAAAAAAAAAAAAATTAGGAATGCATTAGTGGCCAGGCATGGTGGTTCATGCCTGTAATCCCAGTACTGTGGGAGGCCGAGGCAGGTGGATCATTTGAGGTCAGGAGTTCAAGACCAATCTGGCCAACATGGTGAAACCTCATCTCTACTAAAAATACAAAATGAGCCGGGTGTGGTAGAGTACACCTGTAATTTCAGCTACTTGGGAGGCTGAGGCATGAGAATCGCTTGAACCCAGGAGGTGGTGACGGAGGCTACAGTGAGCCAAGATTGCACCACTGCTCTCCAGCCTGGGCGACAGAGTGAGACTCAGTCTCCAAAAATAAAAAGAATACATTAGCATGCAGCGTGATTCTTATTTTCTATTCATTCTGTTTATTTTTCAACAAGTCAGATTTATTACAACCACAAATTCAGAAAGAGAGTATTTTGAGTCAATTATCAAATGCTGTCTTTTATTCATCATAAAACCTTCTAAGTCTATAGGATGCCAAATATTCATTCATTGGCTCTATTTGGTCTTTGGGTCTACCAAATTGAATTAATTATACTGCCCAGCATGTGGTACAGTCATTTGATAATTTGTCCTCACCATCCCCTATCCTGACTCTAGTGTATTTATTATATGCCCTTAAATATGGGTAGATCCTGAAAAGTATGTAGTGTTTTTACTACATGTTTTTAGTTTAGATAAAAATCATTGTACTACAGGTCTTTCTCTGCTTCTTTTCTGTTAATGCTTTTAAGCTTTAAGCTTTGTTTTTTAAGCTTTTTAGTCAGTAGAACATAATGATTAAGAGTGAAAAATCTAGACCAGTGGTCCCCAACCTTTTTGGCACCAGAAACCAATTTTGCGGAAGACAATTTTTCTACAGACCAGGGGATAGGGATGGTTTTAGGATGATTTAAGCACATTACATTTATTGTGTACTTTATTTCATTATTAAAATATAAAATGAAATAATTATACAACTCACCGTATGTAGAATCAGTGGGAGCCCTTAGCTTGTTTTCCTGCAACTAGACAGTCCATCTAGGGGGTGATAGGAAACAGTGAGAGATCATCAGGCAGTAGATTCTCATAAGGGACATGCAACCTAGATCCCTCACATGTGCAGTTCACAATAGGGTTCATGCTCCTATGAGAATCTCATGTCATGGCTGATTTGACAGGAGGCAGAGCTCAGGTGGTACTGTGAGCAATGGGGAGCAGCTGTAAATACAGATGAAGCTTTGCTCACCTGCCTGCCACTCACCTCCTGCTGAGTGGCCCAGTTCCTATTAGGCCACAGACCAGGAGGGTTGTGAACCTCTGATCTAAATTATAGTATATAGGGTGAATGCTGACTCTTCCATGCTGTGTGACCTTACACTAATAACTTAAACTTTCTGATCCTCATGTTCCTTGTTTTTTTTTTTTAAATTTATTTTTTATTATTATTATACTTTAAGTTCTAGGGTACATGTGCATAACGTGCAGGTTTGTTACATATGTATACTTGTGCCATGTTGCTGTGCTGCACCCATCAACTCGTCAGCACCCATCAACTCATCATTTACATCAGGTATAACTCCCAATGCAATCCCTCCCCCCTCCCCCCTCCCCATGATAGGCCCCGGTGTGTGATGTTCCCCTTCCCGAGTCCAAGTGATCTCATTGTTCAGTTCCCACCTATGAGTGAGAACATGCGGTGTTTGGTTTTCTGTTCTTGTGATAGTTTGCTAAGAATGATGGTTTCCAGCTGCATCCATGTCCCTACAAAGGACACAAACTCATCCTTTTTTATGGCTGCATAGTATTCCATGGTGTATATGTGCCACATTTTCTTAATCCAGTCTGTCACTGATGGACATTTGGGTTGATTCCCAGTCTTTGCTATTGTGAATAGTGCCACAATAAACATACGTGTGCATGTGTCTTTATAGCAGCATGATTTATAATCCTTTGGGTATATACCCAGTAATGGGATGGCTGGGTCATATGGTACATCTAGTTCTAGATCCTTGAGGAATCGCCATACTGTTTTCCATAATGGTTGAACTAGTTTACAGTCCCACCAACAGTGTAAAAGTGTTCCTATTTCTCCACATCCTCTCCAGCACCTGTTGTTTCCTGACTTTTTAATGATTGCCATTCTAACTGGTGTGAGATGGTATCTCATTGTGGTTTTGATTTGCATTTCTCTGATGGCCAGTGATGATGAGCATTTTTTCATGTGTCTGTTGGCTGTATGAATGTCTTCTTTTGAGAAATGTCTGTTCATGTCCTTTGCCCACTTTTTGATGGGGTTGTTTGTTTATTTCTTGTAAATTTGTTTGAGTTCTTTGTAGGTTCTGGATATTAGCCCTTTGTCAGATGAGTAGATTGCAAAAATTTTCTCCCATTCTGTAGGTTGCCTGTTCACTCTGATGGTAGTTTCTTTTGCTGTGCAGAAGCTCTTTAATGTTGTTGTTTATCTGTGCCCTATCCCCAGAGGTGGAGTCTACAGAGACAGGCAGGTTTCCTTGAGCTGCTGTGAGCTCGACCCAGTTCGAGCTTCCCAGCGGCTTTGTTTACCTACTTAAGCCTCAGCAATGGTGGGCGCCCCTCCCCCAGCCTCGCTGCTGCCTTGCGGTTAGATCGCAGACTGCTGTGCTAGCAATGAGGGAGGCTCCGTGGGCGTGGGACCCTCCCGGCTAGGTGTGGGATATAATCTCCTGATGTGCCTGTTTGCTTAAAGCGCATTATTTGGGTGGGAGTTACCCAATTTTCCAGGTGTTGTGTGTCTCAGTTCCCCTGGCTAGGAAAAGGGATTCCCTTTCCCCTTGTGCTTCCCAGGTGAGGCGATGCCTCACCCTGCTTCAGCTCTCGCTGGTCGGGCTGCAGCAGCTGACCAGCACCGATTGTCCGGCACTCCCTAGTGAGATGAACCCAGTACCTCAGTTGAAAATGCAGAAATCACTGGTCTTCTGTGTCAGCTTGCACTGGGAGTTGGAGACTGGAGCTGTTCCTATTCGGCCATCTTGCTCCGCCCCTACCATTTGCTTCTTCTCCTTACTTGTAAAATAGTTACTAATATCCACTTTGTAAAAATGCAAGGACTGAGTGAATGTATGCAAAGAACTTAGGCTTAGAAAAGTATTAGACATTTAATAAGAGTCACATGTGTTTATTACTTTATGAAAATTTAATACATTATTTTTAACAATTATATTCCATCATAGGCAGTACCTCATTTTACTTATTTTCCTGTTCCCTCCAACTTTTTAACCAGAAAAGACACTGTATTGACATCCTTATGTCTTTCCTTGCACAAACCTATGGGATATATAGCAATGAATGAGACTACTGGGTTATAGGGCACATGCACACTCCCTTTCTCCAGGCAGTGCCAGGTTGTACTCCAAAAAGTCTATGCCAACTTAAAATCTCTTGGCTGTGCATGATGTTTCTATTTGCCTATGTTTTCATCAACACTTATTATCTAACTTTCAAATTTTTGCTAATTTGATTACACATAAAAATAGCATGTCACTGTTGTTTTGATTTGCATTTCTCTATTAGTGAGTTCATGTATATGAAAGTTAGTCATTTGGATTTCTCTAACATTTGGTTGGTAAATGTTTAACTCCTGGCTTTAGGGGATGACAAAAGAGAAGGGAGGCTGATTTGTTGAGCAGTTTGTCAATTTCCATGGTACAAATACTGCAGCATGGCCAATTTCAAGCTACCCTTTAGCAACTAGCTCATGACATTTCATAATAGGCTCTCATAAGATGGCACAACACAGCTCCAGGACACCATTGGATTGTCCCCTCTAGAAATTGCTTATTCATAACTTTTGCCAATGTAAATATTTGATTTCCTGTCTTTCCCTTCTGGACTTACAGAAATTTGTCTTATATATATGATGTTAATTACATCTGTGTTTCAAAGATTGCAAATAATTTCTCCCACTCTGCAAGAGTTAACCCTTTTGTTAACTTTACTGAAGAGTCAGTTTAGTGAACAGAATGCCTTGAAGTTTGAGGTAATCACTTATTTCTGTTTTTTTCCTTTGACCTTTTGCTTTAGGGGTCTTATTTAAGAAATGCATCTCACTCCAAATGTGTTTATCAAACACCAGGTCTCATTCTTGCTGTCTGGGATTTAAAGATGAGTTCTTGAGGAGCTTGCAGTTTGGGGGCAAGAAAACAACATGCAACTGAGTCATGGCAATGCAATATAGAATGTGCTTATTGTTGCTACATTTGCAAATATTTAGATGTGCCTTTGCAAAGCAAAGCAATTTTCCCCAATAGTGCATCTGAGTGAATGATTAAAGGTCTGAAATGCACGAGCTAGGAGAGGTAAAGTAATAACTCCTGATAACTTCACAAAGCATCCTATCCTAGTGTCTTGGGAATTTCATCTTGTCTGCTTTGAGAAAGTTGTCCAAAGATAACAGAACCTGAGATGACCTTACAGCAGTGGTGGAGCCAAGTCCAGTGTTCCATTGCTAACCCATTTCTCTGGCCATACACATTTGCTGCTCCTCGTCTTAGTTTCTGCTCCTGCTCCTCCCTGTGCTTCCTTAAAAAACAGCAGCAGCAACTCTTGTATTATTCTCCTCCAACCCAACTGTCTGAACTGCATCCTCTCTTTTGAAACTTTCTCCATGTAGCTTATAAGCTTCAAAATCGGATATATGTGTTTTACATAATAATTGATACAAACTCAAGAGTTTAACTTTTAAAATATTATGTAGGTATTTGCTTATATGTTCATAGAGTGGTGTGATCACATAAAACTACACCCAGATAAGCCTTGAAGAAATATTCCTAAGTCTTTTAGAGATATAGACGGTGATAGTGACGCTGAGCCTGACTGGGTTGAACAAGAAGAACTATCTTGTGAGGAGTTCAGGAGCTCCAAGTCATATTTTTTGAGGGTTGAGGGGGTGAGCAGACTGCCACTGCTGACGGCTTCACCAGAATTGCTCCTAAGCAACCCAGAGATCCAAAAGGGATCTGTGTAATCACAGAAATTCCAGGGGTGGTGCTCATTGTGAAGTACGTTGTTGCTGCTATTATTGTTTACTACATTCTTTCATTCTCCTTTCTTAGCTTGCTATGACACATGCATAATAGTGAGTAGTGTAGCAAAGAACCTGATTTGGGGGTCCCTACGCCTGAACTATGAGATGGCATTTGTCTCTGAGTTCCTCAAAATGGTCCAAGCAAAATGTTCCTATTTTGTAACCACAATTGAGGTCAATGGTTCACTGATCAAGAACAGATAGTATATTTATCCTGATAGAAATAAAGATTATGGCAATATAAAAGGCTTTTTAAAAATGTGATGCCTGTAAACGGGTTGCTTCTAACACCCCCAGTACAAATAAACAGTCATACTCTTTCTCCCCCTCCCTTCTTCTTTCCAGTTCAGAAACTGTGCCTGCATTTCTCAAATTCAGTTTCAGGAACATTCTTTATATTGGTAATTTAGTGCACCAGGGGCAGAAAGCAGGGGAAGTTCTGTGTTCGAATGAGTCTAAATGACTGTACGCTAAAATGCACTTCTGGGAATTCCACAATACCAGTAGGCCCTGAGAATCTTCCAGTAACAAAATCTGTCAAATTGAGTTTAACCCAGGATTTCACAAATTCTCCTGGCCACAGATACTTATCTCTCTGTCTCATGTCCCCACACTCCCTCTTCTTTCCCAGAGCACTTATTACTATCTTGTGTATCGGAGAACACCACTCAGAATGCATTTATATTAAACCAATAGTTTAGTTTTAACCAATGTAATAATATGTCCCAAACAGTTTCATATCGTATCACAAACTATAGACCCTCACTCACTTATTCAACCAATATTTTATTATATGTCTGTGCTCATATATGGCTACAGATTTGAAGGATCCTTTCCCTTAGGGCCTCACAGCTTGGTTGTAGAGGGATTGGGATAGTCACCTAATGCCAGAAGGGCAGAGTTCCTGACAGGTATGCACAGGAACTGTATAGGAGCACAGGAGTGAGCCATCGCATTATGCTGTGAAGACTTCCAAGCAATTTCAGGAGCTTTTGTGTTCATCTAAGTCAATGTCCATCCACTTCTGGGTTCTTCTTTATAATTCAATAACTAGTGTTCTGTACCAGAATATTCTAGTGATAGAAAACACATTACACGCCTCCCATCCTCAGATAATGAAAAGTACAGCATCAAATATACCACAAAACCCCATACAACTTAATCCCACTGTAGCCCATCCATAATGACTAGACAACTTTCTTGTGTTGGGCTAAAATTCTATCCTTTTTTTAGATTAAGTGGATTAATCTCTTTTTAAATCCTTAAGTAAGTTATCTTTACTTTGGACTTACAACATCACACTTTAAGGTTTCAATGTGGATATTATTATGGCATGAACAGGACAACAGAATTAATTATAAAATGTTTTCTTTACTCTTCTGTCTAGGTGTAAGACTCAAAATGATTGTGACAACAAGGGAAAGGCTAAAAAGCCACACATTAGGCAGAAAGTTAAAGCAGTCTTCCCAAAGCCAGTTCAGTACTCATTTTTGTACAATGCCTAAAGCACAAGTAGTTAATGGTCCATCTAGTACTGCATCCGGGTCTTAAAACTCCAAAGGCCATACATTTCCATTATACCATGACAACCAGCCCAAATGTCACTGCTGCCA
This sequence comes from Macaca mulatta, assembly GCF_049350105.2. Taxonomy (NCBI): domain Eukaryota; kingdom Metazoa; phylum Chordata; class Mammalia; order Primates; family Cercopithecidae; genus Macaca; species Macaca mulatta. The sequence goes on along the minus strand of NC_133420.1, from coordinate 57,132,050 downwards.
CAACACTTCTCTGTCTCTCAGAGTTAATATTTACTTGTTGATGTCATTGTGGTCTCTGTCCATCCTTCCTTCCATCTTTCTCAGCCACCCATCTATCCATCTGTTAAGGTATAACCAATTGTGTTATAACACGGATAATATGGTCACATCCTTATATCTTTGAAAAGCTAAGAACTTCATCTTTATATTTGTCTCGTCCCTCTGAGGGGCTTGGCACATGGTTGGTGTGTAGCAGGAGTTTGCTGACTTCTGTTGCTTCACCAGAGAGACCTCAAGTTAGCACCAAAATCAGCTTAGTTTAACAAAATATACAGCAGAACTGTAAAATTTTAGACCATAGAGATCCTTGATGGATTGCGTCTATCCCCTGCCCCTCCCTTACCTGCCTTAAATAAGTGAATAAATAAGTAAAATGCACAAGTCTTCCATGACCTTCTATTCACAAAATTCTCTTGGCTTATCCTCTCACCACTGTCACTTTCTCATGCACACCATGTGTATTCAGCTCTGCCCTTTCTCTTTTCTGAGGCAGCCCTGGGAAAGGATAGAGCTCTTGAGCCTCTCAGGCTCAAGTTCTATGCCTTTTGCTCTACTGATCCCTGCAATTATTGACTATCAGAACCTTGATGTAGGATTTTATGTTTATCCCAAATGTCAGAATCATTTTGAATTTTTAATCTTGCTTTCTCTGATATTAGCTTTGCCTGCCAGTTTTGTATCACTATACATTTAACATTTCTTCTATGTATACATCCATGTCACTGAATTTAAAAATCCCTAGCAGCAAAAGATCAAAGAGAAAATTTTGTAGCCCAATTTAGTTTGTTATACCCAATATTTATCCCTTCTTTGATGTAGTTGTAAATCTACTTAGTAATATTATTATATGCCCTACATTTCTCCATATCATCTACCTATAAACAACCACCGAGACACTGGAGGAAGGAAGTACTAAATGAAGACAAGGATGTAGTATTTGCATTTATTCTTTAAGGAGTGGCCAAGTAAGAAGGTGAAGTCAACCCAAGAAGAGAGGTAGACCTATGTATTCTCCACTGATTAAGGGGCCATGTCTGATGGGATTTGCTGGCTTGGACTCTATTCAAATGGCAGGCTTCTTCTATCCATTACCAAAAACTATGGGCAGGACAAAGGCCAATGTGTTCAATGCAGAGAAAATTGCTGGATTTACCTAGAATAACTGTGTGTTAATCTGGGCTGCAATAGCAAATTATAATAGACTAGGTAGCATAAATAACCAAAACTGGTAAGCTGAGATCAAGGAGCCAGCAGATTCACCGCCTAGTGAGGGCCCTCTTGCTGGTTTGCAGGTAGTTGCTGTGAACCCCAAATATCTGAGACAGGTCTGAATTTAGAAAGTTTATCCAAGATTAGAGACATGCCTGTGATATAACCTGAGGTCCTGTCATTAGGACCTGAGGAGGTCCTGATGACATGTGCCCTAGGTGTTCAGGACACAGCTTGGTTTTATACATTTTAGAAGACATGAGACATCAATCAATATATGTAAGATATACATTGGTTTGGTCCAGAAAGGCGGGACAACTTGAAGCATGGAAGGGGCTTCCAGGTCACAGGTAGATGAGAGACAAACAGTTGCATTCTTTTGAGTTTCTGATTAGCCTTTCCAAAGGAAGCAATCAGATATGCATTTATCTCAGTGAGCAGAGGGATGACTGAGTTCTGTCTGTCCTTTGTCCTCAAGGCAATTCCTTGTGCGAGAGGCATGTAGCTTTTTAATCTTTTTTTAGAAGTATAACGGGAGACAGGTTTTCCCTAAGCAGTTCCCAGCTTGACTTTTCCCTTTGGCTTAGTGATTTTGGAGTCCCAAGATTCATTTTAGTTTCACACTGCCTTCTTGCTATAACCTCACTGAGGCCAAGAGAGAGATCAGCTTTCTCATGTCTCCTAACACTAATCCTATTCATGAGACTGGGATCCCACCTCCAAATACCATCACATTGGGGATTTTGGCTTTGAAATATGAATTTGGGGAGAACACAAAAATTCAGTCCATAGAAAGTAATCACTGAAGATTTTGGAGGAGTATACAGATATAATCATAGCTATGCCTTAGGATGGTAACTCTTTAGCAGCAGGGTAAATGACGGCATAAAGAGGTTGAGATCCCAAAGGCAGCAAAAGCAGGTCGGACAAGATTTCAATAGTGTAGGTGAGAGAATGTGGAAGCCTGAAGGTGGCAGTGGCAGTTTTCATAAATGGGATAAATGTAAGGAGATCCTGCAGTAAGACTTTGGCAACTGACCAGGTATGGCATGAAGAGAAAGCTGGGGGAAGGAGGAGTCTAAGACGACACTGAGATTTTGAGAGAATAGTGGTTGGATTTACCAGGATAGGGAACTCAACAGAAGCTGTAGCCTGGGAAGAGGAGAAACACTGAGTTCCAGCTTAGACTTGTAGCATTTGGAGTACCTATGTAACACACCAAGTTGGTGGTCAGGAGAAAACCCAGCACTACAAATGGTGATAGAAGAGTCAATGGAATCAATATAAGAATGGAAGCTACAAAAAGAGATGAGATCTCCCTAGAAGAGAACATAGAAAGAAAATGACAAAGGGGTTAAAGATAGATCCTGGGTGGGCACCACCATTCATAGACCAGGCTGAAGAAAAGGAAAAATTAAAGGAATAGTGTTTTTAGATAGTTGAGAAGGAAGAATGGAGGAAGAGACCTCAGTCAACCTCTACTATCACCCCAAAGTAAAAAAGCACTGAAAAGGAAGAGCAAATAGAAATTTTAAAGCAAGAAAAAGAGCTGAGTACTTACCAAGTGCCAGGCATTGTACATCATGTCATTGTGTTAATTGCAGGTTTTACATGTAAAAAGAACAGTTAAATGGCGCCAGAGGTTTGGATCCAAACTCTACCATTCACTAGCTCTGTCAACTTGGATAAGTTTCCTCTTTTTAAGATTAAGGTAACTCATTATACCTCACAGAGTAGTGTAAGTATCATATAAGATAATATATTTAAAGTTACATAGTTGATTACATGGGCTATCAGTAAGAGTCATTATTATTATTTCTTTGGGCTTACTTTTATAATATCTGTCTTCCCCGACAGAAAACCCCATGAGTCCAAAGACCATGGTTATTTTAACATTTTTGTTGCTCAGTTTTTTTAACTAAGTATTACTGATATCTGTGTATAGTAGACAGGCAATATTAGTTGAATGACTGGATGATCGCATTCCATCTACATATCCTTGCCTGTGGGCACCTCTTTAGTCCTTAAAGAAGAAGGGATGAATTCTCATATACACACTGGTACATTTGAAGTCCCTCAGTTTTCACAAGAGGATGTCCTTCTTAACCACAGTTTAATTGCCTTAATTAAAAGATATAGGTCTGTCATGGAACCAACCCAAATGCTCAACAATGATAGACTAGATAAATAAACTGTGGTACATATACACCATGGAATAATATGCATCCATAAAAAAGAATGAGATCACGTCCTTTGCCAGAACATGGATGGAGCTGGAGGCCATTATCCTTAGCAAATTAACGCAGACACAGAAAACAAAATACTACACGTTCTGACTTGTAAGTGGGAGCTTAATGGTAACACATGGACACATAGAGGGGAACAATGCATACTGGAACCTACCGAAGGGCAGAGGATCAGGAAAAATAACGAATGGATACTAGAGTTTATACCTGCGTGATGAAATAATCTGTACAACAAACTCCCATGACACACATTTACCTATGAAACAGACCTGTACATCCTGCATATGTAGACCTGAACTTAAAGAAAAATACAAAGATACAGGTCTGTATTTAACTAACTGGAGACTGCTAGAAAAATAGTCTCTAATTCACTGCTTCCCATTAGTTTTTAAAAACTAAACTGAGAAAAACTTTACTAAGGAAGGAGTCTTGAAAGATACACAGTCTATGTACTCTTCTAGGAAACGATTTTTGTTATGAGTCAGATATGCTCTAAGAACTTATTACACAATCCTCATTTAATCTTCATGATAATCTGAAGCACTAGGTACTATGGTATTATTAACCCAATTTTTCAAATGGAGGCACAAAAATTTAGATCACACAGCTAGTAGGCAGCACAGCTGGTTTCCAACCTAGGCAGTCTGTCCTGTACTCTTAACCTTTCATTATGCTGCCTCTCTCAAGTTCAACTGCAACTGAATCATAATGCCTACCTCCTCCATTCTATTTCAGAGTACTATTTTTGTGAGTTTTGCTTATGTGAAACCAATATTAAGTTGATATGAGGTCTCATATTAAGAACAGCACCATCAGGAAACAATAGATACTGGAGAGGATGTAGAGAAATAGGAATGCTTTTACACTGTTGGTGGGAATGTAAATTAGTTCAACCATTGTGGAAGACAGTGTGGCGATTCCTCAAGGATCTAGAACCAGAAATACCATTTGACCCAGCAATCCCATTACTGGGTATATGCCGAAAGGATTATAAATCATTCTACTATAAAGACACATGCCCACGTATGTTTACTGCAGCACTGTTCACAATAGCAAAGACTTGGAACCAACCCAAATGCCCATCAATGATAGACTGGATAAAGAAAATGTGGCACATGTACACCATGAAATACTATGTAGCCATTAAAAAGGATGAGTTCATGTTCTTTGCAAGGACATGGATGAAACAGGAAACCATCATTCTCAGCAAACTAACACAAGAACAGAAAACCAAACAATGCATATTCTCACTCATAAGTGGGAGTTGAACAATGAGAACACCTGGACACAGGGAGGGGAACTTCACACACCAGGGCCTATTGGGGGTGAGATCGCGTTAGAAGAAATACCTAATGTACATGATGGGTTGATGGGTGCAGCAAACCACCATGACACGTGTATACCTGTGTAACAAACCTGGAAGTTCTGCACATGTATCCCAGAACTTAAAGTATAATTTTCAAAAAAGAAAATTTTAAAAAAAGAACAGCACCATCATACTCACCACTGAATCACTGTTTATCCTGTTACATTTTTCATGAGAACCCAAAGGAAGAACTCCTGTCTGGTCAGTATATCAGAAGTATTCTGCTTATCCTTTAACCATTGGTTTGGTTTCGATCTTACAGATATTGACCACCATTTCCTTATAAATTTCTTGTAAACTGTTAGACAATTATACAATGAAGCATGTAATTCCTGCCTCTATTTTATATCACCATATTTATTTCCTTCCTGCTTCCATTCCAACTTCTTGCTGATGCTAGCTTTTATTTGATGAAAGTTGATTTTTGGAACAAAATAGGAATATATAAACACACCTCATTGCATTTTTGTGAGATGGTTATTAACCTTCATACAGATGAGAAAACTGACACTTGGAAACATTTAAATAAAGTATCCAAGTATGTAACATAGTTTACTTCTTAATATTCTGCTGACTTATATTTGTGACCTGACTTTCCCCTAGGCCACACAAATTTGAGTGGAGAGATATATTTATAGTAATCATCCAAGGTTTACTCCTGTGAGCCGTGTGACCTCATGCAATCTGTCTGTGCCTGTTTCCTCATCTGTAAAATGGAAATAATAATATACTTGCCACCATGATGGTTGGGCAGATGAAGAGTTAATTTACGTAAGGTGTTTAAAACAGTTCCTGGGACATGCACAGTATAGCATTACCATCTCTGCCTCCTTCTCCTTTTCTTCCTCCCTCTCTTCCTTCTCTCTCCTTCCTCCACCTCCTTAGCTCTTGCCTCTGTTGTATATGGAGGACCTCCAGCCCCTCTCAGGGGGTCATACTTATTTCTAAGGCTCCCCAGTGAGGTCTCACGGGGGCTCACTATCAATTTATGTGCTTCCCCTCTAGCCTACTACATTGGTTTCCAGTTCCGTCAATGCTACTTGAGGGTTTCCCATCCCAGCCTTGTGTGCAACCATTGACATTTGTGACTGGGATGCTTTTTTCCAATACCAAAAAACATCCAAATCCTTAAAGTGTGCTATTCCCTGGTGTCATGGCTAAGACATTGCTTTCATGTCACAACCATGTCAGTTCTTACCACCTAAGCTCTGATGTCATACTCCCTCTGCCCAATGTTTCCTTTATCCCCTTACTCTATGAAATTGAACATCTATATTGACGGGGCTGGACCAAAACCAATACCCTAAGCAGACACCACACATCCCTCTCCCTCCACATGCATTCTCTTCTCCCTCATGCAATATCCCCCCTTCCATTGTTCTCCTTCCATCAACTCCTCTCACAACCAGTTCACCAGGCACCTGCAGCCATGCATGACTCCCACTTGGGATCAGCAGACAACCTCCTACAGAAGACTTGTTGCTCCCTGTGTTGGTTGGCATGCCCCAGGTAGATTACAAATTACTTGGGGTTGGAGAGCATGTCTGAGAATTCCTCACCTTCACAGCACTTAGGGTGAGACTGAGTTCGGAGGCAGCTCACAAGAGGAGTTGCTGATTGACTAGCTTTGATAGCTCATGGCCGAACCAGAATGAGAAACTTCTTTGGGGAGGAAAATATTCATTGTCTCTGGTTTGTCTGTGCCTGGTTCATTGTTTGTGTTTAGTCACCCCAGATTGCTCAGGGCCATTCTAGTTTTAGCCCTGAACGTCCTGTGCCCCAGGAAGCCCCTCAGCCCTCAACAAACTGGATGGTTGGTCACCTACCACTAGGATTCCCCAGTTTGAAATATGCCCTTTACACTTGAGACAAGATGCTTCATGAATACTCTCGTTCCAAACTCTTGCCTCTGTCCTACTGCCTTGGACACACAGGCTCACATGAGTCACACCATCATTATCTGATTCCCTGTTTCCCCAGGTTGTATCAGGACATATAAATTATTGGTCCACAGTTCCTCCAGACTTAACAGCCTGTTGGAAAAAGTTCTCATCCTCTTCTCTCAGTTTTGTGACCTTCACAATTATTGCTCTTCTTGACATTTTTACTTTTCTTCAACCAGCAAAGGGCCTTGGTAGAAACACGTGCTTTCAACCACAGGAAGCTGAATTTCAGATATTGCTGACTTCTGCCTTCTGAAGCCTCGTGGAATGATCAGCACTTAATGCATTTTTGGCTACTATATTGGATTGTCATTCGTGGAAAGCAACAGCTGAGGAAAGTCCCTGGTACATGAGCTCCTTACACCTTGTTATACTCCCACAGTCATAATTGCTTCTTTCACACTGACAATCTTCAACCCTTCCACCAGTACTTGCACCCAGCATGGCCTCACCATCTGCTCATGTGACACTAACATTATGGCCTCCCTCCATGCATTCCTAAATGGAGCTGAGGAAGGCAACAGAGATGGCAAGTGTGCCAGCTGGCACCAGTGACACAAACATAGACAGTGATAAATCATGTCTCAGGACAGGCAGGAAGAAGGGAGGATGTGGGTGGCTAATTTTGTGTCACCATCAGTGCAGTGAGATGGATCTCTCTGCTCACGGAGACAGAATCAATGCATGTTGTTTCTGTTCCTGCAGTATGTGCATCAGTTTCCTTTAAAAATATGGTCTCAGGAGAATGTTCAACAGAAAATCAACTAGAAATCAAAATCTGAGTTGTTCTATTTTTGCATCTGTGCATCTCTAAATAGCATTATTGGGGGACTTTCCAGGGAGTTTGAGGATTGCTTGAAAATGACAGGAAAGGCCAGGCACCGATGGCTCACGCCCGTAATCCCAGCACTTTGGGAGGCTGAGATGGGTGCATCACTTGAGGTCAAGAGTTTGAGACCAGCCTGGTCAACATGATGAACCCTTGTCTCTACTAAAAATACAAAAAATTAGCTGGGCATGATGGCATGCACCTGTAATCCCAGCTACTGGGGAGGCGGAGGTGGCAGTGAGCTGAGATCCTGTCACTGCACTCCAGCAGTGGAAGACAGAATGAGACCCTGTCTCAAAAAGAAAAAGAAAAATGACAGGGAAGAGTTTCTGGCTGCTCGAGGGAAGAGCCGAGGCAAGCCAAGTCATGCTGGGGGGTCAGTTCTGTCACATAAGCTGCTGAAGCTCCCACCTACCACTACTACCCTTTGGGTCTCCAAGGTTCTTTATGTCCTGCAAATTTTTATCAACTTTTAATTTATTCAGTTCTGAATGCTGCTTCCAGGATTAAATCAACTAGGCAACTAGTCAAGATTTATTCTATAGATCTCAAATTTAGGCATGTAATGCTTTCTTTGTTGTTAGATCTTCATTGATTTCAGTGTATCTGGTGTTAAGATAGTTCCATTTTCAGAGTTTCCATTCCTTGTGTTTGTCTTGAGTTCTTTTCCTAGATAATAAGTTTTTGCTTTCCTTTACATCATTTTCACCATTTTAGAAAAAGGAAGTGGTAGCACAAAACTACCCATAAAATATAATCCTCTTCCCACAAAAGAGGAAGGTAGATGTCATTTTGGTTTTTATTTTTTTGTCCAGAAACCCCCATAGATCTTGCCTATTCCCAAGCAGATATCTCCCAAGAGCTGATGAAGCCGAGAGAGAGAAAGCTGTTTCCAGCCACATGGATGAGACACACAAAAATCCCAGATCAGCCCTGTACAGGGGCACAGACAGAACTCCAGAGGCAGAGCCTTAAAACTGTTAGAAGCCTGGTGTTATTTCATCTTCAACACATCAAGTCAACTGGCTAGGTTCCTTTCCATCAGGTCAACTCACTTAACCAGTCAAGCATAAAAGGAACAAACTTTATAGCTTTGATTTTATAAACTAGCTGCAATCAAGAGCACCTATTAGCAGGGGTAGCTTTGGAGTATCTTTCTCAATCTTACAGGAAATCTTCTCTGTTGCTATAAGGAAAATAAACCAATTACTTCAAACAGCAGAGAAGGCTGACATAAAGGTTGGTGATTTACATGTGGCCCCAATAAACAACTCCAGCATGGGAAAACACATGGAAGTGTCCAGAGATTACTGGACAGTCCAAAGTTATGATTGGAGATTCACATCTCTGGGAACAGAAAATGCTAGATACTAGAAGAATGTAATCCATAAACAGCCAGAAACAGGTCATGTATAAGGGCTAGTGAATGGAGAGATGGTTTGTGACCTAATTGGAATGAAAGGAAAGGTGGCAATGGATGTAGTCAAAAGGTAAACACCTTTAGATCAGATGGTTAGAAATTTGTACTTGAAGCTGGGCACAGTGGCTCATGCCTGTATAATCCCAGCACTTTGGAAGGCCGAGGTGGGTGGATCACCTGAGGTCAGGAGTTCGAAACCAGCCTGAACAACATGTTGAAACCCCATCTCTACTAAAAATACAAAAATTAGCCAGGTGTGGTGGTGTACACCTGTAATCCCGGCTACTCAGGAGGCCAAGGCAGGAGAATCACTTGAACCCAGGAGGCGGAGGTTGCAGTGAGCCGAGATCTTGCCACTGTACTTCAGCCTGTGCAACAGAGCGAGACTCTGTCTCAAAAACAAAACAAAACCAAACAGAAGTTTGTACTTGAGACACATTATAACAGAGATACCAAAGAGGAAAGGCATCAGGTGACCCTTAAAGATAAATGATGCTATCTGCTACTGTAGGGAAGAGTTGCAGAATTATTATCCCAGAAGTAGAGGCTGTGCTGGTTCCAGAGAATGGTTTACAGTGGGGCAGAGGGTAAAGGCTGTGCTTCAATGTTGTGGCTAAAGCAATGGATAGGAAAATGGATGAGAATGCCAAAAATTGCCTCTCTGTGCTGGCGTTTAGCTACTTTGCCTCCCCCATCACTCTCCACCTTTTCGTATAAGATGCAGTTTTAGATCCTGTTACAACTCAGCTTTTGCTTTTTTCCTACAGATCAGGAAATGTGAGTTTCTAGTCCTGGCTTTAACACTAACCAGCTGTGTGGCCTTGGATTAGTCATTCCAGGGCTGAAATAAGAACTTCAGGCTTCTTAAACCCTGAAAAGATTATTATTTCCCTTCACTGCCTTATATGTACTTCAAAATACACACAACTTTAAGCCATAGGTATCTAAAGATGTCCTACCAAGTTCTAATGTTTTTTGCATAACTTTGATTCCTTTAAACAAATCAACATTTAAAAATATATTTTCTTCATTTTAGTTTCCGTTTTGTTAATGCTCAATCTAAGCACATGTTTAGTTTAATTTTTGGATAATCAGGCAGTGGTCAGTTCCACTTTCCTCATCTATGAAATAAAGGTGTCAGACAGGAAGAACTCCAAGATCTCTCCCAGCTTAAATTTCTGTAATTTCATGACCTCAGATGTATTTTCTATCTGACTTTATCACCATCTTGGCATTGGTGATTTCCAAATATGAATGGAAAAAAATGTTACCTTTCCACATCCCCTCAATTCCACATACCTGCTAAAAACTATAAACTTTGGTGAGTATCTAGGACATCTGAGTCAAAACAAAAGGATAACTGTGTCTTTTTTTATTAATGTCTAAATCTTACGAAGGGCATATTTCTATAATAAGATACGATCATCAGCAAAGTCCTTGACTTACTGGCAGAAACCATTTTGGAAAAACATAAAAGTTATGACTGATGTAGGATACCTGCCAATAATTTAGGGTATCGAAATTTCCCTTGACCCATCTAGGATTTAGCTTTCCTGCTAATTTCTTCGTTTGTCCATTCCTTTGTTTACTCATGATTTACCTACCTTTCATATTTCATAAGGTGAGTCTACCTGTAATATTGCATGAAATTTCTCATGAACAGTTCTCACATCTATGTCTTGACAACTCTCTTGCCACTGCCTTTTCACTTTTCACCTCTGTCCTAAATGGCTATAGTGCCTTGGTTCCCATGCATACTCTGAGACTCTGAGAGGGTGGCAGCAGAGGCTGAAGCTCTCTACAAGCCTGGCTGGGATCTGCCTTTCAGATGGGAGCTGCTCATTATTTGCTGCAAGGTTTATAGAACAGATGTTACAAGGCAGACAAGCAAGCACACACTCCCAGAGCACGCCGCGCCAGGCACGCACACACTCGCCAATACCAATATCAGGAGAGCCGCTGCTGGGGTGATGGAGGGAGTGTGCTCTGAGGGGCAAGGGCTGCTCCGAAGCCCTGCTAATGTCTCTGTGTGGCCATGCTGTATTTTCAGCTTGTCATCATGGCTGGGACAGTGCTGCTTGCCTACTACTTCGAATGCACTGACACTTTTCAGGTGCATATCCAAGGATTCTTCTGTCAGGACGGAGACTTAATGAAGCCTTACCCAGGGACAGAAGAAGAAAGCTTCATCACCCCTCTGGTGCTCTATTGTGTGCTGGCTGCCACCCCAACTGCTATCGTAAGTACAGAAATAGACTTTCCTCTTTATTGTCAGATACCCAAGAATATTTCCTGTCTGCTTTTTCTCCTCTTTCTTCTCTTCCTCAGCATTCACCAGCAGCTTTATCAGTGGCATCCTATTTCAGCCAAAACAGAGTGAATGGAGCTCTGCAGAAAAACTCATTAAAATGGGTCTTGTCTTATATAGGTGGCTTTGGTTTTTCGGTATCTGAATTTTAAAAAGACGGTTGTTTTTAAAAGCATGTGAGAATGTTATAAATCAACAGGTATGACTGGCTAATGTGTTAAGAACGGCTATTGTCCTCTTGAAAAAATATGCTATGAGTTGCATGTATTCAAAAGAGATTCTGAATGGAAGTGCTGGCAGTGATATAACGACTAAGATTAGAGTAGAATAGAATCCCTCAGGCGGGTATCTCCTGCTGTTCTCATTGAACTTCCAGAGAGGCCAGAGATGAGATAAATTGCTTAACCTGAAGTTTGCTATGATTCATCCTTGATGACTCTGGCTCTGTTCACATTATATCACATTAAATTAAGTTGCAACTTTACCTTCATTTATTTCATTTTCTCTTCCATGAAGCAAAAAGTTGGCCACACAGTCCTCTAGAGAGATTGCTTAACAGCATAAAGTTTGCAGATCTGTGTTACCTGGTCAAGTGATTTAACACTTAGACAATTTAATTTTTATTTTAAAAATGATATTTGGGGGAGTTTTAATTTAAGTGTTGCTGCCTAAATATGCCATAAGGTCAGGTTAGTCAGGATGTGATCTTAGTTTCCATTCCCCTCCTTCTCTTCTGACAGCTGACTCCCCCAACTCTCCCTCCTTCCCTACCTGCCCTCTACTCAGCAGTAATAAAAATACTGACTGGCATGCCGAGGAATACAGCAATTGCTCAGATACTCAGTTCAAATATTGTTTTTCTGTGCCAATGTTTTGCTTCCTTTCGGATGAGAAATGGAATAGAATTTTGAAGATAAATAATACAGGCATAGTAAATTCATTTGGCTCATTGATCCCAGGCTCTACAAAGCTCTCCCTTAAATGATAAGACTGCTGTAAGGACTAAGATCAGCATTGATGAGCCACAACATGATGTATCAGAGGGGCTAAGAAACACAAGCGTTGCTGCCCAGCATACCTGGATTCACATCCTGGCTTTGGGGCAAGTCACCTCACTGTTCTCTCTCATATAAAATAAGGACAAATGAATGCTTACCTCATGCATTGTTGTAGGGCTTAGAAATGACTTAGCACAGTGGCTGGCATTTATGAAGTGGTCAGGAATTGGGAAACCAAAATCCTGGCTGGAACTGCTCTTTGCCCTCTTTGGAATCACAAACCAACTTCCTACTTCTGAAAGGAATGAAATTTCACTGAGAACCCTCATTAAGACCTCTTCTCTCCAGTTCTACAGTGAAGGGAGATATGCCCATTCCCCAGAGGAAGGCTGATGTCGGTACGCCTCTTACCAGCCTACAGAATAAGAGAAAGCACAGAAGACACTTTTCCATGTACCTCACAATGTGACACACTCCTCCACACCCCACGTAAAACTGGGAGGCCAGACTGGGTTCTGTCCGGTATGGTTTCATGGTGGCTCTACCTGGAGGCCGCGGACTCAAGTCTAGAATTGGGTCCTGGTTTCTTCCGGTCTCATAAGCATATCATTTTCCTGTGTATTCAGACAGGCAGCTTTGAGTGATCCATTGACTTACTAGCATATTTCCTCTCTTCTTCCCAGTCCCAGGAAATTTCATTTATCATTGCCTAGGTTCTCCTTTACTTTTTATAATTATAGAGATTGTTTTACATTTTAAAAAATATAGGAAAAACGAAATGGATTAATAAAAATTGTGAGCAGCAAGTTAGAATCAGAAAATAGAATTAATAAATTAAATGTAAATCTGCCTGGCTAGTCTATTCATAGAAAGGCAGACATACAAATACAGTTAAGAAAACATATACTCAAAAGCAAAAATAAATAAAAATATAAACTTAAGACTTGTTTAAGTTGTATGTACAATTGTGTGCCAATAAATGCTTATATCTCAATAACAGTGATGCCTTATATCAAAATTTTTTAAAAAACATGTAGCAAAGCTGAATATATGAATGCCAACAGAATAAAATTTTAAACATGCCAAAATTTATCTCAAAAAATAGTACTCAGGACACAGAGTTGTGGAATAGTTTTCCTCAAACATTTGAGGAATAAAAAATTCTCAAACTATATAAAATGTTTCAAGGCCTCTTCATAAATGAAAACCTTTTCCATGCATATTACAAACAAGAAAAATATGGATGTCAAGAACTTGGAAAGTGAGTCCACATAAATACCCACAAAAGCACCCCAAATAGTAACAATAATCTCACTTAGCAGTGTTGATGCAAGCATATAGAAACAAACTGGTAGATTTGCCTACATAAGAATAAAAATTTCTATCAGAAGTAAAGACTGCAAAAAAGTTTGCCACATAGGAGACTCAAATGTAAATACCCTTAATACTAAAAAGGATGAGCTTCCCAAAATCAAAATGAGAGAGGACAAGAATAGACAACTAACAACCAGCAATCAATAGACTATGTGCAGATAAATATTTCCAAACTCATCAGTAGAATCATTTTTTAAAGGATACAGCATTTTTCTCATATAAAATTGGCAAATGTTTTCCAGGAACTTAGTCTATGTTGATGAATGTAGAGCCTTTCCTGTAATACTAGTCAAAGCATAAACTAATATTTTCTTTCTGAAGAGTAGTTTGTTAAAGATGTATTAAGAGCATAATAAACTTCAGACCCAGTCATTAATTACATTTTCTAGATTTATAAAAATACAAAGATTTGTATATAGGGATGTTCATGTCAGTAATAGTTTTAATAATGAGAAACTTGGAACTAGCTAAATATGCAATACCAGAAGATTAGTTTAATACACTATGTGCCAGCCATGTTTTTGAAACACCTTAAGTAGTGATGGAACATGTTTGTAATTTAGTATTAGGATTTTTAAGGCCAAAAAATTGTATACAGTATTGTGGGTGAGATCTTTTTCTCTTACATAAGATAATCTGACCTCATAATTTTCTACCTCTGTTTCCCTAGAAAAAGATAATATGTATCAATTATATCACTAGGTAAAATCGAGCCCTTATTGGTGAATTGCATCTATTCTCAGATAATTGTTATAACCTGAGAGAGTGCTTCTGCTATGACTTCCAATAACAGTGACTCTGGTAACTTGGTGTATCTATTGTGGGACCCTGGAAACTATGCCTATGGAGCTGTTACATCATATATTGACTCCTATAGGGCATGTGGCTTTTCAGCCAGGGTAACTCCTGCATCCTCTGAAATGTATGTAGCCTCCATGCACCTGAGCTGTATTGCTCTGCTGGACCACTGCAAGGACATGTGCTAAAGATAAATAGGTAATACTACCCTGCCGGCAAGTTGTGGTTTCTTCCAAGTGGACCAGCACCAAATGTAGTCTGTGGGTCTGAATATTTAATAGATCCTAAAAAGATACATTGTAGATAATGCAAGTATAATCCCAAATTTATAATTATAAAAGGAATAGAAAGAAACTAAACATTTTCAGCTATTATTTCTGAATGGTAATGTTAGTTTTTCTTCATTTATACTTTTATATATTTCTTTCCAAATTCTACATGAATGCATATTATTTTTAAACCAAAGACATACCTCTAAAACAAATTTTATAGTCCATTTATTTTGGCAATAATTACAAAATGACAAAACTTTAATAAGCCTTGAAAATGGCAATTCTAATAAAAACACACATCACCAAAACTTTACAAAGGATTTTCTCGTCACCTATCAAATGATAGGTCTTCTTTCATGTTAAGATTTTCAGCAGAAGCTCTTCTCCAGGCTACAGCTTTTGATCTTATCTCTTCCATTAATTCATTTTCCCCAAATGACACTAATTGAAATGTAGAACAACTGCTCCCATGGAAGTCAAGGTGATATGGTCTGTGGACACAGCACAAAGCACCTACACTTCTACTCTAGTTCTCAATTAGGAAACCCTGATTTGGTTTTTCATTCCTTTGCTTCTCTGGGTAACAAATATGACTGATAATACTGACAAACCCCCAAATATATTCCATCAGTGATGTTCACAAGAATAACATCTTTTAATATACTTATATTGTGCGAGGATGACCTAATTTATCCTCAGAACTGCCAAAGAACATAGAGAAAGCGTGTGGTCCAATTTCTTTCATTTTGAGTTGAGACTGTTGAGACTCAAGTTGGTTAGATGATTTGCTGAAGGTTCCACCTAGTTCTGTACATGATTAGACAGCCACTCATTTGGTTCCACTTACTTTCCTCACAAATGAGTGGCATTGCTAGGAACCAGGGCTGATTGCAGCTGACAGGTCAATGGCAAAGAACAGCATGGCCTTCCTACCCTGCTAATGGTGCTTGATTTTCCCTCAAGACCTAAAAATACATGAACATCAGCAAGATAGAAAACAGAAGAACTTTTCTGATAATACTCAGGGAAGTTTCGTGGGAACAGTTTCCTGGGAACAAGGAGCTGCATTCACTTCTCCGGTCCCATCTTGGTGAGGTATGACCTCTTGCAGCTCCCAAGTGCCCACCTCAGCACACACCCCTGCTTCTGAGTATGCATCCTCCACTCTCCTCACAATGTAGTCATCTTTTCCCAGGTTTGATAAGACTAGAGAGGCAGGTCTCATTTCACAGCTCTGCCCCCAGTAACTGTGTGACCTCTGATAAGTCATGTTCCCTCTATGGGTTCAGTTTCCTCATCTGTACCTAAAAGAAAGGGTTAGGCTAAATGATCTCTAAGAACCTACCAGTTCCCGGATTCCATGAAAACTGAAAAAGGAACATTCTGATCGGAAGCTAACATTTGGAGCCTTCCAAACTCCCGAGTCACGACTTTCTGGAGTTTTATTTTGCACCTCTGTGCTGGATTAAGTGTTTCACAGAACTGCACAGTTGTTTATTCCTTCTTAAAACCATTTCCTGTTCTCTATGGAGTATAATGAAGTTGTAACTCCTCTCGGATGATCTGTGAGACACTAATATCAAATCTCAAAAGTGTAGCTCAATGTGGACTTGTCTGTCCTTGGTTTTCTGTGCACCCTCAAGTACATTAACCATGGAAGAACCTAGCACCCTACAGTGCTGCGTGTCTGCAGATGGGCATTAATGACCCCCATTCACCACTGCAGGGGTGCACAAGAAATGCTTGAGGGGAAAGACTCTGCTGTATTTTCAACCTGTCATTTCCTATTTCTCCTTTTGTGCTTTGCTGTCAGAAAAGATCAGCATCATATTGAGACACGGCCACATGGGATTAACTGCAAAAGGCCAAGGCCACTGCTGTCCCAGATCTTCAGGAAAGGTTAGAGCATGGGGGATTTACTGTGTCCCCGTTTAGCCCAAAGTGACAACCTATGCTTGAAAGAAATCTGCAGGGTATGTTCTGACCACCTGGAAACCCTAGCTAACTACTGCCTCGGGCCTTCTGAATAAACTCATACACTCAGAGTCAAAGGAAGAGAGCCTGTTTGGATAAGAGGATTTACTCAGCAGAGAATCTGATTTACCGTCATTTTATCTCAGCCCCAGCAGCACAAGGCATGAAAAAAATGGCTATTAAACCTTTTTTCTTGGCCTCACAACGAAGTGACAGGGGAGTATTTAGTATTGAAGCAGCAGAACATTTGACTTCCAGCCCGAGGATTGAAATAGCTCACATTTTGTATGCAAGTGTGCACGCATGCATTACAAGACTCATCTAGAATTTCCTAGGAAAGGAAGAGACAAACACAACTTGATAGAAAGGCACAATTTGGAGGAAATTGTGAATCTTCATTTGGGGGTTTCTGGGCTTTAAGCTCTTCCAGCAAATGTAAAAACCCAGAGCACAGTGCAGATCACAAAGTGGGCTCTCAATAATGCAAGCCTGTTGGCTGGCTGACGAGGGGTGCAGCTGCCGAAGCAAAGGAGACATTGTAGGGTCTTGTACTTCCTCATAATCTGCCTTTTCCAGGCTCTGAACAACCTCATCTGTTGAAACTCTTTATAACATTTTATAATTCACATCTTTTTCCCTTTTGTACATTATCACATGACTTCCTTTTTTGAAAAAAAAAAAAAAGTCACCATGACTACATTTTCTTTGTTGCTAATATATTCAGTGTTTATAATTTACATTTTTCTAGAAAAGATTTCTAGATATGCCCATTAATTATTGTGGATTTTTTTTAAAAACTTAAATCCATTTTCTCTCCATATGCAGATGACTGCTCCAAATCTCCTTTAGAAATTGTTTTTCCCCTGACATCATTCCACCGAGAGATATGCTTTCCATCTTCAATATACGCCTCCTAATAATTGACGACTAGATGATTATGTTAAGCAACTTGACAATTTGTTTCTTGGAAAGAATATTGTTTGCCTAAAAATATGTGATTTTCAGTGCATTTTACTTTTTACTGAAAGCAGTATTTTAGCTAACTCATTTTAAATTCCCATTTCCCTTGTATTCACTGTTCAGAAAAAAAAAGATATAAGAGAACACTGTGCTTCGGAAATATATGATACCGCCTTGGTGCTGTATTTTATATCAAGTGTCAACTAAAGACACCTTCTGAATGGGTGGATGTGGCCTCTGGAGTAAGACCAGTAGAGAGGCTTCAGTTTACAAGAACATTTATTATCCCATTTACTGAACTATTTTCAGAATCATCCAAACAGCCTCAGTTCCATTTAAGCCTTGAGCTTTGAAACGCATAGGAAGTGTCTAGAGCTGAATTGCATCAATGTGTAATAAAGCAGAAGTCAAGAGCTCTTGAACTAGCCAAAGCTCAGCAAGTAAGGGGACAGGAAGCTCTCTGCAGATCTGGGGTTATCAATGTGACAGCACTCATCAGGAAAGATTAAAGCAGAGCATGGAGACATTGGCAGTTAGGACTAGCAGCAGGGTCTGTAGGTTGAAAATCTCCTGGGTGACTTTTAAACAAAATTTAAAACAAAAACAATTTCTGCCTTCTTGGAGATGCTTATTACTATTGAAGCCTCTCAGGGAGAATATTAGAAGTCTCTAAAAATCCGTAAGACTGAGAGCCCTGAAACTACTTAGAGACTAATATTGGGGAGTATATAAAGAACTCTCTCCTCTTCCTCAGAGTGTTAGAATATCCAGGGTGTGGGCAAAATTTGATCACCAGCCTCTGCTGTCATTTAAGAACCCAAAGTGACAGAGATACCAGGAAATGTGATGACTCTGGGGTGGGCTGTGTCTACTTTGCTTTCAGGGAAGGTTACCTGGTGTGAGGGTAAAGGCCCATGGGATTGTAGAAGGAAATTATGGCTGAAGGAAGAAGCAATTCAAGAAATCATGCTTGCCTTGGAGAGCTTAACTGACTGAACTGAGATTGAAGCCCAGTTATGTGAATTCAGTTTCCCTTAACAAAACAAGCCCTCTCTTTTTAGCTCCTATCATAATGGCAAAGATGTTGGAAGTAAAAAAAAAGCGCCTTAGGGATCCTGTAGTTAAAACTTCTTCATTTTACAGATGAGAAACTGACACCCAAACAGGTCAAGCAACTAGTCCAAAATTAAACTCCTGGTTAGGGCAGAGCTGAGCTAGAATTACACGATATTTCCTTACTCCAGGACTAGGCACAATGATTTCTTTCTCTTGTTTCAACACACATTCTTGCCTGGGTAGACAAGCAAGTACAAACAGAAAACAGGATAGGTATCTATTGCTTTTACATTCACTTTTTAATTCTCTCAACAACTATGTAATATAGTCACTATGTTCATATTCAAATCATTAGAAAAACAAAAACTGAGCCTCAAAAAGTTTCCATTACTTACCCAAAGTCACAAATCAATAAATGAAAGAGCTGAGATTTCAACTCCAAAGCCTGCATTCAGGAAACAGCAAAAACGTCAATATTGCCCAGTACTAGAGCTACAACTAGCATATGTATGACCTTAAAATATGTATTCCGGGAATTCTAAATGCCCTTTTAAATTGCAACCACATATAACATGCAGTGAAATTTCCTTACAATATAAAATTATAATGTATCTTTCAATGACTAGTTTTTTTCCACAGACTGCTTATATTCTGAAATCTAAAAACTTCCTCTAAACTTTATTTATATCAGTTATTTATTGCACACCACATGTTTTTAAAAATATTTGTGAAGAAGAGGGATGGAGCAAGATGGTGGAATAGTACTATCCAGTAATCATACCCCCTGCAACTGAAATATCAACTTGAACAACTATCCATGCACTAAAACATTAATGCCTTCACAAGAGCTAAGGAAACCAGGTGAGAGATCAGAGTAACTGGTTGAAGCACAACAATAATAAAAGTTGCATTGAAAATGGTAGAAAGGAGAGTTTTATATTACCTGCACCACCCCTCCCCCAACCATCACAACACTGAGAGAGACACCATCCATGTGGGGTAAAGAGAGGAGTGTGAGAACAGGACTTTGCCTTGGACCCCAACCCTGGGCCCACCACAGTAAAATCCAGCATCAGGCAGGCTAGCAGGCACCCACAGCCCCTGACTCCAGAGTAGTACCCACAAACTGAGTCCCAGTGCTGGGTGGGACCATGCAGTCCCAGACTTCAATCCTGTGAGGCAGATTTGATCTCTGAATTGAACTACCACTGGCTTTACTTCAGTGTCTATAGGATCTGGACAGGCCTAAGCAGCCCCAGGTTTTGGGCACACCCCACCCCTGTAGTGACCCTGGGATTCAGAACCAAACTCAATGGACTGCCCAAACTCTCTGAATGGGCTGTCGAAGAGCTTTTCCAGACAAAGCCAATTCGCAAAGACTGGAATAAGTACCTACTTCTACAAATGTGTATATATCAATACACAGCCCCAAGAACAATCAGTATAACGTGACATCACCAAAGGGACAAAATAAAATACTGCTAACTGACCCTAAAGAAATAGAGATGTTTGAACTCGCTGACAAGGAATTCAGAATAACTGTTTTTTAAGGAAGTTCAATGAACTTCAAGAAAATACAGAAGAACAATGCAAGTAAATGAGGAAAACAATAAGTGAACAGAATGAGAAATTTAACATTATATTGGACATTACATTTAGCATTATATAATTATAAAGGGGTTAATTCAGTAAGAGAATATAACAATTGTAAATACATATGTACCCAGCACTGGGGCATGCAAATATGCAAAGCAAAAAATTGTTAGAGCCAGAGAGATAGACCTCAATGCAAAAATAGCTGGAGATTTCACCACCCCACTTTCAGCATTGGACAGATAGTCCAGACAGAAAATCAATAAAGGAACATTGATTTCAATATGTACTATAGACCAAATGGACTTGATATTTGCAAAACATTTCACCCAATGGCTACACAATACACATTCTCTTCCTTAGCACATAGATTATTCTCAAGGACAGGTAATATCTTAGGACATTAAAAAGTCTTAAATTCAAAAAAATTGAAATCATATCAAGTATATTCTCTGAACACAATGGAATAAAACTAGAAATCAATAGTAAGAGAAATGTTGGAAACTATACAAACACATGGAAATTAAACAATATGCTCCTGAATGACCAGTGGATCAATGAATAAGAAGGAAGTTAAGAAATATCATGAATCAAATGAAAATAGAAACAAAACATACCACAATGTATGGAATCGAGCAAAAGCAGTGTTAGGAGGGAATTTTATAGCAATAAACCCCTACAGCAAAAAGGTAGAAAAACATCAAACAAACAATCTAATGATACATCTGAAAGAACCAGAAAAACAAGGGCAAACCAAACCCAAAATTATGAGAATAATAAAGATTGGAGCAGAAATAAATGAAATATATAAAATAATACAAAAGATCAATGAAATGAAATGTTGGTTTTTTTCAAAAGATAGTTGACAAACATTCAGCCAGACCAGACAAAAACAAATGACTCAAATAAAATCAGAGATGAAAAAGGAGACATTGCAACTGATACCACAGAAATTAGAAAGATGCTTAGAGACTACTATGAGCAGCTATAGGCCAATAAATTGCA
This sequence comes from Macaca mulatta, assembly GCF_049350105.2. Classification (NCBI taxonomy): domain Eukaryota; kingdom Metazoa; phylum Chordata; class Mammalia; order Primates; family Cercopithecidae; genus Macaca; species Macaca mulatta. The sequence goes on along the minus strand of NC_133420.1, from coordinate 57,110,660 downwards.
AAACCTAGAGAAAATGGATAAACTCTAGACATATAAAACTTACCAAGATTGAACCATGAAGAAATCCAAAACTTGAATAGATCAATAACAAGTAATAAGATCAAAGTCATAATAAAAAGTTTTTCAGCAAAGGAAAACCCAAGACCTGATGGTTTCACTATTGAATTTTACCAAACATTTAAAGAAGAACTAATAACAATTCTACTCAAACTGTTCTGCAAAATAGAGGAGCAAAGAATACTTCCAAACTTACTCTATGAGGCCACTATTGCCCTTATACCAAAACCAGACAAAGACACATCAAAAAAAGGAAAAGTACAGGCCAATATCCCTAATGAACAAGAGTGTAAAAATCTTCAACAGAATACTAGCAAACAGAATTCAACAACATATTAAAAAGATCATTTATCATGGCCAAGTAGGATTTATCCCAAGGATGCAAGAATTGTTCAACATATTCAAATCAATCAATGTGATACATCATATCATCAGAATGAAGAAAAAAATGATCATTTCCATTAATGCTGAAAAAAGTATTTGATAAAATTCAGCATCCTTTCATAATAAAAACCTCATAAAACTGAGTGTAGAAAGAACATACCTCAACACAACAAAAGCCATATGAAACAGACTCACAGCTAAATACCATACTGAATGGGCAAAAACTGAAAACCTTTCCTCTAAGATCTGGACCATGATAAGGAATCCCACTTTCACCACTATTATTCAATATAGGACTGGAAGTGCTAGCTAGATCAATCAGACAAAAGAAAGAAATAGCATCCAAATTGGACAGGAAGTCAAATTATCCTTCCTTGCAGACTATATGATCTTATATTTGGAAAAACCTAAAGACTCCACCAAAAAAAAAACTATTAGAACTGATAAATGAATTCAATAAAATTGCAAGATACAAAATGAACCAACCAAAAATGGTAGCATTTCTATATGCCAACAATGAACAATCTGAAAAATCGAGAAAATAATCCTATTTACAATAGCTACGAATAAAATAAAATACCTAGGAATAGACTTAATCATATAAGTGAAAGAGCTCTACAGTGAAACTCCAAAACACTAATGCAAAAAATTGAGGACACAAAAAATGGAAAGATATTTCATATTTGTGGATTAGAAGAATATTGTTAAAATGCCCACACTACCCAAAGTGATCCACAGATTCAGTGCAATTCCTATAAAAATACCAATGATGTTCTTCAAAAAAATAGAAAAGAAATAATTCTGACATTTATATGATATCACAAAAGACCCAGAATAGCCAAAGCTATCTTGAGCAAAAATAACAAAACTGGAGGAATCATATTACCTGACTTAAAATTATACTACAGAGCTATAGTAACCAACACAGCATGGTGCTGCCATGAAAACAGACACATAAACCAATGGAACAGAATAGAGAACCCAGAAATTAATAAAAGAAGAAGAAATAGAGACTAGAAAAAAAATAGAGAAGAACAAAATGAAGAGTTGCTTTTTTGAAAAGATAGACTAAATTTACAAAACTTTAGACTAAGAAAAAAGAGAAGATTCAAAATCAGAGAAAGGAAACATTACAACTGATACTACAGAAATACAAAGGATAATATTAGACTATTATGAACAATGATACACCAACAAATTGGATAACCTAGAAGAAGAAACAGAAAAGTTTCTGGATACATACACACCCCCAAGATTAAATCATGAAGAAATAGAAATTCCAAACAAACTAATAACAAATTAGGAGATTGAATCAATAATATACAGTCTCCCAGCAAAGAAAAGCCCAGGAGCCAACAGCTTTGCTGCTGAATTCTACAAAACATTTAAAGTAAAACTAATATAAAACCTTTTCCAGCTCTCTCCCAAAAAAATTGAAAGGGAGGGACTACTTCCAAATTCATTTTACAAGGTCAGCATTACCCTAATACCAAAGCCAGAGAAGATACAACAACAACAATACTGGTCAACATTCCTGATGAACATAGATACAAAGATCCTCAAAAAACCTAACAAATCAAACTTAACAGACATTTTAAAAGACCATTTACCATGATCATGTGGGATTCATCCCAGGGGGCCAAGGATGGTTCAACATACACAAATCAATAAATGTAGTACATCACTTTAAAAGAATGAGGAACAAAACCTATATGAGTATTTCAATAAATGCAAAAAAAGATTTTACAAAATTCACTATCCTTTTATGATTTAAAAAACCCTCAACAAATTAGGTATAAAGAAATATAACTCAATACAATAAAGGCCATATGTGGTAAACCCACAGCTAAATTCATATTCAATGAAGAAAAGTTGAAAGGTTTTTCTGTAAGATGAGGAGTAAGACAAGGGTAACTCTCACCACTTCTATTCGACATAGTACTAAAAGTCCTAGCCACAGCAATTTGGCAAGAGAAAGAAAGACAAGACATTCAAATTGGAAGCAAAAACATTAAATTGTCCTTGTTTGCATATGACATCTTATATATAGAAAACCCTGAAGACTCTGCTGAAAAACTGTTAGAATAAACTAGTTCAGTAAATTTGCAGGATGAAAAACAAAATACAAAAATCCGTAGCATTTCTATATATTAACTGCAAGCTATCTGAAAAAAATTAAATAATAATGCTATTTATAATAGCTACAAAAATAGTTAGGAATAAACTTAACCAAAGAGATGAAAAGTATCTACAATGAAAACTATAAAATGTTGATAAGGGAAATTGAAGAGGATGCAAAAGAATGTAAAGATATTCTATGTTCATGGATTGGAAGAATTAACACTGTTAAAATGTTTAATACTACCTGAAGCAATCTATAGATTCAACTCAATTGCTACCAAAATATCAATGACATATTTTTTTATAGTGATGGGATCTCGCTATGTTGACCAGGCTAGTCTTGAACTCCTGGCCTCAAGCAATTCTCCCATCTCAGCTTCCCACAGTGCTAGGATCACAGCCATGAGCCACCACACCCAGCTATCCATGATATTTTTCACAGGATAGAAAAAACAATCCTAAAAGTCATCAATCAAAAAAGACCTAGAATAGCCAAAGCAATCCTGAGCAAAAAGAACAAATCTGGAGACATCACACTATCTGACTTCAGAATATACTACAAAGCTATTAGTAACCAAAACAACATGGTGCTGGCATATAAAGAAAGACCAATGGAATAGAAGATAACCCAGAAACAAATCCACACGTTTATAGCCAACTGATTTTCAACAAAGGTGTCAAGCACACACAATGGGAAAAGGTCAGTCCATTAAAAAATTGTGTTAGGAAAACTGGCTATCCCTATGCAGAAGAGTAAAATTAAACCTTTATCTCACAACATACACAAAAATCAACTCAAAATGGATTAAATACTTAATTGTAATACCTAAAACAATGAGGTCTTACATAGAAGAAAAGCTTCATGACATATGTCCGGGCAATGATTTTCTGGATACGAACCCAAAAGCACAGGCAACAAAAGCAAAAAATAGACAAATGGGATTACATCAAACTAAAATGCTTCTGCACAGTGAAGAAAACAAGCAACAAAGTGAAGAGACAACCTACAGAATGGGAAAATGTATTTGTAAACCGTATGTCTAATAAGGGTTAATATCTAAAATATAAGGAAATCAAACAACTCAATAGCAGGACAATAACCCAATTTAAAAATGAAGAAAAGGCCTAAATAGACAAAAAAATTAAAAGACAAATGCCCAACAAATATATGAAAAAAATGCTCAATATCCCTAATCATCAGGGACATGCAAATTAAAACCACATTGAGATATAATCTTATACCTGTTAGAATGGCTATTATCAAAAGATGAAAGATAAGTATTGGTGAGAATATGGAGAAAAGGTAACCTTTGCATATTGCTGGTGGAAATGTAAATTAGTACAGCCATTATAGGAATCCATATGGAGGTTCCTCAAAAAATTAAAAATAGAATTGCCATATGATCTAGTAGCAGTCTATACACCACTACTGGGTTTATATACAAAGGAAATGAAATAAGTATATCAAAGAGAGAGCTGCACTGCCGTATTATTGCAGCATTATTCCCAATAGCCAAGATATGGAATCTGCCTCAGTGTCTGGATTTTAAAAGATGTGATATATATGCCATTAAAAAGGAAATTCTGTCATTTGTGACAAGATGGATAAACCTGGAGGACATTAAATGAAATAATCCAAGCACAGAAAGACAAATACTGCATGATCTCACTTATATGTGGAATCTACAAAAGTTGATCTCACGAGAGGAATAAGTTCAAGAGATCTATTACACAATACTCTAACTATAATTAATAAAATATATTATTGAAAAATGCTGAGTGAATATTAAGTGTTTGTACCACAAAAAATGATAACTATATAAGATCATGCATATGTTAGCTGGATTTATTAATATCACAGTGTACATACCCTTTAATGCATCAAGTTGTACTCAATAAATACCTACAATTTTATCTGTTGAGTTTAAAAAAATAAAATTTATGAAGGAACACAGCCTAAAAGATAACATGCCAAACTGATGCACTGTGTTTCACGGTTATTTGGTTTACATTTTGGTTTTCATATTCAAAAGATAACTTATCAAGATAGAACAGTTATCTTAATTACTTAAAGTACAGTCACTATCATCTAAAGGTCATGTGTCAGTTGGGATTATAGCTGGCGTAAGTTGGGGGATGAGAAATGGACCAATGGTATCCATTTGCAGTTCATTCACTGCCAGATCTTGTTTGGCCTTGACCATTTCTCACTGGAGAATACCCTCATTTGCCATGGGTGTTACGGTGTTTGTTATCCAACAATCAGAAAGACCAAAATTAGGCAAGGCAACCAAGTCTGAACATATGGAGAGTCCCACATGACCCAGATGCTCTCTCAGCAGAGTAATAGATTGAGGCAAAGTGAGGTGGCAAAGGTACAGATGGAGAACCCCCGCCATTGCCAAAACCAGAATCACAAGTCCACCATAGTGAGCAAAACATCCAATGTGGGCTAAAGGCTTGGCATAAAGAAGAAAGACCCCTTACCTTCCTGGCTTCTTTCTCTCTCTTCAAGCAGAATTGGGCTCTATATGAGATTATGGGACCTAGTGAATGGACCATCCTATGTGTCAGCAAAATACGGGAAAATGAACATCTCTGAAGCCTACTCATTTGCATGTGAGAGCTGGATTGTTTCATAAGCATATTTTATGTTCATCACACTTTTAACTGAAAGCCAGGAATATCTCATTACATTTTAATTATAAAATGACCCACTTCTTCCCTTCCTGTATTTCTTATACAAACATTATCACTTAATATAATCCAGGCCTTATGCCAATAACTAGACAGATTAGTATATACCTTTGCTCTGATTTTTCTTTTATGCTCCATATCTCATTTGCTCTTTGATTGTTGTTGGCTGACAGTAATAATCCTTATACCACTTATCACTTTTGACATGAGAGTATTAGGACATTTTACTTATGAATTTGAGTCCCAGCTCTCTTGCATAAGTTCTCTTTAGCCTGTTATACTTTGGTGTGCTTTTGTTTAGATATGTGTGTGTACACACTCGTATGGTTTAATGAAGATAGGTTGTGTGTAAATTTTGTCACTATCTTGTTTTTTTATCCCCTTGTGTAAGTATTGAAAAGCCTCACTGAATGGAGAATTTCTAGAATTTGTATTTTCTGTAGAGTAGGAAATGGGCTTCTGAAATCACCGAGACAAGCAATGCTTTTTTTTTTTTCTTATTATCTCATGTGTTTGTCACTCTCCCATCTCCTTGGTTTATTTTGTAATCATGTGTGATTTCATGACATTTCCAAAGGGGCGGGGGGAGTCTTTCCTACTCTTTTACACAGTCAACACAACACTTCTAACTCAGATGTGGATATATTTCTCTCAAACGCAAACCAGTTCTCCAACTGGTGCCCTTTAATTCAACTCTATTCTGACACTGTCTACCCGGGATTGGTGTTGGATGCTATAGATTGAGGGCTTGATCTTACAAGACTGCCTCTATTTCTAACGCCACTTGCAAGTAATAATCTGTCACCTATACTTCTGACCAACTATAAACTGAGGTTCCCACAACCCCCTCCACTTGTTCCATTAATTTGCAAAACAACTCACAGAACTCAGGGAAACCCTTTGCTAATATTTTACCCATTTATTATAAAGGATATTACAAAGGACACAGATGAATAGCCAGATGGACAGAGCAAGGTATGTGAGAAGGGGCACAAAGCATCCATGCTCTCTCAGGACTCACCACCCTGTGGGTACCTCCCTATGTTCATCAATGCAGAACTTCCCTGAACCCAGTCCATTTGGCGTTTTAATGGAGACTTCATTTTGTAAACACAATTGATTAAATCACTGGCTACTGATTATTGACTCAGCCTTCAGCCCCCTTTTTTCTCCCCAGAATTGAGAGTGGGGCTGAAAGTTCCAACCCTCTAAGCACATGGTTGGTTCCCCTGGCAACCAACCCCTACCCTTAGGCTACCCAGAGCTCACCAAGTTGTCTCATTAGAACAAAAGATGATCCAATCAATCGCATAGGGAATTACAAAGGCCTTAGGAGCTCTGTTTCAGGAACTGGGGACAGAAACCTATATGTATACACATCTTATGTCATATCACATTATGATTTGTTTGTATTTCCCTACTAGGTATGTGTCCACTTCTGTGTCTCCAGTGCTGGTACAATGCCAGGCACAGAGTGGGTGTTCCCCTCCCCCAAATTGTTGAGCACTACATGAATAAATAAGTAAATTTAGTATAAAAGAGACAGCTTATTCTCTGATTGTTATTTATTCTTAAGCAATACAGCCAGAATTCTGTGATTTCTGGCACATAGTGCAGTTTTCCTCAAGTGTTCATCTTCAGGGCAATTAAAGTTGGAGTGTTCTATCGAAAAGTAAATCCTTTAAGGATTCAATGTCATATTTATTCCAACAAATATTTTACTTCCAAGATTAGGCTGTAGAAAACAACAAAAGCAAATACTGCCCCTACTGTATACCAGGTTCTGTTCTAGGCATTGTACAAGGAAGGACAAAAGTTCTGCCCCTGAAGACATCACAGACAAATGGAGAGGGACATACAAACAGTAATCCCATTCATTGGGTAGATGTCGGGCTAGAGATCTGTATAGTGCACTATGGCAGTGACAGGACAGCCTCTTAATTTTCCTACAGGGCCTGACAAAGTCTTCCCCACTAACATAGTCACATTTTCATTAGGTCTGAAAAGTAATAGAAATCACTTTTTCTTCTTTTAAGTCTGCTTCATTAAACCTATATTCTCAAGGACCTTCTTTAACTTGATATGCTTATTTTCATTCAACACTGACCAACTACTGTGTAACTTTACACTGGTCTGGGCTCAGGATGCAACCAAGAATAAGACAAGCAGGACATCCCATAACTAAGAAAAACAATATTATGTAATTATTTGTGATAAGAGCTAGAAACAAGAATCACAAGGTAAGAGATTCATGTATAATTAAAATAGCTAATCTAGTCTGCAAGAGCAGGGAAAGTTCCCTCAAGGAAATGCTACTTCATTTACCCAATCATGTGTGAATTTATCCCCATCTGTTCACTGAGATGAAAAACAGTAGTGTAGTGCCATCATATATATTAGGGACAAACAAAGCCCCTTGGCACTTTATTTTGGCAGAGATAGGTCTTATGCGAACAGAGAGAGGGCTGAGTTCCAGAAACTATTCAAATACTTTTATATAGTAGAGCATCAATTCATTGTTAATTCCAAGGGATATCAGGCACAGAATATTTCTAACTCTGCACAACCATAGGCACCCCCTGCCAGGGTGATCCATGCTGGGTCATTGTTTGCCTGTTTGACTCCGAATTCTATTTTTCCTGCCTACTTTCCACTCCAGTTCTTACTTGCTTGGCTCCCTCTGTGCCAATGCCAAACCACTATCCCACCTGCAACCCACATATGCCTTGCTTCTGCCTTGTACCTCACTGGCCCTTCCTTGTGGATTTCTCTGATTCAACCAATAACACCATGGTACCATGTGTTAATTCCACACATCTGCCCTATTTCTGCTGAGGCTGATGCTGAACTGAACCCCAAGGAAGTCTTGTTACTTTTAGAGTGTGACAGAGCTGTAAAGTAAGATCTTCAGATCTAAAATCTAAGGACCATTTTGTTTAGTTAAAAAACATCTGGCCAAGATGTAGTCATAATAAATGTATGGCTAAGACTAAATATTACTAAAGATTTTAAAACAGCATTCTATCCAAATAATTAAAGCAGCTTATGACTATTACAATCATCTTAGCCTGTACATTGAATGACTTTCCTATTTTTCAGTGGTTTTTCTGTTTTTTTCTCCCTTCCCCATTTTCTCTCTAATGTCAGTTTGAACCAGCACTGTCCATTTCAAGGTCACATCATCCAGATTTAGGACAATTCCAGGGAAGTTGGTCATGAATTAAGGAGAACTCCAAAAGCCTTGCTGAGCTACAGAGATGCCAAGGGCCTTGTTGCCTATAAGAGCAAGAATCTTTTAAGCCACAGAAAATGTTCAGTCTACTTTCTTTCCTTTTAAATAAAATTCAAATTAAAATTAAAAAGAAAGAGAAGGAACCAATCACATTTCAGATTCCAGGCAGAGGTAGGAGCAAAATTACAAATGTTAATGGCCCTCAACTGGAGGAACTCAGTGTCTTTAGGATGGACTGAGATTTTCCATGTCATGGGGTAAGAACCATAAGAGATGTCTGGATCAAGTACTCTTGGCAGAGGAAGCAAAAGGCCCTCCTGTAAATAAAGATGGCATCTTTTACACATCTAACAAGCAGCAGAGTCTCCTAGCCATGGGATCCATTTGGCATTAGGGATGAAAATTCACTTTCCTAGGGGAGAGAAATCCCCTTCTACCCAGGAGCCTTGGCTTCTTAGCACTTTGTCCTTGTAACGTGTATAAGACCTAAACTGATTTTATAAGATCTTTGTATGTGTTCCTCAGTAGATTATATACTCACGGAGGTTATAAGTCTTTTATCATCTTGGAATCTGCCTCCTCAGTGATATTACAAAGTGCTTTGTAATAATAGTAGTAATAATGATGAAAACAGTGTTAATGCAGTTGTAATTGATTTCATAACAACTTCACCCTCTTATATAATATAGTGCATATTATGGTGATGTTCTAACCAATTCATGCATATGCATATATGAGTGTGTATATTTATTAAACCTATAGACAGACACTGTTATCATGTTTATACAGATAAGTGAGGCATAGAAAGGTTAATTAGTCCAAAGTCATCAGAACTAATAAATCACAAACCCCAGCTTTGAAGCCAAGAAACCCTGACTTCAGAGTTCTCCCTCTTAACCACTACACTTGTCCATGGTAATGACTTAATAAAAATATTTCTAAATATTTCTTAAATTTACTTAATATTGAGAACAGAGAAAACAAAACAGGTTAAATTCAGCATATTTTAAATGCTAAAGACATATGCTGTAAAAGTTTGAGGTAGAACAGTGTAGTGGAAATAGAACTATAGGCCACATTCTAGAGATGCTTCTGATGCTATCTGGCTGTGTGTGTCTGAGTTCCTGAAACCCATAAAGGGAGGCGAACAACTTTATAAATGATTCCAGTTTTGAAATTTTATATTTAATTGCTGTTACCCATGTGCCTTTCATTTATGTCATCATCTTTATCCATCTAAACAGATATTCCAGAATGATAGGAGAAATATAAGGTATGGGAATTAAAACATTAATAAATTTTCTCTAAAATCACAGGTCTATGTACAGCAAAGAAGATCATCTATGGGGTCACATTCTTCTGGGGAAATGTTAAAATTAGGATGAGGAAAAATCAAAATGGCATATGAATAGTGGGAAGTGTGGACTTTGGAATCCAATTGACGTGTAAACTAATTCCTGTGCCCCCATGCACCATCCATATGCTTTGGAGGGCAAATTACCTAAACTTGCTGAACTTTCACTCCTCAACAGTAAAGCAAGGATAATTAGGCCTACAGGAGGGATTCTTGTGAGCATGAAAATACTATGCTGAAGTGCCTAACACCCGGTATTTAATAGATGATGGTAATTAACATTTTACTCTTCTTTGATGAGTGTCAATCTTCAGTTATGGCAGTGTCATTGTTCATGAAAACTTGTCTCCTGCCAATTCCTTGTTTTAAATGGGAATACACTGTGCTGGGTGCTATAAGGATACTAAAGAATTATTGGCCGGGCGCGGTGGCTCAAGCCTGTAATCCCAGCACTTTGGGAGGCCGAGGCGGGTGGATCACGAGGTCAGGAGATCGAGACTATCCTGGCTAACATGGTGAAACCCCGTCTCTACTAAAAATACAAAAAAAAAAAAAACCTAGCAGGGCGTGGTGGCGGGCGCCTGTAGTCCCAGCTACTTGGGAGGCTGAGGCGGGAGAAGGGCGTGAACCCAGGAGACGGAGCTTGCAGTGAGCCGAGATCAGGCCACTGCACTCCAGCCTGGGAGACACAGCAAGACTCCGTCTCAAAAAAAAAAAAAAAAAAAGAATTATTAAGATATAGTTCCTGCTATTAGGGAGCTTCCAATCTACATAAGGGTGTTATGATTTAAAGGGTAATACGTATATTTATTAGTTTTAACAAGAGAGAGATGCCTATAATAAAGAAGGGAGAGTCAACCAGTTCAGGATAGGAGAAATATATCTGAGGCAAATATGATCAAATAAGAATTCAGAATGTAAATAATCATAATGGCACATAATAAAGTAATGCAGTTAAGCAAAGTCCTCAATATTGTGGATAGGTTTTTGGAAACTGCATGTTTAAGCAAAACAATGTGCTATATAACAGAACTAATTTTACCATAGACTAATTGATATAAACAACAGTTAAATTCTTACAGCATAAAGTGTGGCATTTCACTTAAAGTTCCAGTTTTCAACAACCTACTGGTATAAAGTGAGGTCTTACTGTAACCTCTTGTGATGTGTGTATATAATGCCTCCGTGGACACATTGGCCTTCTGAATCATTCCTCATCATTGCAACTCACACAGAAATAAAAAAGAATTCAATCCCAGCATGAACCTTGTCATAAGTTCTATTACAATTTATTTCAATTTGTTTCCATGTGACCTTAGAATTTAATATTATAGGCTGAAACTCTACCTGAAATGATCAATTATCACTTTCCCTAATTCTTTTGAAGTGTTAAATACAAATTACTATCTAATTCAACATCTCTCCCCAACACCTTTTAAAAGGATTGTGGGTCCTCAACAGTTTTGTTTTGTTTTTAAAGTCATGGGCCTCTCTTATCAAAAAAATCTCCAACTTGACATTTCTTAAACATTCCTTCCCTAGATTTTTATTGGTGAGATATCCATGTATTTCATAAAATCAACAAGAGAATCCCTGATTGCTCAGGAGAAAACAATTCTGACCGGAGAATGCTGTTACCTGAACCCCTTACTTCGAAGGATCATAAGATTCACAGGTGAGTACAAGACGGTGCTGAACTAAGCTCTCACATAAAAGTAAAATTACTAAAGGCAATCACTAGATAAAATAAGCTATGGAAGTATCAACATTAAAAGCAAGGGCTGTTTTGGAGATTTTCTAAGAAGTGCAGAAATTGAGCCTGATCCTACTGCCACATCAAATTTTTGACCCTTGAAGTGGTACTTCTTAAATTGTCATGAATGATTTCAACTGATTTTCCCCCCACACAGTAGTTATCTGAGATTCCTCTGGACATACATTTTAATATTGATTGGATATTGCTATACACCTTTTGGCAGAGTCAGGCAAGGGGTTGGGGTGAGGGAGCATCAGGGGACACCAGTAAAATAAATTTAGAAATAATCAAATTTCCTGACAGAGATTTCCCATCCAGTAATTTTGTTATGCAGGGAATTTAACAAAGAGTGGGAAATCTCAGCCATCAGGTTCTTGAAAATAATGCCTTTTCAAAGTTGGAAAACAAATGCTTTTATTAGTGTTCATGATAGAGAATAATGAAGGCATATTCTACATCCCTCCTTCTAGGAATTTTATGAAAAGTGAGTTGCTAGTGATTAATAATTACAGATATGGGAATAAATGTGTATGGGTACAGGTAGGAATGGAGATCTTACAAAGTTCCTACACATTAAGTACTCTATAAATGATAACTATTACAGTATTCTAATGAGATCCTACAAATGCCTACTGACCAGATGTTTAAGGGAGCCATGATACCATTTAGAACAAGAGAACTGACAACTGAGAAAGTGAGGGTCATGCTCTCAACAAGCCTTTTGGTAATCCTTAATCTTTTTTTTTTTCCTGTTGTAGGAAAGGATTGAATTTCTTCAAGTAATAAGCAAATACTACATCAAAATCAAATATGTAATAACTTGTCTGGTTGGAGTGGAAATGAAAGAAATAGTGCAGTGGGAAACCTAAGAAAATCTTATTTAAGAGAAGTAACCCTTAGCATTAAAATAGTCTCAGGCATTTGATGTTATTTGCAGAATAAAATTTTTGCAGACAATGGAAGTTTACAATTGGCTTATGGGTATACCCTGGTCAATATGATGCCACTACTGTCTAGTTCACTCATTCCAAACAATGGTTCGTTCCAAAGATGTCCAGAGTTTGATCACTTCCCAGACGGGCCAGATAAGAGATCAAGGGGAAATGAGGAGAGAAGAGAATATTTATTATACAGAACACTGAACTAGACATTTTACATACATTATTTCATGTAATCTACCCAAAACCCTGTATGGTATTTTATTTTATTTTTTAGACAGAGTCTTTCTGTCTCCCCAGGCTGGAGTGCAGTGGCACGATCTCAGCTCACTGCAACCTCCGTCTGCCAGATTCAAGCAATTCTCCTGTCTCAGCCTCCTGAGTAGGTGGGATTACAGGTGCCTGTCCCTAATGGTGGATAATTTTTGTATTTTTAGTAGAGAGGGGTTTCACCATCTTGGCCAGGCTGGTCTTGAACTCCTGACTTCAGGTGATCCACCTGCCTCAGCCTCCCAAAGTGTTGGGATTACAGACATGAGCCACCATGCCCAGCCCCTGTAACGTATTTTATAGTCCTAGTTGTACATATGAAGAATCTTGACAGAAAATGGGGTAAAGTAACTTTTCCCAAGGAGTAACGCATGCACACACACGTACATAATTTGATTCAGGGAAGATTTTATGACCACTGTCCAACCTGCTTCCTGTACATGTAATTACAGCAAGTTATTTAAAACAGAGATTTGTTACAATTAAATTGGAATACCTTTAAAAGTCACTGCTATTTCCCTTGGCAAAGATAAATTACATCTTTTGTGACCCACACACCTGGAGCAGGGTCCAAGGAATAGAAATTTTGACTGGCACTTGTCATTTATATGCAATGGTAGCACAAGTCTCTGTTCATTGAGGGAAGCCAGAAGATCCCTGCCATCCAGGAACCAGTCCTCTAGATTGTCTGTTGTGGTATCTATAACTCCCACTTGAGACACCACATTGTAGTGAGGCATGGTTCAGGAAGACCACTGTTAAAGTAGAAGTTTGTCACCCTGGAGGAGCATCAAATTCCCACTTATAATCAATGACACATTAGTCCATTTGGATCTGTCATAAGCTAATAGAGATCTGGACCTTGGGAGGATAAGCCAGAGACATTCAAATAAGGTGAGTTAGAGTTCAGCATCATGAGATTCTGCTTCTAAAGAAGGGATGCTAGAGCAGAGATAGCCAAAAGGTAACATTTAAACTTTGGAGAATTAGAGGAAACAGCATTGAAAGGTTAGGGGGATTCCTGGGTTTAGAAAAAAAAAAAAAAAAAAAAAAAAAAAAAAAAAGCACTTGCTTCATGCTTTCCCTCTTTTGTTTTTTATGACTCTAGGATCCACCCAGTTGCTCAAGTAAAAAACCTGAGAGACACATTATGCCATCTGGGAACTTGTTAGAAATTCTTAGGCCTCATTCTATACCTGCTAAATCAGAAAATATGGGGATTAAGTCTGATTATTTGTGTTTTCACAAGTCATCCAGGTGATTCTGATGCATGGAAAGTTTGAGCACCACTGGTTTAGGTGATTAAAAGTTCTTGTCTCCCTAAATCTTGTTTTGCAATATCATTGCATTCACCCCAGCCCCACAAAGCTACCATCTGTTGACCATTTTGTAGCTATTGATCTTTTTGAAGCAAAAGTATGAGAAAGTCAATTCTCTGCTTAAAACCTTTCAATAGATTTCTAGTGTTCTTAACATAACCTACAGAGCCCTTCACAATCTGAGGTCCTCACATGTCTCCAGCCTCATCGCCTTTCACAATCTGAGGTCCTCGCATGTCTCCAGCCTCATCCAGAGCCACTCCCTTGTGAGACCCTCTCCCATCATGCTAAACAGCTTCATGTGCCCTCCAAAGGAAAGTGTGATGCCTTGCCTCAGTACCTGTACATGGGCTGCTCCTTCAGCCTACAATATTCTATTGCCACCCTTTCACTTTAGAAGCTGGCCAAACCCTACTCATCTTCAGAATGCTGTTTAGATATTACCTGTTTACCAATCCCATCAACTAGTTGCCTTGTCTTCTAGGCCTCCACTGAGCCTTGCACTTACATCTGTTATAGGCATTTCTCATATTACTATAGTTACTTAAATCTGTTACTCCTATTAATTTGTGATCCCTTGGAAAGCAGAAGTTGTATCTTTTGCATTCCATATCAACAGCATACTTCAAAGTACCTGGCACATAGGTTGCCAAAAAATGATTTTTGAGAGGTGATATGGTTTGGTTTTGTGTCCTCACCCAAATCTCATCTTGAATTGTACTCCCATAATTCCCACATGTTGTGAGAGGGACCTGGTAGGAGATAACCTGAATCATGGGGGTGGTTTCCCCCATACTGTTCTCATGGTAGTGAATAAGTGTCAAAACATCTGATGATTTTATCAGTGGTTTCTGCTTTTGCGTCTTCCTCATTTTCTCTCTTTGCCTGCTGCCATCTATGTAAGATGTGACTTGCTCCTCCTTGCCTTCTGCCATGATTGCGAGGCTTCCCCAGCCACATGAACTGTAAGTTCTTCATTAAACCTCTTTCCTTTGTAAATTGCCCAGCCTTGGGTATGTCTTTATTAGGGTGAATGAAAAGCAAATATAAACTTTGCTAAATCACAGATTTGCCTAGAACTAGTTTCATAAATGCTGATTCTTAAGTATTCATTTGCCTTCTGTTTAATTAACTTTATTACCACTTTCGTCTTAGTCCTAGGAAATTAAAGTGCATAAATAAGGTAATTTCTAAGAGAAAGAGAAGTCTGTTCTGACTTTTCACGTAGGAAGGGTGAAGGAATGGGTCTATTTATCTTGAGAAGGGTAACTTCCTCTGAGTATATGTGAATTTTTTTCACAAGAAAGGGTACTACTTAGAATGAAGACTGTTTAAATGGAAATGTTTTCTTTGGAAAAAAATTAGAGTAAAATAAGGAAGTAATCAAAATGTACTAGAAAAACTTATTTTGAAGAGCTTAGTCTTTTTTCTAGCCCCAAAGCTACCAAAATACATACTACGCAATTGACACTGGAAAATGACAACTGTTTCAGCTAACCATTCTAACGAACCTGAAATGGCATGACTTTTCTCTTGCAGTTTATGTAATTATTCTACAATCCACTACAAATAGTATTTTCCAAAAAATATCAATTTCACATTGCAAAAAAAAGCCAATAAATTAGTTTTTAAGAAAACAAGGCTTTATGCTGTAAAAGATGAAAAAACTTGGGATTCTAATACAATTCTGGTAAAAGTAAATTGATATTTAACCCTTTCTGCATTGCAATTTGACAGTGTTTTTCAATAAACTTACAAATAATGGTCTTTTTTTTAACCCTAATGAAACAATCGGAAATGCAGATTAATTTTTGTGGACTAAAATTGTTTTATAAGTTAGATATCTCTAATTTTTGAAAAGAAATAATGCTGCCATTTTAAGTTGCAACCTCAGAAAATGGTATTAAGAATTTTTCATGTAGAATATTCATGATATGTGAAGTCAAAACACTATGAATCCGTAATTGTTTTTAAATAAAAAGAATACAACATTATGTAAGTGTATATGTGTATTTGTGTGTTATCCATAGCAAAGAGACTGAAGGGAAATACACTAAAAATTAGCTGTTGTCACTTCTGAATTGTAGGATAATGAGCAAATTGGGCAAATAATTTTTGGCTTTCTAATGTTCTGTAATTTTAATTTTTTATCATGAATATGTGTACTTTTAGAAATCAGAAAAAGAACTAAAGATAATTTTTTTAAAGAGTGAGGGCAAAATAAAGACCATCTAGAAGGATGGCCAAGTTCTCTAACATAGTCTGCAGTGTGGATAGAAAAGCAAAAATGTCAACTTGCTTCTCTAATTCTTTGTCTCTGTGTGGCATGGATTTGAAGGTTAGGCTTCTGCTTCACCCCACGGATCCAAATTAAGTTTTAAATGAGACAATGGCAATAGTGAAGTCAAAGAGAAAACATTCAAATTCAACCATCTCCTCCTTTAGCAAATGCTAATGGTGTTGACTTTGACAGAGAGTATTAAATTCCTTTGATTCACAAATCCAACAATAAATTTTTTCCCCAAGGTTCTCATTATAAGAAGGCTGCCTGTCCTCCCAGGTTTTAAGCATAAAACATCATAGCTAAACTTCTCTATCCACTTCCTTCTAAACCATTGTATATTTGTATAATGTGGGAAGGGAGGAAAGGAACTGGCTAAACTAACAGATTTTACCTATACTTTATAAAAACAAATGTAATCAAATTAGTAACATGTATGAAGACTCCTCTCTCTCATTTTTTCCCTCTTCATTTCTTTTACTTTATACCATTTCCTTTGCTACTACATTACATTGCATAGTAACAGCAATACAGATTTATGTTCTTGAGAGAGTTAAACGTCCACATTTCTTTTTCAGTGGCAATGACTAAATAAGGAAGTTACATTTTCAAAAACAAAAAATATGAAGTTCAGTTCAATTCTGTTCACATATATACTTGCATAATTATTTTTGTAAATATCAATTATTAAATAGTAAATATTTAATATTGAAAAGTAATGAATAGGCAGCATTAGAATTTGATGAGGGTTTTTGGTTTACCATATAGAAGGAAAACTAAATTAACTTTCCCTTCCTGAATAGCTGCTTTGAGTTAATTAAAAAACTGATCCAAATATGCCAACATTTGACTATTCGCACCTAAAATAGCTTGTCATTCAGAGCTATTCATTATAGTCTTTTCATTTGGGGTCACACAGTTGATCCATTATTACTTCTAATAAAAATTTAATTAAATAACAACCAAGTCTTCTGCCATTCAGGTCAGGTCCGAGGATTAGGTAGCGCTGGACAGACTAAAAGGTGCCATGGTAAACAGCTAATTCATGTAATGGTAATTAATTTCCGTAAATCAAGTGTGGTCTAAGTGAAAGCATGAATATTTTAAATGCAGTTTCAAAGGTCATGGCGTTTATGGTTGTAAGAATTGATACCCTGGGACAAGCTTAATGTCAGCCTTTTTGAGAACTAGAAAATCCTCAATTTTGAAAGTCATTTAAATGTACTGTATCAGAAAAAAGACTTTATTTGATTCGATTAGTCTATTTCTGTTTGCATTCAGTATTATAGTTAAAATACAGCTGGGGGGCTGGTCATGTTCTTTCAACCTTCAATGAAATACTCATTGAGCACCTACGAGATGTTAGGTACAGATTAAGGTGTTGAGAATATATGAGTGAACCAAATGCAAATGTGCCCTCTTTCAGTTTATAGTCTGATAGAAAAAGCCAGACACTAAACAAAATAAATTATAGTGTTAGAAGATAAGTGGTACAGAGAAAAATAACTAGGGAAAGGAAATAGGGAGTTTGTGGTGGCAGATATATAACTTTAAATGGAAAGGGGAGGCTGTCATACCATGAGAATTGTCGAGTTGGCAGTGAATCCATAGCAGGACAGACCAATCAAGACAGGGTTGATCCCAGGGAACCAGATGCCCAGGGAACCAGGCCAGCTCCATGTGCTAACCAAGGAAGTTCAAGCTGCCCAGGTAGTCTAAAGATAAGTGACAGTGCCCAGGCACCCAACTTCCTTTCTGAGCCATGAGTCTAGACCATAAAAGAAAAATGTCAAGAGCAAGGCAGGACATGGGCCTATAAGTAGATGGAGATAATTTCTAGAACTCAGCAACAGGAACCATAGTTGAAGCTCAGGTACACAGGTCAAGAGGAAAGAGCCAGGAAGAATGTTAAGGGAAAAAAATGGAACTCCTGTTTCTGGACCACATAAGCAGCCAAGCCACTAGACTTAGAGACTAAGATGTTTGCTACTTCCTACTGGGGACCAGGATTGGGCTTGTGACTGGGATTCAAGGACGCAGGGGAGGAAAGATGCTGAAGCTGGTACCATGACTGGCCTAGAAGGCGTAGCCAGGGAGCAACCTTTGCTTGGGTCTCAAGAAATTGTGATGAGGTTGCTTTTGTTTCCTCTGCTCAGTGCAGGGACTGATTCTATTCCCCTTTGAATGTCATCCTTGGTGAGCCAGAATATTACAGATCTGAACAAAACTCCTACCCTAGAACTCCATAGATTACCCTAATCATCAAGAGGAAAGTTATTGAGTCATATGAGACTCTAGTGATACTTTTCTGAGGGTCCTCCTTAGCGTTAGTGTTTAGAGGCTGGACTACAATAAAGGACTGAGCAGAAAACTGCTTTCTCTAGCACTTTGCAGGTTAGACAATGCAAATTCATGACACTACAGTGAACTCAATTGCTGTAAAGCAGTGTTTCTTACCCTCTGCACTATCGATATTCTCTGCCAGATAATTTTTTGTGTAGAAGTAGAATACTG
Source organism: Macaca mulatta (assembly GCF_049350105.2). NCBI lineage: Eukaryota > Metazoa > Chordata > Mammalia > Primates > Cercopithecidae > Macaca > Macaca mulatta. Next base: position 57,091,737 of record NC_133420.1, on the reverse strand, counting down.
ACTTGTGTGCATTGTATTGATACGATGTTTAGTAGTACCTCTGGCCTCTATTCACCAAATGCCAATAGCACTCACTCCTCCACTAGTGGCAATCAAAAATGTCTCCAAACATTACATAAGTTCCCTGGGGCGGGGTCACCCTCAGCTGACAATGACTTTTGTAAAGGTTTTTAAGTATATTTCAAAAACTTTTAAGAAGTTGTACAATATCTTGCATAACAAAAATATTCATATAACAAAATTAGGTACTAACTGATGACTCAACAGTTAGTAAAGAGTAGTTTCAAAGCTTTCTATAACAATTTTTTTTAAGTAGTGTGTATTTTGGAGGCAACTTATTTATTTTTATTTTCTGAAACAGGGTCTTACTCTGTCACCCAGGCTGGAGTGCAGTAGCATGATCACAGCTCATTGCAGCCTTGACCTCCCAGGCTCAAGCAATCCTCCTACCTCAGCCTCCTGAGTAGACGGGAGCACAGGCACACACTGCCTTGCCCAGCTAATTTTAAATTATTATTTGTAGAGACAGGGTCTCCCTGTGTTGCTGAGGTTGTCTTGAACTCCTGGGCTTGAGGGATCCTCCAGCCTCAGCCTTCCAGGGTATTGATATTATAGGTGTGAGCAGAAACAATTTAAGTTATTCCATTAGAACATAATGAAAGTGTTTAGGAAATGCATCAAGCAGAGGGCAACAGCACCAGATCTCAGTGTCTGTAAGTCACGAACCATGCTGGCAGCTGCCCATGGGGGTTTGATGCTGATCTTCTTGTAGGAATGGACGTAGATTCAGATCATCAGCTTCAGCTTTAGAAACTTACAAACATGGAATCACAAAAGCCAAATTTGAAGTCCTCAAAAAATCCAGGCCTCGATATTCCTGTATTTTGATATCTCTTGGTAGCTACATTTTTTTTCTCCACATTTAGTTTGTATCCAGGGCATATTTTCTAGACTTACTTGCATCTACATGTTCCATTCCACTTTAAAGTCACCATGGCCTCTGGCAAAGTTTTATGTTTTCCTCTCTATTAAGCAGCATTTGGAATTATACTGCCTAGAGGGACCGAGAAGATATTTAGAGGCTAGGTGGCGAGAGAGAAGGCTTATATTTGTGAGATAAAGCACTGGGGAATTGTCCTGTCAAAGGAGTAAAGAGGACATTCTTGAGATAAAATCCTGTTAAGAAGTCGAGTAATTTTATGCTTTGAAGAAGTAAAAATGTATTTGTTCGTTCTTTTTGTTTATAGAAATAATTAGTGGGCTTTCTAGTTGATTACTCGTCATCTTTATTAAGTAATTATCCTTCATCTTCACTTATCATGAGTAATTACAATGACAAATACAGGTTTTGGTTTTTTTTTAAAACCACCAGCTTATTGCGTTGTAAAAGGTGCTTTATTAATGCAAAGGATGAATAACTGAGTCAAATATTTGTTTCAGGTTGTTACAACTGTAGGTTTCTTATCTCTTTCCTGCATTTAAAAAATAATTTTATAATCAATTTATAACCACTTCCCTTAGTTACATCTGCTTCTCTGTTATAACAGCAATATCAATAAAGGTCTCACAATTTACAAAGTGTTTTTACAACTGTTTTTTATGAATTCAATAATCACCCTGTGATATAAAGACTACTTATAATTCATTTTAATAGATAAAGTAACTAGGTTCAGATTAATTGACTTAAATAAAATCTATTCTTATGATCTCAACCATCCAATCAAGACAAGCAGGCTGTTGTCAGCCTTTGGTGTTTGTGCAGTATCTATGCGAGAAAGAGACCACGGCATTGCCCTGTAAACACCTGAAATTTACCATCCAAGGAACTGATATATTTGATTTTGTCAGAAACTTATTTTTGAAGCACAATATGTAAGGCATATGGATCACTTTGCACCAATTGTGTTTGTGTCATACTAGAAAAAAGTCAGATTCATTGCTAAAGTGATGAGAAAAGTGCCTTATTCAAATGACATATCATAGATATTCCATCATCTTCCTTTTGGAGAATTGACTACAAAATTGAAGAACTCTTATTCTGTTGTGGCAAGTGCAATACATTTCACAAGAGACATGCTATAAAGTCCTTGCCTCTTCTCAATGCTGTGTGTGTGCGTGTGTGTGTGTGTGCATGTGCGTGCTCCCAAGCATAAGCTAAAATATCTTTATGGTCGGATGCTTATCCATATGTATGTTAATACATGGATAAATAAACTGAGAGAATTATGATTAAGAGTATAGACTCTGAAGCCTTACTGTTAGGTTTCTAACCCAAGCTCCTCTACTTACTAGCTGTGTGACCTTGGTCAAGTTAATTGACTTCTCTGTATCTCAATTTCCTCATCTGTAAAATGTAAAGATAATAGCATCTACCTCAAAGTCGTGGTGAGCATTAGGTGATCTAATATTGCAAAGCACTTAGAACAATACCTTGTATGTACTAAGCACAGCATATTAGCTATCGTTGTTATTACCTGGTATCCATGGCAGTCATAGTTAAAGATCTCATCAGGTCAGTACACCTTTATAAGGAAATGGGATGAACATGGTAACCTCAGATAAATTATCTTCAGAGGAAACTTCCAGTTTGAATAAAGCATGTTAATGAGAAAGCATTTTACCACTTTTCCTTTTCCTAAAGAAACTGTGGTTTCCTGAAGGAATCGTCTTCAATAGTTGAATTGAGGTACCTTGGCAAAAATGGAACTAGATTGAGATTTTCTACTGGGGATCCTGATGTGGAAAAGAAAAAGCAAAAGTGAACTGTATGTGTTTCTTTAATCTTGTGTTCCATTTCCAATGGTGTTTTGATGAAAGATGTGATCTAGACTAAGAGCTGGTGGTTGCATCAGAATGTGGCTGGGGAAACAGTGTAAGAATTCCTTAGGTATTCCTCTTACAGTGTCAAAATGGCACTGGTAGACCCCTGCCATTTGCTTGTACTTGTCTGTGTGGGATAAGATTTTTCATCATTTTTTTCTACCAAAACAGAGGCTAGAAGCTGATGGGAGGCCACGTTTTCTCATTTTGTGGACATCATGGTAGAAAAGCTACCACAAAGAGATGCTCAAAGCTGGTTAGATTTTGAAAAAGAGAAAATGTTCAAATATCCTCAACATCACACAACAGGCTACTACTTTCACTATCTTTCATGACATCATTTTACCATAGAGAAACAAAAGAACAGACCTCTTTTAACAGTTTGTTTTGTTTTGTTTTTTTGTTTTTGGTTTTTGCAACAGTCTCGCCCCATTGCCCAGGCTGGAGTGCAGTTGTGCAATCTTGGCTCACTGCAACCTCCGCCTCCCAAGTTCAAGTGATTCTCCTGCCTCAGCCTCCTGAGTAGCTGGGATTACAGGTGCCCAGCACCACTGGCTAATTTTTGTATTTGTAGTAAAGATGGGGTTTCACCATGCTGGCCAGGCTGGTCTCGAACTCCTGGCCTTAAGGTATTACAGGGACAAGCCACTGTGGCCACAGGTTTGTTTTTGTTTTGTTTTGTTTTGTTTGGTGGTGGTGGTGTTTGAGAAAGAGTTTTACTCTTTTTGCCCAAGCTGGAGTGCAATGGCACTATCTCAGCTCACTGCAACCTCTGCCTCCCAGGTTCAAGCAATTCTGTCTCAGCCTCCTGAGTAGCTGGGATTACAGGCATGTGTCACCACACCTGGCTAATTTAGTATTTTTAGTAGAGACTGGGTTTCACCCTATTGGTTAGGCTGGTCTTGAACTCCTGAGCTCAGGTGACCCGCCTACCTCGGCTTCCCAAAGTGCTGGGATTACAGGCATGAGCCACCGTGCCTGGCCAACAATATTTGATAAGAGATTGAGAATGAATGTTAAGGAAAGTAGGGAGGGGTGGCACAAGCTGCAGTTCAGACTAAGCAACTGCCCACAGAGTAGCTTTTCAACATAGGTGCAGAGTATTGTTGGCAACTTAATCCAGATAAATTGTTTTTATGTCTTTTTCACTATTCTTTTTTAAATTTCCATGTGTTAGTTTCCCCACATGAAAATATATAGGAGTTTTTATGTGCCCACATGTTAATACCGAAACTGACAACCATTGTAATTTCTCAGAATCAGAAATAGAGACATTTCTAAAATATGCACGTCTCAATAAAACTACCCATCAGTACACTTCCCAAGTTCATCATGACTTCAGTTTCCTGTGCTTCACATACATCTCCAATAAAAAGTATTTGTTGTGTATGACATAGATCTCCATACTCTAAGGTTTTTTTATTCTCACTGCATTAGAATAGAGAATGCTTTCATTTGTGAATTATGATTTACAGTTTTCCAATTCATGAGACACTTATGAAGTCCCAGTTTTTAATGATCACTTATGTTCTAGTTGTCTAGCACTATGCCTGACTTTGTGAATTTTATAAAAAGGAGATATGCGGATCACAAGGTCAGGAAATCGAGACCATCCTGGCTAACATGGTGAAACCCCGTCTCTACTAAAAATACAAAAAACTAGCCGGGCGAGGTGGCGGGCGCCTGTAGTCCCAGCTACTCGGGAGGCTGAGGCAGGAGAATGGCGTAAACCCGGGAGGCGGAGCTTGCAGTGAGCTGAGATCCGGCCACTGCACTCCAGCCTGGGCGACAAAGCGAGACTCCATCTCAAAAAAAAAAAAAAAAAAAAAAAAAAAGGAGATATGATCCCTGCAACTTACATGCTATATGGTTTGCTGTCAACTATGTTCTCTGAAATCATGGATGTAAGGCACCAACATGAATTAGAAAATATGGACAAGTTTCTATGCTCTTTTATCCTCTTCCATTACTTTCTACAGTTTCTTCAGCAGTTCATTCACTGATCCCACAATTATCTGTTAAATGGTTACTATGTGCCGAGTTTGATGCTAGGTGCTGGGAATACAATGATGAGCAAAAACAAATGTGTTCCTGGCTGTATGTAATAAAGCCTGCATATTCAACAATTCTAATGTGACAGATGGAAATTATTGAATAATCTATGCAAGTGTAAAGTTCCTACTGAAACAAGAAATATGAAAGAAGAGAATAATGGTACCATACTAGTCTAAAACAGGAGATTTTTCCAAGGTCCCATGTGATCTATGATTATTTCTCGCTATTTACTCTTAAATGGGGCTAGACCTATGCATGCTCTGTTCATCAACAGAAGTGTGACTTGCTCTTGGCCAGCTTTTCAGAGTTACATCTTGAAAGCAGATGTACGCAGCCCCAAGTCCAATCCCTAGTTAGCAAGCTTCCTACTAGAGCTCCTCAGCTCCAAGGAACTAGCATCTGGTGTCCTCACTGTGTGGCTCATTGGTGCTCTATAGGGCGTGCACAAAGCTGCTATAGCCAGCAGCAGCGATGCTCTCCAGAAGACGTGAATCTAGTCCTCTCAGAATGCGAAATGCCAGTGCCTGTGCCCCTGCCGCCTCCTGCCGAGTTCTTGTCCAGGAGTGTCTCTCTAAATACAGTTAGAAAAAAATAGGTAAGAGAGGAGAGTCTTAGGCAAATTCAGAGCGAACTCATCCAGTGGGGAGACAGAAGCCTTGTTTTCTGGGGAGTCTAAATCCTGGATCTCAGAGTCAGGGGCCCGATAGTATGAGAGATAGAAAACCTTTCCCCAGGTTTTCTCCTGCAGTCTCTGTAGTCTGTCTTCTGAGGAGAAGCTTGAGTTTTCCATGACGTAAAAGAGTGTGTGTGTGTGTGCGCGCGCGTGCACGCGCATGCATGAGTGTGTGTGTGTGTGTAAGAGAGACAGAGAGATTAAACATACTCCATATGAAGGTTATCGACAGTGAACTCCTCTCACTTATCCTTCAGTTTGGCGTCAGTTGTTGGCAAAGTTTCCATCTTTTTTCACTGTCCTCATGTATGATTTTAGTGGACAATTGAGAGATGATCCATCAGAAGCTGTCAGCAAAGTGCCTTTTTGACTGGAGAATTACACATTTATAATTTAGTATGCAACATTTGGCCTTCAGTTTTGAGGCTCTACCCAAGGTCCCAGACTTTCAGGGCTTAAAAGGAACATGGTCCTTCCTTTGCTCACCCCACCAACCCCTGCTACTTGTTACTCTGTTGCATGCATCTAGACTTCCTAATGAAGGTCTGCTGTGTGGACAGCACTGAGCAGTCTGGTTCTGTACTTTTCCCAGTTCTGAAGGGATCCTGGAATGAGCCCTATTATTGTTTGTCAGTAGGCCAATTATTGATGGCTTTGAAGATCCCCATCATGTGTGTTTCCTGGTTCTGTCACTGTTTCTACTACATTCTTGGTGGAGTCAAGGGCTGCAGTCCTGCGCTGAGTCCACAGCAGGAATAGGGTCACAGAATTTCACTCCATGTCCTAAACCACTAGGGATCAAAGATCCTAACTTGTCCAAAGACATCCTATCTGAGATCAGATGGGGTCCAGGTAAAACCCTGAGAAAAAAAGTAAGAGACTTTAACACCTTCATCATTCTCTTTCTTCATCCTTTGTTTAGCCCAGCGTGCATCCATTACGTTCTTTTAGGCCACAAAGAGCTCAGGTTTCCTTAGACAATCCATGTTACTGGGACCTGATCATGGCCATCAGCAGCAGACACCAAGTTTTTTGTCCTTCCTCCAAGCCTCTTAACTAATTTGACCCTTCCTTGGCCATTGCTAATGCAGTTACCCTGTGCTGTGGTGCCAAGCTGGATGTGAAAGTTCTCTAAGAGGTTTGTAGGGTTCCCAATCTACACTCCAGCAGGAAGACAATGCCCTTTGTCCACATTTCCAAAAAACCCTTCTGGAGATTTACATTTCCCAGACCCTAAGGCTTGACACCAGCCTGAGGCAGGGAGCCTGGAAGTACCTCTTTACTCCTGTAATCAGACCAGGCAGGACTCCAGCTCCTCCTGTGACACCCACATCTGCTTCCTCCCCTACTCTGCAGTTGATTTCAGAAACTTCCTAAGACTGTCTTGCCCTCTGGGTTATAGCTCTTGATCTTCCAAACCAAGCATATTCAGATTTCTGAACACAGCCACAGCAATCACAACAAGCACATAGCTCTGGCAAATCAAAAATGCTTTACTTTTGGACTTTTGTGTCTGTTGTAAATTGGAAGATCCATTCAAAAACATAATCGGCTTCTCTGAAGGAAGAAACATCACAGATGGAGCAGAGCCTTAAGATAAATAGAACCATCTGACGGGTTGCTGGGTTATGGAAATGAAAAATATCTATTAAAAAATATGATCTCACCTGAAGAATTTTAGATGCCAAACCAAGATACAGAGACATTTTTAAAACATCTTCAAATCATGCCTTGCAATACTGGAGACTAAGCGGTGTTTCATCTGACTCTAAGGGCAAGAGTAGCTGTTTTTAGCTTCTGAGGCTTATAAAAATACACACAAGGAGCTCAGGGTTAAGTAACAGAAAGATGGCCTGAGTTCCTTTAGAAAAGCCCTGTATGATCTGACATGGTCTGTGAGTCACCAGTGCAGGTTCCATCATGCTTTGTTGCTGTGGCCTGCACAGGCTGATGCGGTACCTTCTAAAGCTGGATCAAATGCACCAGAATCAAGTGTTTGGACAGCAGATGCTCCTGAAGCCAGCAGAAGAAACAGACACAATCCACAGAAGGCAAAGAGAAGAAGAGAAAGCCACTGTCAGCCTTGGCATCCAGGACAGTGGCATGGAGAGCTGGCCATCATACAATCACTGTGACCACAGAGCTGGCACTGACCCAAGGAGCCTAGAAATCCTCTGCCACAGAAAGAATAAAACCCGCCCTAATTGGAAACACTTCTGACAAAATGCCAAAGGGAGATCCTGCCACTTTTCCTTTTTCAGATCATAAATTACTCTAGTTTTCTGGAAAAGTTATGTCTGGACAGACTTATTGCCCCTTGAAAGACCCAGAAACCTAGTCTTTGAGAATCTTGCTTGAAGATGTAGAAAATCTCCACCCATTCTGACTTCCAGCATCTGGGGGTGAAAACTGCCTTGGATGATCAATGAATGCCTGCTCTCAGAGGTCAGACCCAATGAGTATGAGCCAGCAGAAGCTATTAAAAGAGCTAGTTCTCATTATGATAAAGCACATACTGGCAAAGCCACAAAAAGAAAGATTATAGCAATCAATACAGATAAAAATGAAAACCAGATGAAGGTTTCAGCCAAACTAGTCTTTGCTTCTGCTATAATGGATTAATTTTTGGGTGCTGAGGTCAGCACAATTTGCAGATTCAGAACATTGAGTATGGGAGTCAAAATTGGGTAGACATTTAGTTGAAACTATAGCAGACCCTTGACATTTAGAAAGGTTAATGCTGCCTCTCACACTTGTCAACTTCTACCTTCAATTGCATATAAGACATCTTCATCTCTTCAACCCACTTATAGCTCTACACAGCCTTGCTCAGTGCATAGATGTAATATACAGACCTTGAAATAATTCACAAAGCTTTCTATAAGGAAACCTCTGTATGTTCAAGCTTGTTGGGACTAATCTTATGGAATTTACCAGAGAACAGATAAAATCCAGGAAGTATAGCCTACTCACAGGGTTTTCAGACCAACAGCAAAATCAGAATGCACCCTTCCCCACCCAAAGATGGTCATGTCCCTGGAAACTGTTACCTTACATGGCAAAAAAGGAATGCAGGTGTGGTTCAAGTTGTGATAGGGAGACTGTCCTGGATTATCCAGATATAATCACAACGGTCCTTAAAAGAAACAGGCAGGAGGGTCAGAGGAGATATGACAGTGAAGGTAGAAGTTGGAATGATGTGAAGTCCTGGAAAGAGGCCATAAGATAATGAATGAAGGCAACTTCTAGAACATATGGAAAAGGAAAGGTGTGGATTATACCCTGAGCACTCAGAAGGAACACAGCCCTGCCAATGCTTTGGGTTAAGCTTAGTGGAACCTGTTGTAGGCTTCTGAATTCCAGAATACAGAAGTCTGAAGGGGATACAGTTGTGTTGTAAGCCCCTCAGTTTGTGGTAATTTGTTGTAGCAGCAATGGGAAACTAATGGTCAACTTTTGTTTATAACACTTTTCCTTTATTCCGATTTTCTGTTTCCAACATCAAATGAAACTCCAATTCAATCAAAGTTTCTAGAATAATTTTTTAAAAGACAATTCCATAAGATCCTCCTTTACTGTCACCTGCCATGATGTTGTAAGTAACTCCTCCCAAGATGATTTGCATTTCCAGGTAGAATCAGGGAGAACGTATTTTGTATAGAAGGAGAGAGAACTGATGTTGATTAATTACGTAGACACCATAGTGGGTATTTTGCACATATATTATTCCATTTTCCCCAAACTACCCCCTTCTCCATTTTGCAGCTAAGGTAAGCAAGGCTCAAAGAAGATAAATTACTTATACTGTGAACCAGTCACCAGTGATGAGACCGGAGCCCGGGTCTATATGACTCCAAAATTCAAATTCTTTTCGTTAGACTGTGGTTTTTCTAAACTACTGGTACAAAACCATAAAATGCTAACAGTAGAATGTCTGCATCAATTTGGAAGAAAGGGTGATTTGGGAAGCAGGTACCGCTCCTGGAAAGATACTCCGCGGAGTACTTAGAATCATTTTGATAGGTCATCACGGACTCTCACCGCTGTTTTCTCTTAGGAGACAAATGCCATCGATGGAATATGTTACCATTCCTAATGATTTTAATCTTCTTATAGGGGTGTTTGCATTTGGACTTTTTGCTACTGACATTTTTGTAAACGCCGGACAAGTGGTCACTGGGCACTTAACGCCATACTTCCTGACTGTGTGCAAGCCGAACTACACCAGTACAGACTGCCAAGCGCACCACCAGTTTATAAACAATGGGAACATTTGTACTGGGGACCTGGAAGTGATAGAAAAGGCTCGGAGATCCTTTCCCTCCAAACACGCTGCTCTGAGCATTTACTCCGCCTTATATGCCACGGTGAGTGTGCAAGTCTTGTCTCTCCTAAGTCCAGTTTTTGATAGGATGTGTGTCTCCCTGCCCTGTCTCCATTCTTTCATTGTCACCTACAGTGACTCTTAAAGTGACATATGGCATATTTCTCTATATTATGCTATTGATATACTAGCCCCCCACACACACACTTCTACCCCACTTTCAATCTCCTGATCTGCCAGAGGATATTAGTTCTGGAATGTTTTGATAATCACCTAATTACATCCTCCCATGTACAGATGTGAAAGCTGGGGCCCATAGTACAGCTAAGATCATACAACCAGAGCAGAGACCCAGACTCCTGGTACTGTGTCTGAGATTTTCTTACCTCCCACAACAGTACTCTTTGTCAAAGTTTTGGTTGGTTTTGGAACAGCACACCTTCTCACACCTGCCTAGAAATTTGCAAGCATGGGTCTCATATGAATGGCTGCCCCAACAACATGCAGAGCCAGGATACATACACAGCTTTCCTTTGCTCTGACACTCTTCTCCATGACTTTGCTAGGAGACAGGGATGATCCTAGAAGAACCTCAACACCCCAAAGTATGTTTCTCATTGTCTCCCGGATCGCACAGCCATTGACTGCCCCACTGGGGTATAACTTTCTCTTTTTTTCTTTTTGTTTCAGTAACAGAAAAACCAAAGTATGTCCCACATCTTAAAGAACGATGGTGTCTCTCTTATTTTCCAACTTTTTAGCTGTATTCATTTTGGAAATAACCTCATTTCACTCTTGTCTGGCTTATGCATTCTTAGGACCCAGAATATAGACATGCAGGGATCAGCTCAAAGGCTCCACAGGCTGATACGATATTGCTGGTGGACATCAGGTGCATTTACCAGTGGCAGAGCAACTGTTGGCCAAAAACACCCCCTTTCCTTACTTCAACTTAGTTTATATTCAGAATATGACTAGCCTGGTGATTCTCAATGGAAAGTTGGGGAAGGGAAAAGACAGAGGGAAGACTCCTTTCAAACTGTCCATTCTTTTCAAACTTTCTGAGTATGCCCTCAACCCACCCCCCAGGGAGATGCTACCCTCCCTGTCACAGAGTGTAATTGCAGAAGGCATGTTCTGCCTCTGGGGGAAGCCAACAGGTCTGTGCCATCACCCCTAGGGGGAAGAAAAGGCAAAAACTCATATGGGTTTCTTATACCCCAAATGATTCTTTAATTTGTCACATAAAAACTGCATGTTCTGAATCTAATCATTAATACACAGTCATTCTTTGTGACTATGCATCTGGTCTATTTATTTAAAACAACCAGGAGCAGTAGTACCTTTGTGTCCCATTTACAAGATCACATTGATAAGGTTATTTTGTCAACCACCAACCACCAAATATAAGTCTTCCTAGTTATTTCTTTTGGCTCTACTCTTTAATGAATATGTGACAAAAATGACGTCAGCTGTCCCCATATTAAAGAAACATGGATGCCAATAACACAGAAGCCTCAATTTACAAAACAGATTATAGCTTGGTTAAATGTCTTTGCTTTACCAAAAACAAAACGAAGCCAAAAAACCTCAATGCAGGTTTTTTTTAAAACAAACAAAGCCCTCTGAGGTATTCAACATATTTTCTAATTATCAGAATGTTGATTTGTCCTAATTATCTAGAACCTAAACAATGTATTCTTATGCCTTTTCCTGTATTTTTTATTAGACTCAAGTCATTGCTGTGTGAAATTAATTTTTATAGTGCCATTATACATTATTCTGTTACTTATAATAAACTACCGTCTCAACAAATGAGATATGAAGTTCTTTGGGCACAAAAGAAGTAAATATCGTCAGCTCACACAGAATAAATGCTGCTATAGCATGTTCTCAAGGATTCAGATGTTATCCCATTCAAATCATGCCTCACAGGCTATAGTCAGATAAACCCTGATATGAGATTCCAGTTGCATAAATCTTCTGAGCCTCTATTACATGTCAAGTGCTTTCAGAAATTACTCAACAAGGATTTCCTAAGTACTAGTTAATACTATGAAGAATATCAACTAACCATAGACTCCTGCTTTTAATAGTTTGTAATCTTATAGGAAAGATTTATGACAGGTATAATTGGAAAACATAACAGCATAAACAACTAAATATATACAATATAGATTTCAAGTAACATTTACCACAGAGTCTGAAAATAGTATAATAATATATTGTAATTTATGTAACTTTGATGTAACCACAGTTTTATAGGGAATCTGTTACATAGAAGAGATTCCTGTCTTCTGGTATTCTCACCAGTGTTGAGGCATCATTCTAGGATATTAAGAATTTCTGTTGTAATACTTTAAGATGCATCTATTTTAATTTATATGTGCTCATGCCATATAAACATACTATATAGACTCTCAGTGTCAGCATATTATTTTTTAGAATTGCTAAGCTCACATAACACGTTTGTTAAGAAATGATAGACCAATGGTGCCCTCTAGTGGTGTTTTGTAACCACTACCAAAGATTAGCTAAAAAAGTGTTTACTTATTTGAAAAAGGCTTCCTAACTCTAGACCACCAGGGACACATTTGCTATCTGAGTCTATAAAACATCAGGGTCTTACCCAGCTCCTCACAACAAACTAGTAACAGCCGCCTACATATCAGGTGTCTTTACTCAGTTCAGGTCTTCTCGACCTGAATCTTGTGGGACACATAGAAAAGTTTAATATTTTAAGAAACAGTGGAATAAATGAATAAAGCTGCTCACAGCTGTCCTAAGGAATGTAGGAGTCAATTTACTAGCACAGCTGAAATCTATTTATGTGATGCAGTTGTTGGGAGGTTCTAATTCAGCCTATCAACTAACTCATCAGTCAACACTTTGGTATTAATTGCCTGAAGGTGTGACAAAGCAACTAGGAACTTTTGGGGACACAAAAAATAAAATGTACAGTCACTTACAGTCACTCACCTACCCGGTCTTCTCCACCACAAGCTTCATTCCCATAGAAGGTTTATTTGGTATCTCAGACACTCATATGGATTTCTTATACCCCAAATAATATTTAAATGTGTCACATAAAATCTGCATGTTCTGAATCTAATCATTAATGCGTTCTTTGTGCCACTAAAAACTTCTGTTCCCATGTCCACTAGGTTACAAAAGACTGATTAATATACATCTGTTCATTGTTCTTGCTGCACTGATTTCCCACCTAAATATTTTACTAAATAGCTTAGTGGAGTTGTTCAAGGAATACTAGTTAGCGTGGTTGCTTTGACAGAGCCCCTGCTTGTGTGTGCTGGTGTATGTACCTGCTTGCTTGCATGTGTACGCACAGTACAAGGAGGCTGCTTGGTCACTGTCTGGCCTCTGTCCTATTCCAGATGTATATTACAAGCACAATCAAGACGAAGAGCAGTCGACTGGCCAAGCCAGTGCTGTGCCTCGGAACTCTCTGCACAGCTTTCCTGACAGGCCTCAACCGGGTCTCTGAGTATCGGAACCACTGCTCGGACGTGATTGCTGGCTTCATACTGGGCACTGCAGTGGCCCTGTTTCTGGTAGGTTGACTTCCCCCCTCTTTTTACCTTTTCCCCTCCTCTTCTGCTCTCTGAAAAACTGTGAGTCAGGTTTCCCAGACTTCACCATCTGTGTTCCTTTTGTCCCAACCTTGTGAATTACAATTATTCTCCAAGTATTATGCATGCTTTTGCTACAAAAATGATTTCAAAACACCCTTTTCTTTCAGAAACAAGACTGGCCATATTCCTTCTGGGTGGTAGGGAGAAAATTGCCCCTAGAAGGACAGCTGGCTCTACCTCTTTCAACACTGGGCTTGGGACTGGGGCCAAGCAGACTAATGATAAATTGGCATACCTTCAAACCAATCTTCTTTAAGAATTTGTTCTCAGCATATTGGGGGCAAAAGCTAAGTGTTGCTTGAGGGAAGAATAGAGAATGAAGAGCACTGGTAGAAGCAAGCAGCCTCTTCTCCAGCATCCCAAGAAACTCAGCTCTAGCTCCAAAGTTGCATCTCCTACTCAGAAATTTTAAAAACCCCACAGATTATCACACCCACCCTTTTTAATGGGACTCTGTTACTATTGGAATGTGCCTCTTGGGAATCTTATTTCCTTCTCAACCACCTATCTTCCTGGAGAAGAATTTTGGTTAATACATTTTTCTTATATTTCTGATGTTTTGGTTCCCCAAAGAGATGGAGGTCTGGCCACCTGCTCACCTAGGAAATCCCTTAAATTGAGTTGGATTTGATAAAAAGAGGTTAATTTGTATTCTTTTTGTCTTGGCTTTCACAGTTTTATTGAAGTATAACAAGTATACAATAAATGACACATCAAGTGTACAATTTGATCAATTTTGGCATACAACTTTCTCTCCCACCCTTCCTTTTCCCTTATTCCCAGGCAGCTGGTGATCTTCTGTCATTCTATACTAGTTTGCCTTTTCTACAATTTCATATTAATTGAATCATAATGTATTTTTTCTGGTATCTTTCACCTAGCGTAATTATTTTGAGATTCATCTATGTTGTAGAATGTATCAATAATTCCTTTTTATTGCTGTGTAGTATTCACAGCATGGTCACACCTCAGAGATGCAGATTTTTATTATCTTCAAGGACTTAAAACAGGCCCAGAAAAAATTTACGATGAATCATCAGACCTGCAGACTCCCATATTGTGCGTGAAATGAATTCCCTAACAATGTTCAGAAAGTCTCCCCAAGGAGAAAGAAGCCATCACAGTCTTGAAGGATCTCCCTCCTCCTATTCTGCCCTCTCTGGTCCAAGATCCATTAGGATTAGCATCACACATAGATCAACTTCAGTCATATGACTTAACACTTCCTTTTCCTAGCCCCTCTTCCTTCCCTCCCCAATATGCAAAGTACACACATGCCTCTCCCAGCCTCTTTCCGACTTGTAAAAAATCTGCTAAAATACAGACAATGCTCATGTTCAGAACACTGATTGGGAAGCTTCTTTCTAATTCAAAATGACGGGCATATCTCAGAGATATTGCAGGTTTGGTTCCAGACCACTGCAACAATGAATATCACAATAAAGCTAGGCACACAATTTTTTGGTTTTCCAGTGCATATAAAATGTTTACATTTTTCTGTAGTCTATTAAGTGTGCAATAGCATTATATCTTTAAAAAAACAATGTATTTACCTTAATTTAAAAGCACTTTATATCTTTAAAAAAGTGTTGACACAGACAGAAAGTGAGCACATGCTGTTGAAAAACTGGTGCCAATAGACTTGCTGGACACAGTGTTGTCAAAAAGCTTCAATTTTTAAAAAATACAATATCTGCAACATGCAATAAAGTGAAGTGAAATAAAAGAAGAATATGCCAGTATTTTGAATGGATCCAGGCATTCTTTCTATAGTGAAAGATGAAAAACTAAAACACAGATACTCTGGATGAAGTTGCAGGAAAAGTAGTGCTGAAGTAATCATGAAATGTTGACGTCTCATTAGGAACTTTCCTGAGGAACGCCTTTTAAAAACAATATTTTATGGATACGTAGAAGTTATACACTTTTCGGGGGTATGTGTGATATTTTGATATAAGCATACAATGTATAATGATCAAATTGGGGTAACTGGGATATCCATCACCTCAAGTACTGTTACTTTGTGTTAGAAACATTCCAAATCTATTCTTCCATTTATTTTGAAATATACAGTAAGTTATTGTTAATTATTGTCACTCTACTGTTATAGTGAGCAGATCCCATTTTTTCCATCTGACTGTATTTTTGTACTGATTAACCAACTCCTCTTCCCCCTACCCCCTACTACCGTTCCTGAGGAATTTTTTTTTAAGATGGAAAGAAAACAGGTGACTTGAAGGGAAGAGAAGGGTTTCAAGGGGAGATCAATGGTGTATAAATAAAGACTTTGGCTCGAGATAAGACAATCAATGTTGCTGTCCATCAGTTCTGAAGCCAGCCATCCCGTTAGAGAAGAGGAGCCATTCTGACTGTCCCAAATTTTGTAGGGTCTTTGTGGGATGATATTGGGGTTTGCTGAAGCCCCATACACAAATTCTGCTTCAACATTAAACTTGTTTTCTCTCCATAACATGCAGCCCTGGTCCTCATCGCTCAGTAACTACTTGGTCTGCTAGTGCTTTCAAGGGAATTCCCAATTGATGTCAAAATTTGTTTTCCCGCAAATGGCCTTTATGTAAGATCCAGATCTGTGGTTGAATTGCTCTGGCACGAGGGAGACCACCCTATTGGCACATGCATGTGAACACACCTCACGGACACACACAAAGCTGGGAAATGGGAGGGGAAGAATGTTCTGGAGGAGCCTGGAGGCATTCCAAAGCAGAGACTTGGAGAGGAGACAGAAAAAGAGAGAAGAGCAAACACTGAGAATGGCAGGATATGTACTGTAAATGTTCAATAGTGCTTTATGTTTGTGTTTCCCATGAGGTGGAATGTGGGAGGAAGGGAAAGGAAGTTAGTAGCTGAACAAGTACTACATGCTGTCTGCTTTATAGACATCTAATCAAGTGCCCCCAGGGCAACTCTAACAATATTCCTATCCTCATTTTATAGATGAGGAAAATGAGGCTCAAAGATAAGTAACTTGTCCAATAGCCACCCAACCAATAACCAACAGAGGGACCTGGGTGCTTCTACTCCAAAGTTTCTACATGTTCCCCTCCTCCCATTTTCTGATGAGGGGAGTTAAAGCACAGTGTAGGGGCGAGTGCAGTGGCTCATGCCTGTAATCCCAGCACTTTGGGAGGCCAAGGTGGGTGGATCACGAGGTCAGGAGATTGAGACCACCCTGGCTAACACGGTGAAACCCTGTCTCTACTAAAAATACAAAAAATTAGCCATGCGTGGTGGTGGGCACCTGTAGTCCCAGCTACTCGGGAGGCTGAGGCAGGAGAATAGTGTGAACCCAGGAGGCACAGCTTGCAGTGAGCCGAGATCGCACCACTGCACTCCAGCCTGGGCGACAGAGCGAGATGCCGTCTCAAAAAAGAAAAAAGAAAAAAAAAAAGAAAAAGCCGAGTGTAAGAGTGAGATGGAGATGAGCCAGGTAGAGGATGCATGCCAATGTGCTACAGGGTTTGAAGAGTAGTAGGAAAGATTTGAAGACACTGGATGAAGAAGCAAAGCAATTATTGAAAGAGGCAGGGAAAAAGAGGGTTTTTTTTGGGGGGGAGCAAAAAAAAAAAAAAAGCAGGGAAGATGGTAGAAACAGTCAGTTATGAAAAGACCTCAGCAGGAAACAGAAAAGTGGGCAGTGACTTACAGGGAAAGTTTTTAAATGGAAGCAATGAAAGAAAACTCAAGAGTTATCTAATCTCAAGCAAATAGTCATAATTTGAGGATGATGATCTAAGGTAAGAGTTAAAGACCAGCTAACATGGACTGAATACTTGCTATGCATTTGGCACTTTTTAAGGGGCAAAGTAGTATAGGGGTAAGATTTAGGGGCTCTGGAGTTTCAATCTCTGTGTGACCTCGGGCAAGTTATCTAACTTCCCTGTGTCCCTCTATCTAGACTGGAGATAATAGTATCTCCCTTATGAAATTGTTGGGTGGGTTAAGTGAAATTGGATAAAATCCTGAGCATTGTGCCAGACGCATAGTGGCCCTCAATAAATTTTAGCTGTTATTATGAGGTGATTTGCATTCACCGTGTCTTTAATCATTACAAATCTGTGAAGTGGGTATTACTATTCTTATTTTACACGTGAGAAAACAGGTCCAACGGGGTGGGGAGCGATTGTTACTGGTCATCTGGTGATTTAACAGATGCTTCCACAGTACTTCCCATAGTCCCTTTCCCCTCTCTCAAAGGAAAAAGGTCACTCTGGTGATGATACTCAAGGGGAAAGGCCTGCCACCCTCACGGATGCCAGGCATTGATGGCTGCAGTCTGACCACATTCTTTTTTCCCCCTCATCCTGCAGGGAATGTGTGTGGTTCATAATTTTAAAGGAACGCAAGGATCTCCTTCCAAACCCAAGCCTGAGGATCCCCGTGGAGTACCCCTAATGGCTTTCCCAAGGATAGAAAGCCCTCTGGAAACCTTAAGTGCACAGGTATGGTAAAGCAGTTTTAGCAAACCAAACCCACAGGCTGAACACTTTGGGAGGCCAGTATCAATCCATGAATACCACTAAATTTACCCAGCATCAATGAGAATCTGATTCATTTATTGTAAAGGCCCTCACAAAAGGCAGTCTTCACTTTTTCCCCTCAATTATTCCTATATTTATTCTGGGGGTTGGCAATCATGAATCCTCAGAGAGCTCTTAGTAATGTCTAACTTAAACCTTAGCTGTTTCAGGATACTTTGACAACATAATATCACATTTATGAAATTTGGACTAATATGGAAAAACCCATTTGACTTAATAACTAGGACAATATTTGCAAAGAAAAAGGTTCTGTACAGAGAGTGATGTAAGGGGCAGGCACATTTTAGAAGGCTACTAAATGTCCCTTTGGACCTGTTTTTGTGACAAAAATTCAATGCAACAGTTCCTCCTGATCTGTTACTCTACAACAGAACCTTGCATCATGCCAGGGATACAAAAAAATAATTGAATACAGTCCTTGCCCTCAAATAACTCACAAATGAGGGGCAGCCATGGTGACTCACACCTACAATCCCAGCACTTTTAGATGCCAAGGTGGGAGGATTGCTTGAAGCCAAGAGTTGGAGACCAACCTGGTCAATGTAACAAGTCCCCATACCTACTAAATAAATAAATGAATAAATAAATCACAGATGATCAGGAAAGGTGGCTCTAAATAGGTAGTCATAATATGACATGCTGAATCAGAGGTGCACAAAGTGCTCTCTGACTACAAATGAAGGGGAAAACGTCTACTGTCTGAGAAGACAGGGAAGGCCAGGACCTGCCAACTGAAAGGAGCCTGGACAGATGATATGAAGCACTTAATTTTGCCGGGACAATTGCTAGGTGCTTTACAAATACATTATTACTTGAACAACCACCCTATTGAATAGATACCATAATTCCTATTTCACAGGTAAAGATAAGAATCAGGAAGACAGGCTGAGCGTGGTGGCTCATGCCTGTAATCCCAGCCCATTGTGAGGTCAAGGCAGGTGGATTGCTTGAGCCCAGGAGTTTGAGACCAGACTGGGCAACATGGCGAAACTCCGTCTCTACTACAAAAATACAAAAATTAGCCTGACATGGTAGTGCATGCCTGTAGTCCCAGCTACTCCAGAGGCTGAGGTGGGAGGAGTGTTTGAGCCTGGGAGATTAAGACTATAGCGTGCTGTGATCATGCCACTGCACTCTAGCCTGGGTGACAGAGTGAGACCATGTCTTAAAAAACAAACAAACAAAAAAAAAAAAAAAAAACACTGAAGACAGTGATATTAGATACTTGCCCAAGGCTTTATAGGTAGCAAGTGAGAAAGCTGGATGAGTAGGAGTTCTTTAAGCAGATAGGGGACAACTAATAATGTGGTTTTCATTAGCATGTCATCTTTTTCAGGTAGTTGAGCCCGGCTAAAGTGTTCATTTTTTTTGTAATAGTCTGTTTTGAAATCTTGTTTGTATTTGGCATTTTCCTACTCAGGCATTTTTATAGAAGATGTAAGAGAAAAGCAAATCACTTCCCTTTGTTCCCTTTGGAATTATTATGTACTTCATATCAGTGCAATATAAAATAATATTTTCACTATTTAAAGATTATTAACTATCACATCTCTCTAAGACAAAACTACCCTATGCTCTTTTTCCGCGCCCCCGAGACAGAGTCTCATTCTGTCGCCCAGGCTGGAGTGCAGTGGCATGATCTCGGCTTACTGCAGCCTCTGCCTCAGGGGTTCAAGAGATTCTCTCGCCTCAGCCTCCCAAGTAGCTGGGACTACAGGCATGTGCCACCACGCCCAGCTAATTTTTTGTATTTTTAGTAGAGTCAGTTTTTCGCCATGTTGGCCAGGCTGGTCTCAATACCCTATGCCTTTTTACCTTTAATTAAATCTCATATTATTAATGAACGAGGTTGGGCAGGGGGAGTTGGAACAAGAAAGCTACCTCTGTATCTCCATTTCGGGAAAAATATTTAAGGTTCTCCATTAATACAGTACCAAGTATTGCTGTTTTGTTTGTTTTCCCTTAATTTGTATTAAGGCTAACATTTTAACTTGGTCTAGAAATAAAATGTTAACAAAAATATTTCTGGTTTATAAACAGCCTGTTGCTACAGGTTAAATATCAAATTAACTAAATAGCTATACCTTGTAACAAAATAGTGAAAGAGAATCTCTCTAATTTTTCTTCCCTAATTATAATCCTGTGTTTAGTGAAGTCAGAGACGGTCTCTGTTTTGGGGGGTAAAATGAAAACAAGTGAATGTTAAAAAGAAACAAAATATTTGCTGAGTTCCATAGACATACCAGTCTCTGTGTCCTTGTAAATGCTATTGCCCCGAATATCCTGATATAAGAACACCCCTTTTGCACACCTCATCCTTCCACCCAGCACTGCTCAAGCATGACCTCTGTCTAATGCCTTCCCCAGCCTTCTTTCTCTCTTAATTCTCAGGGCCACTGGTGGTTGATCAGGTCTAGAGATGTCCAGACTCTATTTTGGAGGATTCTACTTAAATTGAAAAATGAAGTACTAAACGGGGTTTCAAAAAATGCTGTTCACAAGATAGATAAAAGATTCTCAAAATAGATATGAATTCATTGTTTACAGGTAGTAGTTGAACTTCTCTCAAACCTGGCAATAGATCTTTGTGATTACAGATGTCACTTCATATGGATACAATTTGAGGCCTTGCCTGAATACTAGGCTTGGGCCAAAGGACCCTCCAGGCCCCTCATGTGACTGTCACTCATAATTAAAGCCAAGTGTTCCTTCATGTCTGCTTCCTCCAAAGACTTGGGACTTTTTGAGGATCAGGACCCTATAAACCATGTCTTATTCACCATATATCCTGGCATCCACTAGGTGTGAAATAAATGTTGATGAATGAATACAAACTTGTCCCAAAACCTAAACTAGACACTTTAGCCAAAACCAAGAACCTCAAATTTGACCATAATCACTATTTGAACATCCACGGAAAGTAGAGATTCATGAGAAACGATGAGAAGGACTTCTGCAGGCTAGCCAGAATGAAGCCACAGAAAGCTAAAGAGAAGTATTGTCTCTCACATTATGCTATCCATACCAATTGTGAAAAATTCAAGTCACCAAGCATCTGCTTTTAGTATTAAATGTTTCCACATGGATAGTTAGAAAGATATACCCTTTATTTGTTGGTCAAGAAAAGAGAACTAGCATTTATTGAGGGTCATCTCATTTAATATTCATGATACTGCATTGGTTTTATTATATCCTATTTTATAGATGAAAGTAAGGCACTAGGTTTAAGTAATACGCCCAAGGTCACCCAGTCCGATTCTAAGGCCCTGCTAGTTCTCCTACACCACACACCACTAAGACCCATCCAATTCTAAAGGCCCTGCTAGTTCTCCTACACCACACAGTCTGAGATTTCATTCAATGAAAATTCTTTTGTGAAATCCACAACTGCCAGCATTGAATATGAAAACATGCTACAGGGGGCTGGTATATTGAACCTGAGCTACAGTTTTTCCAAAATTAATATCCCCTGTGGGCAAGAACTTCCCTTGCAACTCCAACAGCCATGGTTTCTGTTAGAAACAGCATCTTTGTAATTTTTGGAACAGAATCATCTTCCCAGCATGTGGACCTTTTAAGATCAGAGATTAGAACCTCTCTTCAGAGCACACATTCATACATATGACATCCATCACACTATTCAAAATCCCCTAAGGAGAAGACTGAATGGGGAGGGCACCAGTCACCCTTGTTTCCCTTTCTCCCAAGACATTCTTTCCCCTTTGCCACATGTAGCCCTCAGAGCCACAGTGCTCTGGTCCTCTCTAAAACATTACCTCAAATTCGAATATCTGCCTTCCTTGATTCCCCTTAGTATAGTTGATTGAGACTGTGCATTTCCTAAAATCTTTCCCAAATACCATAGAGAACCAAAAAGTAAACAATTCAAAACTAGTCAAGTTTTTCAAAGCATTATTTTATGATTCTATAAGTTGCTGGGATCCCAAAGGAACCAATTCTTAATTATCTATGTTCTACACCCACCTGCTCACAATGTACATGAGCAATCGGCTGAGTGTTGTTCAGTTGCATTCTTGTCAACACAGTTTTTAGTAACAAAAAGTAAATTAGAAATGAAGCAACTGTGTTAACTCATTCTGGATGTGGTATAGAGTCTCCCAATGGGAAAAAATATATATATATAAACTATATATTAAATATAGATACATATATACACTAAGATATATTTATATACATATATATTTATGTATGTATATATACATACATATCGTTTAATTTTGACTGGTGACCTTGGGCATATTACTTAAACTTCGTGCCTTACTTTCTTCATCTATGTATGTATATATACTTATATATGTATACATATATAGTTAAAAGATACTTATACATATTTAATATATATTTTATATTTATTAAATTTATATTGTTTATATATTATTTATATATTAATATATAATTCTATATAATTCTATATTTTAACTTAATTTTATAATGTGTGATTACATATTGTACAAGTTATAACTATAATATATTATTTATATATTTATTAAATCTATATATTATATATATTTTTTATACATGTTTTAGACACAAAAAAAGAATTCTGTCTGTGCTGACCACAGATACATGGACCTTCACCCCAGGATATTCTGATTCAGCAGGTGTGGAGTTTTAAAACAAAAAAAAATGAAGGAGGTACTCCTAGAGAATTCTGATGGTCCCTTGATTCAGAACTGGTGATATTATAGACTTCGTATTATCAATAGGAAAAAAAAAAAAAGACTTGGAGGGAGAGTTAAAGAAATCTGCCTCAAGTTACTTACCTAGTTATCTCAGGATTTGAATGGCTTTATCTTCACCATTTACTCTTAAATGGAATCATATAAATGACCAAAGTGTTGACCCAAAAAAATTCAAATAGAAAGCATATTGTAGAAGTAAAAGAATAAAAGGTAAAGTTATTTTTGCTTTAGGAAAGAAATGCACGTTTTCACAAATATTTCAGACAAAAGTATCTTGAAAAATACAAAATACTCAGTTTCTAAAAATGTGTATCTGAGCTCTAAAGAATATAATGTAAACCCCCAGTGTCCTAAACAACAGAAATCAGGGGTCAGGCATGGTGGCTCACGCCTGTAATCCCAGCACTTTGGGAGGCTGAGGCAGGTGGATCACTGGAGGTCAGGAGTTCAAGACCAGCCTGGCCAACATAGTGAAACCCCATCTCTACTAAAAACACAAAAATGAGCTGGGCATGGTGGCGGATGCCTGTAATCCCAGCTACTCGGGAGGCTGAGACAACAGAATCACTTGAACCCAGGAGGCAGAGGTTGCAGTGAGCCGAGATCACGCCATGGCACTCCGGCTTGGGCAAAAATTGTGAAACTCCATCTCAAAAAAAAAAAAAAAAAAAAAAAGAGGTAAGGGACATTGAGTGTCCTTGGAGCAGCATATTACGGAGAGGGAACAGCCTGTGCACCCTTGAGGAGACAAAACAGGGGAATATTTAGGGACAAGTGAGTGTGCACGTGTCAGGCAACCCTATCTCAGATTTTATCTGCTTGTGTTTTCTCCACAGAATCACTCTGCGTCCATGACCGAAGTTACCTGAGATGACTGATGTGTCACAAGCTGTTTTTTAAAATCACCTTCCAATTCTATACTTCAAAACACACAGTTGCTCAATGTCAAACTGTGATGACGAATATTATGTTTATCTAGTTAGAAGCTAATGTTTTGTACATTTTTTGTATGAGGAAGTGATGTAGCTTGCCCTTTTTTTTTTTTTTTTTTTTTTTGGTCAGCTTTAATATATTTATGCCAGAATTTTAAAACCAACAAAATTTTCTTGTTCAAGCGTGCATTGAAGAACCACATTTATTCAATGGTTGACGTTGTTTTGTGATATTTGTACACAAATTTTCTTTTCAGTTTTATAAACACAGAAGTAAATATAACAACTCACTTTAAACTTTTATTACTACAGTTGCTGCCTCCTCCAGAATTTTTGAATTTTAATAAAAGGCAAACTTTTGAGCTACAGGAAGGACAATGTTGGTTAATAATAAATCTCAAAGTCAATTGCAGGAATAAGATTGTCTTCAAAAAGAATGTTGCACTCTGATCTCTTAACAAATTGTTACATTCAAAGTTTAAAGTAATGTATTAACAAAGTCACCTAGTTACACAAACAATTATCAGAGAATTCTGAATTTGGAGGGTACTGGGGTTATATGATTCTTTCTTAGATAATGGCCTCTACTAAAGAACTCAAGATCTTTCTGAAATGTCTTTTGGCAGGCAGGTGTCACTGCCACCTTTTCTCCATAAAGCAGCCAACATCAGCCTCCCCTGTCAACTCAACAGTTTTGTATATCATATTATATGGACTTTATATGAAAATGAATATTTTACAGTTTGCACAGTATTATTTTACAGAAAAGGAATCAGAGAACCTACACCATAGGGCCCCAGAACAACAGTTTCACTTTGTGGCTTTTAATTATTCTAGAATTTTAACTGCATCTCATTTTTCTAGCATGGTGATAACTAATATGTAACTCCTTTGATTGAAGGAGCTCTTTTGTCTGTACCTATCAGAATGTTTTCTTGACACTTCCATGTTGGCTCTTCTTAGCTTTTTTTGTACATATTTTTTTTTCTAAAGAGAAGAAAAAGTTATCACAAAATGTATTCTGGCTCATGTCTTTTATCTTAAGCCTTATCCAGAGAACAAAGGTATTTGAAGAGTCATGATGAAGTGAACTCAAGTGTTTACACTGTTCAGTTCCACGTCTGCTGAAATAAATTCTAATAGGGGCATGACTGAGGGATAATTTCACAGGTGTGTATGAGAATATGTAAGCTTTTAGGCAAATAAAATGCTCTAAATTATCAAGATACTCAGAAACATTCTGGATCCCTAGCATGCTCCCTCTACCTTCAGCCTACCCATAGATACTTCTGAGTTGTCAATAAAAAGTTAGACAGTAGTTTTTAAGAACAAACGTTACCTCTGCTAAAATTTTTCATAAGCCCTCATCTCCTTATGGCCTAAGCTTACCTACGCACATATACAATGTCACACACATCTTCTGGGTGATATCTGACTACAGTTGGGAGAGGGGCAAGGAACTAAAGAACTTTCACAAACATAATTTGTCTGTTCTCAAAACACTGAGCCCAGTGAAGCTGTGACAAATCCAAAGGAGTACTATATATGTCAGTAGGAATATTAAAACCCAGGTCTGTCTGACTCCAAGTTTCATTCTTTCCACTACATCAAGATATGCCTTTGAACCAAGTCCACATCTTTTCATGGGTTTTCAGTATAATATACCTACTTATCTGGTTTAAGGGATAATGCTGGAAGAAAAGGCAACAGTGAGAAGGAATAATTTGTAAGCTCTGAGCTCTCCAATCCTGTATAAGCTACGTACATGTAATGTCATGCAATTTCAGAATGATTATTCTTTTTCTAAATATATTTTAGGATTTTTAAAAAAGAAATAATGAGGAATTCATTTTATTGTTCATCATAAGACATGCTAAAAAAAAAATGCTGGCAGTCTAAATTGCTTTTACATTACCCATTTCTTGTCACAATGTATCTGGCTATCTGATAGCATTTCTAAGAACATAAGTTGGTAGAGTGAGTCATGTTATCCTTCTACTCTTCTTTCTAGTTCTGATTTTAAAAGGATCTATCCGTAGTATTTTAGGAGCTTTGGCCACAGACTCCATTGTCCTGGCCTTGGACCTGGGAGATGTTGGTGCATGACTGAGCCATGACAAGACAGTGCCCTGGTACACTCTGGGGCATCTCTGGACTCCTACCCCTGGAATCCCTGAGTCTGATTCCTTACCACTACAGCATGGCAACTTTAGTGTTGCCTCCTATTTAGCCCCAAGACACTTCACAGGCCTCAGACTGATCTGTCAAGTCTGTCATTTGAAATTCCTCAGGCTAGAGACTCCTCCCTGTGGGTCTTCTGCCAAGGAAAAAGCCCTCTGTCCAAATAGGAGAAGTGGTGACTGTAGCCTCAGAGAATGAATTCTGCAGTCAACTTTTCTCTAAGGAAAGCTCACAGGTGCATGACTCATTGGAAGAGGGAAGTGGGGGAAGAGAGCGAAACAAAAGAGGCTAGCCAGGTGCGTTGACATAAGCAACCTCATAAGGTTGTTAGCCCCTGTGTTTATCTATGATGTCTTTTTTTTTTTCATTATTCTGTGCCAAGAACATCACCTGACACAGAGAAAAATCACTTAAAATTTCTGTAATACATGAATAGATGCCAGACTTCCTCCTACTTTGGCTGAAGGGAGACTATGACTCATTTGGAAATAAAGAGGATTTTAGTGGAGCCTGAAGAGAGCTGAAAGATGAATGCATTTAGATGCAGGACTAACAAAGGTGACAAAACTGCACTTACCAGCTAAACATGTGGGTGCCCCTTTTGGTAAGCTCTAAAGATCTCCCTGTCAGGCTGTGATAGACAGATGGGCTATATGTAGCTGAATATATAGCCCTTCAAGAGAGAATATGTATTCTGTACTGAATCAGAGAATGCAAGCAGCAAAATTCCATCCTCAAGATGCAAGAGAGTAGGGATCACTGGGATGGTGTCGAGTGAAAGAACCATGAGTGGCATTTTTGTTTCAAAAAACTGATTAGACTCCCTGTTACATGCAACTGCCAGAACCTCTCAAATGTGTTCAGTGTCTTAGAGGTAAATGCATCAAATACCAGATTGCTCAAGTCTGTTTTAAGGAGTAGGTTACATTATGGTCATTATACTGTTCCTGCTTTTATCAGGAGAACCCGCCCCCAATATTTCAACATAGGTTCTATTTTCCATAAGTGTTGGCTGGCTGAGAAATAGAGACAGTATAAAAAGAGGAATTTTACAGCTGGGCTGCCGGGGGTGACATCACATAACAGTAGGACCATGATGCCCACCCAAGCCTCAAAACCAGCAAGGTTTTATTAAGAGTTTCAAAAGGAGAGGTGTAAGAATGGGGAGTAGGTATAAAGATCACATGCTTCAAAGGGCAAAAAGCAGAACTACTAATAAGGGTCTAACAAAGATCACATGCTTCTGAGGGAACAGGACAGAGGGCAAAAGCAGAACTACTGATAAGGGTCTGTGTTCAGCGGTGCACATATTGTCTTGATAAACAAATAACAGAAAACAGGGTTGAGAGCAGAGAACTGGTCTGACCACAGATTTACCAGGGCGGAGTTTTTCCCCACCCTAGTAAGCCTGAGGGTACTGCAGGGGACCAGGGAGTATCTCAGTTCTTATCTTAACTGCATAAGACAGACATTCACAGAGCAGCCATTTATAGACCTCCCCCCAGGAATGCATCCTTTTCCCAGGGTATTAACATTCCTTGCTAGGAAAAGAATTTAGCAATTTCTCTCCTACTTGCACATCCATTTATAGACTCTCTGCAAGAAGAAAAATGCGGCTCTTTTTACTCGACCCCCCAGGCAGTCAGACCTTATGGTTGTCTTCCCTTGTTCCCTCAAAATTACTGTTATTCTGTTCTTTTTCAAGGTACACTGATTTCATATTGTTCACACATGTTTTACAATCAATTTGTATAGTTAACACAATTATCACAGTGGTCCTGAGGTGACATATATCCTCAGCTTACAAAGATAACAGGATTAAGAGATTACAGGCATAAGAAATTATAAAAGTATTATTTGGGAACTGATAAATGTCCATGAAATCTTCACAATTTATATTCCTCTGTCGTGGCTCCAGCCGGTCCCTCCATTTGGGGTCCCTGGCTTCCCACAACATGCTCTGTTGAATTCAAGACATGTACTAGAACTAGCATGTCATTTACTCTCATCCCCCATACTACTATAGGGATTTTTTAATAAATACCAAATCCCTTGCTCACATCCTCATTCTTGATCCAGATTGTTCCAGGATTGATAGGTGCATTCACTTATTCAATAAGTATTTAATGAGCATCTATTATGTGCTAAGATCATGTGAAGAACTGGAGATACACAACAAAATAAGCAGATCTATTTCTTGCCCTTACAAAGCTTAGAGTCGAGTGGGAGAAAAGGAGAACCAACACAAAATAATTAATATATAAATGTTTTTAAGGGACTCCCGATTTAGATAGGGAAGATAGGGTTGTCAGGTACGGCTTCTCTACAGAAGTGACATACATGTTGGGCTATTTAAAATAAGGAGGTAATCAGACAGAAGCCCTAAGGAAAGGCATATTAGACCAAGGTAACAGCACATACAAAAGCCTTGGGGCAGGAAAGAGCTTTATATATGTGAAGAACTGAAGCCGGCTGGTGAGTGAATGGGAAAGAGACGTTAATGATACTGAAGATCAGAGATCTTGGAGGACTTGTTATGGACTTTGAATTTATCCTAAAATGATAAGAAGCCCTCAGTAAACAGGAGAATGGCATAGATTTGTATTTTTAAAGGGTCCCTCGGGGCTACATCTGTGTGTAGAATGGGTTGGAGGCAATCAAGAGAAGTGAGATGATCAATTAAGAGGATATTGTGTTGGACTAAACATGATTATGATTGATGTAGGGTAGTGGCAGTAATGATAAAGAGAACATGGGTTGGAAAGATATGAAAAATATCTGGGAGGCAGACTCAACAGAGTTTGAGACCCGATTGTATGTGGTGGGATCATAGCTTTCAATAAACACTTTCTTCCTAGAGAACACTTTCCCAAATCTCATTCCCCCAACTCACAGAAGGCCGGTGATACATGAAAAGCTGGAAAGGAAAATAAATTGAATTTGGATTTACTCTCTAGCCCATTGACTCTTAATAGTTTTACTTCTCATGGAAACCCAGGCAACACCACATACACTTCTAACACTAGAAATGACTCTGCCAGGAAAATTAACTTTTGCGCCTCCCCAAACTGGTGCCTGTCCTCATCCTGGCTTGTCATTTTGGTATCCCGTGTGTCAGCATCAACAAAAAGTTACATTTTGTGGCTTTCCTATGAAGCCAAGTAAACCCATGTGATCAGTAGAGGGGAGGGTGAGGGTAAAGCTCCTTTCCTCAAAAGCATCTCTTTCTCTTTAAAAGAAAGATGTGCTTATATTTCCCTACTAACCTTAATGGAACGTCCATCTATCAATTTACTTCAGGTTCTTTGGAACAGAGAACAACTCTTCCTTTGGGATGATGTTTAATGTTGTTATACAAAGTAATTTCTCTATTGAATTGTCCTATAAGGACAAAAGTTTTTTTCAACTTCAGGTAATGTTTTTTAATATTTCAGGATTGGATAAATCCAGACTCACTAAAGTAGACAGATTTCTTTTATGTATTTCTATACAAAACATGCCCCCTTTTTATTCCCCCTCTTGGCAGCCAAAAGTTTCTTTCTGTCTTTGTAGGGATTGTGCGGTCAGGTGTTTTCTCATCTTGGCATTTTTTTGTCCTTCAGCGTCAATGAGGTTTAAGTGTGTGGACGAGCAGGTGCAGCTCCACCACAGCTGTCCATCGTCTGGTGAAGGTTTCCCTGGTTCAGGGCCTGGGCCCAATGAGGTCCATAACTAGGGATAACTGACTAACCAGTCACCACTTGTGGAATTAATTCATCATTTGAGGGATTTAAGTTAAGCGTGACAACCTTGAAACTAATTTCTGTACATTTGGTAAAATTAAGTCAAGCTTACAAGGCACACCCGGAAGCCAAGATCCCAGTAGAGCCTTGCAAAGAAGAAAGCTGAAAAAAACACATTTTATTTTGCTGAAATCAGATCCCTGAAAAGTAAGGCCTGCGTGGTGCTGATCCCAACGAGGGGACTCCAGTTCATTTTGTTTTTTAAGTATAATGACAATACCCAAAATAGAACCTGGATGTTTCATGAAAACCATGGGTAAAAGGAGGAATAAGATAGGATGGCACATCTATAAAACAAGAACAGATTTTAAGAATCAGATCCAATTATAGAACATGAAAATCAAAAATGATCATCAAAATAAAACCCAAGAGATTAGCCAAATAGATTAAACACAGCTTAAGAACAAGTTAGTGGGTTGAACAGTTAAATTGTAAAATTCTCCAAGAATGCAGGAGGGGAAAGTAGAAGAGTAAGGGAAAATTTTAATATTCACGGAGAATGAATCCAGAAGCTCCAAAATCCTCTTAATAGGAGTTCCAAGGGAGGAGCAGAAAAAATGGAAAAGGTGAAGTGGTCAGATAATTAACAGAAGAAAATGTCCTAAAGCTGAAGACAGATTGTTTTAGTCCATTTGTGCTGCTATAACAGAATACATGCGACTGGGTGCTTAATAAAACAGAGAAAAGTATTTCTCACAGTTCTAGAAGATGGGAGTCGAAAATCAAGGCGCCAGCAGGTTCAGTTGTCTGGTGAGGGCTGCTCTGTTTCCAAGATGGGGCCTTGTTGCTGAGTCCTCAACGGAAGGAACACCGTGTCTTTATGTGGCAGAAAGCAAAAAGCCCAAAAGCTCCATGAAGCCTCCTTTTATAAGAACCCTAATCTCATCCACAAGGGAGGAAGGCTCATGGCCTAATCACTTCTTAAAGTCCTCAGCTGTTAATACTATTACATTGTATGTCACCCCTCCCAATTTCAGGTGTTGAAACTTAATGTGTATTACATTACATTACGTTACATTAAGTTTCAACACCTGAAATTGGGAGGGGCGACATACATTCAAACTATAACAGAGAAACACGTTTTGAGTTTTAAATAGGCCATATAGTGCCAGTCAAGATAAATTTAAAGAGTACTAATAAACCTACCCTTAGTCATATCTTAATGAAATTTCAGAACAAAGAGAAAATTGTAAAAAGCTTCCAGAGAGAGAGAAAAAAATCCCACGAAGTAACAAGAATCAGACTTCTCATTGGCAAAAATTGTGACCAAACAAAAAAACCCCAAAGTGCTGAAGGAAAATAATTGTTAACATCAAATTCTTCATCTATAAAAATTATCAT
Source organism: Macaca mulatta (assembly GCF_049350105.2). Classification (NCBI taxonomy): domain Eukaryota; kingdom Metazoa; phylum Chordata; class Mammalia; order Primates; family Cercopithecidae; genus Macaca; species Macaca mulatta. Next base: position 57,060,714 of record NC_133420.1, on the reverse strand, counting down.
TAACATGTCAGAGCAAAATATAGTCATTTTCAGATGTACTGAGATTCAAATGAATATGAATCTTTTAGGGAATTATGTGAGCTTATACTTTGAACAAATGGCAAAATAAAAATAAAGCCAAGAATTTCTTAAAAATGAATTGTAAGAAAGAGCAAGGATGCCAAGGTTATTGCTGTATATATAAAAAGAAAGAGCAAGTAAATTATTAAAGCATAGTTATTATTGTTTTAAAAAATCTGAAATTAATGGGGAATGCCATGGAGAAAAAGATGTAGTACATACTAATATTCTTGTCTTTTGGGACAGAAAGGTAAATATCTTGATTATATCTCTTTTAACTTTTTATTATGAAAAATTGCAGGCACACATGAAAACAGAGATAATATAACAAACTTGACAACACCCATCATCTAAACTTAATAATTATTCACATTTTGCCATATTTCCATAGTACTTTAAATTACCAGATATCATGACTCTATTATGCTAAATATGTCAGAACACATCTCTAGTGACTTTTTACATAACCACAATAGTATTATTACACCTAACAAGATAATAACAATTCCTTAGTATCATTGAATATCCAGTCCATATTCAAATTTCTCGAATTATCCCCAAAATGTCTTTTTACAGTTACTTTATTCAAACCATGGCCACACATCTCATTTTGTTGATATGTCTCAAGTCTCCTTTAGTTCTGAAGTGAATTGCCCCAGCCCATTCTAGCCTTTCTTTTCTTCACTCAATTAACTTGTTGAAGAAACAAGGCAGTTGTCCCATAAATGACCCATAATCTGGATTTGTTAACTTGTAGGGCCATTTACCTTGTTCTCCAGATACCATAGTAATTATTAATTAATTATTAAAGGCTTGATTAGTTTCAAGCCTACTCCTAGGATTAGTTTCACTACTCCTGAAACTGTCGTTAGGAGTAGCTCTAAGCAGTGCTGGGTCCTCCACCTTACGTCCCATCATGAAGTGTATGTCACTGACCCCTATTATAGATGCTAAATTTAAGTGGTGAGTTCAGATGGTGATAATTTGATTCCTTCATTGCAAAGTCACATTCCTCCCCTCCTCCTAGTAAAGGCAAGTTATTTACAGGATAGTACTTTGTACTTTTGCACAATTACTCTTGGGTTTAAACAGAACAAAAAGTAAATTAGAACTTTTTTAGAAACTCATGAAATGAGAGCACTGCATATCACAAAGCAAGAAAAAATACAAAAGTGGCAGCAGAAAATAACTTAATTCTAAAAATCGGAGATCAATGAATCAGTAAAAAAACAATTTGACCAATAAATAAACCAAAAACTGTCCCTGGAAAAGGTAAATAAAAGAGAAATATTTGGCAAATCAGGCTGAGAAGAAAAAGAAAACATGCATATAAACAATAAGGGCCATGTCAAAAATTGTAAAGAGAAAAATGTGCTCTAGAAAATATGGATGAAATTCTGAAAAAATATAAATGACCAGAGTGGCTCTAAAACAAATTTTAAAATCCACATTAATCAATATAAGAAATTCATCTATTAAAATTAGACACATAAGAAAATGAGTCCATTGGGCTAGATGTGGTGGCTCACGCCTGTAAACCCAGCACTTTGGGAAGCCAAGGCCGGCAGATCACGAGATCAGGAGATCGAGACCATCCTGGCTAACACAATGAAACCCTGTCTATACTAAAAATACAAAAAACAAACAAACAAACAAAATTAGCCAGGCATGGTGGCGGGCGCCTGTAGTTCCAGCTACTCGGGAGGTTGAGGCAGGAGAATGGCGTGAACCCGGGAGGCGGAGCTTTCAGTGAGCCAAGATTGTGCCACTACACTCCAGCCTGGGCAACGGACCTAGACTCCATCTCAAAAAAAAAAAAAAAAAAGAAAAGAAAAAAAAAGAAAAATGAGTCCATTAATAAATGAATGTAATTCACCTCACTAACAGACGGGAGAAAGAAATCTTTATGAAAATAATAATGGTGAACTCTAGAATAGTAATTGCTGTGTGCCACGCACTGTTCTAACAGCTTTAAAAATATTAACATTTAATTTTAATAAATGCCACAAAGGTATTTAATAAAATTCAATTTTATTACAATGGTAAATATACATTTTAGGAATAAATAGAAGCATCACTATTCTAAAAACAATTAAGACTCTACTGGAAATCTATAGCAAGCATTATACTTAATGGTGGTTTTAGAACTTTTCATATCAAGTGTCAGAAACACAATTCAAAATCGTTTAAACAGAAAATATTTCTGTCAGTAACTTGGAGGTTCTGGGGAATTTATCTAGATTGGCAATGCCTGGGCCCAGGGTATTGCTGACTGGGGTATAAAAGATTATTCAGTTTGCAAGGGGCCAGGTGTAGTGGCTTATGCCTTTAATCTCAGAACTTTGGGGGGCAGAGGCGAGAAGATTACTCGAGGTCAGCCTAACCAGATCCTGTCTCTCCAAAAAAAAAAAAAAAAAATTAGCTGGGCTTGGTGATACACACCTGCAGTCACAGTGACTCAGGAGGCTGAAGTGGAAAGATAGCTTAAGCCTGCGAATTCGAGGCTACAATAAGCCATGATCCTGCCACTGCACTCCAGCCTGGGTGAATGAAAGTGACTCTGTCTCAACAACAAAAACAAACAATAAAACAATTTGCAAGGGTATCACCATTTTGAAATAAAAATGTGCCTTAGTTCGTATAAACTATGATTCAATTTGCAAAAATTTGAAACACATAACAATTTATGAGAAATACTTCCCATGAATGCGTGCCCGGTCCTTTGATTTTTGTCTGACCTCCTTCCAGTTGATTCAAGATGACTGTGAATCTAGTCAAACTAGGAGAGCCCCCTCTCCCCATTGCATTCTTGCCTTATCCTCGTTATCCTCCCACCCGCACTCCAGCCTCTGTTCAACCCATCATCAATCAGCCTTTGCTCAGAGTTTGCTTCTGGTCTTAATGAGGTGTTACCTGAAGAATTTCTGGATGTCCCCCAAGGCATGCTCCTGGGCTGCCGCATGAGCAGCAGGGTCTCCTCCCCAGAGCAAGGGCCTGGAAATGCCCAGGTTCCAGGACGCAAAGCACAGGGGAACATAGGGCGATTCTAGGAGGTGGCCTTCCCCGGGGTTCACCAGCATCCTCCCGCTGCTTCTGCCATGGCTCTGCAGCTGGTCCACGGCCTGCTCAGCGCACGCTTTGCTATCCAGGCATTCCTCACTCTCTCCGATGATGAAAAGAATCCATCCCCTAGCCTTTTCAACAGGAAGCACATTCTGCTGATGGAGCTCATCTCGGGGGTCTCCCTTACAGGGGCGGAAGCGCACAGCTTCAGAGAGGTAGACCTGCAGGCGCTCCTGAGCTGAGCTGAACTGATGGGTGTCACAATCAGATCCTCCTATCTGAGTGGAACTTCAAAGCTGGTGTTGGGCCCGTTAATGCAGACAGTAGCCACCACCTGCTTCAGGTAGCAGGCCATAGCCAAGCCAATCTCGGCACCTTTGCACACGGAGATCACTCCAATTCCTGGCCTTTGGAACTGAAGCACAAAACAAAGTGAAATCTATTGCAGGTCACAAGCTGAGAAAGAAATGTCCGGGCATGCCAATAAACAAGTATGATGGAAAGAATCAAAGAAGGTCGAGTCTTGGCACTCAGATTTACCAGCTCCTGGGACTGAGAATGTTACCCACTTACCCTCACTAACCTTTATTGTCTTGTAGGGATGATACTATTACTGACCTTGGGAGGTTGTTATGAGGATCAAGTGAAACAATGGAAATAAACACTCTTCATCAATGGTAAAGTTTTGTAAAGGCAAAAAGAGTCTAACACACCAGCGATGCTTGGCATTACAAGAATAGAGCCAGGTAAGCTTTCTGAAGAACAAAATTCTTGTCTCTAGCCAGAAAAAAAAAGGGGGGCATTTTTCAGGTTCTCTCAAATATTATGTAAGTGGAATTCACATTTAAATAGCATTTTATAGCTACAAAGATTTTGCCCATATATTACCTCCATATTCAAGGGCTAATCCTGAAAGCAATGAGAGTATAAAGACAAAAGGCTTGGATTCAAGAAATAATTGAATTGTAGTAACAATAGAAAAAGGTAGTAGCTCATAGAGGAGAATCATTAATTCTCTGGTAGACTGAGGGAGCTGAGGGGACATGAAAAGTCTGAAAGATGAGGGGGGAAAGGAAAGGCACTCTGGACAGACAACGACAAGTACATGAAGACCTAGTTTGCTTATTTTGCTCACAATTGTACCCCCAGCACTTCCTGTCATCAGAATCATCTGATTTTTATTTTAATTTGAGCTTCCTGAAACTCAATTTTTCCAGTGTCTGTTCCCATAGGTATGAGGGGGCCCAAGAATCTGACACTGTAAAATGTCCCCCAAGGAAATTGGGAAACATCTGTGTGATTAATGAACGAGGGAGTGAAGGAAGATGGCTGTAACTGGAAGTAGGAAACTGATTAGTAGGCTAAAACACTCTCAAAGAGGATGAAGACGGTGTGATGTATTGAGAAAGACAGGAGTAGAACCTAAAACACTTTGTGATTGGTTGAAGACTTGGGGAGAGAGGGAAGAAAATAGATGGGCAAAGATAACAAAGTGGATTTTTTCAGAGTTTATGCTAACTGCTATACACACATTATCTCAGTTGGTCTTTCTAATAGCCAAACTGGATTCAAGAAACTTAAAAGATTTGCTTAAGGCCACAACATTATCAAGGGGCAGAGGTGGAAATTGAAGCTTATCCCCTGAATCTAAATCTAAGTTGAATATTTGCAGTTGACTTTTCTTCCTCAGACTAATTTCACAAATAGTTAAATCTGAAATGGAAAAAAAAATTGAAAACATTTTAGTTGGGATTTAATTCTTTTTAGGCAATCTTTTAAAAAGACCCAAATAAGCCTAGAAAAATTACACATGTTTTCTCAACACTAAAGATGAAGATGTTGATAATGCCCCAATAGGAAACATATCCTATCTCTCCTTGAGAAGAGTCAAGGCTCTCCAGGGTTGGGGTGGAAGAGAATAAAACATTTGAGGAAGTCAAAGATAATTTAATGGTTTGGAGCAAGGACATTATCAGATTATATCTGTCACTTACTGCCTATGTAGTTTTGACACATTACTTTAAATATGCTTTCTCATCTAGGAGGTTGTTGTTGATAATACTTCATAAGGCTATTGTGAATGTTACATGAGACTGCATATAAAACGTTTAGTATACAGTCTAATAGTCACTCGACAAATGTAAGCCAGTACTGTTTTACCATTATTAAGTTGATCCATAAGAAATGACTGACATTTGAACATTTTGATCTGCAAAACAGTAAGTTAAACTTAGTAGAATACCAACCCTGATACTTGATATCGTGATATCTATTTCTGGGTTTCTATTTTTTTTTTTTTCCGGAGACAGAGTCTCACTTTGTCTCCCAGACTGGAGTGCAGTGGCCCGATCTCGGCTCACTGTAACCTCTGCCTCCCAGGTTCAAGCATTTCTCCTGCCTCAGCCTCCTGAGTAGCTGGGACTACAGGTGTCTGCCAACACGCCTGGCTAATTTTTGTATTTTTAGTAGAGATGGGGTTTCACCATATTGGCCAGGCTGGTCTCAAACTCCTGACCTTGTGATCTGCCCACCTCAGCCTCCCAAAGTGCTGGGATTACAGGTGTGAGCCACTGAGCCTGGTCTCTCTTCTTAATCATTAGCACAAATATCAGTACTTTGGAACTCCTCAAGAGAATAGATCCTAGTTCAACTAACATTTACCTCTTAGAAGAAGCTAGGTTAATGTTATTATTCCAGTCCTTCTCAATCATTAATGTGCATAAGAATCACCTGAGGATCTTGTTAATATGCAGTTTGCTGTTTCAGGGATGGAAAATGAGATGCTGCATTTCTGAAGGCTTCCAGGTGATGCTGTGGCCACTGGTCTGGAACTACATTTGCAATCGTAGAAGGACACACTTGACGAAGAGTGCTAAAATGACCCTTCCTTTTCAGGTTCCTTTCTCTAGCCTGGCTCTTGGCATTGGACACTTACTCTATGCTTCACTCTGCCCCTAGCTCTGAAACTAACTAAAAAGCTAATTCAGCTAGTCAGACAATGCAGTCAAGTCAGTTTTGCCAATACTCCCAACTTGATCTTGTACCTTTGTCCTGATCTTAGTTTCAGGACTCTTCAGTGTGACTTACTACAGCATTATCCCCCTGCAGAGATAATCACTGAAGTTTGAAAACATGTCAAATCAGATAATTCATGATTTGAGATGAGTGGCAGTAAAGCATTGAAGAGAACCTTATGAATAAGTTACAAACACTTCCAATGAAAGACATCTTGGTTTTTTTCCACTAAAAAATAATCATATTATGTCCACCATTTATTGTCTTCTATGTGCCAATAAGCACAAAACTGATCACAAATCAACTCAAAAATCTTACAAGGCAGCTATTACCATCCCCATTTAACTGTCAGCTGTGCTGTGTCCAAGTCTGCACAAGTTGGTAAAACAGAGCAGACATTGGTGATTTTGTTTTTTTGTAGTTGTCCAAGGTAAAATGTAAAGTGTTTTAAATACCTTAGGATGAGCTAGTAGCAAGTTGGCAGCTTCCTCAAAAAAAATTTTTTTTTTTTTTTTTGAAGACGGAGTCTCACTCTGTCACCCAGGCTGGAGTTCAGTGGCCGGATCTCAGCTCACTGCAAGCTCCGCCTCCCGGGTTCACGCCATTCTCCTGCCTCAGCCTCCCGAGTAGCTGGGACTACAGGCGCCCGCCACCTCCCCCGGCTAGTTTTTTTGTTTTGTATTTTTTTAGTAGAGACAGGGGTTCACCGTGTTAGCCAGGATGGTCTCGATCTCCTGACCTTGTAATCCGCCCGTCTCGGCCTCCCAAAGTGCTGGGATTACAGGCTTGAGCCACTGCGCCCGGTCTCAAAATATTACAAGTCCACCTCCTGCAGTTTGTCAGGCAAGTCTTCCTAGGCAAAATATGCTAATGCCAGCACTGCAAAACCATGGGAAGCCAAAAGACTGGCTGGAAATTCTATTAGGCCCCCAATGCCCCCAAACAAATCGATGACTCCTGGGAAAGGGCCTTCCCCTGAGAGTGCAAAGAGAGAAGAGAATGGGATCAGAAAGAGCGAAAAAAGGGTCGAATAGCTGCAAAAATATAAGGTGAGCAAAATTACACACACACACACACACACACACTAGCATATTAGTTTTAAAACTTTATGGGAAATACCTGTTTTTTAATAATTTGATACAATTTGTTGTTGTTTTTATTTCCATTATGATATGGTTTGGCTGTGTCCCCAGCCAAACCTCAACTTGAATTGTATTTCCCAGAATTCCCAGAGTCAAAGAAGGAATTCTGGGAGATACAATTGGGAGGGACCCAGGGCAAGGTAATTGAATCATAGGGGCTAGTCTTTCCCGTGCTATTCTCGTAATAGTGAATAAGTCTCACGAGATCTGATGGTTTTCAGAGGTTTCTGCTGTTGCTTCTTCCTCATTCTGTCTTGTTGCTGCCATGTAAGAAGTGCCTCTTGCCCTCCACCATGATTATGAGACCTCCCCAGCCATGTGGAGCAATTAAATCTCTTTTTGTTCCCACTTTTGGGTATGCCTTTATCAGCAGCATGAAAACGAACTAATACACATTAACAGTGATTTCTGTATCACCAAAGATTAGTTTCACCTGGAGGGAGAAGAAGGGCTCCTCGCACTCAACCTTCTCGGATCTGCTTCCTCTGCACCCCAGGGCCTGAGAAACAGCGCTGCACAGTCTGGCTGGCCTTGGGCTGAACAGTGACTGAATCTTGAAAATAAATGGAGTCATATAGGTCCAGACTGACCCAAAAGGGGCTGTTCATCACATCATGTTTGAGCAGCCTCCGGAAAGGCTTCTCAGGCTTCAGAGACCAAAAGAGGTCCATTGGATGTACCCCCATGTAGTCACCTCCAAATGCGGGAGCCTGCTCCAGATCCACCTCACCAGCCTCATTAGCCCTGCAGAAGGCCAGGGACCAGAACAGATTCCCCTTCTCATCCTTCAGCGAGGCCTTCAGAGTCACCACCTGGGATGGGGGCAAGCCTGTTAATTGGATATGCACTGGATCATCTGCAAGGGCACTTGCTGGGGTGGCTGACAGCTGGAACATTGACAACTGGCAAGGGAGCAAGTGGTGCCTCAACCCCTGTAGTGAGAGAGAAGACTTTAAATTGGAGAATTCAATTCCAAGAAAATGTCAAGGCAAGGTTTATATTGGGTCTGACCAAATTAAACTTCTGGGAACTTAGTGAAAAATATGCAGAACTTTTGGAGGAGGGAGAGACATGCAGAAAGTACTCATTGTTCTCGTTTTACAGATGAGGAAACGGGTTATATGGCATGCTCCAAGTCTCACAAGTAGTTGGTAGAAGTGGGAATTCAAGCTATATCTGACACCGCAGCCTCCTGTTTTATCCATTATAACACTAGTAAATCTTAGTTTTATGGTTTTCAGTACATTAAGGTTTAATTCTTCAGTGGAAATAATACCTGTGTGACCTATTTTTACAAGGTGTTAGGAGCCAAGGGGGATAATACATGACAAAGCGTCTGAAACAACACTGCTTTTCAGCCCCACCTGTTGGGTATGGGTATGGGCACAGAATTACGTAAACATGCACCTGTTATGGTCCTTGTTGTTGTTTTTCTTTTAGTCTCTCATCCCTATCTGCCATTGTTAGACCTCTAGCTCTTTGCAGATTTTCCATTGTTTGGTTTTTTTTTAAGAGAAAACTTCATGCTCTTGTCTTTGCTATTATGCTTTTCTAATAGAGTTATAAATGCCAATGTTGTTTGTAGTAAAGAGACTACAATATACATTTGATTGGCCATTTTGTACCCTGCTCCATTATAAGGAAAATCTCGGGTCTTCTTCCCTCCCTCCCTTCCTTCCTGTACAATGCATTAGCCCAATACAGCTTTTATTTTTATAGTTAATTAATTTGAATTGCTTACTATAACCACTCTTCAGCATGCATCCTTTATCTAGTTTTATCCTCCCAAGTGAGCCTCTCAAGGGTAGTAACTGTGTATGAAAACTTTAGGGATCCTTTCGACACTGATATAATAAATTATACAATGCACCTGTTTAGGAGTTATAAGGTTCGTAAGGGGCAGAATAAAATAGCACCAAAAATGTAATAGAAATAAATATTTATATAGTACATTTGTGATTGAAGATTTGAGGCTTTCTTCCCAAGTTGTGGTTCCTTTTTATCTGAGAATAGTCTCCTAAAGCCCAGAGCTATGATCACTCAGGAGCTATGTATGTACCTTGTGGCATGAACCCAGGTGCCATTGCTGATTGGATTAGAGCTGAATTTCAGATTCAAGATGTGGCAACGATGTTTTCATCTTGCTAGCTTAGAAATGAGACCCAGAGATCACCAGTCACTCTATCAGGGTCAAGCCTAAGGTGAGGCAAGAGAGGCATCTAGAGGACCAAAATTTACTTTCATGTCACTGACAGACCAAGCCTCTAAGGTCTTCCTTATATTGTGCACCCTTGGAACCTCTCTTGCCTTACCCTGGCCCTGGACTCACATGCAATTGGATCCATAAAATTCAGAAGCTGAAGCTATATCCAGATAATTCCAGAAAATCAGTCTTAGGGGAAATATGTGGGAGTTTGAGGGGAGAGGGAGAGGGAGAGGGAGAGGGAGAGAGAGAGGGAAAGGGAGGGGGAGAGAGAGAGGGAGAGGGAGGGGGAGAGAGAGAGGGAGAGGGAGGGGGAGAGAGAGAGGGAAAGGGAGGGGGAGAGAGAGAGGGAGAGGGAGGGGGGGGAGAGGGAGAGGGAGGTGGGGAGAAAGAGAGAGAGAAGTTATGAATGAATAAAGTAGATACAAAGATGAAAGTCAGAAAGTAATCTTACTAGATTTCAAATTCCTGGTTCTAATCACTCCTGAAGGTCAACTGTACTTGAGTTCTTTGAGACACTCTGGCATCCCTATAATAGAATCCCTTTGTTTACATTAGCTTGAGTTAATAACTATTACTTGCAATCAAAGAGTCAACTAGTTCAACTTTGTATTTCCAAGCTCAGGATGATTGACTTCTGTAAGGTCATATGATCAAGAGAGAAAAGGTGCCAAGTTTCCTGACTTAGTTGCATGCTTTTTTTTAATGGCCAACAGACTATGATTCAAACTTTGGGAAAGCACATGACTTTTACTTTTTCTAAAAAGTTCTACTAAGTGAGAAATTCCTCCAGGATATCAGAACAGTCTGGAGTTTCCTTTTGGTCATATCTGAGAGTCCACCAACAGAGAAAATCCCAGCATCAAACTCCTTTCTAAAACCAGGTTGGCTGTGCCCCTAGACTGTGTGATAGAATCAATCTTACCCTGTTATGTGAAGGCCTGGTATCCCACATCACTCATCACCTCTCTCTGTTGTCTCTGCTACTCTATATTAGTGAAGGCTACTAATGATGAGGTACAGAAATCTCCAAATTTTGAGGCCCCTAGTCCCAAAAAGATACACTTCAATATAATCCCACTTAACCTTTACCACCACAAATATATTTAACCTGGAAAAATGATTTTGTTATCATAAACTGAAAAGACATATTATACATTTTCATGTATAGATTCATTTCTGGTGAATTGATAGCATCAGCACGCTGTAAACTAAGGAGATCAGTTGTAGGATTTATTAGTTTAGCTACAGAAAAATCAGTCTTTTCCCATGAGTGTTGGTACTTTTTTATTCTCAGCCCACTACTATCAATTCTCCTTAAATCTGGGGTATTTGTTTGTAGACACCTGATTTTCAGTCTGTACAAAACACAATGATTCCATCATGTTTCTGTCCTTGAATCACTTGTTGAATTGTATGTCAGGACAGTGACTGTCTTTAGGACTCCGAGAGTGCATATTAAACAGCCATGAGACATACAAGACTGTATTAGTCTGTTCTCACGTTGCTGATAAAGACACACTTGAGACTGGGCAAGTATTAATTCTGGATAATATTAATTCCCATGGTAAAGCTTTTTCATTTTTCAAGGCTCTTTCAAGGTCATTATTCCCTGTGGGAACAACAACCCTGTAGGAATAAAAACATATTACTATCCTTACATTACAAATTAGGAAATAGAGCTCAGTGAGTTAAATGGTTTAGCCAAGTTTGCCTATGTAGTCAATGTGAAGCAAGAATCTTAACTCATAGCAGGTGACCCAATATCTAAACTTTAACTATTTTCCCCAAATGAGAGTAGAAATATGAAAACTCACTCTTCTCTTAACCTACCCCTCCTTTTTTTTTCTTTCCCAATACTTTATTTTTAATTTCATCTTTCTTTTTCCTGACTCTGAACCTTTTAGTTAAGTATACACCCTGGTGCATACTTTGGCAGGACAGATAGTGAAATAGTAGAATTATAGCCCACAAACTCATGTGTGCACAAAATGTATTTTTTTTCTATTTTTCTAGATTCCAAGTAAATTCTATTTTAAGTCTTTGTTCTAAGATTACATCTCTGCCACCTGGAGGAACAAAGGCTCAAAATAGAAATTACTTGGAATCCAAGTAAGTTTTCTGTGACTTCTATAATGCTGAAAGACTCGGGAAGCTTATACATTATTGTGCATTCTTCCGAACCTGCTGTACAATGTGTGCCAGAGGCTCCAAATTCAGATACCCATGGGGACCAAGCAGGTAATATAAATTTATAGATAAGGGCCAGGAATAAATGAGATATAGAACTGTAAAGAACTAAAGACAACCTAGTCTTTAGCCCAGTCTAAAGATATCCAGTGTGCAACAAAACAAGATGTGAACCAAACAAAACATACTCATTTATGACTTCTGGAGTGCATATCAGCCATTAGGTTTTTTGTAACTCAGAAATCAAAAGAAGATTTTCCCCCCCTTTCTGATGTGCTACATTTTTTTAAGGCAATGGATATCAACTTGTCTCCTTTAGGTAGAAGAAGGATGACAAAGTAAAGTGGAAATGCCAAAATGAGGGGATGAGAAGTGGGAAGTGAGGACTCACATATTAATATGTCCAGTGATAAAGAACAAGTTGAGCTGGGCATGGTGGCTCATGCCTGTAATCCCAGCACTTTGAGAGGCTGAGGCAGGTGGATCACGAGGTCAGGAGTTCGAGACCAGCCTGGCCAATATGGTGAAACGTCATCTCTAAAAATACAAAAATTAGCTGTGGTGGCATGTCCCTGTAGTCCCAGCTACTCGGGAGGCTGAGGCAGAAGAATCACTTAAACCCAGGAGGTGGAGGTTGCAGAGAGCCAAGATCACGCCACTACACTCTAGCCTGGGCGACAGAGCAAGATATTGTCTCAAAAAAAAAAAAAAAAAAAAAAAAAAGAACAAGTTGACACTGGCCTCAAAATCCAAAGCCTTCAAAACCTTCTCCTTGCCTCCTCTCCCCATGCTTAATCTATATGACTTTTTCCTACTTTTATTCTGTTACATTTGTATTACCTTATTCTCAGTTGGATCCCAACTAATCCATATACATGGATTCATACCCTTGTTAGTTGATAAGGCTTATTGCTTCTCAGAGCTAGCTCCTCATAGGTTCCAGAGTGTTCATTTATACGATTCTTAAGGCTTCTCCTGTGCAACACTGCATTGTCACAATCATCAATAAACTACCTACTGTATAAGGGACACCCATCTGAAGGGGTCTCTCCTTCCTCTGGGCCCTCCAGCATGCCTCTCAGAGCACTTAATATATTGAGCCTTATAATCATTTATATTGTGTTTTCTCTCTCCTATTAATCTGAAATTTTCTTGAAGGCAGAATTCTGTTTGATTTATTCGTCACTTTTACTGTATACAGAGCCCTTCACATTCCATGTGTTCATAAATGATTTTAACTTTACACTCTTCTTCATTCCCACAAACTCTTGTCCTTTTTCCCAAATCTTTCTCCCTTTCTACCGTTTTTTTTTTTCTAGTCTCTACAATATTGTCAGACTGATCTCCGCAAAATTCAAAAGTCAAATTACTCTTCTACTTTAAACTTCCAGTAACTCCCAGATTCATTTAAGGGTGGAATCTAAATCCTTTGGCATAGCACTTAAGACCATTTCCAAGGGAGTGGCTCTACCATGGAGCCTTAGAGACTCTACATGTGTCTACATGGGATGCACAGGCAATGCTTGGACTGCCATGTGACCTAAATCTGGGTGGAATGCCCTGTGATCCTCCTAACATGGCAAGGGAGGAAATCTTCAGAGAAGGCTTCACGAGGTTGTTTTCTCATCTGCCTCTATCTTGTGGGATGCTACCATGAGGCGGTTTTCTGATATACCTCCCAGGTTCCAGAGGAACATGAGACTTTCCAACTTAACCCCTACGCTTCCGTAGGGCAGAACTGCAGCTCTATAGCCATTTAGCTGCAGTCTGGAATTGACTGGCCAGCAATAGGGTGTATCACAACTCTTGTTGAAGCCATCTGACCCCTTCTGTTTCAGTGCCATCCTTTTGGTGTGTGGGATAAGGACTCACAGGGCTGACATCGTTAGCTTCTCTTGTCTTCACTATATATATATAAGTAATAATCTGGCTGAATCTAAAATTAGTTCATTATTTCTTTACCATCTGAATCTGTAAGTGTTAGACTTGGACGGTCCTTTGTGTTTGGCACCCTTCATAATCTGATTCAATCAAAGCATTTAACCCTGATCTATTTACTAGTCTAAACAACTATCTCATTACAAACTTAACATACAATATTGTGAAAGTCTGCTTCTTTATCTGACTATCCATTTTCTGCTCTATACAAATACAGTAGTCACTAGCCATACATAGCTAATTAAATGTAATTAATTAAAAATAAATAAAACAGAAATCTAGTTCCTCAGCCACACTAACCACAATTTAATTGCTCAATAACCACGTGTAACTAGTGGCTACTATATTGAACAATGTAGATACGGAACATTTCTGCCATTAGAGAATATTCTATTGGATAGCACTATTCCAGATTGTAAATTCCTCAAGGGCAGAAATTACACCTTGTTCAACACTATGTTCGTCAGTTCTTAGAATAGGGCCTGACACATATTTACTAAGCAAGTGACTGCTTAATAAATATTTGATGAATACATGAAAGAATAAATGATATGCATGAAGGAAAAAAATTGAGAGAAATTTCTGAGAGACAATGAATAAGAAAGAGTAGAAGCCAACTTGACTGTTTATAGTCTACTTCTGAAGGTGGGAAATGCTTCAAGATCCAGTTGAATATATTTTCTCAGCTTCCCCGCTCTTTTGCACTGTAAGCCAGGACTCCCCACACTGCAGGGTATCCAGGAGACAAAGGATACAAAGCAGTGGAGAACAAGCAGCATTAACCTTGCTGCCTCCCACAGGATTCACCTTGGAGTGGTTGGGGAGGGAGCCCTTAGCAATATGGAGACAGCCTTATTGGAGGCTGAACATGAAAGCAATGTTATGGAGTCTGGAGGTCCCTGACCACAGTGAAAGGGATCAGGTCTGTATCACTGGGAGACAGTGGCTTATTAGAAGAAAGAGAAGTCAAAATCTGATAGAGCACCAAAAAGAGGAGGCAAAAAACAAGGAATAAAAGAACGGAAGATCACCAATGCAGATTAAAATTACTAATCGAGAAACAAAACTCTTATTCTCTTTAGGAGCCTGTTGCTTTTGTCATCATTGGCACTTCATCTCTCAGTCCAGGTAGAAATACCGCCCCCACCTCACCTCCCCCTACTCCCATGCACTAAATCCCAGAGAAAAGTGTTTTGAAAGTCAAGAAACCATCTCTATAAATTCATATTAGCTGGACCCTTACTACTCTGGTAGCCCAGTTGTGCATGTTGCCTCCAAAATAGTCACCCAACAATCTCTTAGTTAGGTTAATGCATCTGATAAAAATCTGTATTTCAGAGCAATGAACCACCTGAGATGATTACTCATCCCTCAGAGAACTGTTTCCCTCTGGGATGAGAGAAACAAACACAGCAAGATGAAAGCAGCCTTTCCAGATGCCCTGCAGGCAGATGTATCAGAAAGCAGACCCTCTCCGCTAGGCAGTGAGAGCCCTGACTCCCCAGATATTCACTGTGAGTTCAGCTGCAGGAGCCAGATGAAAGCAGGATGACTTGCTTAACTTAGAAGCCAACTTAGAAGCACTGGATGCTTGCCTGTTGCTTGCGAATTTATATCATTTAAAACAACCTAGCCCATTGAAAGTTGAAATTGTCTGCACAGAAACCATCCACTACTCCTCTTTTTAAGTCCCCAGTGACAGGGCTACCAGCAGTTGCTGCTGAAGGGTCTGGGCAGAGCCCGGTCTCTCTAGTCTGCTTTTTAGTTCAGGTGTTCATAATGGAGTCTAATATTTCATCACATAGCTCAGGTTTCTAAGCGTTTTCTCTTGACTCGCTCAAATCCTGGTTCTAATCTCCTTTGCTTTAGTTCCTTCTGTGTCTCCTCCTCTAAGTCAGTGGTCTCTGGACAGTTTCCTCTGGAACAGTGTCTAAGAGAGCAAGTCCCAAACACCAATTTGAGGAGCAATGTGAGCTGATGGCATAAGACTCACCTGAGGAGCCTGTTAAGTGAAGATTCCTGGGTCCTGCACCTGAAAGTTCTGACTTGATAGGTCTGAGATAAGGTTCTTGCATGTGTATTTTTAACAGGGGTTCCTAATGTGTATCCTAATCTGGAAACCACTTTTCCAAAGGACAGCAAAATCTTTCCCAGATGAAAATGCTACCCAGGACTGGAACTACTGAAATTTTCATTGTCCCATTGTTAATCCCATCAGCGACTGGCCAATGTCAAAATGTTTAAATGAGCTAACTTACAGATTGTAGACTCTGCTTTAGGCTGTGAATTCCTTAAGGGAGGGGCCTTGCCTTTTTGTTTTTGCATCTCTTGCAGCCAGTAAGGTATAGTTGGAAGATCAGTGGTCTCTGGACTCAGAGAGATTTAGATTAGAACCCTTACTTCATTACTCTGTGCGACTTACATCAAACAAATTACTTAACTCTTCATGTGCTTCAGCCTTCTAATTTGTAAAATGGGAGTAATATGATAAAATGGAATAAAAGTGAAACATAAGACTTGGGAAAAAGGGGTTGATCTTGGAACTCAAAGACATATTGGGATGTCTAGAAAAAGAGGGAGGTATTTTGGTACACATTACTCATACTGGATGAGAGGTACATTGGTGAGATAGAAAGGACCCTATATTCATGATTAATCTCCAGAACTAGATACAAACATAGGAGGTAAAGTGAAGGAGAGGTGCAGCAGAAATAGAAAGTGTTGTTTTCACTAAGACTCTAAGAGAAACACAGAAAAGGGTGGGCAAGTCATGATGACCCAGGTGACAAAGTGAAGTACCAGCTAAGAAGTACATGCAGGCCTTCTCCACCCTGCTCCCCAGAACAGGGTACACGGTACTCCACAGACCATCAAGGGATATAGCCAATGAGAACTTAGGACACTGGCAAACCACTGGACGTAAGGTGTTCACCATATACAAGGGAGGTATTTGCAGTTGTCAGTAGTAGGTATGAGCCACACACACACACCAAAAAGTAAGAGGACATCACTCAGCTTTGGTCATATCACTGAAGAAGGCCTGGAGCAAGCGGAGCTAGAAAAAGAAAAAATGAATGGTCAGTGTTGCAGGGAAGCAGACAGAACTTATTGATTAACACATGAGACATCCCTAAGGATACCCCACAAATAACTGTCAGGGGTGTTTTCAGGAAAAAAGATTTTCCACATTCTCCAGAAGGATTAGGAACTGTGAAATAGAGGTTAAGGTATAAAGTAGTTGGCATATTTTAGTGCTTAATGACTGCTACTTGATTTTCCTTGCAAACAATTGAAGAAAAATTTAGAGTGCCTGGATACCCTAACATTGACAAATTATTGTAAATAAACCTCTGTTTTATTTGGTGCATTTGTGTCATTCCATTTGGAAAAATTATAGGAAAACTTAAAATATGACACACCTATATATATGCATATTTGCTTAACTAAAATATATGCACATGCAAACTGAAGAAAAACACATATGGCCATCCAGATGACATAATCAAACATACTTGTAATCATTAGCAGCCATCCTTAACTATTGTGAGATATAGTTCCTGATAGTAACCAAGATGATTGTGAATTTGCCAACATCCAGATCCATAATGGCAATCACATAGCTATGATGATATCAGTTTGATATTCATTCAATAATAATTCATTAAGTTCTCGTTATTTCCAAGGATGTTTGAGTTAACCAGGACCCTGTTCCTGCTCAAGAAATGCATAGACTAGTTCAAGGGTTGGCAAACTACAGTCTGCAGACCAAATCCAGTCTCTATCTGTTTTAATAGATAAAGTTTTTGTTTATGTGTTATTTACAGTTCCTTTCACTTTACAATGGCAGTTGATGATTGCAATAGAGACCACACACTTTGGAGCATTTCGGATATCAGATTTCAGATTTTCAGATTAGGGATCAACCTGCATAAATAGTTTCAGTTGCTTTGGAAAACCCTAATACAGTCTACGATCCTAAATATTTACTATCTACCCCTTTACAGCAAAAGTTTGTTGACCCCTGGTGTACCTGAAAAGATAGAAAAAGTAAACAGGCAATTCCAATGGAGTGTGGTAAGTGCACTTCCAAAACTAAAATCCTAGGAATACTCAGAAGGGGCACCTAACACATAGCAGGAAAGATTCCTGGAAGGGGTACCTATGAGTGGAGCTTGACACCTGGGCAGGGATTCACTGGATAAAGTAGTATGAAGTGCCTTCTAGAAAGAAGGACAAGTTTAGATATAGATATATCCCCTTTGTGGGACTGCAATATAATAAAAGCTTCATGAGGGCAGGCATTTTTTTTTTACTATTTTGTTACTTAAAGTATCCAGTCACCTGGAACTATTCCTGGCTCATTGTGGGTGCCACAATGAACTGCTCCTGACTATCCACCATGCTTAGCGAAAAGGTCTTCTTTTTCTTAATATAAATTTTAGTATCAATAAATATGCACTGAATGAATTCAAAACATTCAAATGGCTGGAGTACTGGGAAGATGAGTTTGGAAGGAAGACAGTTATATAATCTAGCCAAACAACAAGGTGAGGCCTCAGCAATCATATGCTAGTTTTTGAACACTGATCAGTATTTACATCACTAATGACAGATTAGTTTGGACTTTGAAAACAGTCCTTATCTGCTGGATTCTGGCCTCCAAACCCAATGATTATTACTTGAGAGATTTTAGAGATTGAGTTGGGAGGGGGTTAATGCAGACAGGGAAATTTATGAATTTTCTCTTTGGAATGTGCTTCGAGACTAGTGCCCAAATCTGTGGAATGGGGAAAGTTTTTGAAATGACAATTATTTTTAACCCAAGCCTGTATCCACTAATGCATTATCTTCTTAATTTACTTGGATGCAGTAGCCATGACTAGGGGGTTTAGAGCCAACAGTTTTAATTAGAATGAAATAATAAAACATTGTCCCTATCTTACCTCATTTGCCAATGGCTGGTTGATAAACCTGAGAAATGTTACGAATAGCATGCTCATGGGGGAAATAACTGGCTAGTTTTAAATATGTCAGTATGAAAATACTACTTTAAATGAGACATTTCAATGGTACAATGAAGGAAAAAATGATTTCTGGCTAAGGCATAAGTAAGCTCTACATTTTACCCTCCTTTGGTCACAGTGTATATTGGTCTTCAATAACACTTATCAATGATTTTTCATAACTAAAATTAATCTTCCAGTTATCCTAGAATATTATTTTTCATTCTTGACTCTCACGAATTATTTCAGGACCCTTGTTATAACATACCACACTAAACTGCTCCTGACTATCTACCGTGCTTAGCAAAAAGGTCTTCTTTTTCTTAATATAAATTTTAGTATCAAATTAATTTATACCATGTGTCACGTAACACCTTTTATCATGGAAATTTTACTTTGTAGATTGCAATCTTGGAAATATATTATTGTGCCCATTATAATCTTTAAAAGTATATTTTTTAAAAATCTAGAATTACTGACAAAAAGGTTAAAATTTAGGAACATCTGATTGCTTAAATCACGGGCAAGGAGAGGGGAAATGGTAGCAAAAATGAAATAAATGATTTTGCAATGAATACTATTCTTTTCTTTTTTTTTTTTTTCTTTTTTGAGACAGAGTCTTGCACTGATGCCCAGGCTGGAGTGCAGTGGCACAATCTCAGCTCACTGCAAGCTCCGCCTCCCAGGTTCACGCCATTCTCCTGCCTCAGCCTCCCCAGTAGTTCGGACTACAGGTGCCCGCCACCACGCCGGCTAATTTTTTGTATTTTTAATAGAGACGGGGTTTCACCATGTTAGCCAGGATGGTCTCCATCTCCTGACCTCGTGATCTGCCCGCCTCGGCCCCGCAAAGTGCTGGGATTACAGGCTTGAGCCACCACGCCCGGCCACAATGAAGACTATTCTAATGGTTTAAAGTCACCAGGTGTACTTAGGGATTCCATGAAGTTTCCACAGAGCTACAACACAATCAACGGAAACTGTGACTCTTTTTTGTGATAGACCCGAGAATGTTCCTAGTCATTATTAGAACCTAAAAAATGTTCTCCATAAGAAAGGTAAACTTAGAAATTGAAGTGTTTCTAGCTGTCCTGAGATAAAAATAGTGATAGCGTATGACCAAAATTTATTTCAAATTTCCAGAGAATAGAGCTTAACAGCCTATGGGAGAAAATCTCAATATAATGGAATGGAGAAAATATAGGGATAAGTCCCCAAATTCTAATCCCAGTCCTGCCATTAAATTAATTGCAAAAAAAAAAAAAAATTTCTAGGCTGTATTATTTACCTATATAATGAGAAGGCTGGCTCTAAACAGTATTCAAAAAAGTTACTCATTAGGTAGCTATTGTAGTTTCCTCTAATTTGGTCTTGAGGTCTCTCTCAGGACATGGGTAAAAACTCTTGCCCTGCCCTGCCAGGGCTCCAGGGATTTGGTCATGAATGCTTATAGTGTGTCTTTCATGGGACACTTCTTTATCCCAGCAGACAGCCTAATGCCTGGGTGTCCAACCCATGACAGGGTATTCCTCTCACAGAAAACTTGTTTATACTGGAAGATGCCTTTGGGGCTCTTGTCTGACCTGTGTCCAGTTTATTCCTACAAAGACAGCCCCTCTCTAGGAGAGCCCTGATGGAGAAAGAAGGTAGATTTGGGTGTGTTGGTCAGGTGAGACACAGAAGAGGCAACTTAGCAAAACACATGAACTAACAGAAGAGCATATTACTCACAGATTATAGAAGAGAGGGAAAGAGCGCCAACGGGAAGGGGAGAGCCATCCAGGATATGCACTCAACCAGCATGTGGGGAGCAAGAGAGAGAGAGGGACCTTTGGGCCAACACCTTTATTGGGGTTCAGGGTGTTACCCAAGCAGGTTTCCCAAGGGAAGTTTGAATTGATGGGTTTAGAATAAGCAGGCAATAGTTCCAAGAGGTCACAGGCAACTGAGAGGTGGTTGCTGAGCATATCTGCACAGTTCGTATGAGGTATGGGGGTCAGTGGGCAAGTGAAGTAAGTTGTATATAACTGTCCCCTAGGGAGGCAGTCACAAGAAGGCGGTTGTATAAGCAGATATCCTGATCAGCCACACTGAGGAAGTTGGAAGAGGCAGAGAACTAGAAATTGTTGTGAAGGGTGACTAAGTCCTGCTTGTGGGATGAGAAAGTCCAACTTATACTCAAAATGGATACATTTGAGTATACATGCATATAAAGGCAATGTAAAATTATAAGAATTCACTGTAGTAGCATCTTTATAATTTTTGCCATATCTGGGTACTCCCTGACCTATTACTTTTAAGGCAAGAATAATATTTAATAATATCTCTCAATGCATTTACAATTCTCAGTAATCATTTTATTGTTCCTCTGAAGCTTTATTACATTAAGGCAAAGCCCTGGGGCTTATTGTCCTCGGGAAGAAAGCAACCCTGCCTAGAAAGGTCGAGGCCTTGACCAAAGATGTGAGTGGATTATGAAAAACCGAAAATCCCGGAGGAAACTTTTGTTCTGTTTCCTGTTTGGAGTTCTGGAAAACACAGTAAAATGGGACATGGTGTGTTTAGACAAATGGAGATTCAAAGATAGCATGCACAAGTCTCTTTTTCCTCTCCTGTTCTGTGAAAGGTTTCTGGGAGTTTCCATATTCTCAAAGTGATGGGCTTGGAAGGCAGCTGAGAGTTGAATGCCAGTAAGTCTCACCTGAAAACTTTATGGCCATGGGTGATCTGGGATCACATAACTGTCTTGGACACTTTATTTATAAGGAAATAACATAGATTCCATAATTTGTAAGTAATAGAAATTTATTCTCACAATTCTGAATGCTGAGAAATTCAAGATCAAGGCACTGGCCGGTTTAGTGTCTGATGAGGGCGTGCTCTCTTCTCCACAGATGGCACCTTGTTGCTGCATCCTCACATGGCAGAAGGAGCAAAACAGCTCCCTTCAACCTTTTTAAAGCTGATCCCATTCACGAGAGTAGAGCCTCTGTGATTTAATCACTTCCCTAAAGGTTCCACGTCTTAATACCATTACTTTGGGGGTTAGGTTTCAACATATAAATCTGGGGGATACACCAACATTCAGACCATAGAGTTCTGCTTCAGGCCGTCCAAAATGTATGTTCTTCTCACATGCAGAATGTATTCATTCCATCCCAATAGCTCCCCAGGCCTTAACTTGTTCCATCACCAATTCAAAAGTCTGAAATCCAAAGTCTCATTTAAATCAAATATGACTGAGACTCAAAGGTGTGACTCATCCTGAGGCAAATTCTCCTTCAGCTGTGAGCCTCTGAAATCAAACAAGTTACATGCTTTGAAAATATTATGGTGGGGTAGGCACAGGGCAGACATTTCCTTTCCAAAAGGGAGAAGTAGGAAAGAAGAAAAAGATAATAAATCCTGACTAACTCCAAAACCCAACAGGGCAAATATTAAGGCTCAAGAATCATCTTCGACTTGATGTTTTACCTTCTGAACCCTTGGAGGGTGGGGGTTAGTCCTGTCTCCATGGCTTTGCTAGGCACAACCCATACAGCATTTCTCACATATTGGAGTCACATGCCTATGGCTCTCCCAGGCTGGAATTGCACCCTGGTGGCTCTGCTCCCACGGTTTCACTGGGCATTGCCATACTGGGGGCTCTCTGTGGTGTTCCTGCTACTGTGATAGTTCTCTGGGCTCTGAGGCTTTCTGGGGCATCCTTTGAAATCTAAGTGGAGGCAGGCATGCCCTCACAAGTTGTGCACTATGCACTTTGGTAGAGATAGTACTGCACAGACACCACCAAGATTTACTAGATTGCCTTCCAGAGAGTGGCCAAAACTGCATATGGCCCTGCTTGAACCATACCTGGGGCAGCTGAGGAGCACTGCATCAGAATGTAGGAAGTGGAGATTTGAGGCCACCTGGTGCTAAGGTCCTACAGGTGCCCAAGCTTCCTCTTTTGATATAGATATGCTGCCCCTAGCCTTGGCACTCTGTGCCTATGATAGGAAGGACAGCACAAATAAACACTGAAAGGCCTTTGGGGTCATTCTTTCATTATCGTGATCAATAGCACCTGATTTCTGCCTCGCCGTACTAATCTCCTTATCAAATAGTTACTTAGCCACACCTTTGGTGTTCTCTCTTGAATACACCTTTCCATTCTATACAATACGACCAGGCTGAGAATTTTCCAAATCTTTAAGTTCTGCTTCCACATTTTCTTATAAGTAGTCAAAATCCTCAACATTTTGCTTAGAGATTTCTTCTAGAACATGAACATAATTTGGCCAAGTTATTTGCTCCTTTGTAACAGAGATCATCTCATCTTCAGTTGCCAATAACATGTCTTTCATTTCCTTCTGAGATTTCATCAGAATGGCCTTTACCATCTGTATTTCGATAATATCAACATTTTGATCACAACCACTTAGTAATCTCTAAGAAGATGGAGGCTATTTCTACAGCTTCTTCAACCTCACCTTCTTCTGAGCCCTCGCCTGAGTTGCCCCTAAGGCTCCTTTCATGGCAGTGGACCTGTAATTCTTTCCATCCTTTATTTATTATTCAGTTCCAAAGCTGTTTTCACATTTTTAGGTTTTGCTATGAACACATCACCCTATCTCTCTGTGCCTATTTCTGTCTTTGTCGGTCTCTGCTGCTGTAACAAAATACCTTAGACTGGGTAATTTACGATAGAAATGTATTTCTCAGAGTTCTGGAGTCTGAGAGGTCTAAGATCAAGGAACTAGCAGATATGGTCTCTGGTAAGGGCTACTCTCTGCTCCATAGATAGCATCTTGTTTCTGCATCCTCACATGGTGAAGGTGGCAAGGCACCTCCCTTCAACCTCTTTTTATTTTTATTTTTTTATTTACTTTTTTTATTTGTTTGAAACTTTAATGAGAAAAAACATATACTATTGAGCTCAAGAACACGGTGTGTTTGGTGTGCCATTGGGCCAAGGGTTGGGGATACACATGGCAGAATTAGGAAATGGGATATACATCAACAAAAATACACACGATCATAAGAAGGAAAACTGGCGCTTGGCACAATCAACTCTCAGTTTCCTCATCATTCAGCAGCATGTTGGGAATCCTGTGGCTGAGGCAGAACACACGTCCAGACTCTGGGCACTGCAGGGTGCCTCTAACATATCCAGCAGCACATGGTGCATCTTCCTCAGAAACTGTTCATCCTCCTCATATCCTTCAACCGGCCCTATAGGCACCCCAATCAGGTGCAAGGTATGTATCAGCTGCCCCCAGGAGCACTGGTCACTCCTAGGGTATCAAGCTATACTACTAACATTTAGTGTTCAAAAACTTCACTTCACACTATTGTATGTAAGTGATCACATGTCAGTGTGCCAGATCTGTCTTAGCTAAAACTAGTAAATGACTTAACTTAGATGGTTTCTGAAACCTGTACATTTGGTATTGTTTGGCCCATAAGCTTTTAATTCTCTTAGCATGGAGGATGAAGGAAGCCGTACATTGTTGCTTGAGAGTCTGCAGCTTTAGACCAGATTTATTTTTGCACTGGAAGTATGGCAAGTGAGTGAAAAAAAATGTTAGTGCACTTTGGATGTTTAATTTCCTTTTTTTAAATTATGCTGTTTGTACCAAGGCTGAAAACCTCAACTTATGTTAATGACAGTAGAGATTTTCTTTTTTATGTCTACATTCTTTCTAATAAACTGCTGGAAGACTTCTTGGCTGTCCTTTTAAGTGTCTGGCTTACTGTAATTTTATGTATTTACCATTGATTGTAATGTATTTTTATTTGAGGAAGAATTTGAGATTCTTCCTCAGTTTGGAAAAAAAGTCTTGCTGCAATGTCATAGGAAACCTTTTAAAAGTGGATCTGTAACAGAAAATTTTATATGCACTTTGCTGCAGTTGGAAAAGTATTGTGATTTTATTGAAATAAAATTAAATGTGTTGTCCTCCTCTAAAAAGGATAATAATTATTCAAGAATTGAACAAAAACTTGAAAGAGGTGATGAAATTGTTCATCTCTACAACAGTATTCATGACTTGGACTGGACATGCAAATTAACATATAATGCAAATTGATCTACTTATTTGAACAACCTGAAATTATACTTATAAATCAAATGTGTATCAGTCAGTGTTCTTCATACAAGACAGCATGAGTATGGCCATTGTAAATCTAGCAAGGTGAACGAACACCTTAATCATAATATATTGGATTCTTTTTATCTTTTGAATTACCAAATTTCATCAGAAGTTTCTGAAAACAATCTATTGTGAAGAGTCATTTGAAAGAGTTGAAAAAAATCAAAGATAATTATAAGAATTTTCCTGACTTTTAGCTCTAATAGGAATATTGTGGCAGCTTAGTTCTAAATTACCCCGCTCTTCCTAAAAACCAGAGTTACAAAAAAAGGCACACTTTCAGTGAAACTAGAAGACAGATAAATCTAACAAATTGCAAATATTCACTCCCAGAAAGAGACAGCACTATGAGAAGAGGAAGCATCTGTGAGGAAATCAATCTCCAGGCGAGGCAGAAAGAGAACTGTGAGAAATAGAGAGTGGAACCCATAAGTGGCAGAACTCAGTAAGCCATTATGGTGGACACACTGATGCTGTACTGAAATCCTCCTTCAGATATCAAGGATTTGTAATCCAGCTGTTGAAAGCACTGCTGGGAAACAGCGCTCAGCTGTCAGCCATCTTCAAGGATTACCTTGGCTGAATAAAGCCACCTAAGGCATGCCCCAACACAATGGCTATTATCAAAAAAAGAAAAAGAAAAAAGAAAAAAAACAAGTGTTGATGAGAATGCAGAGAAATTGGAACCCTTGTGTATTGCTGTTGGAAATGTAAACGGTGGAGCCATTACGAAAAACAGTATGATGGTCCACCAAAAAGTCAAACATAGAATTACCATGCGATCCAGTAATTCCACTTTGGGTATATAACCAAAAGTATTGAAAAGCAGGGCTTAAACACATCTTTATATACCAGTGTTCATAGCAGTATTATTCAAAATAGTCAAAAGGTAGAAAAAACCCAAATGTCCATCAACAGATGAATGACTAAATAAAATGATGGGTATATACACATGCAATGGAATATCATTCAGCTGTAAAAAAGAAAAGAAAATTCTGACACATGCTACAAAATGGATAAACTTTGAGGACATTACATTAAGTGAAATAAGCCAGACACAAAAGGGCAAGTAAGGATTTTACTTATATGAGGAACCTAGAATAAATTCACAAAAACAGAAAATAAAAAGGTGTTTTCCAGGAACTAGGATAAGGGGAAAATATTATTGTTTAATGAATATAAAGTATTAGTTTGGAAAGATGAAAAAGTTCTGGAGATAGGCAGTTGTAATGATAGCATATCAATGTGAATGTACTTAATGCCACTATACAGCATATATATTATACAACTAAAAATTTTATGTCTATTTTATGTTGTATCTATTTTATCACAATAAAAAAGTCAGTATCTTTTACAAAGTTCTGTTCATATTTTTTAATTAAGCAAAAATTTACATGGATTCCTTTTTTTGCTTAAATTTTTTTTATTTTTATTTTAGATTCAAGGGTAAGTGTGCAAGTTTGTTATACAGATAAACTCATGTGACAGGGATTTATTGTACAGATTATTTTGTCACCCATGTACTAAGCATAGTACCCAATAGCTACTTTTTCTGTTCCTCTCCTTCCTCCCACCCTCCACTCTCAAATAGGCCCCAGTGTCTGTTGTTCACCGCTTTGTGTCCATGTGTTCTCATCATTTAGCTCCCACATATAAGGGAAAACATGCAGTATTTGGTTTTCTGTTCCTGTGTTAGTTTATTCCAACTCAATCCGTGTTCCTGCAAAGAACACAATCTTGTTCTTTTCTTGTGGCTGCGTAGTATTCCATTGTGTATATGTACCACATTTTCTTTATTCAGTCTACCATTGGTGGGCATTTAGGATGATTCCATGTCTTTGCTATTGTGAATAGTGCTGCAATGAGCATATGCATGCATGTATCTTTATGATAGAACAGTTTCTCTTCCTTTGGTAATGGAATCCTAGTAATGGGATTGCTAGGTCAAGGGGTAGTTGTATTTTTAGCTCCTTGAGGAATTCCCACACTGCTTTCCACAATGGTTGAATTTTATACTCCCACCAACAGTGTATAAGCATTCCCTTTTCTCTGCAACCTCACCAGCATCTGTTATTTTTTGACTTTTTAACAGTAGCCATTCTGACTGGTATAAGATAGTATCTCATTGTGGTTCTGATTTGCATTTCTCTAATGATCAGTGATGTTGAACTTCTTTTTATATGCTTGTTGGCCATATGTATGTCTTCTTTTGAAAAGTGTCAGGTCATGTCCTTTTCTATTTTAACTCTGGCAACATTAATATGCCAGATTAAGGATTTTTTAAAAAGATTTTATTATGTAATTTAATTTTAAATCTTTTTTTTTATTTTCCTGGTATGTGAAAGTCTAAAAAATATAAAGAACTGGTTTGGACTGGAAATATCCACTATAATATAGAAAAAAATATATTATACTAGATATCAATAAAAATCCAGGTTGTCTTTTAAAAAATTACCAGGAATAATTACATATCCAGGATTGTACTACTAAACTTTCTAAAAAGAAGATAATTTTTATTGTAATTAAACTATTATATTTAAAAAGAAATTTTTTAAGATTCTGTTTATGAAAGAAGTACATTGGTATAATATCTAACCCAAAAATATCATGAAAAAGGAAACCACAGTTTAATTCCATTTATTAATGTTAATTAAGAATACATCATGACCAAATGAGTTGCCTTTCTCAAATGCAAAGATGACTAAATACTAAAAAATAATTTATTCCATTTAGCTATCCAGAGAAAAAACATAAAATTATTTCTGATGATGATAAAAAGACACTTGAAAAACAATTCAAAAATTCTTAGTTTAAAAAATTTTTTCATAGACTATAAATCAAGTGACATACATGAGGCCAAACACCAACATCATACTATATAGGCAAAAACATTCCTCCTAAAGTCCAAAACAGGAAATAAGAAAATTACACCCATTATTACAACTATTATATAACTTTGGATGGCAGGTGTTAGCCATTACATGATTATTACTCATATAGTCAAAGGAGATGTTCCTATTGAGTGGGTCTATGAAATATGACCACTTATATAACTGAGAGAGGAGGGAGGCTATTAGTCTCACTCAACCAAATGGAATGATTTTACTCTAAACAGAGGGAGTATCAGAAAGCAGATAGAAGGAAAAGAGTTTAGGCACACAACCAAAGTGTCCTCAAGTTACTTCCACTACTCTAATTCTTCACTGGCTCCCCACCTACCTACAAAACGATTCAAAATATATTTCTAGTCATCCATCTTCACCTTAATTATCCACCAATGACCTTCCACTTCCATACACTGCAATTTAGTTGCTCAGAAATATTTGGGCTGTGACTTGCCCCTTAGAGAAAACCCCTCAAAGTTGACCTTGGACAAAGTTATTTGGATTTCACTATGCCCAGGACCATAAAATTATGTCCTGCAAGCCAAATAACCTACAGCCTATTTTTGTACTGCTTGTGGGTTAAGAATGGTTTTTACATTTGTAAATACTTGGAGAAAAAATAAAAAGAAAATTACTATTTTGTGATGCAGAGACTATATGCAAATTTTAGTGTCCATAAATTAAGTTTAATTGAAACACAGACGGTCATTCATTACACACTATCCATAGGTGTTGCTGTGCTATCATGGCAGAGCTGAGTAATGGTAACAGGGACCTTATGGCTTGCAATACTGAAAATATTTGCTATCTAATACTTTACAGAAAGAGTTTGCCAGCTCCTAATCTAGAGACACACAATCCCCTCATCATAGCTGTGTCCCTAAGATGCAATTCTGTGAATTTCATATGGTTCCTTTCTCATTGCTGAGAATGCCAAAATGTTGGACATTTTTAAGTACAAAAATAAGTTTTTTTAATTTTATTAGCTTTTGCTGAATTATTGATTGTAGACCCATTCTATGATCTTATATCCATATCAACTTCCATATTGCCTTAAACTAATAGATTCTTTTTCCAGATCTAGTTTTCCAATAACAATTGCATTACTATTTTAAAATATGAGAGATCTAAGCATATTTAATTTGAGTTTTAGGACCTCAACAAACATCAACCTCTGATTCATTTCATGTCTGTTTTATAAGCCAGGGCATTCTGTAGTTTACTGGTGGTAGCTTTTTTTCCCTTACGTATTGCTATGATTGCAAACTGGAATATTTTAGGTCAGGTAGAACTCTAAGTTCATTTCTACAAATATGGGACTCTCAGTGTATGATACTGGGTTAAGAGGAAACGATTTTTCCCTTTTAAAGTTAAGGCGACCATTCTCAGTCCTCTTGCTCTTCTCTTGCTGTGACTTCCTTCTTACAGTAAAAGATTAAAGACATTCCTCTGTGAAGGGCAGTAGTGTAGGAGCTGGTGAAGGAGAGACTGTCCAGAACTTCCTGCTCATGCAGTCCAAGTCTCTAGTGCAGAAGCTGCAGTGCTCCTCGAAGACCTTGTAGCTCAAGCACATTCCCTTGCTGCAATATTCCAAGGATACTGGCCTTATATCTTGAGGTTGGTGCCAAATGACCCCCATGGATGATGGAAGTCTGAACCATCCCCAAGTGGGGCATGATGAGCTTTCTTGGGGGACCCATAACAACAAGAAAACCCTTCTGTGGTAACACATCTCTGTTGAGTACAAACTCCCTGGAGATAATGCCGAGGAGTCAGCAATACCATCAGAGGAGGGGTACTATGACTTTACTAGTAGACCAAATGAGAAGTGATACTGCTGTCAACTTCCGTGACAACAAAATGAACTAAAAAAGAAAGGTATCCTTTGTGGTGTCAGTGCTCTAGTAAGCAGAAAATCTGTAAGGCTCCTAAGAACATCCTGGTTGCTGGCAGCCATTTCTTTAAGACTTTATATAGCGTTAAAAGCTAAGAAAGCCCTAACCAAAATAATACTACCCCCTTAGATATTGCTGCAGTCAAAATTTTTCAGTCTTTGTGGACTTCTTATATTCTGGTAACCTGGTGCTCACAAGCCAGAATAATGATAGTGACCTATCTTCAAACAAGTGAAATTTCAAACTTGCTGAAATTTTATTAAAGATGCCTAAATTTATTAAAGATTAAATATAAGCATTAAATCAGAAGTTCCAGGGTCTGCAGTTGTGGACTATAATAATAGAAAACCAGGCTGGGCATAATGGCTCATGCCTGTAATCCCAGCACTTTGGGAGGCCAATGTACATGGATCACTTGAGGCCAGGAGTTCAAGATCTGCCTGGCATACATGGCAAAACCCTGTCTCTACTGAAAATACAAAATTAGCCAAGGAGGGTGGCTCATGCCTGTAATCCTAGCTACTCAGGAGGCATGAGAATTGCTTGAATCTGGGAAACAGAAGTTGCAGTGAGCCAGGATCTTGCCTCTACCCTCTAGCCTGGGTGACAGGCAAGACTGTCTTAAAAACAAACAAACAAACAAACAAACAAACAAACCTCAGTTAATAGAGATGGTCTGTCTTCATCATGGGATCAAAAAATTGCCAATTTGGGGGAAACATTAAATCTTACCAATTTGGCAAGTAATATAAAAATTGAAAATGATGGCTGTAATGTCAACAAGGGCCAAACAGAAAACTACCAAGTGAATGACAATGGTTGGGTCCAGAATGCATCTCCTGAAATGGCTGAAAACAAATCCAAAGGTCAAACAAGTGTTTGCTGGGAATAATATGGGCTCCCAGGGAATTCAAGAAACTGGGAAACACAGAGGAAAAACCAAACTACAAAGATATTTATTTATAATACATCATCTAATAATGAAACTAATTTGGAAGATTACTCAATGATGCAGCCACCTATTGCCTTTTCAGGGGAAAATACCCTACTCATATTTGAGTAGAAACCTTGGAAGAACCAGATTTGGATGTTGCTCTACTTTCAGGGCTGGATGATGATAAGAATGTATTAGCTGAAGCTGGGTCTAATCAAGATGGAGTTGATATTAGAACTTCACATGATTTTATAATAAGTGTGGTTTGATACCTGGCACTTCAAGTGACTTCAAGTATGAGTTGATACCAGATACTTCAAATGATTTCAAGTATCAATTGATACCAGGTCCTTCAAATGATTTCAAATATGGATTATTGCCAGAATCTTGGCCAAAACAAGAAACTTGGGAAAATGGTGAATCATTTGTGTTAGGTTGTTCTTGTGTTGCTATAGAGAAATACCTGAGACTGGGTAATTTATAAAGAAAAGAGATTTAATTGGATCATGGTCCTGCAGGCTTTACAGAAGCATGATGCTTGCATCTGCTTGGCTTCTGGGGAGGCCTCAGGAAGTTTACAATCATGGCAGCAGGTGAACGGCGAGGAGGCACCTCACATGGCGAGAGAGGAGGCAAGAAAGAGTGTGAGGGCAGGGAGGAGGTGCCATACACTTTTAAACAGTCAGATCTCTTGAGAACTCACTCACTATCATACTCTCATGAGGACAGTATCAAGCCATGAGGGTTCACCCCCATGACCCAAACATCTCGCAGCAGGCCTCATCTCCAACACTGGGGATTACATTTCAGTATGAAATTTGGGCACAACAAATATCCAAACCATATCATCATCTCTAATCATGAATAAGTTAAAATGCCATCATTGTAGCTATGCAGCCAAATGCAACACTAAAAAGGCACTTGCTTATTCATACATGAGTGAGGTCATTTAGCTGTGATTTTTTACACTTGAAGAAAACATGGAAGAAAACATTTCTTGGTGCATAAGAAGAATAAAAATGCAAATATATGGTATGTAAGAAGATCATGTTAGCAGCCAGTGTTGGAGTAAGACATGGATCTTGACCCTATGGTTTTTGTGTAGGCTGTACAAATAAATCACAGCCAGGAAGGCAAGAAAGTATAGATGAGAGACAGGATACAGAATCCCTCATGATAAAGACTATGAGGAGAATGAAGGAGGAGAAGCTGATGAAAAGCGGGTTGATGATGGAGATCAGAATGACCCATCGCAGTGAGATGAATTAGCAGATGTTTGTATGTCTCTAGATATTTAACTGACACACTATATTCCTCAAGGATACTGCATTTGTACAAAATACAAATTGACAGTTTGGATTGTTGAACTTAAAGGCTTGCAAAATGTGGTACATGCTAGATGGTAGTTATGTTGCTAGAGAACTGTATGATCAAAGCCTTATAGCAAAAAATGTTTTAATATTTGCAAAGGACTGTACAACAATCATGTGGTTGAATTACATGGAGTCTTCATATATTTTGTTGGTTATCAAACTAAAGTATTTTTTACTTATGGGATGTACAGTAACTATTTGGGTCTTATGGAAATATAGTACCTGTCCTAATACAGCTCACATTCATGTGCTACTCTAACATGACTGAAGAAATTCATTATGGAAGTACAGTGACAGTTGACCCAATCACTCAGTTCATCAAACTCCCCAGGTTAGCCTGTACTAGCAGAGTTGTGTTTCTATATTTATTTTTTGCTTTATTAATTTTATTTTTAATACAGATTTTCAGTAAGGGGCATTTTCAACCTCATTGGTTCTATTTTCTTGTCTTTTCCATTTTAATTTGCTTCATAACTTAAACCAAGTCTCTTCTAGTCTTAGTTATTATGTCTCAATTATGTGCCAGTGGGCATGTTTTTAAGAACTGAAGAAGTAATTTATTGCAATGAACTAACTGACTTCCTCCATTCCTTCTTTCCTTTGTGACATGAATTTTACTACCCCACAGATGAAAAATGATGTTGCAAAGTTACTGTGGTGAAGTTGAAAAATATCACTAAAATGATTATAATTTAGTATTACCTTTCTCCTGCAGCTCTACTCTGATGAATTCTTACTATATAGTGTGTTCTGACATGGTATTTGGTTTTAGGTATCTGTTACTTTGGTGCTATTCCTGTTTGCCTTTTCTTATTTTTGCCAGTGTACTATACCTCAGTCCTATTTAGAAGACCTGATGGAAAGAAAAGTCATGTAAATAATAAGTAAAATGATTTGTTTTATGATTTATCCACCATGTCCAGTTTGGTAGCTTGTTATGCAGTATAAGTGAAATATCAGGTTTTTACCCTATGCTTTTTTTAATCATTAAAATTAATACAAAATGTATATAGCAGTTGGGGGAGACATTCCGCCATGAAAATTGAGAGAAGGTCCTGGTAAAGAGATTTGCTTCTTTATTTTCTAGGAATATCTAGTCTTCTTAGAGTGGACTGGTCATATCTGGAATGAGGTGCTTCCTGAGAAATCTCTGGATCTCCTTCCAAGCATGTTCCTGTGCAGCTGCGTGTGGGATCACTTCTCCTCCCCAGTGTAACTTCAAATCGCGGGTCATTGAGGCACAGCATAGAGGAGAATAGGGAGGTTCTATCAGGTGGCCTGCCCCAGGGTAAGAGAGCAGGGTCCAGTTGTTCTTCCCATGTCTCCTCAGCTGTGCTATGGCTTGTTCAGCATGTGCTTTGCTGTTGATAATCTTATCACCTTCTCCTACGATGAAGAGGAAATGCCCCTGGGCCTCTTCAACAGGAAATAAATATTGACTGGCCCCAACTTCAGTTGTCTCATAAATGCGATAGAGCTCTAGTAACCCCAAGGCACTGATGGATATTAATTGTGCAGAATAGGGAAAGGGCTGATAGATCTTACCACGATACACCTGTGGAATGCCAAAAGGAAAGTTGGTTCCATTAATAAGTACCGTGGCTGTGACTTGCTTTAGGTTAACAGCCATAGATAGTCCAATCTGTACTCCTTGACATACAGAGACTACCCCAACGCCTGGGCCAAAGACCTGAAAAAAATAATAGAAATGAGAAATTATTCTATCCTTCATTTAGGAAAACTCCACAATCTCAAACAACCAAAGAACTTCAATAGCTAATGAGAACAAAACAAGTATTAATCCTACCCACATCCCTAGATATAGATTTCTGGAATATATAATATGTATTCAAAAGAAATACTCCAAAAATATGTCAAGCTTTACTGACTGTATATTATGGATTCAGCATTGTGTTAGGTTCTGAGTTTAAAATGCCCTAAAGAAATACAAATGTCATAAGAAATGGCAGGTGGCCATTGTGAATAATGTGGGTCAGGGTGTAGATGATTGGTAAACTTTCTTGCACCAGTTCTGAGCTCCTTTCAGAGGAAAAGGCACCTTGTACGAAGAGACTGGGAAAGAAAGTGAGATCATAGGATAGAGTTGAACAGAGGATTCTAGATTTGCTTTGGTTTTTCCAAAAGTTTTCTCATTGTAGAGAAAAATGTCATAAAGGAGGCTTGGCTCAGCTTCCTCCCTCATTGTCAGTCATGAAATAAGCATCCTTAAATCTTCTACCCTAAGGCAAGCACTGGGAGTCACAGACAGAAAACTAACAATCTCTTGTCATTAAGGAACTCACTGCCAGATGAAGAGACAGGAGGAAAAAAGAAACACAACACATGATTGGAGCCTCATAAATTCTATGATATAAGACTGCATATAGGCTAGACTGCCAACCCAGATTAGCAGGGAATAAAGGCAGGATCAAAGAAAGGCTCTCAGAGGAAATGGGCTACAAAACAAAATGAGTCTTCATATCAAAAAATGAAAGCCAAGCCTGGGCAACATAGTGAGACCCCATCTCTACAAAACTAAAAAATTAGTTGGATATGGTGGTGTGAGCCTGTAGGCCCAGCTACTCAGGAGGTTGAGGTAGAAGGATCACTTGAGCCCAGGAGTTCAAGGCTTTAGTGAGCCATGATTGTGCTAGTGTACCCCAGCCTGGGCAATAGAGTGAGACCCTGTCTCAAGAAATAAAAATAAAAATAAAGTCAACAAGAAGGAATGGTATTCTATGCTGAGTATAGCAGACACTGTTAGTTGCCTACACCTGAGCCATTCTCCACAATTTCAAAGCTAATATGACCTTGATTTTGTGTGGTGTAGCAATATATCCAGCCCCAATGGATAAATTCTGAGGGATCCTAATCTATTTCCCTTTTTCAGCCTTTCTTCTAAGGCCAACATATTCTACCTACGGACTTTTTCGCCCGCCATGCAAAATGACACAGAATCATGAAGAGAAAGCCTATGTTTATGATCATTCTTTTCAGACTAGTATACTGGCCTGTTGACTTAATTCCTAAAACTGCCAGAGTCATTCTGTGATCTTCAGAGTAAGGCTAGAAAATGGCAGAAATGTCAATCTAATCTCCTTGATCAAAAACTACACTGAGTTTCTAAGCCAAAGTTTGAACCATCTATCACCAAATCTGTTATGTAAGAGAATAAGATGCCTTATGTTGATGTTGTTTAAGCCACCATCAGCCACTTTTCTGGGAAATGTAGCCAAAACATTCCTAATGTATTCACCATGGGAGAAACACATGCAAAAACTGAGAGGCAATGAAGAGCAAGGCATTTAGAGGAACAACAAGTAGTTCTTCATTATTTTAATTTAGAATATAAGGTGGGAAATAACATAATAAGTCTGGAACAGAAAACACTAACTTTATGGTGCATAGCTTTGAAAAATAGATTAAGCATCTTCAGTTTTTTTTCCTAACTAAGGAGGAGAATTAGGACAAATTTTAAAGATAGGCATAAGATAAGACTGAATAAGTACACAGAAGTCAGATCATAGGAAGTTTTGTCTAACATCCTAGGAAGCCTGAATTTTATCCTATAATAAATAGGGAGACTCTTAAGCAAGTGAGTAAAATAGTTGTGTTCTAGGAAGGCCCATTTTACAACTGTGACTTGCATAAATGGAGGCAGAAAAGCCATAGCTTAATGCGCTGATATAAGCAGGAAATTATAATGTCCTGAACTAAGGTAACACCAGTAAAAATGAAAAGGAAACCACATGTTCAAGAGTTATTTTTGAGTATTGAATGTATTGCTCCCAGTTACCAATGTGGTTGGGAATTCTAAGGAGGAGTTAAAGAAAATCGTTCTTTGTGCCACAAAATAAAGCTCTGATTCTCCTTGAGCACTGGCTCCTGGCAAGTCCCAGAGAGAAGCCTCACTTTTCTAAAACCTTTGTTGACTTCCTGTATTTATTTTAATTGATCTTCTATATTTTACAGGCATTTTATAAACCAATGTTTGGGATATTTTCCCTACTACTTAGAAACACATGAATCAATATACAACTCATGACAAGCTGATGAAAATGTGAGAAATTCTTAGGGTAAGAGGGGAAAAAAAATAAACAAATGGAATGAGTCATATATACTCTTTATTTCCTACCCTGTATATTTAAGAGGGGTGGCTTGAATCAATTAAAAGTTCCTTTCAAGCTCTGAAATTCTGTAGTTTTTTAATTTTAATTTTTATTTATTATTTATTTTTATTTTTTGAGACTGAGTCTCATTCTGTCGCCCAGGCTGGAGTGAAGTGGCGCAATCTCAGCTCACTGCAACCTCCACCTCTCAGGTTCAAGCAATTCTCCTGCCTCAGCCTCCCAAGCTGGAACTACAGGTGCCCACCACCACACCCGGCAAATTTTTGTATTTTTAGTAGAGATGGGGTTTCTCCATGTCAGCCGGGCTGATCTACTACTATGATATGGGATAGAATTGGAGTTTATTAAACCTTGTTAATTGCCTGGTTAGGTGATCTGCCCACCTCGACCTCCCAAAGTGCTGGGATTACAGGCATGAGCCACTGTGCCTGGCCTAATTTTTATTTTTAATTGACAAATAATAATGATACATATCTATAAGGCACAATGTGATATTTCAGTGCATATGTACGTGGTGGAATGAACAAATCAGGCTGATTAACATATCCATTACCTCACAAATTTACCATTTCTTTGTGGTAAGAACATTTAAAATCTAATCTTTTAGCAATTTGGAAATATACAATACATTATTATTAACTATAATCACCATGCTGTGCAATAGATCACCAGATCTTAGTCTTCTTGTCTAACAGAAACTTTGTACCCTTTGACCTACCTTTCTGCCCCAGTCCTATAGCTTAATATAAAAGATAGAGAGTGACAGTTATGGTAAGGAAAGATGGGAACTCAGAATGGATTTGGCCATGGAAGATAAACTAAAAGCAAGTGTAACATGAATGAACAAAAAAGCATGACTCAAATCTGTGCAGGCCTTTTAATATGTTTCTGGCCCTTGTCAAAATAGTAACTCTTGTTACAATTTCTACCACAAAATTTGAGATCAAGAAGTTTTGAGTTCTTAGAAGTTACTTAAAATCAATACGTAGAGAAATATGACCCGCAAGAAAGATCTCTGTTCTATCATCCTGCAGAAGAGACAATGTGAAGTAGGTTTAATGGAATTTCTCAGAGTCTGGGGGAAAAAATCTGGTTTCCAGGCCTGGATTAATCATTAACTAGCTATCTATGTGACATTGGCAACAACAGTGATGAAAAAGTCATGTAGCAAATATAAGGGGAACGAGGCAAAGACAGTGAAAAAAGAGAATCACATAACCTCTCCACTTCTCATCTAAGCCAAGAAGAAGGCTCACAATGATAATATTGACTGACAGTTCAAGGGCAGTTCCATTATATGCATCAAAAATAGCCATTTAAAATGTTCAATGTGTCAGTAGATTGTCAGTAATTGTTGCTTATTTCTGCAAACCTGATTATATTTTGGTGATCCTTATATAAAAAACCATGTAGTATGGAGATTTAATTTTATTTCAATTCTTATTAAGAAAAATTAGAGGCCAAGGCAGGTGGATCACTTGAGGTCAGGAGTTTGAGACCAGCCTTCCCAAAATGGCAAAACCCTGTTTCTACTAAAAATACAAAAAGTAGTCAGGTATGCTGGTGCACACTTATAGTCCCAGCTACTCAGGAGGCTGAGGTAGGAAAATCACTTGAACCTGGGAGGTGGAGGTTTCAGTGAGCTGAGATTGTGCCACTGCTTCTAGCCTAGGCGATAGAGCAAGACTCTGTCAAAAAAAAAAAAAAAAAAGGAAAGGAAAGAAAA
Source organism: Macaca mulatta (assembly GCF_049350105.2). Classification (NCBI taxonomy): domain Eukaryota; kingdom Metazoa; phylum Chordata; class Mammalia; order Primates; family Cercopithecidae; genus Macaca; species Macaca mulatta. The sequence continues at coordinate 57,023,023 of NC_133420.1, read as the reverse complement.
AATATTGGGCAATTAACAAGGTTTAATAAACTACAACTCTATCCCATATCATAGTAGCAAAGCACATATTTTAAAATTTTAAAAGGCATATGGATTGGAAAGCACTATAGTGTTATGTGTAAGGGCTCACAAGTAACTAAAAATTCAGACTCATTCCTCAAAGAAATACAGATTATCTGTCCAGTTAAGTATAGTGATGAGAAAAATGAGAGCTAGTTAATAATTAGAGCTATAAGATAAGGCTGAAGAAGTATGAAGTCAGATCATAGAAAGTTTTGTCTAACATTTGTTCATCTTTGAGCACTTAGTATTGCCAGGTTCTATGATAAGTATTTTGCATGCATTATCCTTTTTTTTTTTTTTTTGAGACAGAGTCTCGCTTTGTCACCCAGGCTGGAGTGCGGTGGCAGGAACATGGCTCACTGCAGCCTCAACCTCCCGGGCTCAAGCGATCTTTCCTCCTCAGCCCCTGTTGAGTAGCTGGGACTACAGGTGCCCACTACCACACCCAGCTATTTTGTTAGTATTTATAGAGAGTTTGGCTATGTTGCCCAGGCTGGTCTTGAACTGTTGGCCTCTATTAATCCTCCCATCTTGGTCTCCCAGAGTGCTAGAATTACAGGCTTGAGCCATCACACCCGGCCAGTCCCTTTTTAAAAAATAACCATAATATCCTATGATTTCTCTTAACTTCCAAGTACGATTCTCAGTGAACTTGAAATTCTATTCATGCCCATGTTATTTATAATTCACATGATTTATTTCTCATCCAGTGTCTTTTGCTCAGAAAGACAAAATGCATAGGAAGTTAGCCTGTGCCCATCATAGTATCAAAAGGCACTGGCTTCTGGCCAAGTGTCAGATCATGCCACTGCACTCCAGCCTGGGTGACAAAGCAAGACCCTGTCTCTTAACAAAAACAAAAAACCCCAGGGAGTCAAACCTACTGAAAAGGCAAAAATTACCTTCGGATGTCTCAGGAGAAAGTTGGCAGCCTCCTCAAAATATTCCAAATCTGTTACTTCTGGTTTGGCGGGCAGGTCTTCATAGTTAAAGTAAGCCAAGGCCAAGGAGGCAAAGCCACGACTGGCTAGGAGGCTGGCCCGAAATTCAAGCAGCCCACCCAAACCACCAAACAAATCAATCACCCCTGGGAAGCGACCCTCTCCTGAAAAATAACAAAACAGAATTGTACACGAAGAGAAGGTGTGGAAAAGATAAGAAAAACTTGAAAATACAAAGCAGAAATGCAAATTATAAGATAATAAAAGAAAAGATAAAATAAAGATAATAAAAGCATGAGAAGACAAAGCAGAAATGCTAAATTACATTCAAATATAATTTTGAAATTAACATTTAAATTTTCAAATACGATTCCAACAGTTTTAGCCTTCTCCCTGGGGCAGAATTAAGGCCCATTGACTATACAATGTAATACAATATCTAGATGTTTGACTAGGAACTACATTCACTGACATATTTACTGTCTGCAGCCCAGGAAATGGGAATTCATGGTAGTTTCTATACTCTTGTTGTAAAGAAAGGCATAGAAATTAGGCTGGAGCTTCTTAACCTATAAAGAAGTATACAGATAAGTTTTAGGAAATCCATGGAGATCCTGAAATTACAATATATGCAAAATATGGTGTGTGTGTGTGTGTATATATGTGTATATATATATATGTATACTTATAGATGAATTTTACTTATGAGAGGTTCCACAGATTTAATTTGGTTCTCAAAGAAATCTATGGCTCAAAAAATTTTTTTGCAATGATTGTATTAGCTAAAATCCTGACTTAACACTGCTCTGCTACACTCATTTGATTATACAGTGATGAAATCTTACACCTAAGCATATGTCAATGATGAGCCCTTTTATTCAATAACACCATGTTTATTTTCTGCAGGCTGACACATGGTAAAAAGTAGGGACGGTCAGAGTATCATCCTACACTCACTCCGTATAGGCAGCTTTCTTCCAAAATAAAGCAGAGCCTACACACTGAAAGAAACTTACGATGCACTTATTGGGGATATTCTGTTCTTTTATAAGTGATTTTAACTAAGACAGACTGATCCCATGCATGTTTGAAAGGAGTGGCTTGATTTAAAGGAGTATTGGGAATTTTTTTTAACTTACTATAATTAATTACAATGAATAAAGAAGAAATAAAGTGATGTTGAATATATCTTAGTTTTAAATTATCATTTGCATAAATGAATAAGGATGTTTTTACCATCTGATTGACAAGAATGGGGGAACACTTAAAAGTACTGAGTCTTTTATCTTGGAAGAATGTTACAGTCAAGAAATATTTGTGATCCGACTCAACCTCCTTATAACCTCACACAACTCAGTTCTCTTTTGTTTCCCCTGTAGAAAACACACGTGAAGCAGGAGACCCAGCACATGCAATGTTCAAGAGGATTCCCAAACAGCACACCCTAAACCAGCACATCATTCCAAGATGGAAGGCCTGTACCAATAAACAGATTTTTAACTGGGGTGGGATAATAGAGGTACAGCAATTTGTGCCATTTAATTCTTGATCACTACCCATAATAAAGTGGTCTACATGCTATTTACTGGGTATTTTAAAAATTCAGATTTATCTGAGCAAGTGCATAGGTTATGGTGAATTTGGAAAGGAAAGCTTTTATTGCTTCTTTTCTTCTGAGAAATTAACTTTGCTTTATCTGGCCCCACAACAAACTCTGAGAAATGTACCAAAAGATGTTTAAACCACTTAGTTATCGGTATTTGGAGATTTCTGTGGGAAACTATGAGTGTTCTGATAAGTTTTATAGCCATTAGGAAGCATGCTATATTATTAGATTCATGGAATAATCTATAAATATGTAATATTTATGAAGCTACAGGGTACAAAATTTCTTGCATCCTCTATATTTGCTGCAGTCTTTCAGTCCATCTTATCTCCAGCTTGTTGTGGCAACAAGGTAATAACCAATGCCTAAATTGAAACTCAACCTAACAGAGCCTGCACAAGGATCTGGGATATGGTTTCCATCACATCAAGATGAGGGTCTTCATATAGCCAGACTTCAATCCAGAAAAATTTAGCAAATCCAAAGCTATGTAAAGTCCATAATGTAGGGACTCCATAAACTATATGTAGTCACATTCTTAGACAAGCTTCAGAATTGTTGAGAAGAAACTTGAGCTGGAGTGGAATATTACCACATTCTTGTTCTGACCCAAGGTTAACATTGATTGTAAGGCAGAAAGCAGTGCTCTAGGTATTATCCATATTCAAGTTAAATTTCTAGAGAGATAATGCATTTAAAGTGGAAAAACAAGAATAACAATAACCAGAGTAATTCTACTCACCTGGAGGGAGAAAGAGAGCTCCTCGAAGGCGGCCTTCTCGAACCTGAATTCGTGTGACACCAGGTGCCACATACCACCTCTCCAAAGTCAGGCTGGCCTTTGGAGCACTGGCAGCTTTATTGTTCACTATTAACTCTAAGTCATAAAGTTTTAATTGGACCTGGAAAGGCTTATTCATCACATCTTTTTTCAACAGTCTTGTTAATAGCTTTTCAGGTTTCAGAGACCAGAAGAGACCCATGGGGTGGACTCCCATATAATCCCCTCCAAGTGAAGAAGCATGCTTCAGGTCCACCTCACCAAATTCATTGGCCCTATAGTGGGCTTGAGAATAAAACATGTTTCCGCTTTCATCTTCCAGTGATGCCTGAAAACTCACCATCTGAAAGGGAGTCAGGCCTGTAGCTTGGATATGCACTGGCTCATCAACAAGTGCACTCACAGGGGTAGCTGTCAACTGGATCATTTTTTTAGTGTGGCACCTGGAATGATTCTTCAGGAATATCTTCTGCAAAACCTCAAAAAAGAAAGAAAAAGGAGCAGTAAAATAAAGTAGAGATAAGGGTTGATGAAAGGTGAATTGAATCAGCATTCAGGCCACTTAGGAGTCAGTTCTAACCCTCTAGTTCTTTAGAAATTTCCTGATATAATCTTCTAGTACAAGACACCTGAGAGCTTTCAACGAAATTCTAGAAGACAGTAAGCAAGCTGACAAATTTTGTAACAATAATGAACCAGCGTTAAAGAAGCAGCAGCCAAAATATGCATGAATGGTATCAATATATCTAGGAAGATAACACAACCTGTCAAACAGAACCTTTAAAAAAATCAAGTACAACAGAGGATAAAAATGAGATTTGGATTTGAAAACATGGTTATTTATTGAACGTCTATATATATGAGACATTTGACTTCACGCTAATCCCTTCCCCAAGTCCTGGAAACAGAATGCTTTGCATCCAAGAGTTTACCTGCAACAGAACATAAAAAAATAGAGGGATCATGGAAGAGGAATACTATACAGCCATGAAAAAATGAAACCATATCCTTTGCAGCAACATGGATGCAGCTAAAGGCCATTTCCTAAGTGAACTAATGCAGAAACAGATAACCAAATACCTCATGTTCTCACTTATAAGTGGGAGCTAAACGTTGGGTACACATGGACAATGGGAACAGTAGACACTGGGGACTGCAAGAGGATGGAGAGAGGGATGGTGGCAAGGGCTGAAAAACTACCTATTGGGTACTTTACTTAATACCAGAGTGACAGGTTCAGTCATACCCCAAACCTCAGCATCATCACACAATATACCTATGTAACAATCCTGCACATATACCCCCTGATTCTAAAATAAAAGTTAAAAAAAAAAACCAACCCAGAAGGATCTTCTCAAAAGAATGAGAATAAAATCTTTGGAAAGAACAAAAGAGGTGGTGTGTGTATTGCTCCCTAGAGAAAAAACATCCATAGCTTTGTACTTAGGATTTGCCCAAAGGAAAGCAAAACTAGAAGCTGACAAGCCCTTCAGGTACATAAAAGTCTTGCTGAGCTTTTTGTAACCTTTTAAAAATTAAGAAAAGCCCATCTCCTTTCGATTAGTGTGAAGAAAGCCACAAGAGTTACCACTGTTCTCACTCTAGCAAACAAAACTATCTGCATAAGCTACAAAATTAGTTTTGGGTTTGTTGGGTGATTTTTTTTTTTTTTTGGTCTTTATTTTTGTTTTGTTTGTAACTCATTAGATTACTGAGAATGCAAAGAATCTACATGAACTGAACTCTGGCAAATGACAAGCTGCTCCATAGGAAACAGGAAATTTTCTCTCCTACATGCTGATTTTCAATTATGATAAAGCAGCAAAAAATAAACCCAACAGAAAAAAAAAAATAAGGAGAAATCAACAGAAAATATAATGCACTTTTAACGGATATGTGTGGATTGGTTTGATAAACTAGAATTCCAAGAAACTGTAGCTACAGAGTAAGTCTTTCTCTATCTGCCAACTTTCTGTAGAGCTTCACCATGTGCCCAGACGGAGATCAGGGGTGCAAGCTGAGAGAAATCTGAGGCATTGCAGGCCTTCATGTAAAATAAGGCAGCTGCCTTTCAATGAATGGGGTCAGAGGAGCAGAGTAGAGAGAGATTTCCCCAGACTCAGAGATCCAGGAGCAGGATTGCAAAGCAAAGCAAGCTCCCTAGTGACCCTTATTACAGAAAGATTGTGAATCAGAATCTTTCACAGTTGGAAAGGCTAGCAACACGGCCATAATACACAAAAATCTCTCCAGATATTCAGCAGTGCTGAGTCCCAAGACCATTCTGATGAGAAAGGCATAATTCCATACACTCAAAAATATCTGAAGCCAGTTTTACACTGAATCAAATAAACTTGCAACAAAGCCAAAACCCAGCTCAACTGCAACTATATTTATTACATCCACACTATTAAAGGATAAGTGACAGCAACAAAGGGACCTACTCATATCTCAGAAGACCAAGATTTATCATGATAAAGTCTAAAAAAATTGGCAAAGGCAATGAGATCCTAAATACCACTATCATAAAAATAATCAATTTCTATCTTTCTATCTTCCTTCTGCTACAAGAGGAACCAAAGAAGTCAAATAGATAATTGTTCTGTCTGAGCCAACAATGAAATCTTTAAGAACAGGTATATTCCCTGTTATTTTCTCAGGGCATTATATTATACCTGTTTTATTTAAAAAATAAAAATAAAATCTTCAAAAATAAAAATGAGTTAGCCTTGTGAATATTTTGAAGCAAAGTTTCTTGAATTTCTATGATGAACTCTTCAAACAATTCAATTTTTCAGAGTCATCACACAAAAGTCCCTTTGATATGGGATCGATCCCGTGATTACTGATATGGTTTGGCTGTGTCCCCAACCAAGTCTCAACCTTGAATTGTAATAATCCCCACATGTTAAGGGCAGGGCCAGGTTGGAATAACTGAATCATGGGCGTGGTTCCCCCCATGCTGTTCTCATGGTAGTGAATAAGTCTCACAAGATCTGATGGTTTTATAAATGGGAGTTCCCCTGCACAAGCTCTCCACCATGTAAGCCACCATGTAAGACATGCCTTTGCTTCTCCTTTGTCTTCTGCCATGATTTTGAGGCCTCTCCAGTCATGTGAAACTTTGAGTCCATTAAACCTCTTTCCTTTATAAATTACCTACTCTCACGTATGTCTTTATTAGCACTGTGAGAACAGACTAATACAGTTACACAACAGCTTCCTTCTTTGTTGTCAGAGTGGCTCTTTGTTCCTTCAGGATCCTAAACTTCTCATTCAAAGTCATCTCTGTCTCTTTTCCAGTACTGTTTATGTCAATTGTAGGGGACCACTTTAAGAACTTTCTTTATTTCACATTGCTTCCATTTTGTTAAAAATGAAGATACAGCAGTATGAATTAATCCTGATTTCTGTGTTACTGGGCATTGCACTGCTCCAGGATTGTCCACAGACAGAGTCAAAATTCCTCTGTTGGTGGTGAAAGTGAGACAGGCAGGTGAGAAGGAGTCCGTGGGAAAACTCCAACCGCCTATGCACTGGGAGTAATGCACACTGGGTACCACAGAAGTTCCTACCATTTGCAGTAAGGAGGAACCTGGCCCCTCCTCTTCCTGGGTGGAGCCTTGGATTCAAATGACGAGGCATGGAGCACACTAGCGGCCATTCTGGCTTTGCGGAAGGTCACTGTTCCCCCTTTTCTCCTTTTTGCCCAATAAGTTCCATTTTTCTCACTCCACAAATTGTCTGTGAGCCTAAATTTTTGTGGCCGTGGGACAAGGACCACATCTTTAGCTGCACTAAAAAGAAGTCCTGCAACAAAAGTCTGCCATTGATGAGTTCTCTTTCCTACTACATTATCCAGCAATTGCTCTTGCGTTCAACTGGGCCTGAACCTTTAGGTGTCTTCTGAAAAGAAAATTTGCCTAACGCTCGTGTTTGTGATGGTTTAATTTATTTCCACTCTTGGTAAAATTGTCTGGAATGTTATTTTTTTCTGTTTAGCTGGTTAGGTCTCTTGAGAACTGCAACTGGTTTTTCTGCACTTCGTATTAGTCTCAAAAGGTTTCCCTTCCTTTTTAACACTAGAAAATAGCGTTCTATATTCCTGTCACTTAGAGATGGATGATACATAGGACTAATTTCTTTGTGAATTCCAGTTGCATTCCTAGATGCAAGGCCAGTGATAACTCCATAAAGCTATCTCTTTCCAGGCATTACTCTTCCTCTGTGGCTCAGACTAGGCTTACCAAAGCCAGAATTCTATTGGATTCTCCATCCTGAATTGCCAGGCTCCAGTTAGAAAAGTCTGCTTCTTTCCTTCCTTTCAATTTAGTTTGATGATATCATCCAAAGACATGTCAATTTTGCTGAGATTTTCATTGTTACAGGCTTTCAGTGGCAGCAACGAGGTCACCGTGCCTCCCACCAACCGGGTACCAAAATGGTTCATGGCTGGCAACACCTCACTAGAACAGTCAGCAGAGAAGGCTGAAGTTGGAGGCCTGCCACCTCCCACTCCTGCACACAGACTAGCAGCACCTAGGGAGCGTGTAGGCATGCTGGCCTGGTTTAGTGGTATTTTAAAGATTGTTTCAAAATGAATGGAAAAAACGATGTAGATAAAACTAAATAGATCTAAAAGTTGGAGAAAGAGAAAAATAGAAAACAATTTTGTAGAGGGCATTAATGGAATTAATTAGGTAAATTCCATGTCTTTGAAATTGTGAAAAGTTATTGTGAATAGTGCTGCAATGAACATTCATGTGCATGTGTCTTTATGGTAGAATGATTTATTTATATTCCTTTGGATATATAAAAGGTTTATGGAATTCTTGTGTGGTCAAAAGCTGAGTGAGAGTCAATGAAATCATTCATTAGGTTTTATTAAAATTAGCTTTAGTATTGATAGTACTCTAATACAAAGTAAAATTTAGTTTTCTCTTTTGAACAAGACTTTTGGATAGTATTAATGAGAGATAATAAAATTTTTGTTTACCTTTTGAGTCTTAATACAACACTATCAAATGTTGGGTGGACCAAAGGGAGCCCCTACTGGTTCCCCAACATTAAAGAGCACCAAACCAGCTTCCTGTATTTACACAGATTGGGGAAATTTCAAAACTCAGAAGGCAAAAATTACAATGAGAAAGCTGATTAATAATGTCCTGGGGCAATGTGGAGACAGGCTAATCAGATAAAATTGACAAAAAGGCCCATATCCCTTGGCTCAACCCCTTGCTGGGAACCCAAAGCTTTTTTCACAAGAGAGGGTAAAATGGTCTGGGGGTGGAGTACAGAGTTCCTGAGACTAGAGCATAAAATATAAAGATTGATAGGATTATAAAAGCTAAAATGTTTACAACACCCCTTCATGCTAAAAACCCTCAATAAACTAGGTACTGATGGAACATGTCTCAAAATAATAAGAGCTATTTATGACAAATCCATAGCCAATATCATACTGAATGGGCAAAAGTTGGAAGCATTCCCTTTGAAAACCAGCACAAGACAAAGATGTCCTGTCTCACCACTCCTATTCAACATAGTATTGGAAGTTCTGGCCAGGGCAATGAGGCAAGAGAAAGAAATAAGGGGTATTCAAATAGGAAGAGAGGAAGACAAATTGTCCCTGTTTGCAGATGACATGATTCTACATTTAGAAAACCCCATAATCTCAGCCTAAAAACTCCTTAAGCCGATAAACAACTTGAGCAAAGTCTCAGGATACAAAATCAATGTGCAAAAATCACAAGCATTACTATACACCAATATGAGACAAGCAGAGAGCCAAATCATGAATGAACTCCCAATCACAATTGCTACAAAGAGAATAAAATATATAGGAATACAACTTACAAGGGATGTGAAGGATCTCTTCAAGGAGAACTACAAACCACTGCTCAAGGAAATAAGAGAGGACATAAACAAATGGAAAAAAAATTCCATGCTCATGGATAGGAAGAATTGATATTGTGAAAATGGCCATACTGCCCAAAGTAATTTATAAAGTCAATGCTATTCCCATCAAGCTTCTATTCACTTTCTTTGCAGAACTAGAAAAAACTACTTTTAATTTAATTTAATATGAAACCAAAAAAGAGCCCATATAGCCAAGACAATCCTAAGCAAAAAGAACAAAGCTGGAGGTATCACACTACCTGACTTCAAACTATACTACAAGGCTACATTAACCAAAACAGCATGGTACTGGTACCAAAACAGAGCTATAGACCAATGGAACAGAACAGAGGCCTCAGAAATAACACCACGCATCTACGACCATCTGATCTTTGATAAACCTGATAAAAACAAGCAATAGGGAAAGGATTCCCTATTTAATAAATGGTCCTGGGAAAACTGGCTAGCTATATGCAGAAAATGGAAACTGGACCCCTTCCTTACACCTTATACAAAAATTAATTCAAGATGGATTAAAGACTTAAATGTAAAACCTAAAACCATAAAAACCCTAGAAGAAAACCTAGGCAATACCATTCAGGACATAGGCATGGGCAAAGACTTCATGACTAAAACACCAAAAGCAATTTCAGCAGAAGCCAAAATTGACAGATGGGATCTAATTAAACTAAAGAGCTTCTGCTCAGCAAAAGAAACTATCATCAGAGTGAATAGGCAGCCTACAGAACGAAAGAAAATTTTTGCAATCTATCCATCTGGCAAAGGGCTAACATCCAGAATCTACAAGGAACTTAAACAAATTTACAAGAAAAAAACCAAACTGCCTCATCAAAAAGCAGGTGAGGGATATGAACAGACACTTCTCAAAAGAAGACATTTATGCAGCCAACAAACATATAAAAATAAAAAGCTCATCATCACTGGTCATTAGAGAAATGCAAATCAAAACCACAATGAGATCATATCTCATGTCAGAATAGTGATCATTAAAAAGTCAAGAAACAACAGATGCTGGAGAGGATGTGAAGAAATAGGAACTATCGTACACTGTTGGTGGGAGTGTAAATTACTTCAACCATTGTAGAAGACAGTATGGCGATTCCTCAAGGATCTAGAACCAGAAATACCATTTGACCCAGCAATACCATTACTGGATATATACCCAAAGGATTATAAATCATTCTACTGTAAAGATACATGCACACATATGTTTATTGCAGCACTATTTACAATAGCAAAGACTTGGAACCAACCCAAATGCCCATCAATGTTAGACAGTATAGAGAAAATGTGGCACATTTTCACCATGGAATACTATGCAGCCATAAAAAAGAATGAGTTCCTATCCTTTGCAGGGACATGGATGAAGATGGAAACCATCATCCTCAACAAACTAACACAGGAACTGAAAATCAAACGCCACATGTTCTCACTTGTGGGAGTTGAACAGTGAGAACACATGAACACAGGGAGGGGAACATCACACACTAGGGCCTATCGGGGGGTGGGAGGCAAGGGGAGGGAGAGCATTAGGACAAATACCTAATGCATGCAGGGCTTAAATCCTAGATGATGTGTTGATAGGTGTGGCAAACCACCATGGCACATGTATACCTATGTAACAAACCTGCAGGTTCAGCACATGTATCCCAGAACTTTAAAAAAAAAAAAAGTTGAAATGTTTAAATAGGCTTTATGTAAGAAAGTTGTGTCTCCTTTACCTAGATGTTTTATGGGAATAGAGATTATATGTAACTGGAGAATATTTCCTCTACCTAGTACTATAAAGAGAAGGCATATAAATCCACCCTTTGAGCAATATTAATTGGACGCACTAAATGGGAACCAATAAGATTTTCAAGTCCAGAGAGGGTAGAGTAGAAGTTAGAAGGCTGCCAGGGACAAATTCTGTATTTGATAGCCCTTTGTAGAATGTTTATTGTAGCTTATAGCAAAAGCCTGTGAATACCTCCCAGCAGCAACTATCAGGACCCTGGACTAGAGAATTTCCACTTGAAGGGCATTTACTGCCTTGCTATGGGATGTTAACTGAAGTTACTCCTATGACTAAAGGACATAAAATGTTTGTTTTTGTTTGTTTGTCTGTTTTTGAGACAGGGTCTCACTCTGTCGACCAGGCTGGAGTCCAGTGGTGCAATCTTGGCTCACTGCAACCTCTACCTCATGGGTTCAAGCAATCCTCCTGCCTCAGCCTCCTGACTAGCTGGGACTACAGGCATGCGCCACCACGCCCGGCCAATTTTTGTATTTTTGGTAGAGATGAGGTTTTGCCATGTTGGCCAGGCTGGTCTCAAATTCCTGGGCTTAAGTAATCCACCTGCCTTGGCCTCCTAAAGTGTTGGGATTACAGGAGTGAGCCACTACAAATGGTTTTGAAAGCTAAAATCCTCATGTTGTCTGGGGTGATGTCAAGAGAAACATTCTAATGGGGACAGTAGTACCCAAAAGAGTCCCATAATAAAATAGAAGTGGTTTATATAGGATCAGTCTACCTGGGAAGTGCAAGGAAGAGACATTCATGTGCAGGGAGCCTCTTTCCCCCTTGGAATGACTCTGGAACTGTGTGAGGAACTGCTGGATTCTACAGTGTCCAATAAATAGCTCTCACTTGCCTTACAAACAGCTGCTTGGTTTGTGAATGGCAGTACCAAGGTTAATTGATCACACCCTGTTTGGAAGCCTGCTACTCTGATTAAAGAAGAGTCAAGAAAACCTTTTGTGATGGTTAATATTCACTGTCAATGTGATTGGATTGAAGGATGCAAGGTATTGTTCCTGGGTGTGTCTGTGATGGTGTTGCCAAAGATTAACATTTCAGTCAGTGGACTGAGAGAGGCAGACCCACCCTCAATGTGGGTGAGCACCATCCAGTCAGCTGCCAGCAGGGCTAGAATAAAGCAGGGAGAAGATGGGAGAAGCTGACTTGCTGAGTCTTCCGGCCATCTTTCTCCCATGCTGGATGCTTCCTGTCCTCGAACATCAGGCTCCAAATTCTTCAGCTTTTGGACTCTTGAACTTACACCAATGGTTTGCCAGGGGCTCTTGGGCCTTTGGCCACAGACTGAAGGCTGCACTGTTGGCTTCTCTACTTTTGAGGTTTTGGAACTTGAACTGATCGACTACTGGCTTCTTTGTCCCTCAACTTGCAGAGGGCCTATTGTGGGACTTCATCTTGTGATCGTGTAACTCAATTCTCTTTAATAAACTCCCTTTTATACATACATATATCCTGTTAGTTCTGTCCCTCTAAAGAACCTGGCTAATACACCTTTCTTCTTCTGAGCTACTTATAGTTTATAACAATTGAGTAAAATATACTTTTGTGAGAAAAATTTACCTTTCTTTCTACCTGAATTCTCTAAAATTTGGGAACTATTTGTGAGTATTATTTTATGGCAATATAGTTATTTACATGAATTCAGTAAGAATATGTTTTCTTTTATACGAGGACACACTGGAGAAACTGGTTATTTTGCCAAGGCTTTGACTGAAATGGCATATTTTCAAATATGATCTGACTTCTTTGAGAAATTGAGGTTGATTTTATAAAGCTGATTTTAAAAAAAACAAAAACGCTTAGAAAGACTGGCCTGGTACCTTCTCTACAGTCCTTTATAAGGTTCCTGACCTGTGGTAAGTAAAGAATGTCACTTTGTTGTTGTTTTTGAGATGGAGTTTCGCTCTTGCTCAGGTTCGAGTACAAGGGAACAATCTCTGCTCACTAAAATCTCCGCCTCCCAGGTTACAGTGATTCTCCTGCCTCAGCCTCCTGAGTAGCTGGGATTACAGGTGCCTGCCACCACACCCGACTAATTTTTATATTTTAGTAGAGAGAAGGTTTTGCCATGTTGGCCAGACTGGTCTCCAACTCCTGATCTCAGGTGATCCGCCTGCCTCAGCCTCCTAAAGTGCTGGGATTACAGGCATGATCCCAGGAACCTCTAGTTATTTGGAAATCTTTAGAAGAATTCACCCAATTTATATAGCTATTGCAGCCTGATGGCAAATCCCTGGCTTTGTTAGCCTCAAGGCTTTAAAAAATCTGAGATTCTTTATTTAAAAGTTTCAAAAAAGCCAATTTTAAAAGAACCTATATGGCCAATCACTATTCTTGCTGCACTTTATGCAAATAATCAGGTCAAGTATAATAAGACTAAAATTCATTTTGCAAATAAATTGGTCCTACAATAATTTAGCCTTGGTAGAAATAGAGAAACTTAGAAAAAAAATTACGTTTCAGAAAAAAACTATTGTATACCCATGGTTAGTTTTTTTTTTTTTTTTGAGACAGAGTCTTACTCTTTTGCTCAGGCTGGAGTGCAGTGCCACGATCTCGGCTCACTGCAAGCTCTGCCTCCCAGGTTCACGCCATTCTCCTGCCTCAGCCTCCCGAGTAGCTGGGACTACGGGCGCCCGCCACTATGTCCGGCTAATTTTTTGTATTTTTAGTAGAGACGGGGTTTCACCATGTTAGCCGGGATGGTCTTGATCTCCTGACCTCGTGATCTGCCTGCCTCGGCCTCCCAAAGTGCTGAGATTATAGGCGTGAGCCACCACACCCGGCCTAGATTCTAGTCTTAACCATTGTTTTTATTACTTGCCTACAATTTGGACTAAATCCTAAATTATTTTTTGGCTACAACAAGTCTCTAAAGACAAACCCAGTTTTAATTTTCTTCATGTTGTTTTAAATTGACTGCCTAATGGAATAGGGTTTTTTTTTTTTTTTTGCTCTGGCATACAAATTCTTTTTGACTGTAGTCCTTGTGTGAATATTAATGTTATTTATCTCTCAGTGTTTTACTTCATCCGAGAAAATAAAAATCATGGTATTCCAAAGACTAGAGATGCTTCAAGAAAGCCTATGCATTTTTCCTCATCTGAAATCCCACTGGGCCTGATCTGTTTCCCATTGCCAATGCACTGCTGCTAAAACTATACGATATCAAGCACCCTTCCTCTAAACTCAAGGACCATTGAAGAAGAGGAGAGTGTGTGAGATTCTAAGAGCCTGATTAGAAAGCTGGAGTGTGGCGGTTATAGCAATTCCATCTTGGATTCTAATCTGCCATGTTAACATCCGATTAACCCCACTTCTAGGAATGCCTCTAAGATTTCTGCCTTATCTAGTATCTCTTATATAAGAGCACTTACCATAAATCCTACCCTTAGGCAAATTCCTACATATTCCTGCTGAAGCATGATTATCCTTTCCCCATGGTGTATCAACCCTGGGTCTGGGGAGTAACAGTGAGGGAATCCTTTGTCTCACAGCCGCCTGAGACATAGCTTCTGTTTGTAAGCCCCTATTAAATGTTTCTCTCTGAGAAACTGTTTGGTCACTCTCTTTGTTCAGTGTCTCAGCTCCCTTGGCCTTTGGGGGTAGGTTTGTATAGACCTGCTCACTTACCACAGAGCAAGCTTACTCACAGTATGGTGGCTGGGTTGGAAGGGCAAGCAACACAAGAGAGAAAAAGCTAGGTAGAAGCTGTATCCTTTTTATATCCTAGCGTTGGAAATCACATAGCATAATCTCTGCCATTTAATAGCAGTCACAAGCTCCCATCAAAATTCAAGTGGAGAAAACACTGATACCTATTAACAGTAGGAGAAATGTCAATCACATTGTACCTTTTTTTTAAGTGGATGAAATGTGTATGTGTATTTGCTTTTTAAGATGGAGTCTTGCTCTATCGCCTAGGCTGGAGTACAGTGGTGCAATCTCGGCTCACTGCAATCTCTGCTTCCCAGTTCAAGTGATTCTCCTGCCTCAGCCTCCCGAGTAGCTGGATTACAGGTGCCCCCACCATGCCTGGCTAATTTTTTTTCTATTTTTTTTGGTACAGATGGGGTTTCAGCATGTTGGTCAGGCTGGCCTCGAACTCCTGACCTCAAATGATCCACCTGCCTCGGCCTCCCAAAGTGCTGGGATTACAGGCAAAGCCACACACACCTGGCCTTGTGTGTGTATTTGTATGTGCATTTGTGTATACATCTTTGGGAAATGCAATCTGCCACAACAGGAAAGGAGGAATAAAGGAGCAAATAATAAATGGGATAAATGGAAAACAACTACCAAGATGGGAGTTTAAAACCCAAACGGATCAATAATTACATTAAATATAAACAGATCAAATACTCCAATTACAAGACACAGGCCAGGCATGGTGACTCATGCCTGTAATCCTAGCACTCTGGGAGGCTGAGGTGTGAGGATCACTTGATTCCAGGAGGTTGAGACCAGCCTGGGCAACATAGTGAGATCCCACCTCTACAAAAAAAAAAAAAAGTAAAAATTAGTTGGGTGTGGTGGGGCACACCTGTAGTCCCAGCTGCTTGAGAGGTTGAGGCAGAATTGCTTGAGTCTGAGAGGTTGAGGATGCAGTGAGCTGTGATCATGCCACTGGGTGAAAGAGCTGACTCCATTCTGGGAGAAAGAACTGAAATCCTATCTCTAAAATACATACATACATAGAAATAAAAAAGAAGACAGATTGTCAAACTAGTTGAAAAAGCAAGTGGTTATTTTTCAGAAACACATTGTCAAAAAAAGACAGATTGAAAGTAAAAGAAAATATATGCAACAGTGTTTGTGTTGCATATATATGTGTATATATAGATGAGAGATGAGACAGACACAGACATAAATACATGCTGACAAGAATGAGCCTACAGAGAGAGAGGTGCTGAGAATGATAATTCAGTGGTGAGTAAACATTGCATCTGTTTCCTGAGAAGCTTAAAAATAAGTGATACTATAGCTTCCAAGTATCATATTTCATTTCTTTTCTTGTAATCAAGAAATTGAGTACTTAAGGTCATACAGAAATACATGAGAGTCAGAAATGGAATCTACATTTCCAACTCTTAGTCAAATTGATTAGTATTTCAAAAAGAATTTATCAAGGGTCTACATATCATAGTCACTGACAGATAAGATGCAGTTCCTACTCTAAATAAGCTTAAGGTATAGTATTTCTTCTACATATTGTTACAGTAGGTAGCTAGTCAAGCATGAGTCAGGCAAGAGAGAGTTCCCCCCACCCACCAGAATGTGAGGTGACTATCAGGTGATGGTCACTCTACTTCTCTAAAATAACAATTGGTCACAGTCAGCACCAGGGAAAGGCAGTTTCTCAACAGATAAACACCTGAAATTGGTAATTGGCAGCTTTCAGGAATTGGGCGAATGAGCTCAAACATGTGCATTAAGAGGCAAAATGGCAGAGTATGACCTTCCAGGGGCATGCCACCAGAATTCGAAAGAAAGCCTCAGATGAGCATGTATGAAACTCCAGTAAACACACTGTGCATGCTCACATCCCAAGCATAAGCAGGGCACTATGCATGTGGGTGGTTCCCCTTAACCCTTAAGGGAAGGATGAAGGGAAAGGGGTGCAAGATGCCAGAAGTAGGCCAGCATATAAAATCCTAGGTTCAAGGTTAAACAAGGCACTTGACCTCCAAGATGCCTGCTTGGGTCTCTCCCAACTGTGTTTTCCTTTCTTTCTCGCTCTAAAGCTTTTTAATAAACTTCTGCTCCTGCTCTGAAACTTGCTTCGGTCTCTTTTACTGCCTTATGCTCCTCAGTTGAATTCTTTCTTTTGAGGAGGCAAGAAATGAGACTGTTGGAGACCCACACAGATTTGCCACCAGTAACTCAGATATTCGCCACCCCTAACAATATTATCCATTAAATTTATTTCTATTCAAATATCACATGCATCAACCAGTGTACCCAAACAGAAATAAGTCAATTAGAAAGTCATTAACTTTAGCTCAACTTATACTTGCTTTTTTTGGTATTTTTTAACATTACATTTCACTACCAGAAATCATTCCTGAATTGCATAAATAGGTATAACATATATTCAAAGATTCAAGAAATATTTTCACAGAATCTAATTCTAACATGGCATTAGTCTTACATTAAAAGAAAATTACCCTTCAAACAAAATATAAATAGGACCACAATACAGTTTCCCAGAATAGGAGGGCTTATTCTATAAAATTCTAGGCAATAGTCTTTTAAAAGAGGGAGAAATATTGATAAGGATTGGGAAGACAGAATAAAGAAATTTTATTTTTTTTTTTTATTTTTTTTTTTTTTTGAGACGGAGAAGAAATTTTAACAAATGACTTCTGATAGCCTTTCATTTTCCTCAGAAATATAAATTCTAGCTCAATATTGTCATAATAGCAAGTCCCTACTGACATCCTTTCTAAGCGAATCAAAATGAAAAGACACACTTATCTGAACACTCCTGGCAACTCTACAGCTGTGATTATGAAATGAGCAGAAAGACTAGTTGTCTTCATGAACTGCTAAAATTCCAAACACTGAAGTAAATAAACTGATTTAATTCAAGAGCTGAGATCTTAACTTATTTCCAATCGACCCAAAAGAAATAGTCCTGATTAAAATACAAAGTACCTGGATTCTTCCTCTTGAGTCTTCTTTACCAGCAGTAAAAGAAAAATGACAGACACTCTCCCAAAAGTTGCCCAGAAGGCCAAAACCTCAAATATGCCTTTGGAAGTATAACAGAGCTAACTTAAGTGCTAGGTTACCACATATCTCTTGCTCTAGTTTCCTATTAATTTTTAACAGTTATTGAACCCAATAAATGTATCACTATTTTCCCTCTTCATTTTCTGTTCTCTCTAAATCCCCCCCTCTTAGGGATTGCCACTATATTTTACTCACATATTTTAGTAATTTTCTTTATAGAAGTTGTTTGACCCCTATTGGTACCATTAGGGCATATTTTTCTTCTGCAATAAAATACTCAAGGTAACTTCTAAAGGGATCTGCATTTGCAAATGTTTTCTTTCCTGAGACAACAAAAGCTGAAAAATACAAATGTGATCACAGTAATGAGTAATAAAATACTCAAGCCCCACTTTCAGAATTTGGGGAGCACGAAATCTCCTACTAATCCTCCTCAACTAATTCACACAGTTTCTTGAAATAGCTATAGAATGGAGTGTTAGTAGGATTTTACACGACAATAAAAGGACTATCTCTACAAAAGTTTTGGATCTTTTTTGAGGTGATAAGAGCATTTAAAAAGTACGAACTTAAAGGAAACTACTGGTAAATTCAACTTAATTTTAAGGAATTCTGATCAGCCAAATACTCCATAAAATACTTGAAAACTACAAGCTACTACCTTGCAAGACTTATGCTACAGATACAATTAAGAATTATTAACTAGGATACATAAAATATTCCTAAACATGTAATGTCTAAAAATCTCAGGTGAATATGAGAAAAAGTCTTAAACAGGTACTTAACAGACAATGAGACAAAAGCATAAGTATATGGGAAAAGGCTTAACTCATTTATTATCAAAGAAATGCAAATTAAAATCATGGGGTATATTTCATACCTATAAGGTTGGCAAAAATTAAAAATTCCAAAAATAAGAGTTAGTTAGGAAGCGAATCACTCAGACTCAAGCCACACTAAGGGAATATAAATTGGTACCACCACTTCGGAAAGCAATTTGACAATGTCTAATAAATGTGACAATATGAGTAACTTTTGACCCAGCAATTCCTCTTCTAGAGAACAAAAATAAATGAATTACGACATGCAATAACCTGGATGAATCTTATAAACATAATGTTGTTAGAAACTAGTCATAAATATACATAAATAAATCTTACAAATTTATATTTGCTGAACTAAAACTATAGGCCACACTTTTGGAGTAAATATTTAAACAAAAGCAAGGAAAGGATTACTGAGAGTCTGGATTGTGGTGAAAAATTATTAATGTAGTTTACATTAACAGAATGCAAGTAAGTAAATGAAAAAAATACATACCATGCAACAGTAAGCATAAGAAACCTAAAGTAGTAATGAAAGATTATAAATATCATATACCTATATGACAAGGTCATAAAAATCATAAATCCAAATAATGGATTTCAAGATATATGGGGCAATAATTGACAGAAAAAAAAATAGGAAAAATAGACAATTTCATAACCATGAGTGGAGGTGTTTAAATCCCTCTTTTAACAATTGGTAGAAAACTTGAAAAAACTCAGTAAAGGCATAGATTTCAACACTATAATGACCTTACCCTAATCGCCTCAACAACTTCAAATGTACATGGCATGTTCAACAAGATAGGCCATAAGGTAGACCATAAAATCTTGATACATGTAAAAATACTGAAATCATATATTCTCAATGAAATTAGAAATTAATAACAGTAAGCTATCTAGAAAACTCCCAAATATTTGAAAATCAAACATATTTATATATGTGTATATATATATATACATATATAAATAGATAGAGAGATAGATAATAAGTCATGAGTCAAAAAGAAATCACAGTGGAAATTAGGAAATATTTTAAACTGAATGATGAATAATAATATAATTTTTAAGGAAGGCAAAGCTAAAAAATGGATAAACTACAACCTAGACTGATTAAATAAAAACAAGATAGGACACAAATAACAACTCAAAATGAAAGTGGGCTTGTTATTATAGATCCAGTTGACATTAGTTAGGGAATATTATGAACAATTTTATGCTAACTAATTTGGTAACTTATATGAAATCAATTACTTGAAAAAATTTACTGAAGAATAAATGAGACCAAGAAACATAATAATGACCAACTAAATAAACCAGGATTGGATCCTAGATTGGAGGTGAAATTGCTATAAAGGCCATTACAGGGCATTGGTGAAATTTGAATATGGATAGTATATTATTGTTACATCAGTGTTACATATTTTGAATTTGGTATTTCATGATGGAAAGCAGAACTGTGATGGTTGCTCCAGTCTGTTACTGTACAGCTAAGATTAACTTTGGAATTCTATGGGATCAGAGGTTACTGACTTTTTAAATTTGGAAACCTTTTAAGTAAAAGCTTTAGGATTTTTGCACTGTGAAACAACCTAGTGAAAATTTCAAGGTCCTTGTCACTTTGTGTTTTAGGATTCACAGAATATGTGCTAATGGGATTATGAATCAAAGAAGCAGGACCAAATTGTTCATTCCTAGGTTTAGGGTCAAGAAATTCACAGTAGAGTAGCTTCTACTTCTGAGTAGAAAGATTTATGGCAGACCAATTCTCTAAGAACTAGAAAAGCAGGATTAGAAAGAACAGAAAAGCAAAACACTGGGAACAATTTAAATAGCCAATTGAATATTGGTTAAATAATTGCATGACATCTAATTACATAATAATATGCTATTAATCAAATTTGTTATTCTTGTCTATTTAAAAATATGGGGAAATGCTTCTAATGTGAAGGGGAGCATGATGCCATAGTAATTGTAAAATACAGTAATTGTAAAATATATTTTTTTTCATTTGAAAATATACCAAAATGTTAGGTAATTATGAGCGGCAAAATAGGTTTTTTCATTCTTGTTTTTGCTTTTTTCTTCCCCAATTTTCTAAAAACAATGTGCTACTTTTGTAATCAGAAAAATGACACGTTAAGAGAGGGAGGAGTCTATTTATGCTGTTTAAAACATATATTACATATGTAAAACCATTCTATTGAGTCTGAATCTCTATTAGCAGGCTTTATGTAAGCATACCTACTAAGCTTACAGAAGTTCCAACTAAGTAAAATTAGTTAACTGATACCTTTTTAATGTAAAAATCATTAAATTTTTAAAAATGTAAACTCTTTAAAATTACAATATATGTTTGATTATCTCATTAAACAAGTCAGCAAGCCTAATTTAATCTTTCAGGAAAACTAAAGGCCATTATTCTGACATATTCACTGTATTGAACTATAAACCAGTGATGCCCTCTAGAGGTACTGATGGACATGCAGCTTACCTTCCCTGTTGGGATGTGTTTACCCTCCTTGTTGGCTAAATTTACCAGGGCTGTTGTTTCAGGTAGCAGTACTTGTCTCCCACCTCATTACTAGCACCTAGATCCATGTTCTCAAAACATAATCAGCTTTTGAAGCATGCAGAAGCTCTGGACCTGGACCTACTCCAGACTTACCGAATCAGAATTTGCATTTTAAAAAGATCCCCACATGAAAAAATGAATAAATAAAAGATCCCAAATGATTAATATGCACATTACATTTTCAGAATATTGCTTTAGGCTACAAAGGAGAAATTTCTTCTGTCCTAACAATCACATGAAGCTGCTTGGTTTTTGCAGTTACCTCTCCAGTTTTAACTGTTTTTCCATATAGACCTCCTCATCCCTTATTTCCATCATGCCCTTTGTTTTTCTGTGTCTCTGGATCAGAAGGAAAAATTGTATAGAAAATAAGATAATGAAATCCTGTACATAAAATTCCAATGATTCCTTGCTGAATCTTTTACACAGCAGAAGCAGAAGGACATACAGTAGGTCTTCTGTATCTGTGTGTTCTCCATCCGTGGATTCAACCAATTGTGGATCAAAAATGTTTGGGGGAGGGGGAAGGAGAAGATGACTACATCTGTACTGAATATGCTGAATATGTATACTTTTTTCCTTCTGATTATTCCCTAAATAATCAGCATAACAACTATTTACATAGCTATTTACATTGTATTCACTATTTACATAGCTATTTACATTGTATTCACAATTGTAAATACTATTTATATAGCTATTTACATAGCTATATATTTACATAACTTTAAAATTTACATATTTACATAACTACATTGTATTCACAATTTACGTATTTACATAACTATTTACATTGTATTCACAATTGTAAATACTATTTGCATTGTATTCAGTATTATAAGTAATCTAAAGATGATTTAAAGTATATGGGAGGATGTGCATACATAATATGCAAATACCACATCATTTCATACAAGGGGCTTGGGCATCTGTGGACTTTGGTATCCAAGTAGGTGTCCTGGAACCAATCCCCAAGGGATATCAAGGGATCAACTCTAATGTCTAAGCTCCAGAGTTCCAGGCATTCTGACACCTGAAGTTCTTGAATGAAGTGCCTGTGGATGATATTTGTAGGGAATGTCTACACTGTCAACTAATTTTCTTAATGAAGATTCCAGAATTTATATTCCCAACTGAATTTTGCCCTCTTCAAAGGAGTCACCCTGGGAAAGAGAATGCAATTTCTTTTGTTAAAAACCTTTCTATCACTTTTCTTTAGGAATTGTCAGCAGTCAAAACAATGTAAGACATTCTTTCTGTCTCATTACTCTCCAGCCATATCTAAAGCCTGAAAACAATAATCCTGAATTTAACAACTTTGTCATTCAGAACTATCTGATAACCTGCTATTTAAGTAATTTCCACAAATTAAGTCCATTAAAATACAAAGACTTGCCACTCTAGTCAATACTCAACACCACTTTTTAAAAGTTATAGAAAAAAAGGTTTAAAATCAGCATCATCTCCTCTGAAGAGAATACGCAATTAGACATAGAATCTGGCACATCTCTTATGAGGAAGAATCACAGCACTCAATAGGTGGCACATATTCTAATTTTTTCAAAGTTATACTTACTGGAAAGAAATGGCAAGGGAGAACACCAGCAAATTTCACTTAAAAAATTTACAACACACAATACACTTTAACAAATCTACTTTAATTCTAAAAGAAATTAATCTAGAACTGTCAGTAATACATAACATACTTTTATGTTTCTTTTATAGGTATCTATCTAATAAAAGTTTATTTGTATATGGGCAATGCATAATAACTCTATCTTAGATATGAATCCTAACAGGATGAAAATATTTTCTTGCAACTACTTTATGCCTATGAAGGGTGTGAACTTGCAATGTCCTCCTGTCTTAAACCCAAGTTAATGACAGTGCTCTCTCAAAACTTTTCATAAATTAATAATTACCTAATTTCATTTAAAAAATGGTTTCAGCAAATATGAAAACAGAAAGTCCGTTATTTGTCCATTCATAATATGAGACAAAAAAAGATAATACATTCCTCTACAGAAAAAGTGGGTTTAGAGAACAGTTCTGGTAGTATTTCACATGGTAAAGTATCAAAAGGTCTAATGAGCAGCCCTCTTGGTCAGGGAAAAACAATGATTTTGATGTGTTTCTCTTCCAAATTGCTTAGTAACTCCAAGTGATTTTCAAATTTGGAGGCAGATTACTGGCACTGAGTTCATCAAATTTAGATCTATCTTGAATAGGGACATTATAGAAATCAAGAACATCTCTAACCCTGCACATCTGGTGGAGTCTGGAGTTAGGGACTACATGACCCAAGTCATCAGCTAAATGTGCCAAAAGATTGAACTTTAGACGACTATCTTCCAGGGAGATGTCTTGCCAATTACTAGGAAGAGATGAACCAAAAACTTCTTTAACGTAAGATTCCAAACGACTCTGGAGATCTTCAGGTGGTGTGTATGCTTGGCTTCGTAAGGGTGGACACACTAGGATAGGTTCCTTTTTCTCTTCTACTGTCTCAGCAACCACTGGCTCTTTCTCTTTTCTGGAATGATCAAAAACACACAAATCTATTAATGAAGTTGACAAACACCAGACCAAATCTTGCCTACCAATCAAAATCAACAAAGGCACACCGACTACCGCTGGGGACCGTGGAGAGTAGTAAAGAATATGATAGGCCCCTGCCCTTAGAACGTTCATAGTTGAACTGAGTTGGGAGAGACAGAAAAAAACTAAGTATATATTTTACATACTGTAAGAATTCCTAAGAATAGGTGAAGAAGTAAGATAAATCATTCTGTCTGGGATACCCCATCCTCCAAGATCCCACCTCAATCTACCTTTCTGGTCTTACCTTTCACTGATTACCTACATATACTCCATGTGGTACTCTATATCCTGTGTCCCAAGCACACTCCCACTTTCCTGACACAATGTGTTGGCTCAAGTTATATCTTAAAATGTCTGTCTTTTATCTTCACCTATGTAAATCTTGCTTATTCTGTAAGTCTTAGGATAAAATTGTTCTCTTCCAAGAGGCTTTACGTAATTTCCAGAATCAAATATAATTGTAATTTCATGTGATCTCTTCAGCACTTTATACTGCTCTCAGAGTGCATCACATCCTACCTGACTTTTAATTTTACTTATATTCTACTTCACAGAAAGTGAAGAGATGGAAAAAGATATTCCATGCAAACAGAAACCAAAAAGAACAGGAGTAGCTACACTTACATCAGATAAAATAAATTTCAAGTCAAAAACTATAAAAGAGATTAAGAAGGTCATTACATAATCATAAAGAGTCAATTCAGCAAACGCATATAACAATTATAAATATATATGCAACCAATATTGGAGAACCTAAACATATAACACAAATATTAATAAATCTAAAGGAAGAGATAGACTACAATACATTAATAGTTGTGGATTTCAACACCCACTCTCAATAATAGATCATCCAGACAAAATCAACGAAGAAACACTGGAATTAAATTCTACACCAAATGGACTTGACACTTAGAGAACATTTCACCCAACTGCTGCAGAATACATAGTCTTCTCATGAGTACATGGTACATTCTCCAGGGTAGACTGTATCTTAGAACACAAAACAAGTTTTAACAAACTCATAAAACTCAAAATCATATCAAGGACTTTTCTAACAACAATGAAATACCACTAGACATCAATAACAAGAACTCTGGAAATTATACAACTACATAAAAAATAACATGCTCCCAAATGACCAAGGAGTCAATGATGAAATTAGGAAGGAAATTTTAAAATGTCTTGAAGCAATAAAAATGAAAACACAACACATCAAAATCTATGTGATACAGCAAAAGCAGTAATAAGAGGGAAGCTTATAGTAATAAACACCTACATGAAAAAAGAAAAATTTCAAATAAACAATCTAAAGATGCACCTTAAATTAGAAAAAGACAAACCAAACCCAAAATTAGTAGAAGGAAAGAAATAAGATCAGTGTAGAAACAAATGAAATAGACTAAAAAAAGCAATTAAAAAGATCAATGAATTAAAAAGTTGGTTTATTGAAAAATTAAAATCAACAAACCTTTATCTAGAATAAGAAAAACAGAGAAAAGACACAAATAAATAAAATTAGAGGCAAAAAAGGAGATTACACTGATATCACAAAAATTTAAAGGCTAATTAGAGATTATTACAAGCAACTATACATCAATAGATTGGAAAACCTAGAAGAGATGGATTAATTCCTAGGCACAGACAACTTAGCAGGACTGAATCATGAAGAAATAGAAAACCCAACAGAAATAATGAGATAGAAGCTGTAATAAAAGTCTCCCATCAAAGAAAAGCTTAAGATTTGATGGCTTCACTACTGAACTCCACCAAGCATTTAAAGAAGAACTAATGCCAACCAATAAGAATTCTACCAAAGCTATTCCAAAACACTGAAGAGGAGACAATACTTCCAAACACATTCTACAAGGCTAGCATTACCCTGATGCCAAAACCAGACAAAGACAAAATAAAAAAGGAAAACACATTCTACAAGACCAGCATTACCCTGATACCAAAACCAGACAAAGACAAAATAAAAAAGGAAAACCACAGGTCAATATTCCTGATGAGCACAGATGCAAAACTCCTCAACATTCATCCCAGAATGCAAGAATGGTTCAACATATGCAAAACAACAAACTCGATACATCACATTGACAGAATCAAGAACAAGAATCATGTGATCATTTCAATAGATGCTGAAAAAGCATTTCATAGAATTCAACAGCCTTTCATGATAAAAACTGTCAATAAACTGGATACTGAAGGAACATACTTCAACATAATAAAAGTCATGCATGACAAACCCACCAAACAAGGACACAAAACAAGCTAGCACCATTGAATGGGAAAAAGCTGAAAGCCTTTCCTCTAAGATCTTGAACAAGACAAGGATGCTCACTTTCATCACTTGTATTCAAAACAGAACTTGAAGTCCTAGCCACAGCAATTAGATAAGAGAAAGAAATAAAGTACATCAAAATTGAAAAGAAGTCAAATTGTTCTTATTTGATATATGATCTTACATATCATATGTAAGATATATAATCTTATATATCTTGATATATGTATATTTAGAAAAACCTAAATATCCACCAAAAAGCTCTTAGAAATAACAAATTCAGTAAAGTTTCAGAATTCAAAAATCAACATACAAAATCAGTAGCATTTCCATATGCCAATAGTAAACAATCTGAAAAAGAAATCAAGAAATCAATTCCATTAACAACAGCCACACACACACACACACAAAAATCTAGGAATAGACTTCAACAAAGAAGTAAAAGGCCTCTACAATAAAAACTATAAAACACTGATGAAAAAAATTGAAGGGGACACACAAAAAATGGAGATATCCCATGTTCATGGATTGGGAGAATTAATGTTGTTGAAATGCTTATGCTACTCAAAGCAATATACTGTCAATGTAATCTTTATCAAAATACCAATGACGTTCTTCACAGAAATAGAAAAAAATTCCTGAAGATGGCCGAATAGGAACACCTCCAGTCTCCAACTCCCAGCGCGAGCGACACAGAAGACCGGTGATTTCTGCATTTTCAACTGAGGTACTGGGTTCATCTCACTAGGGAGTGCCGGACAATCGGTGCTGGTCAGCTGCTGCAGCCCGACCAGCGAGAGCTGAAGCAGGGCGAGGCATCGCCTCACCTGGGAAGCGCAAGGGGGAAGGGAATCCCTTTTCCTAGCCAGGGGAACTGAGACACACAACACCTGGAAAATCGGGTAACTCCCACCCCAATACTGCGCTTTAAGCAAACAGGCACACCAGGTGATTATATCCCACACCTGGCCGGAAGGGTCCCACGCTCACGGAGCCTCCCTCATTGCTAGCATAGCAGTCTGTGATCTACTGGCAAGGCAGCAGCGAGGCTGAGGGAGGGGCGCCCGCCATTGCTGAGGCTTAAGTAGGTAAACAAAGGTGCTGGGAAGCTCGAACTGGGTGGAGCTCATAGCAGCTCAAGGAAACCTGCCTGTCTCTGTAGACTCCACCTCTGGGGACAGGGCACAGTAAACAATAACAAAAGCAGCAGAAACCTCTGCAGACACAAAGGACTCTGTCTGACAGCTTTGAAGAGAGCAGTGGATCTCCCAGCAAGGAGGCTGAGATCTGAGAAGGGACAGACTGCCTGCTCAAGTGGGTCCCTGACCCCTGAGTAGCCTAACTGGGAGACATCCCCCACTAGGGGCAGTCTGACACCCCACACCTCACAGGGTGGAGTACATCCCTGAGAGGAAGCTTCCAAAGCAAGAATCAGACAGGTACACTCACTGTTCAGCAATATTCTATCTTCTGCAGCCTCTGCTGCTGATACCCAGGCAAACAGGGTCTGGAGTGGACCTCAAGCAATCTCCAACAGACCTACAGCTGAGGGTCCTGACTGTTAGAAGGAAAACTATCAAACAGGAAGGACACCTACACCAAAACCCCATCAGTACGTCACCATCATCAAAGACCAGAGGCAGGTAAAACCACAAAGATGGGGAAAAAGCAGGGCAGAAAAGCTGGAAATTCAAAAAATAAGAGCGCATCTCCCCCGGCAAAGGAGCGCAGATCATCGCCAGCAACGGATCAAAGCTGGACGGAGAATGACTTTGACGAGATGAGAGAAGAAGGCTTCAGTCCATCAAACTTCTCAGAGCTAAAGGAGGAATTACGTACCCAGCGCAAAGAAACTAAAAATCTTGAAAAAAAAGTGGAAGAACTGATGGCTAGAGTAATTCATGCAGAGAAGGTCATAAACGAAATGAAAGAGATGAAAACCATGACACGAGAAATACATGACAAATGCACAAGCTTCAGTAACCGACTCGATCAACTGGAAGAAATGGTATCAGCGATTGAGGATCAAATGAATGAAATGAAGCAAGAAGAGAAACCAAAAGAAAAAAGAAGAAAAAGAAATGAACAAAGCCTGCAAGAAGTATGGGATTATGTAAAAAGACCAAATCTACGTCTGATTGGGGTGCCTGAAAGTGAGGGGGAAAATGGAACCAAGTTGGAAAACACTCTTCAGGATATCATCCAGGAGAACTTCCCCAACGTAGTAGGGCAGGCCAATATTCAAATCCAGGAAATACAGAGAACACCACAAAGATACTCCTCGAGAAGAGCAACTCCAAGACACATAATTGCCAGATTCACCAAAGTTGAAATGAAGGAAAAAATCTTAAGGGCAGCCAGAGAGAAAAGTCGGGTTACCCACAAAGGGAAGCCCATCAGACTAACAGCAGATCTCTCGGCAGAAACTCTCCAAGCCAGAAGAGAGTGGGGGCCAATATTCAACATTCTTAAAGAAAAGAATTTTAAACCCAGAATTTCATATCCAGCCAAACTAAGTTTCATAAGTGAAGGAGAAATAAAATCCTTTACAGATAAGCAAATGCTTAGAGATTTTGTCACCACTAGGCCTGCCTTACAAGAGACCCTGAAGGAAGCACTAAACATGGAAAGGAACAACCGGTACCAGCCATTGCAAAAACATGCCAAAATGTAAAGACCTTCGAAGCTAGGAAGAAACTGCATCAACTAACGAGCAAAATAACCAGTTAATATCATAATGGCAGGATCAAGTTCACACATAACAATCTTAACCTTAAATGTAAATGGACTAAATGCTCCAATTAAAAGACACAGACTGGCAAACTGGATAAAGAGTCAAGACCCATCAGTCTGCTATATTCAGGAGACCCATCTCACATGCAGAGACATACATAGGCTCAAAATAAAGGGATGGAGGAAGATTTACCAAGCAAACAGAGAACAAAAAAAAGCAGGGGTTGCAATACTAGTCTCTGATAAAACAGACTTTAAACCACCAAAGATCAAAAGAGACAAAGAAGGCCATTACATAATGGTAAAGGGATCAATTCAACAGGAAGAGCTAACTATCCTAAATATATATGCACCCAATACAGGAGCACCCAGATTCATAAAGCAAGTCCTTAGAGACTTACAAAGAGACTTAGACTCCCATACAATAATAACTTCAACACTCCACTGTCAACATTAGACAGATCAACGAGACAGAAAGTTAACAAGGATATCCAGGAATTGAACTCATCTCTGCAGCAAGCAGACCTAATAGACATCTATAGAACTCTCCACCCCAAATCAACAGAATATACATTCTTCTCAGCACCACATCGTACTTACTCCAAAATTGACCACATAATTGGAAGTAAAGCACTCCTCAGCAAATGTACAAGAACAGAAATTATAACAAACTGTCTCTCAGACCACAGTGCAATCAAACTAGAACTCAGGACTAAGAAACTCAATCAAAACCGCTCAACTACATGGAAACTGAACAACCTGCTCCTGAATGACTACTGGGTACATAACGAAATGAAGGCAGAAATAAAGATGTTCTTTGAAACCAATGAGAACAAAGATACAACATACCAGAATCTCTGGGACACATTTAAAGCAGTGTGTAGAGGGAAATTTATAGCACTAAATGGCCACAAGAGAAAGCAGGAAAGATCTAAAATTGACACTCTAACATCGCATATAAAGAACTAGAGAAGCAAGAGCAAACACATTCGAAGGCTAGCAGAAGGCAAGAAATAACTAAGATCAGAGCAGAACTGAAGGAGATAGAGACACAAAAAACCCTCCAAAAAATCAATGAATCCAGGAGTTGGTTTTTTGAAAAGATCAACAAAATTGACAGACCGCTAGCAAGACTAATAAAGAAGAAAAGAGAGAAGAATCAAATCGATGCAATAAAAAATGATAAAGGGGATATCACCACCGACCCCACAGAAATACAAACTACCATCAGAGAATACTATAAACACCTCTATGCAAATAAACTGGAAAATCTAGAAGAAATGGATAATTTCCTGGACACTTACACTCTTCCAAGACTAAACCAGGAAGAAGTTGAATCCCTGAATAGACCAATAGCAGGCTCTGAAATTGAGGCAATCATTAACAGCCTACCAACCAAAAAAAGTCCAGGACCAGATGGATTCACAGCTGAATTCTACCAGAGGTACAAGGAGGAGCTGGTACCATTCCTTTTGAAACTATTCCAATCAATAGAAAAAGAGGGAATCCTCCCTAACTCATTTTATGAGGCCAACATCATCCTGATACCAAAGCCTGGCAGAGACACAACATAAAAAGAGAATTTTAGACCAGTATCCCTGATGAACATCGATGCAAAAATCCTCAATAAAATACTGGCAAACCGGATTCAGCAACACATCAAAAAGCTTATCCACTATGATCAAGTGGGCTTCATCCCTGGGATGCAAGGCTGGTTCAACATTCGCAAATCAATAAACGTAATCCAGCATATAAACAGAACCAAAGACAAGAACCACATGATTATCTCAATAGATGCAGAAAAGGCTTTTGACAAAATTCAACAGCCCTTCATGCTAAAAACGCTCAATAAATTCGGTATTGGTGGAACATATCTCAAAATAATAAGAGCTATTTATGACAAACCCACAGCCAATATCATACTGAATGGGCAAAAACTGGAAAAATTCCCTTTGAAAACTGGCACAAGACAGGGATGCCCTCTCTCACCACTCCTATTCAACATAGTGTTGGAAGTTCTGGCTAGGGCAATCAGTCAAGAGAAAGAAATCAAGGGTATTCAGTTAGGAAAAGAAGAAGTCAAATTGTCCCTCTTTGCAGATGACATGATTGTATATTTAGAAAACCCCATTGTCTCAGCCCAAAATCTCCTTAAGCTGATAAGCAACTTCAGCAAAGTCTCAGGATACAAAATTAATGTGCAAAAATCACAAGCATTCTTATACACCAGTAACAGACAAACAGAGAGCCAAATCAGGAATGAACTTCCATTCACAATTGCTTCAAAGAGAATAAAATACCTTGGAATCCAACTTACAAGGGATGTAAAGGACCTCTTCAAGGAGAACTACAAACCACTGCTGAGTGAAATAAAAGAGGACACAAACAAATGGAAGAACATACCATGCTCATGGATAGGAAGAATCAATATCGTGAAAATGGCCATACTGCCCAAGGTTATTTATAGATTCAATGCCATCCCCATTAAGCTACCAATGAGTTTCTTCACAGAATTGGAAAAAACTGCTTTAAAGTTCATATGGAACCAAAAAAGAGCCCGCATCTCCAAGACAATCCTAAGTCAAAAGAACAAAGCTGGAGGCATCACGCTACCTGACTTCAAACTATACTACAAGGCTACAGTAACCAAAACAGCATGGTACTGGTACCAAAACAGAGATATAGACCAATGGAACAGAACAGAGTCCTCAGAAATAATACCACACATCTACAGCCATCTGATCTTTGACAAACCTGAGAGAAACAAGAAATGGGGAAAGGATTCCCTATTTAATAAATGGTGCTGGGAAAATTGGCTAGCCATAAGTAGAAAGCTGAAACTGGATCCTTTCCTTACTCCTTATACGAAAATTAATTCAAGATGGATTAGAGACTTAAATGTTAGACCTAATACCATAACAACCCTAGAGGAAAAAAACCTAGGTAGTACCATTCAGGACATAGGCATGGGCAAAGACTTCATGTCTAAAACACCAAAAGCAATGGCAGCAAAAGCCAAAATTGACAAATGGGATCTCATTAAACTAAAAAGCTTCTGCACAGCAAAAGAAACTACCATCAGAGTGAACAGGCAACCTACAGAATGGGAGAACATTTTTGCAATCTACTCATCTGACAAAGGGCTAATATCCAGAACCTACAAAGAACTCAAACAAATTTACAAGAAAAAAACAAACAACCCCATCAAAAAGTGGGCAAAGGATATGAACAGACATTTCTCAAAAGAAGACATTCATACAGCCAACAGACACATGAAAAAATGCTCATCATCACTGGCCATCAGAGAAATGCAAATCAAAACCACAATGAGATACCATCTCACACCAGTTAGAATGGCGATCATTAAAAAGTCAGGAAACAACAGGTGCTGGAGAGGATGTGGAGAAATAGGAACACTTTTACACTGTTGGTGGGATTGTAAACTAGTTCAACCATTATGGAAAACAGTATGGAGATTCCTCAAAGATCTAGAACTAGATGTACCATATGACCCAGCCATCCCATTACTGGGGATATACCCAAAGGATTATAAATCATGCTGCTATAAAGACACATGCACACATATGTTTATTGCGGCACTATTCACAATAGCAAAGACTTGGAATCAACCCAAATGTCCATTAGTGACAGACTGGATTAAGAAAATGTGGCACATATACACCATGGAATACTATGCAGCCATAAAAAAGGATGAGTTTGTGTCCTTTGTAGGGACACGGATGCAGCTGGAAACCATCATTCTTAGCAAACTATCACAAGAACAGAAAACCAAACACCGCATGTTCTCACTCATAGGTGGGAACTGAACAATGAGATCACTTGGACTCGGGAAGGGGAACATCACACACCGGGGCCTATCATGGGGAGGGGGGAGGGGGGAGGGATTGCATTGGGAGTTATACCTGATGTAAATGACGAGTTGATGGGTGCTGACGAGTTGATGGGTGCAGCACACCAACATGGCACAAGTATACATATGTAACAAACCTGCACGTTATGCACATGTACCCTAGAACTTAAAGTATAATAATAAAAAAAAAGAAAGAAAAAGAAAAAAAGAAAAAAAATCCTAAGATTAGTATGAAACCACAAAATGCCTTGAATAGCCAAAGTAATGCTAAGAAAAAAAAAATCGCACCTAACTGGCTCCACCTTGCTTCTAACCTTTAAGCTGTCCTTGTTCATTCCTGGACATAGGCCAAACTAACCATGGGAAGGAATTCAGTTTATGGTTTGACTCCGAAACAAAATTGATAATAGCCTTTTTCTGAAAAGACCTTCTTCTTGCCCAGGAACCAGTTTGCTTTTGTAGGACTAACAAATTAGCTACAAGATTAGAAATTATGGTTACAGGTCATACAGACTCCAGCTGCAAGAGTCTGATCCTCCCCAAATTGCTCCTGGGGATAACACTGCTATTGTAAAATCCACGGTCAGTGCTTGAGATATTTTGCAGACCCTGCACTCAATGGATTAGCTGACACCACCGAAGCCGGTAATCTGGCTCAACCAGTTCTGTGATCCCATCCAGGAACATAAGTTGGCAAGAACTCACTTAGTCCCCCTGTGATTTCATTTCCAACCCAACCAATCAACACTCCCCATTTCCGGGGCCCCCACCTGCCAAATTATCTTTAAAACCTCTGATCCCTGAGTTTTCGGGGAGACAGATTTGACTAATAATAAAAGTCCAGTGTCCTGCACAGCCGACTCTGTGTGAATTACTTTCTCCACTGCAATTCCTCTGCCTTGACACATCAGCTCTGTCTAGGCAAAGTGAACCCATTGGGCAGTTACAAAACTATAACACTACTAGAAGAAAACATTGGGGAGATGTTTCAGGACACTGGTCTGGGCAACGACCTCTTGAGTAAGACCGCAAAAGCACAGGCAACAAGAACAAAAGTAGACAAACGGGATTACACTAAACTAAAAAGCTTCTGTGTAGAAGAAAACATTGGGGAGATGCTTCAGGACTTTGGTCTAGGCAATGACCTTTTGAGTAAGACCTCAAAAGCACAGGCGACAAGAACAAAAATCAACAAATGGGATTACATCAAGCTAAAAAGCTTGTGTATAGCAAAGGCAACAATAAACGAAGTGAACAGAAAACCTAGAGGATAGGAGAAAAATTGGCAAACTATCTGACAAGGGATTAATAACCAGAATATATAAGGAACCCAAACAACTCAATAACAACAACAACAACAAAAACTGATTTAAACATAGCAAAAGATCTGAATACGTATTTCTCAAAGAAGATATACAAAAGACCAACAGGTATATAAAAAAAAGATCTCTAATCATCAGGGAAATGCAACTCAAAACCACAATGAAGTATCATCTCACCTCAGTTAAAATGACTATTATTTAAAAGACAAAAAATAACAAATGCTGGCAAGGATATAGAGAAAGTGGAATACTAGTACACTATTGGTGGTAATGTAAATTAGCACAACTGCTATGGAGAAAAGTATGGAAATTTCCCAAAAAAAACGAAAAACAGAATTACCATATGATCCAGCAATCCCACTGCTTGGTATACGTCCAAAAGAAAGTTAATCAGTCTGACAGAGATATCTGCACTCCATGTTTATTACAGCATTATTCACAATAGCCAAGATATGGAATCAAACTAAGTTTCTACCAATGGATGAATGGATATTAAAAAAAACTGTACATATAATCTATGGAATATTATTCAGCCATTAAAAAATGATGAAATCCTGTCACTTGCAGTAACATGGATGAAATTGGAGGACACTGTTAAGTGAAATAAGCCAGGTGCAGACAGACAGATATCGCACATTCTCACTTCTATGTGTGAACCAAAAAAAAAAATGACCTCATGGAGGTAGTAATAAATTGATGGTTACCAGAGGCTGGGAAGGGTAGTGAGGAGGTGGGGTATGAAGACCGATTGGTTAGAAATACAGTGAAAAAGGGTAATACAGTTAGAGAAGAGAAATACCGCTAGAAAGAGTAAGTTCTAGTGTTTGATTTCACAATTGGGTGACTATAGTTAGTAATAATTTATTTATATTTCAAAATAGCTAGAAGTGAAGATTTAGAATGCTCCCAAAACAAATAAATAACATGATGGATATGTCAACTATTCACATTTGGCCATTACATATTGTATGCTTGCATCAAAATATTATGTGTACCCCATAAATATGCACAATTATTATGTATCCATAAACATTAAAAAAAAATTACAAATAAACATCACCTCATACTCATTAGGATGGTCATTACCAAAAAGACAAGTGCGGTAAGGACATGGAAAAAAAGGCACCCTTATATACTGCTGATGGGAATGAAAATTGGCAGAACTATTATAAAAAACCGAATTGAGGTTCCTCAAAAAGTTATAAACAGAACTATCCTAACTATCCTAAGATCTAGCGATCTTACCACTGGGTATATATCCAAAGGAAATGAAAGCAGTATCTCAAAGAGATATCTGCACTCTCATCTTCATTGCAGCATGTGTGTATATGTGTATATGTATATATGTATACACACACACACACACAATATTTAAGGCTGAATAAAATGCCATTGTGTGTATATATGTGTCTATGAATATATATGTATATATTATGTGTGTGCATACATACACACACATAAAATGGCATTTTATTCAGCCTTAAAAAAGGATATATGTAACACATGGATAAACCTAGAAAATATTATGCTACGAGAAATAAGCCAGACAGAAAAATACCACATGATCTCACTTATATGTAGTACCTAAAAAAGTCAAATTAGGCCGGGCGTGGTGGCTCATGCCTGTAATCCCAGCAAGCACTTTGGGAGGCTTAGGTAGGTGGATCATGAGGTCAAGAGATCGAGACGATCCTGGCCAACATGGAGAAACCGTCTCTACTAAAAATACAAAAATTAGCTGGGTGTGGTGGCGGGCGCCTATAGTCCCCGCTACTTGGGAAGCTAAGGCAGGAGAATCGTTTGAACCTGGGAGGCAGAAGTTGCAGTGAGCTGAGATGGCGCCACTGCAGTCCAGCCTGGAGACAGAGCAAGACTCCATCTCCAAAACAAATAAAAAGTCACAGAAACAGAGTAGGATGGTGGTTCCCAGGGGTGGTGGAAATGGAGAGATGTTGGACAAAGATAAAATTTAAATTACATAGAATGAGTAAGTTCCAGAGATCTAACGTACACCATGGTGATGACCATTAATAATACTGTACTGTATACTCGAAATCTTCTGAGAGAAAACTCTTTTAAGTGTTTTCACCACACACACAAAAATTCTAACTGGCCAGGCATGGTGGTTCACCCCTGTAATCCCAGCAATTTGGGAGGCTGAGGCGGGAAGATTAAGCCCAGGAGTTCAAGACCAGCCTGGGCAACACAGTGAGAACTCCTTTCTCTAAAACAAAACAAAACAAAAAAGTATGTAAAGAGATGAATATGATAATTAGCTTGACTAATAATCAACATCAAGTTGTATACCTTAAATATATAAATTTTTTAAAATAGTAAAGAAAATATAACCATCATTCTCAGTAATCTCTTATTTCCTCTAGTTTTCTTCATAATTTACCACTTCCTGAAATTACATTACACATTTGTTCATTTCTTCCTCCATTAGAACATTGGCCCAACGAGAACAAAAATTTGGTCTGTTTTAGTAACCACTTTATTCTTGTAACACTTAAGATATAGCCTGGCTATAGTAAACAATCTAAAAAATATTTGTTGAGTGAATGAATAAAACAAACTTGGAAGATATTTTAGAAATATTAACAAATATTAACCAAAGAAGAGGGAAAGCTAATATATGAACTGATGAAAAAAATATTTCCTAATTGTAGTAGTTTTTGTTTTAAACCTAAGAGGGCATACATTGTTCCTTAGGGTCAATACCATACGTTTTGATTTCCTAAACACTATCTAAGTCAAATTAGATTTACCTTCAAACAATTACACACGGTGCAGCCGTGCAGCGGAAAAAGCAGTAGATGGGGAGTTAGGAGACCTATGTTCTACATCCAGCTTTGCAATTAACTTGCTTTGTGACTTTGGGAAAATCACTTCCCTCCTGTGGGCCTGTTTCCTCATATGTTGGAGTACCTCGAGGATGAGAAGGGATTTTGTTTTTCCTGCTCTATCCTAGGCGCTTAGAGTAATGCTGGTCCTGAGAAATCTGTTGAATTACTGAATGAATGAACAAACAAAATGAGGAGGCGGTACTTCATTACTGAACCTTGCTTGTGAAAAAACACAGCCGGCAAATGAGTTTAGTTTACTAAGCGCTTTCGTGTGCTTTCAGGCAACACACTCAGTGTCTCGCACACGAGGTTAATTCTATTTGCTCAATAAATGAATGAGTGAAGTGAAAGGGAAAGGGGGTGGTATTTCCGTTATAAGATGAGAAAACTAAGGCCGAGAGGGGAAGAGACTGGGTCCCACCACTCAATGAGTGCTTCTCAACTCGGGACCCTAACCGTACCTCCTTGTTCTTGCTCCGATCAGGCGCGGGACCACGATAGCGTTAACACCCTCTTTTGAATTCGTCCCTCATCCTCCTTAACTTTCCTTGAACGTGACCCACCGTCCACCCTTCAGTTTTACCTGAATCGAGACCAAAATTCTCTACGTGGTGTCCCTGAGACTGTCCACAGGGAGACTCGCCTGGTAATACCGGACAGATATCGCGCCGCCATCTTCGATGAGATCCACGGGCCTGAGCGCAGCCCTCAGCCAGCAGTGACGTACCCAGATCAGCCAATCGGATATAATCCCAGTGGCAAGAGCATTCGTTTTCCTGTAGGCTCCCTCCCGCTGTGTACGCTGGGAAATGTAGTCCGGTAGCTGTTGCTCCGGCGCCTGGACCGCGGCGCTCTTTCCGAGCATGACGGGAGATGTAGTTGAGGGGGGCCCCGGGAACGATCTGGGTGACGCCTTCTGGTCCGGGGGCGGGCGGTCATAGCGCTACTTGGGTGAAAGGAGGAGGAACTGGCAGCGGGGAGGAGGCTCTAGCAAGGCCTGAAAGGCTGCGTAACCAGGCAGGAGTAGGAGTTGGGGTTCGAGGTTGGGGGACAGCCAGGGATCGCGGTCTGATACGCTGTTGGGGTCGTGACCGCCTGGGGGCCGAGGCAGGCACTGGTCAGACCCAGCCAGGGATCCTTGTCTTCGTCGAGCCTAATTTCCAGCAGCCGGGTAGGCCTCACCAGAGGCTCCTTTCCGTGAGGCCGCCCCCAATTCCTGCCCCTATTCTCTGCCTGGGAGATGGCTTCCCCGAGCCCCCCGCCGGAGTCAAAGGTAAGTAAGCACCCCTCGGGGATCCCGGTTGTCTCGCCACTACCCCAGCTAGGCCGCACCACTGCTTTCTCCCCGGGCCCCCCACCCACCTCCTGACCGCCTCTTTAGGGCCAGCGCCTTGCAAGGAGCTCCCCACTAGTGCGCTGGGTTGCGGTTCGCGAACAAACTGCCCACTGGCTCCCCCCTTTTTTTTTTTTCTTTTTCTAGAGAGACTTGATAAATCGGCCAGAGAAAATAAATAATGCTCCAGACTAGCTCTCTCATTTGTGAGTTCTTCAGGTGAAGCACCATTTTTGACCTTCCCTTGTGTCTTCTGTTCCTGGCACAGTGCCTGGACCCCAAGGTACACGCTTAGAGAACCTCAAGGAATTGAATTGAATAGAGTCACAAGCCAGTGCAAATGGAAAATTGAAGTAGGCAGTGAGGTGAGGGAAGCTTGGAGAGGCCTTGGGGCAGTTTACTAAAATTAAACTGTTAGGGCATAATACATCAGAAAAGCCTTATCCATAGGTCCTTTCTAGTCTGATATGTCTGTCAGTTACAGTTCGTTCCCAGAATTGGGCAACATATGAAACTTTCAGTTATCATGTTCCTCCTAGCCTATTTGGCCCCGATAAGTGATTGCCTCTGCCACTTTTAGTGGTAGAATTGTCCTTGAGACAACAGGAACTGACTACAGAAATCATACTATTTCAGGGGTTGCTGACATTTGAGGATGTGGCTGTGTTTTTTACCCAGGAGGAGTGGGATTATCTGGACCCAGCTCAGAGAAGCCTGTATAAAGATGTCATGATGGAGAATTATGGAAACCTGGTCTCACTGGGTAAGAATCTGCTGTTTCTCTAATTAAAATATCTAAGAAAGTAGAGAGAAATCAGACTAACAATATTTGGACAGAAACCAGTACCAAAACTGCTTAGTTCCAAAGTTCTGATTCAAACCTTTTAGCCATTAATTGTTTCCATACCTCTCATCCCTAGCTTCCTTGAAGTGACCAAACTGCAAGCCTTTCGGGCATCCTGTCTTCGTAATCTCATTCCCATATTGTTCTGTACTTTCCGTCCTGGCTCATCCTCCCACAGCTTTCCTCCCACCCCTTTTCACTCTGCCTTCTGGAGCCCCTGTTCGTCTTCACATAATGTTCCTTACCTCCTGGCCTTAACTGAAATCTGGCACTTTCCCAAGGACAACGTTTCTCTGGCAGTTTTTCAAGTGGGGGCCGCTTATTCTCCCACATCCGCCTCCTTCCCCATCCTTTGTCTCAGCGTTGGAAGGGGGAAGTTATTGTTCACTCAGCTTTTAAATGCTGTCCCCAAAGCATTAGTTGTCCACCTTCAAACAAAATCTCTCCTTCTTTGAGGTCTTTTTCCACTCAATTCCTTTTCACTGTCAACTTTTTGTTTGGTCCTTCACACATAACTTTGTCACATGTTTCATATCTATTTTAACTCATGCCATGGATGACCTAGTTAATACTTCAGCCTCAGTGGGTCTTACTTCAGGGACCCTGCTTTTCATTTTCACTCAGCACCTTACATCATTGATCACAGCAATTTTGTCATAACAGGCAAATCGTAAATCCCAATACCCTATTCTCTGACCAGTTATTCGGCAATGAAAGTTTATTGACTAACTAGACAAGGGTAGCCAAAACAGAGAGGCTTTCTCCCCTTGCGGAGCTTACTACAACTTCTCTATCTTTCCTACTTCTTTCCACCTAAACCCACTCATTATTAACGATGTTTCCTGTCCCTTGATGTTTCTGTTTTTTCACCAAGGTGTCCATCCTCTCTGGGCTTGTCTCCCCATCTAATGACCAGCAAGCTCACCTGCCAGCCTGTCATTATTCTCTACCCATTCTGCAAACTTCAAATCCTGTGTTTGTTATAAAATGCACCTTTCCCTCTTTCCTACCCGAATTGCTAAACATAGCAGGAGAAATTCTCTAACCAAAAAGATTGATGTCCTGTATATAAGTATGGCCTTTTTCTTCTAGTCTCCACTGGGGTTTTTATATCTTAGCAATATTTTTTGTCCTTGATATGCTCACTGCCCTGTTCTTTTTAGTGACTATTCCAAAAGCTTATCCATCATTCAGTAGTGAAGCTCACCTGTTTCTCAGAGAAAATAGGGGCCAATAAGCACGAACTCTCAACTTCTCTGCCTGTTATCTGCACACTTAAAGCTGCTCTCATCTTCTCACCTTTCCAGAAACTAATCAGTCATTCTTTGTTCCCTTATAGTTTCAGTCTCTATTTATTCTCCCTTATTCTGATGATTGGTATGTTCATAACTCTTCCAATAGGAGAAAAGAGAGGAAAAAAGAAAAAATCCCTCCTATGAGCCAGACTCTCCCTCTTGCTGCTGCCTATAATTTACTGCTTGTTCTCTTCACAGTCAGGATTTTGTAAGAGTAGTTAATGTGTGTTCTGTACTTCTTTACCTCCCCTTGTGTCTGAGCCCCTTTGTGTTGCCTCTAATACTCCCTTTAAATTGTTTAACAGTGATCTGTAACAACATCATTGTCAAATGCAGTAGACCCTTTTGGGACCTTATTTTATTCGACCTCTCTATGAACATGTGAGAGTCTTTATTGTTTCCCTCCATTGGCTTGCATTCTCAGACTTCCCCTCAGTCTGTACTCTTTCCCTGGGGGACCTTACCTACACTCAGGTCATCAGCTACCACTCTGTGAAGATAAGTCCCAATTTTTTTTTAGGACGTAGCCTCATTCTATTGCCCAGGCTGTAGTGTAGTGGTGCGACCTCAGCTCACTGCAGCCTCCACTTCCTGGATTCAAGAGATTCTCCTGCCTCAGCCTCCTGAGTAGCTGAGATAAACAGGTGTGCACCACCACACCCAGCTAATTTTTGTATTTTTAGTAGAGAAGAGGTTTCACTGTGTTGGCCAGGCTGGTCTCAAGCTCCCGATCTCAGGTGATCCACCCACCTTGGCCTCCCAAAGTGCTGGGATTATAGGCATGAGCCACTGTGCCTGGCTCAAATCTTTATTTCCACCTAAGAAAAGTAATGTGGAGCCTAACTGCCTAGGTTTAAATCCTGGTTCCACCACTTACTTAGCCTGGTGACTATAGTGATTTAACCTCTCTTTGCCTCAGTTTATTTTTTTATGAAATGGAAATAATAATAGCACCTACCTCATAGGGTTACTGTCAGCATTAACTAAATTAATATATGTAAAACACTTAACACACTAACATGTAGTAAGAACAATATAAATATTGACTTATATTGTTGTCATCGTCTTCTCTGTTGAGTTTCAAATTCCTAGTCATCTTTTGAAGACCACATGAGTAACTCAAACCTGGCGAGTTTCAATCCATTAAAATCAAGGGCCTTCTCTCCAGAGTTAAGCACTCCTTTCATTGTTTTACCTTGTATATACTCCTGCTATTGAATTTATTATACTATACTACAATCATTCTATATGTGTTACTTTTCTAACCTCACTGATTACCGTGAGGATGGTAAATATACCTGTTTCATTTGATTTCTCCAGCACTTAGCACAGAGCCAGGCCTATATTATATGCTTCTTAAATATTTGTATGACTAGGTACAGTTAATTTCAGACTTAGTATCTCTTAACTGGATTATTGCATTAACCCCTAAACTACCCTCTTGCCACTAGTCTCCTTTTTAAAAATATATTCTCTCTACTGCCACCAAAGTGATTTTGTATTAGTTAACTGTGTAAAACTTCTGATGGTTCCTGATAGCTTAAAGGATAAAAATCTTAATTTCTTATCATATAGGACCTTCCAAGTATAGCCTCTGCCTATCTTTCTTTCCTCGCCTGTTTTTTCCTGCACACTACTTTAGTCTTCAGCCATATCAGCTGTTGGGGTGTGTGTGTGTGTGTGTGTGTGTGTGTGTGTGTTTTAATATGCCATGTTGTCTCTCAGTCACTGCCAGATTATCCATACATACGGTATTCTGGTTGATAGAACCAAATAAGTGCCCATATGTAAATACCATATGGACAAGGTGTGACAGTGTGCCCATAGATGATCTTGTACTTGTAGGCTGTCCTCTTTATTGCAGCTTAAATACAGCTTTCCGTCATTCATCATTTATCCTCCCACAGTCTTTTCATCCTCCTCAATAGACCCTATCTCCAGCTCCTTGGTGAGAGCTCCCTTGATAAGAGATCACTATTACTCTACTGTTGCAATGCTTCTACTTCATCTTAACTGCTTTTCATAATGCAGCTCTCATCTAGCTTTATAGTTTTGGCTTTTCATTCATACTTTTCTTGTTCAAGCTTATTAAAAAGAAAAAAAACCTTCAATAGCTACATCAATGATACGGTTGATAGCTTAATTTCTCAGATCTTTGACATCTTCAGTTTTAATGACTCTTTCCGCAATGACTTGCAGATTGCCACCTTCTTACTGTGTCTTCACATGGCAGAAGAGGGGAGAGAGAGAGAGAGCGCAAACATTCTGGTCTTTGTTCCTCTTTTTATAAGAACACTAATCCCATCATGGGGGCCCCACCATCATGAGCTCATCTAAATTTAATTACTTCCCAAAGGCCCCACCTCCAAATACCATCACATTGTGGATTAGGAGTTCACCATATGAATTTGGTGAGAACACAAACATTCAGTCTATAACACTGTCTTATCTCTTTTTTTTTCCTTGACAATTTAGTCTTTCCTCGTATGTTCACATACTTCTGTCCTTTTGGCTTCTGGTTTGATAGGTTACAGTTCTAGCTACCTTCAGAATAACTAGTGACTTCAGTTTCAATTCCAGGTTCTTTGGTGAAACCCACTTTGAGTCAACTATCTATCTAGAAAAATTGGCTATGAGCACAGGATGGGAAGATACTGCATAAGCATTACCAAGCCCAGATCTAATGGATAGTCATTTCAAGGCTGCTCTGTGTGGAGCCTTACACTTGTTTTCTTCACCTGCCTATCCTGTTGACCTATTTATTTTTATGCCAATGTCATCGTTTTATTTGCTTTAACAATGTATTATATTTTATGTCTGGTAATATAAGTCATTCTTTAATAATCTTTTTCAGGATGTACTTCACTAGTCTGCCTTCTTCTAAACTTTAGAAGTATTGACTTTTTTATTGGTTCATAAATGATTTTTGATTGGAATGTGATTAGTTTCATAGATTGAAAGGAATTGAGATCCTTATAATATTGAATCTCTTTACCCATGTGGTTAACTCTGTTTAACTGTATCCTTTTGTCTTTCAGAAAAATTGTATGGAATATTTTTATGGAGCTTACACATTTCTTATGTTTATTCCTAGGTTTTATTTTTTTTGTTACTATTGTGAAGAGTTTATCATTTCTGTATAATATTTACTAACTTTTTTTTGTACTAAGAACAAGCTTTTTAATCTTGTTATGATTATATTTTCATTTGCCTATTTCAGGAATTTTAGGTATACATTCATATCATCTTCAAGTAATGATAATTTTGTCTTACTCATTTGAATGAAATTGACAGAACAGTATCCACTAATCCAGCTAATATAACTGAACAAATATTCTGAAGAGACTGCCTTCTCACAAAGAATTTACAATCCAGTGGAAGAGACAAATAATAAACAGTTAAAAAAATGCAGTGTAATCATAGCAATAATAGAGTTATGGACGAGGGCTGGTAATAAAAAAATAGAACACCTAGATCTGTCTAGTGGACTTAGTAAAGGCTTTGTAGAGGAACTGTTGCTTTAAACTTAAAGATTGCTTTGAATCTTAAAGTGAAACCAAAAGTTTGCCAGGTAAACAGTGTTGAGGGACATTTAGTAAATGACATATGTAAAGATAAGACATGAAAGAGTGTAACACAAACAATTTGCCTATATAAAGTATGATAAAGTAGGTAGGAACGTGACTTAAGGCTCAGAGACTGTGTCATGAAGAGTTGTATCATAGCAAAGAGCTTGATTCAATCCTA
Organism: Macaca mulatta; assembly: GCF_049350105.2. Taxonomy (NCBI): domain Eukaryota; kingdom Metazoa; phylum Chordata; class Mammalia; order Primates; family Cercopithecidae; genus Macaca; species Macaca mulatta. The sequence goes on along the minus strand of NC_133420.1, from coordinate 56,978,905 downwards.
ACGGTGATAGGGAGCTGCTAAATCTACAGGTGATGACATGGTAGAATTCTGTTTTATAGAGATCTCTTCTCAAATCAGTAAGGCAGATATAATGTGTTGGTAGTCTGAAGACTGGAGCCAAAGATTGTAAGGCAGCTACATGATTGTGAGGGTTAAAAGGTAAGTGCTAAAGATAAATCCAGGATTTGGATGATTGATTAACAATAAGAAGAAGGGAGAAATACAGGATGATTCCTGCTTTGAGACTGTAGGGTAATGGATGATGGTGCCTTTCAGGAGATAATTAAAGGTGGGGAAAGGCATTAGAGCAGATGATGATGACCATGTTAATTGTGAGCCCTTTGTGCGGCATTTAACTGGAGATGTCTGGAGGGTGTATATACAAAACAAGTAAGGATGTAAATGTGGGTAACAATAACAAAAATCAGTTGACAAAGGAAAAGAAATAAATGAGGGAAATTTATCAGAAAAGGCCAAAGAAGTAGGGAATGAAATAAAAGAATGTAATAGCGTAGAAACCAAAAACAGATAATGTCAAGAAATTGGGGTGGTCAACAGTGTTAGGTGCTGCTGAATAACATAAGAACTGAAAAATGCCCGTTTTAGGCCGGGCATGGTGGCTCACTCCTGTAATCCGAGCACTTTGGGAAGCCGAGGTGGGTGGATCACCTGAGGTCAGAGTTCAAGACCAGCTTGGCCAACATGATGAAACGCCATCTCTACTAAAAATGCAAAAAAAAAATTAGCCAGACATTGTGGCAGGTGCCTGTAATCCCAGCTACTTAGGAGGCTGAGGCAGGAGAATCGCTTGAACCCAGAAGGTGGAGGTTGTAGTGAGCTAAGATTGCTCCATTGCACTCCAGCCTGGGCAACAAGAGCAAAACTCTGTCAAAAAAAAAAAAAAAAAAATGCCCATTTTTTTTTTTTTTTAAATTTGAGTCATTGGTAATCTAATGGGAAGTTTCTCTAGATACTGGAAACAGAAACCAGATTTTGCCATAGGTTGCAGAATAGGTTGAATAGGAAGAGGTTGGGCATGGAAAACATAAGAAATAGAAAACCTCGGTGTTAAGATTTTGTTTCAATGCTTGGCTTTCATAAAGAGAAGGATTTCAGGTTCAAGATGAAATTGGACGTATTTATGTAATGGTAGGAAAGTGTCAATAGAGAGTGTATATTGAAGAAAGAGGAAAGGCAGAGGATAATTAAGCAAATGCCCAGAGGTGAGTGGAATCGATAAGGGGTGGATGGATTAGCTTTACATAAGAATCAGATATATCTTTACGTACCATTGGCAGATAATTTTATAGGTAGAGGACAGAAAGTTTAGGGAGTTCTTTCATGTTTTTTCATTATGTGAAAGAAAATACAGCCCACCGAGAGGGGACACTATAAGTAGCCTTAGAAGAAATAAAATTTCTAGTAGTTTCTTAGAGGGATAGGAGAAGGTTATTTTAGAATAAAATAATGACTAGTTTGAAGTAAGCAAATGGAAAATTCAAAGATGACTCCACAAAAAAATTGAGAGAAAAGAGGATGTATGAAAAAGGAGCTTGTTTAGGGCCAAATATAAATTTGGTCATTATTGAATCTTCTGGTGGAATTATCTAATATCTATTCCAGCAAGAGATGGAAAACCAGGAAGATGTCAGAAGCAGGCCTAAATGTACTATATACCACTCTGTTATATGATAGACCACTGTGCTGTCTTTTCTTCAACACATCCAAGATTTTTATTTCTCAGATGTCATGCAGCCTCTCCGTTGGAACAAGATGGTGAACCTTGGGTCTTACATTGTTAGAGAGTTTAGAATCACTTGTACTTGCGGTATGATTTGTGGTTGGTGAAGTCATAAGCTACCACAGACTGCCCTTTTTGGTTGTTACTCCCACGAACTCTGACCATGTTTCTTAATACTTATTTTATTCTGCATCCCAATATCATAGACTCTCTGTCACCTAACCCTTTATTATTGTTTTTAAAAGCCATTTTGTCTCTTTATACAGGAACTGCTTTTTACTTAATATTTTCTTTATCATATTATTTTCTTTCCCCATTTTTTACTTAACATCCATTCCATTTGATGGGGGTGGGGGGGGGGGGCTTCATGTCTTATCTCTGAATCCTGGCTGATTACAGTGTTTCTGGAGTGCTTTTGATGGGCAGTGAGTAAATGCTTGTTAATAAATGAATTATTGTTTCCCCTGGATCTTTGTCTTTTATTCTTCTTAGCATCTTTTTTTATTTTTATTTTTATTTTTTTGAGATTAGGTCTCACTGTATTGCTTAGGCTGGTGTGCAGTGATGCAAACATGGCTTGCTGCAGCCTCAACCTGTTGGGCTTAAGTGATCAATCCTCTCACCTCAGCTACCTGAGTAGCTGGGACTACAGGTGTGTGCCACCATGCCTGGCTACTTAAAAAAAATTTTTTTTCTTTTTTGGTAGAGATGAAGTCTCACTGTTGCCCAGGCTGGTCTCAAACTCCTGAGCTCAAGTGATCCTCCCACCTCACTCCCCCAAAATGCTAGGATTACAGGCATGAGCCACTATGCCTGGCCATTAGCATCTGGTCCTTTCTGTTAATTATTTGGTCTGATCATACTCCAATAATGTTTTTTCATCCTAAATTTTCCTGAACTTAGTGGGGATTTTTTTTCATCCTACCCTGTTTTCTTTGATAGACTGATTAATCCCACCTTGACTTGATTTGTTTCTTTGTTTGCCCATTTTACTTTGTTTCTCCTTGCTTCAAAGACCTTGATTGATCTTTGTATTTCCTGTTTATTATTCCAGATGTTTTGAACAGAGATAAGGATGAGGAGCCAACCGTAAAACAAGAAATTGAAGAAATTGAGGAAGAAGTGGAACCACAGGGTGTAATAGTTACAAGAATCAAAAGTGAAATTGACCAGGATCCTATGAGTAGAGAAACCTTTGAACTTGTTGGTAGGTTAGATAAACAAAGAGGAATCTTCTTATGGGAAATACCAAGGGAATCTTTGACCCCGGAACAGAGAATGTTCAGAGAAAACACTAACATTATCCGTAAAAGACCAAACTCAGAAGAGAAATGCCATAAATGTGAAGAATGTGGAAAGGGTTTTGTCCGCAAGGCCCATTTCATTCAACATCAAAGGGTCCATACTGGTGAGAAACCTTTTCAGTGCAATGAATGTGGGAAAAGTTTTAGCCGCAGTTCATTTGTTATTGAACATCAGAGAATTCACACTGGGGAAAGGCCCTATGAGTGTAATTACTGTGGAAAAACCTTTAGTGTGAGCTCAACCCTTATTAGACATCAGAGAATCCACACTGGAGAAAGACCCTATCAGTGTAATCAGTGTAAACAGAGCTTCAGCCAGAGAAGGAGCCTTGTTAAACATCAAAGGATTCATACAGGTGAGAAACCCCATAAATGTAGTGACTGTGGGAAAGCCTTCAGTTGGAAATCACACCTTATTGAGCATCAAAGAACTCACACTGGTGAGAAACCTTATCACTGTACCAAATGTAAGAAGAGCTTTAGTCGAAATTCATTGCTTGTTGAGCATCAAAGAATTCACACTGGGGAAAGACCCCATAAATGTGGTGAATGTGGGAAAGCCTTTCGATTAAGCACATACCTTATACAACACCAAAAAATTCACACTGGCGAGAAGCCTTTTCTTTGTATTGAGTGTGGAAAAAGTTTCAGTCGGAGCTCATTCCTTATTGAACATCAGAGGATCCATACTGGTGAAAGACCTTATCAATGCAAAGAGTGTGGGAAAAGTTTCAGTCAACTTTGCAACCTTACTCGTCATCAGAGAATTCACACAGGAGACAAGCCCCATAAATGTGAGGAATGTGGGAAAGCCTTTAGTAGAAGCTCAGGTCTTATTCAGCATCAGAGAATTCACACCAGAGAGAAGACTTATCCATACAATGAAACTAAGGAAAGTTTTGATCCAAATTGCAGTCTTGTTATACAGCAGGAAGTCTACCCTAAGGAGAAATCTTATAAATGTGATGAATGTGGGAAAACTTTCAGTGTTAGTGCTCATCTTGTACAACATCAAAGAATCCACACTGGTGAAAAGCCCTATCTATGTACTGTCTGTGGGAAAAGCTTCAGCCGGAGCTCATTTCTTATTGAACATCAGAGAATCCACACTGGTGAGAGACCCTATCTGTGCAGACAGTGTGGAAAAAGCTTTAGTCAACTTTGTAATCTTATTCGACATCAGGGTGTTCACACAGGTAATAAACCCCATAAATGTGATGAATGTGGAAAGGCCTTTAGCCGGAACTCGGGTCTTATTCAGCATCAGAGAATACACACAGGAGAGAAACCTTATAAGTGTGAGAAGTGCGACAAAAGTTTCAGTCAACAGCGCAGTCTTGTCAACCATCAGAAGATGCATGCAGAGGTGAAAACCCAAGAAACCCATGAATGTGATGCTTGTGGTGAAGCCTTTAATTGCCGCATTTCTCTTATTCAGCATCAGAAATTGCACACAGCATGGATGCAATAAATGTAGAGCGATACATAAGCTCAATTTGATTTGAGACTAGTTACCCAAGTGCAGTTTTAGTATGGCTCAACGTGGGTCAAATTTGGTGATAAAGCAAATTCTCCTTGGCCTCAGACAAATGGTTTCTAAAGATTCTGTGAATAGTGGACAACTGCCCATGAGCATCTGACTTCCCTTACTCTTTGTTTGATGATCATAAAGACTTAGTAATTTATATAAGTATCTTTAATAAATCTTTCAGCAGAGAGATTAAACCTAGGTTCAGAGCATGGGTGCTCTGAGGGACAAAGTAGGATTGCTATAAGGGAGCTGGAGCAGCTGATATTGGAAAACTGAGAATAATGATTCAAAGAGTCTTCTGTCACCATCTCATATTGTGGTTCTTTCAGTTCCATGATATGTTTGGCTCTGCATGCCAAAGTCCAGTGATTAAGCACATATAAGTTGTCAAGGAAACAAAGCCCAAATGTTTTTGAAATCAATATACAGTTTTTGTCCTTGTTTAAGTAAGCCAGATGTTTGGCATGTGAGTTAAAGGCAGTTCCAATGCCTGATGGTTCCCAGATCTATGAAATGAGTGGACCATTAACCTTACATGTAAAGATTATGTTAGTAATTAAGAAACCTAACAAAGGTGTTACCAAGGAACCTTTGGGAGTGCCTTTTTTGTTTCTCAAGATGGACCCAAAAAAGTGGAGGAAAATACTGTTCTTTTGTGCCCTCCTACCTGTGAAAGATATTTGTAGTCCTATGTGAATGAGCTTATTCCTCCACAACCAGGTGCATATAAAAGTGTACATATTTTGATTGCCAAGAATTGGAATTGAAAAGACCTGGAGTCTATGCTAGGAAGCTGAGATATTTTGGTATTGCATTGGTTTTTATGATAACTAGGTTTTGCATGCAATTAAAAATCCTTATTTCTTGTTCTAGGGCTTCCCTTAGTTAATGGTTATTATAAACCTATTACTTCATCTGTTTTAACCATTAAAACCTGTTTTGTTTTTTGCTTTGTGTAAGAGTTGTTACTTGAGTGTAAAACCAATTCTGTGAAAAGTATTACTGTATTTTTAAAATTAGAATCAAAGATAGGAAGGAAATTGCTCTCATTCGTTCTGTGTGTGACTAGTTAACCTTTTCTGGAGAAGCTCAATTAAGCCCAGGTTCTTTAGTTTCTGAGTATAGAGTTCCAAATTACCAGAATTCTGTAATTCCAGCTTCCTAGTAGTTTGAGCAAATGACCCCTCCCTTTCTCCTATACCTTAGTCATTCTAAAAATTACCTCCAGACTTTCATCTTCCTATCTCTTTATGTGTGTACCTGCATGTGAGTGTGGAGATTATGATACATGTATAGAAAGATAGATATCTTTGTGCACTCCCTTATTCAAATTAGGTACTCATAGTTACTATACAGCTGACATTTAAAAACAATTTGTAGTACAACGAAAAGTACAAAAAACAACATACTGCACCTGACTCGTCCATAAAATTATCCTGCCCTGGATCTTCCCAGTTGTACTTATTTTACACCAGTTCCCAGATCAGGATCTCAACTAATGAGGTTCTTAGACCTGTTCTCAGTATTTTAAAAATCTATGATGTATGTTTTCACTGCATGTACACTGAAACACAATTCTTTGCTTTTTCTTGAAGTCACATCTGTTTCTTGTATGGTTATCTTCCATAGCAGAAGCACTGGCTGCTGTTGACCTCATAGTAGTTTGACCCATGTTTATATGAGGTATTCCTACATAATTTTTAATATCCTTGGACATGAATCTGGAATTTATGGAAATTTCATAATTTTAAGATCCTTGGACAACTCAGAACTCCAGTAACAGTTAACAATTTTTGACTGCATGTACAAATCATTGCTTATAAAAAACATAGCCCCCTGAAAAATAATTTTTTAAAATTATACTTTAAGTTCTGGGATACATGTGCAGAACGTGCAGGTTTGTTACATAGGTATACATGTGCCATGGTGCCATTTTGCATGGTGCCATTGCAGAAATTTTCTTCCATTCTGTAGGTTGCCTGTTCACTCTGATGCTAGTTTCTTTTGCTGTGCAGAAGCTCTTTAGTTTCATTAAATCCCATTTGTCAATGTTGGCTTTTGTTGCAGTTGCTTTTGGTGTTTTAGTCATGAAGTCTTTGCCCATGCCTATGTTCTGAATAGTATTGCCTAAGTTTTCTTCTAGGGTTTTTATGGTTTTAGGTCTTACATTTAAATCTTTATTCCATCTTGAGCTAATATTTGTATAAGGTGTAAGGAAGGGGTCCAGTTTCCACTTTCTGCATATGGCTAGCTAGTTTTCCCAGGACCATTCATTAAATAGGGAATCCTTTACCCATTGCTTGTTTTTGTCAGGTTTGTCAAAGATGAGATGGTTGTAGATGTGTGGTGTTATTTCTGAGGCCTCTTCTGTTCCATTGGTCTGTGTATCTGTTTTGGTACCAGTACCATGCTGTTTTGGTTACTGTAGCCTTGTAGCATAGTTTGAAGTCAGGTAGTGTGATGCCTCCAGCTTTGTTCTTTTTGCTTAGGATTGTCTTGGCTATGTGGGTTCTTTTTTGGTTCCATATGAAATTTAAAGTAGTTTTTTTCTGGTTCTGTAATAAAAGTCAATGGTAGCTTGATGGGAATAGCATTGAATTTATAAATTACTTTGAGCACTATGGCCATTTTTATATAAAAATTTATTTTTTTAAAAAAGCAATTAAGTGTCCATTTCTGTTTCCCAAGAAAATTATAAAAAGTATGCAGAGGGCTCTAGAGAGGGAAATGAAGTATCTAGAAGAGAAGGGAAGGAAAAAGTTAAATCAAGAGGAGGATGCTCAAGATGAGGCTAAAAGATGAGCACCAGGGAAGATGAATAGTATCTGAAGGCAGGGGAATTGTGAGATAACTGGTAGCTACAAATCGAACTCCTGATTTCTTGATGAATTGGGAATATGAGAGGAGGTAAGGCTGCCCTTCCGTAAGGGCAGATCAAGAGTTGTCATGCCAGGGAGACTATTCTGCCTAAAATTCTGTGGTGCTATTTTGTATTTAAGTATGCTGTGTATGTTAAAAGGGCACATATTTGAAGTGTTCAGCTCTTAGTTTTCACTACTAACCACCTATTTAACCAGCACCCAGCTTAAGAATAACATTACTAGTACTACAAATACTTCCCTTGTGCAACTTTGCAAATATTAAACCCCAAATCCTGTGTTCCATTTTAAGTCGAGACAACCTGTAAGTGAACGGGAGGGAAAGATTTGGCACCAGATTTTTTGTTTGTTTTTGTTTTTTGTTTGTTTTTTAAATTGTCACCTGGTTCTTATTAAGTGTGCAAGGACCATGGTTCTTGACCTTCCTTAGATTTGTGGATCTTAATTCTCAGAAAATTGCATTTGCAAAATATTGTGCCAGGACCTTGTTTCTGTGTAAAAACCTCAAGAGGTCTTTAAAGTAGTACAGTTAAGAGATTATGGTGCTTCAACTAAGGCAGTGGAAATGTGAGAAAGAGATGGATTTTAGAAATATTTATAAACAGTGAAATTTTGTTGCTAATTGGATGAGAAAACTAAGGAAGAGTAAAGATTCAAAGTCACTTTGGGTGGTTGGTGTTCTTATTCAGTGAGACAGGACAAAAAAGTGTACCTTGTATGGAATGAGGAGATCACTAATATTTTGAATGTCTGTTTGTCTGTGAGATAGTAAAGATGTCCAGAAGCAATTGCGGATATGGATATGGTGCTCAGGAAAAAGAACTGGGCTAGAAATGGATTTAGGAATTCACCAGTGTTTCGATATGAATGGATTAAGCTTTAAGGAAAGAATACAGCAAGAAAAGAAGTCCAGAGATGGAATCCTAGGGCCTACCTGTTTAGTGGGTAGGCAAGGTGCAAAGGAAACAGGAACAACCAGAAGTATGGGAAACCCAACATGTAATGATAACTTCTGTCGGAAAGTGATCCAGAAGCGTGCTACAGAGAGACTGAGGAAGGGCTGAAGAGTGTCTTTTGGATTTGATAATTAGTCGTTAATGGGTTTCTGTAAGAACAGATTCTGGAGTTAGGAAGAGCCAGTTTTCAGGGGGCTAAATAGTGTCTGGAGAGTAGATCATCAGCTCCCAAATACGGTCAATTCTTGACAAAAATTATTCTACATTCAAGTGGTAAAAATAATGATAATATAATATCCTTGTTAAAAAAAAAAGATAAATTGATTATTAGAAACCTTTGTTCTGAAAGTATGCTCTTTTCTAAGAAAAACTTAAGTCCTTTTTGAAATAATAGTGATTTGGGAGGATAGTCTGTTACATTTATGTCTTTACTTAAAATAAATGGCAATCCTTTATTGGTTATTCTTTTTACTTGCTTAATTTTACTGTTCTATAAAGTTAGAGAATAAAAGTAGATTACTCATCTGTGACTATAAAGAGGGCTGTAGATGGAGATTTTAAAAAATTGAGTAGATAGCCAGTTGAGGGAGAGGAGTGTTTTATGGCCCCAGGTGGGTAGTAGGGGTGGGTTGATTGGTTTATTTGAATGTAAGGCCATCTGTAACTATAATGCACAGACAAACAAAAGAGAGACATTTGCTTTACTGCACAAGTGGGACAAGATCAGTTAACTTGTATTTTAAAAATTGTAAGAATACCTGCGAGGTGTTATGTCAGTTTGATAGTGGCATCAAGCAGCCCTTTATCATCAAGGAGACTTGAAGACTTGAGGAATGCATAGTAAGCCACATGTGTTACATAAGACGGGGAAAAAAATCATCCAACTTTCCAAAACACTGAGTTTTGATTGTGTGATTTCATTCACACAAATAAAACATGGTGTGTGCGTCTTGCCCGTGTTGTTGCCTATCTGGGAGCCATGCTCTAAGAACAGGTTTCTCATGTTAGTCCGCTGGCTGACGTAAGTCCCCACATAACATGACAATCATTGTGTCCCTGCAACCCAGAAGCGCACTCTGAACAGGACAGAGTTCAGAGCAGGAGAAGGAAAAGTTGTACGTTGCTGCAGAAGGCTGCCTTGACCTTGATTATCTTAGGAGGGCAGAATACATTTCTCTGACACCTGAGACCCTGGGCTACTGCCTAGCCCTAGCTATTCTGAACTGCCAAAAGAATTAGTGCTATGTTTAGAAAATGCCCTATTTTTCATCTGCCACACTACTCAGCCCGGCTGAGTCTGAGCGTGTATGTAAGTCTTTCCGAGAACTAGGTAAAGAATTTTGAGCTTTTATTTGTCCCAAGCGCTTGCCTATCAGGTTGCAATGAAACAGACTTTATTAAGATGGTAAATGGCTATGCTACATACAAGGAGTTGTTTGTTGTTTTCTCTAGTCTAAAGATATCATGTCTACTCACCTACTCCACCAACAAAAGGCCAGGTGCTACATTGGATTGCTATTATAGACACTTAGCTGGCTCCTGGTTCTCTCCTGATCCTCTACATTCTAGAAAGTAATTTTCAGTGCTGCTCTTATGTTATTCTTTCCTTAAATGTCTTCCACAGTTCCCTATTTCTCATCACTTCAAGGCAAGACATTCTAAAATACCTCTGCCCATCCATGTGCCACTCCATTATGGGAAATCAGCCTTACCATTCCAGGTTGATTTCCCATAATTCTCTCAACACATAGTTTGTACTGTAGTAAGGACACGTAATTCATGGTCATTCTCACTCATGAGCCTTTACCTTTCTTCAAGAGCCAGTTGACAGGGAAAACTAATATTTATTCACTACTTATGTATCTGGCACTGTACATAAAATATTGCCCGCACAACAAGCCTCTTTTACAGATGTGGAGACTGAGGCTCACAGAGACTGTTTCCCAAGCTCATGTAACTAATAATAAACTGCCTTCAGCTAATCCTCCCTCTTCCATAAAGTATTCCTTCCTTTTTGATCTCAGCATCTAGCTATGCCACTGCAATTTAGCACATTATTGTGTACAATTTTCTTTGTTTTCTGACTGCATGCTTGTCTTCCTCATTTCCGTGGTAAGCATAGAGGACCATGTAGTATCTTTACAGTGCTGAGCATACAGTAGGTGCTGCAAGAGTATTGTTGGCTGATTTTTATGTATGTTATACGTATTGATGCCCAGTACTGAGTGCTTTAGATTATTTCAAGAGGCTTAGACTGCTTTCCAGCGAGAATACCATGTTTATATGAGCAGCAGAAAAAGAGTTGTGACTGGCTGTGTTGAGCTTTGCATCACTTCTCTCTCTTAATTCATCCTCTCTACAAAATGGGCTTTGGGATTGGTAGCATTGCGTGAGCCCACCAGGCTACATTGAGCATGGGCAATTTATCTTTTACTCTAGAAATGTGGCAGATATTGCTCCAAGGGCAGGTTTACAGTTCTTTATCTGAAAGCCTTGAGGCCATATGTGCTTTGGAAATCAGAATTTTGTCAGATTTTAGAGAGTAAATATATTGCTTGTGCTATATATCGTATAACTCCCTCTTCAGGGTCTGAGGAAGCACCTGCAATCAAGCATGTTAATATTGCTGCATCTCAAATGGAGTAAAGATAACAGGTTCAGGTCAGGTTTTGCCACCAAATAATTTACTAAAACTTACGAGAAAACTTTTGGTCTTCAGAGTTTTTAGATTTCAGAATTGTGAATAAGAGATTGTGAACTTGTTATTGAGATGAATTAACTTATTTATTCTTTCAACAATATGTGATCATGTACTTTTTCTTATTTTGGTGATGACGAAACTGAATGACAGAAAGGTATAATGTGTCCAAGGTCACATGGGTAGTAAGTGACAGGGCTGGCATTTGAATCTATGCTGTCTGACTCCAGAACCTGTGCTTTGAAGAACCCTGAGTACTCCCACCCAAGAGGACTTTGCAAATCACACTAGCCTAAATCTCACCACCAACTGGTTATGTGACCTTGGAAAACTTCTTTAGCATGCTGGACCCCAGTTTTCTCCTCTGTCGCTGTGAGCGACATCTAGACGGCAGCTGGAGTATTTCATTCCAGGAGGGCTAAATCAGATGATCTGGAACTCCCATTTCTGCTTTGCCTAAAGCTCACTCCAAGATTTCTGCAAGTTTCTAGAAGCTTATCTTCTCACTGTCACGATTGTTTTTTGTTTCTCCTAAATTAATTCACATTATGAATCATTACGAATCATCTCAGTATCTTGTTTTTATAAAGCATGATGTATGTAGACTCAAATGAGAAACTCAGTTTTTCCTCACAAGAAGACAGTATCTTTAGATTGCTTAATAATAGTTATCCTCCTTCTCAAAAGCTCGTCACCTCCTCACAATTACATATTGCCCTAGCTTCTTTCCTGCCTCCTCCTTTTCCTTCCTTTCTCATTTCTTCCTCTCTTCCCTCATTTTCTTTTTTTTTTTTTTTTTTTTTTTTTTTTTTGAGACAGAGTCTCGCTCTGCCGCCCAGGCTGGAGTGCAGTGGCCAGATCTCAGCTCACTGCAAGCTCCGCCTCCCGGGTTCACACCATTCTCCTGCCTCAGCCTCCCGAGTAGCTGGGACTACAGGCGCCCGCCACCGCGCCCGGCTAGTTTTTTGTATTTTTTAGTAGAGACAGGGTTTCACCGTGTTAGCCAGGATGGTCTCGATCTCCTGACCTCGTGATCCGCCCGTCTCGGCCTCCCAAAGTGCTGGGATTACAGGCTTGAGCCACCGCGCCCGGCCTTCTTCCCTCATTTTCTTGCTCATTCCTTTCCTTCTTTCTCTCTTCCCTCTTCAGAGCAAAAACAAATTCCTCTTTTTATTTTTTCCAGAACTTAGTCATTTGTGTGTTTGTGTGGCCTTAGCTCTTGATAGCTTCAAAATGTCATCTTCTCCCAGTGACTTATGAATGTATTTTCTTACATACAGGCAGTATCCTGTGTGTGAGTTCCCTTCTTTTGCTTTCCTGTGATGTCCAACCTGAATGTCATCTCCCTTTCCTACACCCAGACATCTGATTCTACACCCTGACTCTCCTTCCCACTTACCAACCCCCAGTCAATGGTTTGTGTGTTTCTTGCTTAGCTATTTAAGCTTAATTGTCTGGTGTGCCCTAAAGCTGAAATTTCTCTATTTTTCGTGTCTAGTACCAGGTTTTAGTTTTAGTAGGTGTTTAATAACTACTAAAATAAATCTGACAAAGTAACCAAAGCTGGAAAGCCACTAAATACTCACTCAGAAATCACAGCGAAATTGAAGTCTGTAGCCTTGTAAAACACTTGTCTGCATATTACCCTGAAAGGAGGAAATTACTGGGATTGAGATTTCAAAGACAACTGTAGTCCTTTAGTAGGGAAAATATATCAGATGATAGCCAGGAAAATGCATTATATAAATCCTCATTCCCAGTAAAATGTAATTCAGCCTTGACCAAAATATACAAGTAACTCATCCTTGATTATCAATTCATGCTTAACTGATAAGAATCTAAGAGGTTTCTTTAGATACCTCTTAAAATATCTAAAGAATTTAGGAATGCTGAGTAAGATCTAGATAAAAATTATCTGGAAGAAAAGCTTTGTCTCACAAGGTATTACCTACCAGCTTTTAGGACAGCTTGGCACATAGTAGGACATGAAATGCTTGATGATTGACTGAAATGTACAAGGAGAAACGTACAAGACCTACGCCACGGGTGGCAGAGATATTGAACACAGCCTGTCGCCTTGCCCTGTAAGATCTCTGGCTGTGTGTCCATTTTATGAGCAAGAGACCTGAATTTAGAAGACCTGAATTTTAATCTCTCTGCTCTACCATAAATGTTTGACCCTCAGTAAGTAATTTTACTTCTCTGGGCTTTGTTTTATCATCTGTAAAATGAAAACCGTGGGCTTAATAGATCTCTAATATAGGCTTGAGTTGCTTGTATGAATATAGTTGTTTTTAGAAAAGTAATGACAAGTACATGGAAATAAAATTCAAATACTGTAGAGGGAAGGTAATAAGGAAAAGTCATCTCTCCTGTGCCCCCACTCCCAGGTCTCTCTCCTTAAGAGTAAGCCCCTTTGGCTAATTCTGTCTTATTCCTCTAAATAATATGTTAAGCCTCTGTTACTTCATTTGTTAATCTATACAATACCATTTGTCTTTGTATTATTCAAGGTAAGAAATTTAGCATACTATCATATTTTAATTTTAGATATACATTTTAATGATTTATATCCTTTTCCTTTATTACTTAAATAGAATTAAAGCACTATTTCTTAACCCATCAGTTTTAAGTAGTATTCCTGACTCTCTTTGCTTTCCTCCACTTCTTCTCCCCCTTGTATTTCCCAGCTTCTGTCAGTTAAATCATTACTTTTACACTGTCCAAAGGCATAATATTTAAATTCTCTTTTATAACTCTGATTGTCTTAAGTGCTTTAACTGTAGGTTAATTCTGAAAATTGAAAGTCAATACAGTATCATTATGTGAATATTATTTACTGCAAAACTACAAAATGTACCTGGACATGCAGATGACAAGGTAGTCCTGTTTCACCAAATCTGGGCCACTTGAAGAGGAATGCTCCAAGCATTGAAGTCACATGAATTATCTTATTACACTCCACAAGTTGCTCAAAATCATTCTACATTTTTAGCTGTCTTTGTATTGTGAATGGCTTTAAATTTTCAAATACCCTCAAACTTGAAATTTAGATTGGTAGTTCTCAAACTTGACTGTACATTGGAATCAGAGGGAACTTTAAGAAATCTAATAGAGGATCCTAGGTCTAGAGTTTCCGATTTAATTGAGCTGGGGTGTGGCCTGAGCATCTGAGTTTTTAAAATTTTGCGACTTGATTCCAATGAATAGCCAGAGTTGAAGACCTTTACTGTTGAAACCCAGTCATGTCTAGAAGAGTCAAAAGTAATGAAATACACTGAGTCTTTGGACAACAAGAGCAGAAAAGTGAAACCCGATAGCAGCTGAAGGTTTATAGAATATTTATTTCTTTTTTGGTTGCAGCTATCTGCTTCCCAACCTACCACTGCTAAGACTGTTTCATAAGATGAACTTCTCTACACTCAGCTAATGAGGTGTTTCAATCAGCAGTTGTTCTTTGGATGAGAAGCCGATACTGTTTTAAAGCCTATTATTTTCTTGGGTGGGTATTCTGGAGCATGGGGAGCTGAAAGTGTTGCAAGGAAACTGCTGTGTGAAATTTGATTAGATCCTTGGTATTCATTTTTATGTTTCAATAACTGATTTGTTTTTTCTCCCCATTGTACTTAAGATTTAATATCTGTTGTATTTCCAGCAGTTCAAATCTAATTGTGTCGAATTTCCAGGATTGGAGGAAAAGTTGCTCCCATTCAACCCTCCTACTAGAAGTGCTGGAGCTAGGCTGGCGAGCATTGGACCCTAGTAGGTGTAGCAGGCTGTGAAGAGCGACTGGGTGGAAGCAGCCCCGGAAGAGCCTGTGTGAATGTACTGTCCTTTGGCCGCCTGGCAGTTAGCCTAGAAGACAAATATGAGAAAGGAGACGAGTTAGAGTAAATGTGACCCCACCTTGACCCTGTCTACTTCTCATGGGAAACCAGCCAAACCTTCACTCAGATTTTCTTCTTTTTAACAGCGATGTTGCTGAATATTGCTGCTGACACCATCCCCTTCTATCAAGTGTCTCCCCTTTTTATCCCAGTTTTCTGAGCATTTCTTTGGTAAGGTTGAGGTTTGTGTCAGTTACTGGGGAAATCTCTGTTCAGTACCAACAATATTGCAGCAACAGTACTGGAAACTGAAGTTGAGAAATTTCTCACTAGTATAGTACACTATACCAAAAGAAAAACATGTTTATTTTTAAAATATTTCCATTTTTGACCTATATTGGTCTAGAAGAATATGTAATTTTTATTTAGTTGTTATCATAGTATCATTTGCTTTCCTGTATACACTCCAGTTAAAGATAAATTCAGAATTATGAAACTTATGATAATATTTGAATGTCACTCAGTGGTACCACTTCTTCCAGTCAGTGTTGCTATTGTCTGTTGTCTCCAGGACTTATTTCTACATTTTACATCAATGGTTCTCCAAGTGTGTTTCATGGTCTACCAGCATCCCTTAGGAACATGTTAGAAATAGAAATTCCCTGGCCTTACCCCAGACCTACTGAATTAGAAACTCAGTGGGTGAGACCCATAACCTGCATTTTTAACAAGCGCTTCAAGTGAGGGTCGGGGAAATGAAAAGAGGTTGCTAATGGGTACAAAAATACAGTTAGAGAGAAGGAATAAGTTCTAGTGTTCGATAGAACAGTAAGGTGATTATAGTAAACGATGATTTATTACATATTTTAAAATAGCTAGAAGAGAAGATTTGGAATGTTCCCAACTCAAATAAATAATAAATATTTGGAGTGAATACCCTAATTATCCTGATTTGATCATTAAACATTTTATGCATATATAAAAAATCACAGATGCCCCATAAATGTATACAATTATTATGTGTAAATATAAAAGATTACAACAAAACCAAGTCCTTCAAGTGATTCAGATCCACACTGGAGCTTGGGAAGCACCATCCTTGATGATAAACTCAGCTTCCCTTCTTCTGTGTGGATGTCCTTATGACCTGCGCTTTCACAATCCCTCCATCATGTGAGCTAGGTCTCCTCAATCCATCAGCCATGCAGCAGCACCGCTGCACTCTGCTTTCCACAGTCAAGGTAAAACACTACTTTGAAAATCTCATACCTCTCTTATGCCTGTGAGATGATTATTGAGCTTCCCTGGGGCCTTCCTTCCCTTTAGGGCCTCATCACCACACTTCTGACTACTCTTGGTTCCTTGCCTGGCTTCCTCTATGGTCAGCAAGCTAACAGAGGCTATTGGTAAAGTTTGTCACTATTCTATCTTCCTATTAAACTTTCACTCTTCTACCCTGCTATTTTGCATTCAGGTTTATCTGAATCTTCCTGCATGCTTTAGACAGCTGTTAGGAAAATTCCGGAATGAAGCTACCACACATTCACTCTTATTTCAGCTGCACCTTACCTGATGCTTGACCATGTCTGGCCATAATGTGTGATCAATTTCCTAACAAGTTCCTTTAACTGCTTTTCTACCCTTTCCGACTGTCAGTATTGAAATTTCCATTTCTTCATCATTCTCAGCAGATACCCTCAACTGTAATCAGTCATCAACTGCTACATCTCTTGACTTATATAGAGCTGATTCCAACCATATTCTCTTTTCTGCCTCTTCCCTCCTTTTTGTCTTACACCAGCTGTGCCACCTATGCTTAATATTGAGTCTCATGCAGTCCTGCTCCTCTGAGTTCGTCTCCACTCAATTATCCCCACTCTCCTCATCTTTACTGTCTCCTCTGGCTCCTCTTTCTTTACATTTAAGCATGCAAAGCTCTCTCCTATTTGGCTAAACTCCAAGCTTCCTGGAGGACATGGCTATGTCTGATTTGTTCCCCCCAGTTCTCGGCTCATAAAGGGTATTTTTTAAATTTTGGTTATTATTTGAATAAAAACTTCGTTGGTCCCCATTTCTCCTGGCAACCTTTCTGGGTCTTTTTCTGAAAAGCTTCTTGAATGGGCACCTTCCCTTTCCTCTTTATTGAAGCTGTTTCAGTGAGGGTCACTGATATGCTCCTAAATGCCTATCTCAGTGTCTTTTCTTGACCTTTGTTTTGAATCTCTCTATAGCATGTTATTATTAGCCCTTTGAAATTCTTTACTTGGCTGGGTGCGGTGGCTCACGTCTGTAATCTCAGCACTTTGGGAGGTTGAGGCGGGCAGATCACCTGAGGTCAGGAGTTTGAGACCAGCATGGCCGACATGGTGAAACCCCGTCTCTACTAAAAAATACAGAAATTAGCCAGATATGGTGGTGCCTGCCTGTAGTCCCAGCTGCTCAGGAGGCTGAGGCAGAAGAATGGCTTGAATCTACGAGGTGGAGGTTGCAGCGAGCTGAGATTGTGCCACTGTACTCCAGCCTGGGTGACAGAGTAACACTCCATCTCAAAACAAACAAACAAACACGAAAGAAAGAAAAATAAATTCTTCACTTTTTGTTCCCAGAA
This sequence comes from Macaca mulatta, assembly GCF_049350105.2. Taxonomy (NCBI): domain Eukaryota; kingdom Metazoa; phylum Chordata; class Mammalia; order Primates; family Cercopithecidae; genus Macaca; species Macaca mulatta. Next base: position 56,961,361 of record NC_133420.1, on the reverse strand, counting down.
TGCTTGGTTCACCCTACGATATAATTGCTGCTTTTCTTGGTTGCTTCTCTTCTTCATCTTCCCAAAGTAAAAAGTATCCTAGATTCAGTTCTTGATCCTCTTATCTCCTTCTCTCTGAAGTGTTTCTGTTGAAATTGTCCTTCAGTCTCCTCTCATCAACTATACTACCAGTGTGGATAATTCAAAACTCTCTCTAGCCTCAATCCTCATACTGACCTCTACTGCCACATTTTCAAATGCCTAATAGACACTAATAGAAGTAGATACCTTCTTGGCCTGAAGAAAACAATGCTTCTCCATGTCAGAAAGTCAAGCCCCAAATGTGAACACCATCAAGTAGATAAGAGGTAGCAGCATCTTACCACAGCCCGCTTCATAAAAGCCTCCTGGGTTGCCTCCTTGTTTGCAGCTTTGCCACCCCAGGCAGCCAGTGCACTGGCCTGCAGGGCCCGTCCATAAGAGAAACTTAGTTTCCAGGGCTTTGGTAGAGGGCAAAGGTTGATAGCATTGAGGTTGAGAGTAGCATCCTCTTCACTCATGCCACCAGACAAAAAGCAGATGCCTGGTAGGAGAGAAGCCATTTCACTCTATTAGTCCCACCTTATGTACCCTGCTTGAGAAAGCAAGCAATGAACCTACCAGAAAAGCAATGTCTCAGTCTTTTCTCTGCTTAATTTGCCTGAACCGGGTCAGAGAAATCAGTTTGCTTCTGCTGAAGCTAGTTGGGCTAGAGAGAAGAGTTTGAAATACATAAGGAAGGCAGGGAAATGTTGAAGAAATACATGGATTGTGGGCATCTAGGCAGACTTGGGATGCTTGGTATTCTGAAGTGTGAGGAGAAGTGCTGGCTGCCTGTGAGATAACAGAGGTTTGTTTCATGAATAGAAGCAGATTTCTGGACAAACATGAAGCTTGTAGCTCTCCAAAGAATGAGAGCTAAGACCTTGAGTTAGAGAAGAAAGAAGGCCTTACCAGGAACAGCTGCAGGAACGGTGCGGTGGAGAGCTGTTACGGTGGCCATAGCCACTTGCTCTGGAGTATACTTCTTGGTGCAGGCGTGTCCAGCAGTCACCATGTTGGGCTTTAGCAGGGTGCCCTCCAGGTAAACATGATGGTCATTCAGGGCCTTGTAGACAGCAGCCAGGACCTGAAAGACAAGAGGTCCCACCAGGTGAAACTCAAAGCTAGAGGCAGGATGAAGGAATTCTCATTTGCTGCTTGGTAAAAGCTTCTGAGCCAGCCTCCAGGCCTCATCAGACCAATGTGTTGCAATCCATAGCCACTGAGCACAACCAAACTGGCCTGTCTTCATCACCCCTAATCTAGCTTCTCATTCACTGCATGAATGACGGGCATGGCTCTGCTTCCTAGAAGCCCTTCATTCCTTTCTTTCTATTACTCCCATGGTCAATGTCATTCCTTATTGAGACTGCATTGCTTCAGTTATTTGGGGTCATCTAAACAGGCCTCCACTGTCCATGTTTACAGAAGCTGAGTAGTCATATAAGCATACATTTTAGAGGCGCAAGTGCTTTTAGATTGCATTTCAGTGCACATAATTTTCCAAGTAGGGAAACTAAGGTCAGATGACATTATGACTCTCCTACTTTCTCACAGTGTGTGAATAGAACCACCCTCTTTCAGATATACTGTGGCTAATTTAGAAATTCGGATGGAATAAAGTACTCTCTAATTACATCTTCTCATTTGAGCCATGTGTCTTATTTTAAAATTTCTTTGTGTACATGTAATTGAATTGAAGTCAAAAGAGATAATATGACTTGCCCAAGATCCCACAAGTGGAAACGCGGATCCTCCCACGCAAGTTTTGGTACTGCAACTCCTGTGCTTTTTCTATATGGAGCATACCATGTACCAAAAAAGTGAAGGGCTGACGAGCACCTCCCTACCTTCTCAATGCTATCCATCCTAAAGACTACTTCAAATATAACAGCTGTTATATGTTAAGTAACAGCTGTTACCTAAAACTAAGATTTTTCAGCTAGAATTGGGAACTTCTTATTTAAAACTTACCTTCTCAGTAACATACTGGCAGTGTTCCAGGTCATGGTCTCCATCAGGAATTACCTCTGGTTCAACAATAGGTACCAGTCCATTCTAAAAAGGAAAATCAGGGAAGCAAAAGTGAAGCTGTGCTCACTGTTATCCTTTCCTTAGGAGGAGATTCAACAGTTGCAATTGGTATAAATTGAAGCCATTATGGAGAAATACTATATAGGTGACTTAAGGGCAGTAGAATTTTTCAGAATGGGGTAAAAACTAAATACAAAACCATAATTTCTGTATCTCTTTCTAGAGACTATTCTAGGTGCCTCAGAACCTAGCTACTGCCTTTTTAGGGCATCTAAGCATAAATCATTAAGAAAGATGTCTCTAAGGTGGGTTAGTGAGGAAATTCAAGCAGTGTTTATAGTTCTAATTGGGAATCCCAGCTGTCTACAACTCTAGTAACCCCAACATAGTACTCACAGAAGAAAATCAAACTTAACTTGGACCCAGAGACATTTTAGTATGTGTTGAAAACTTTAGCATCTGGTCACCATCCTCCATGGAATTATTTGGATTGGAACTCGGTCAGAGCTGTCACTCTTCAGCTAGGAATCTAAGAGGATCATGTCTTGGATGTTACGGAGAATAGACAACCAAGTTCCCTGGCCTCAAAAGCCCGATCACTTATAAGACAGCTTTTGGAACTTTGACAGAGGGCAGCAGTTGATGACATTATCCTTTGAACTCAGCTTAGTTGGACTCCTACTGGCTTCTGGAACCAAATCTCTCCCTACCACAGTTGGCTATAGCAACCGTTGTGAAAAATGCCACTAGGATATACTGGTGACGGAAAAGGAGGTCCATGTGTAGTTACAGTATAATAGAAAAGAAAAGCTCTGAAGAAAACTCTAGCCTACTGTTTTTCAGCCCAAGGGGAAGGCAGAGCACCTGCTGACAGATGCTGGCGTAGCGAGCCAGGGCGTTGGCGTTTTCCTGGATAGCGAGGCTGGATGGACACTGGTCGGCAATCCTCAGCACAGCACGCCATTTCCCAAAGTCAACGCCATCTTTCTTGTACTGAGCACAGCGCTCTGAGAGGCCATCAAGCCCTGCAAGTCACAAAAGAGAGAAAGGCTTCTTCACACCTTTATACCAGATCCATGGGGTCTCTCATAAAGTGAAGGAGTTCTCCCTTGGCTAAGCTTTCACTCCACTGAGCTTGAGGACTGAAAACAGCCAAGCATATCAGCATTAATCACAACACTGAACCACGAGACCTAGATTTAATAAATAGTGTTTTGATATACATACTATCTACTCCATATCTAGATAGAAGAAACCAATAGTTAATATGATACTCATTTTACAAATGTGGAAACTGAGGCTCCTAATGGTTAAGCGACTTTACCAAGTTTGAGTTTGAACTGTTGAAGAGTGACAGAGCTGGGATTCAAATTCTGCTTAGATAACACAATGTTGTGAGTTAATGCTTGTCTACATGGGCAGAAGTACCTTGCAAAATTATCTAGGTAGCATGTGATAGAACCAGGATTCAAACCCAGGTGTGTCTGACCTCAAAGTGTGGGGCCTTTCCACTCTACTGCTGCTAAATATTTTTATAAAAGTAATACTTCCAGGTGCAGAGTTTAATCTTCTTTGTCCAAGGGACTGTGGTAAACACCTTATATACATTGTGTAAATTAATCCCCACAACAGTTACTCCATTTCGAGATAGGAGAACTGAGGGTCAGAATATTTCAGTGACTGGCCCAAGGTCACAGTTGTTAAATGGAGGAGCTGGTATTGAAAATCAGGTATGTGTGGCTCGAAGACCAGTGTAATAGTTGTGTTTTGTTTTCCCTTGCTTCCTTCTTTACTTGCCTTCATTTCTAGCTTACACTGGCATGATTCATCTCAGTGGGCAATATCCTTACCTTGAATGGTGGTTTCTTTGTTTGTTCCTGCAAGGGGAGCACCTCCTTGGTCTAACTGTGGATACAAATAATTAACAAATAATTAACAGGTGTCAGATGTCAGGAAAACACAAGCAGAACTCTTGGAACTAACTAATAGTTTGCATCTTTTACAGACCAAGGAGTTGAATTAGGAAAGTGTATTAGTCATTGTGGGGGACCCAGTTCAGTCCATAGCAGAAGGGAAGTTACCTGGAAGGTACAATGTGAGAGTGTCTACCCTAACATTTATTGAGCACCTGTGTACACCAGGTATTGTGTTAGTACAGGAGGTAAAGAGAATTAAGGATACAACCTCTACTCTCTGCATAGCAAAAGTCAAAGTCATGAGCTCGAGAATTAGCCTAAACTGGCTCTGACCTTGCCTTGCTGTGTGGGCAAGTTATGTTACTCTTCGTATTTCAGTTTTCTCACTTCATCTCTAAATAAGGGTGATAATTGAGTCTACTACCAGAAGTTATGAGAATTAAATGAGTTCTTGGAATGGTAAACACTCTTATTCAATGGATATTAGTTTTCACTTTTGAGAAGTTTATGCACTATTGGAAAACCTAGTTGTAAGATAGAATAGTAAATGCTTTAATAATTATAACAGTTACCATTAAGTGAATAATTATGCAATATAAACTTTTTCTTTTTTTTCTTTTCTTTTTCTTTTTTTTTTTTTTTTTTGAGACAGGGTCTCACTCTGCCATCCAGACTGGATTGCAGTGGTATGACCACAGCTCACTCCAACCTCAACCTCCAGCGCTCAGGTGATCAATGTTTCCACCTCAGCCTCCTGAGTAGCTGGGACTACAGGCATGCACCAATACACCTGGCTACTATTTTTTATTTTTAGTAGAGACAAGGTCTCGCTGTGTTGCTCAGTCTGGTCTCAAACTCATGAGCTCAAGCGACCCTCTTGCCTTTGGCTTCCAAAGTACTGGGATTACAGCCGTAAGCAACCATGTCCAGCCTAGAAACTTTTAGTCATTTCATCCCTGTAAGAACATCATGAGGTAGCTTCCCATTTTAAGAAATGAGATTGAGATGCAAAGAGATTAAGAATGTGTAGAAAACTTGAGTGAAAGAAGAGGGCACTGGAGGAAAAATCTAGAAGAAGATCTGGTTCTCTGTGGGAAGATGATGATGGAAAAAGGTGAGAAGAGAAATTAGATGAGGAGAATGTTCAGAGTGTTGGCCCCACTCTTGCCAGTGTACTGGGAGTTTGCCTAGGACAAAGCAGACGTGAGGTGTGAATGGAGGTGTTCACCTTGATTCCCACCACGATCCCCTTTTCCTTGAGGATGTTTCTGAACAGCTTTCCCTGGCTGTCCTTCTGGTAGAGGGTCTCATGGAAAAGGATCACACCCCCGATGCTCTGGTTGATGGAACTGTCCACAGAGAAGAGGATTTCTCGGAACTGCCGGCGGTTCTCTTCGGTGTTTTCCACCTTGATCCTCTGCAGGCGGTTCCCCATGGTACCTATGGTGGGAGGGCCGAGGGCAGCATAAGGAGCAAGCCAGGGCTTTCCTGTCAGCCTTCTCCACATCATCTCAGAGACCCTCACCACGGTGGAAAGCAAGACTCCCTTTCTTTTTTCAGATAGTCAAAGTTCTTGCCTCAATTTTTTGTGTTCCAGGGAGAAGACCCTGGTTGCTATCAGGTTGCTGGTTAGGGAGTGTGTGGGCTGGGCGTATAGAGGTCAGGGTGGAAGCCACCATCAGGTCCAGGTGGATATGTAAGGCCCTCAGGCCTCTTTAGCCTCCCTGTTCCAGTCCTCAGTCTCTCTGGATGTACATACAGAAGGAGGGATGGGGCACGCTCTTGATTCTCAGGGTTCTGTCGTTTTATGGCAGATTGTGCCACTCTGCCACAGCTTTCCCTTGTGTCATCCTGAGTTTCTCCCATCCATAAGCCCTGTCCTATTCCAGATGCAGATACTTTCCTGCCCTTCCTGACTGGACTGACTTTAAACTGACTTCTCACTAGCAGCAGATGCCTGTGTATCTGACTTTGCACTAGTTACTAGGTTTCTGGCCTTACTACAAGGCTGGATTCAAATGACCCCTGGCAAAGGTCCTTAAAATGAAGGGCTTCAGCCTCTTTCCTTGGCTTTCAGGAATGTGCCTACTACTTACAGGACGCAAAAGTTCTATGCTTTCTGAGTCTTCTGCTCCCACTCCTGTGTACATAAACCTTTACTTCCATAAAGAATATGATTATCAAGCTGTTTTTGCTAAGTGTAGAAAAAATAATATGTTGTTATATGATGGGACTCCTTTTTACACTCACCTACAGATTCATCTGCAGCCAGGATCCCCTTTCCATTGGCAACAATGCTATGGGCAATTTCTGAGAGCTCCTTCTTCTGCTCCTGGGTGAGGGCTGGAAATCGGTGGGCCATCGCGACAGGTCTGGAAAAGAGTGTAGGAGAGTTGTGCACAGAACCATGGGTGGCTCGGATGGATGCATGATCAAGACAGTTGGGGGTGCAGACATGCTATGCAGACTGCTGTGACACCTCTGGCCCATTTCCACAGCTGGATAAACAAATGAGGTGTGTTTTTCCCCCGTCACTTATTAGTTGCAATTAGCCACAATGAATGAAGGTGGGATGCTGAATGTTCATGGTGATCCTAGACAGAATGCTTTCCAGGAGACCTTTGGAATCACTAATTCAAACACTGAACGAACTAATTAGTGACCCACTAAAATACGACTAATAGAGGGAACTGCAGTAATGGACTGTCTCTCTGTTCTGTGGACTCCTGGTGCCACTGTATTTCCATAATGGCTTGAGGCTAGGACAATGACACTCTTGGCCTCTGCAGTTATCCTCCACTTTGCTCTGTTAGTCTGTAGTTCCAACAGATTATTCTCCAGGCAACAAGCTTGAAAGGATAAATCTATACATAGTCTTGAAGCTAAGTTCCCTTTGGCCTCGGACTACAGAGAGTTGGGTGCAAGTTTCTTTTTCCTTATATTCAACCATCTATGAAACCCCTTGGGGCAGACCAGAGAGGATGTTTCCTAAGTGCCTCTGGGCTCAGGTTTCTCACTGCCTATGGGGATGCTAAAGTTGTATGGCAGTCCCTGCTCCGGCTTCACTGCTTTAGCAAGGGGAGACTCTGGCTTGAAGACCCCCTAACCAAGCAGCCTCCATACTGGTGGTGCTCTGAAGGGGATTGTTGCCCCTGTTTGGCTGCCACTTTGGGTTAATCTTGAAAATGCAAACTCAAAGAGCCCTCACTTTGGGTGTTACAAAGAGTGCTTTTTGCATAGGTTGGGCTACCAAAGGAAAAGTGGTAGTGAAGATTATCTTGGGTACCTTCCTATCCAATCCCCGGGTCTCCTCCTTTCTCTCATCTTCTCTCCCTCCAATACACTCAGCACGGGGTGGATGCTCCATGTCTACATATTACTTCCTGGAAGCCCAGGGACACCTCAGGTCTCATTTGATCCACTGGCAATGAGGTAATTATAGCAGGTATTATCTTCATTAATTAATGAGCAAACTAAGACTTAGAGAAGCTAACTGACTTGTTCAAGGTCCCAGCTAGGATGAAGCAGAGTCCCTATCCAGTCCTATCCTCATGACAAATATACTTCTCTACACTTTCTACATCCCTTTGGGGTAGGCTGTCAGTACTCTGTCCCTTGATATAAAGAGTCAGTGGCCATTGAGCTAATTCATGAGAAGGTATAACTGATGACCTCGTTGTTGCCTCTCCATTTCAACAGAGGTTCTTTTTTTTTTTTTTTTTGAGACGGAGTCTTGCTCTGTCACCCAGGCTGGAGTGCAGTGGCTGGATCTCAGCTCACTGCAAGCTCTGCCTCGCAGGTTTATGCCATTCTCCTGCCTCAGCCTCCCGAGTAGCTGGGACTACAGGTGCCTGCCACCTCGTCCAGCTAGTTTTTTGTATTTTTTAGTAGATATGGGGTTTCACCGAGTTAGCCAGGATGGTCTCGATCTCCTGACCTCGTGATCCACCCATCTCGGCCTCCCAAAGTGCTGGGATTACAGGCTTGAGCCACCGCGCCCGGCCTCAACAGAGGTTCTTTTCTTAACCCAAAAGAATGAAACTGCAGTGCTGTTACTGGGGTAATAGGACAAGCTAGTGGGCAAGAATTTCTAGAGAAGGTGACCTTCCAAGGCCCATTACGTTCCAGCCGCCAGCAGAGCATCTTTGCCCTGTTTATATATTAGTCTCTAATATTGGAGTAAAAGATTTTTAGCTTTGGACCTGGCCTCCAGATCATCATGCTGAAAAAAGCCAACTTGGGGGTGATCTTCAGAGCAAGGTGCAAACTTTCACTCTCAGTTTAGGCATTTGCACAAAGGAGTTGACAATTACCAAAAAGGAAAGATGTTTTCTTAATGAAACAAAAGGAAAAATCAGCCCAATAATAATAATAACAAGTGATCATGTATTGTCAAGCACTCTGCTAATGTCTTTACATGCACTATATAATTTTTCTTCAAAATAATCCCAGAAGGTGGTTGGGCTCTTTTTCCCTCCCATTTAATAGATTAGGAAAGAATATACGAGAGTGTAAATTACTTGTCCAAGGACAAATAGCTAATAAGGCATCAAGTTGAGATAAGTGGCGGCACTCCTTTCCATTCAAGGGAAAGAGTGAGTTTGATGGAAAAAAAATGGCCTTTGGATGATTCCTAACATCCTTGATGACGCCCCAGAGTACCTTAGGCTGTGGGTGATTACACCGTGGACATTACTTATTCATAAACATCTGACACATTCATGTAGAGGCTTGCTGCTAGTAGATCAGACAGACCTAGGTTTAAGAACCATCTCTGCCTAATCTAACTGGAACCTCGGGCAAGTCAGGCAGCTTCCTGAGTCTCAGTTCACTATGGATTAAATGGTGATAATCACTGTTCTGGTTGTCTCTTTGCCAGGTAATGAAAATACAAGCTGTGAACACCTTGCTCACTGTAGTTGCTCAAAATATGTTTGTTAAATTGCATGATACACATGACAAAGCTTTACAAAGCACTATAAAATGCAATGTATTACTAATTCTCTTTTTGTAATAAAAAAAAAAATCACCTAAGGGGCCTCTATGTTTCTATTTACTACCTATTTCCAAACTATTTTCTTCAATCTGGATGTGCTGACTCAACCAGAATAACAGTGAAAAGGTCAATTCAAACTAATACTGTTTACAGGGAGTTAAACTTCCACAGCGGGATTAAAGGTCTGTACCACGTTAGCACAAATGTCGCCTCTCTGTTAATCATAAAACAGGGTCACAGGCCAATGTTCACCACAGGGAGACAGGAGGCCAGCCTGGGATGGGCAATGACACGGAACAATTTCAGTATTCCTAAGCCTCTGCTCTCTGAGGTCTCAAGCCAACGTTTTTCAGTGTGATGGAAAGTTGTTCACATTATATTATTAAACGAAAAACAAGTTTCAGAGAAGCATGCAATATATACTATCCTCCTATTTTGTAATTAAAAAATGATATATACCCATACTGTGTGTATGTGTATGGAAAGAAAGAGTGACAACTCTGGAGTTACCTCTGAAGAATGCGGTTGGGTGGAGAGATTCTCACATTTCTTTTCTTTTTCTTTCTTTCTTTTTTGTTTTCTGAGACAGGATCTTGCTCTGTTGCCTAGCCTGGAGTGCATTGGCACGATCGTGACTCACTGAAGCCTCATCCTCCTGGGCTCAAGAGATCTTCCCACCTCAGACACCAAGCAGCTGAAAACTACAGGCACCTGCCACCATGCCCAGCTATTTTTTTCATTTTTTATTTTTGGTATAAACAAAGTCTTGCTATGTTTCCCAGGGTTTTCTTGAACTCCTGAGTTCATGTGATCCTCCCACCTTGGCCTCCCAAAGTGCTGGGATTACAGGCGTGAGCCACTGCACCCAGCCACATTTCATTTTATACATTTTTTTATCACACACTTTATTACATATGTGTAACAGGTAAAATGTATATAAATCTGGAGGAAAGTTGTACTAACAACAGAAGGAAACCACAGAAAAACAGAGCTACAAATGACCTCAGAGATATTTGTGTAAACCCTATCACTTTAGAGATGAGGAAACTGAAGCCAGAGAGACTGTCTGATGTGCCTTCTAAGTTGTGATGTTCTAGGATTGCAAGTTACATCCTACTGGCTTATGACTTGGAATTCTATTTCTAATCCTTCAGCAAAATAGCAGATAGAATCCTATAGTATGGTTCCTTCTACCTTCCTTGAAGACGTTCTGTGAAAACATAATTATTCGTAACATGGATATTTAATTCCTGGAGAAATAGAAGGCAGCAGAAAGTTCATTTGCTTCTCTGTGTACAAGACAAATGGATTTTTAAGGCAAATGTGAGGAGGCTTATTTATTGAAAGCCTGTGATTTCTAGGCATTGCATGCAGCACTTTTGTACATGATGCATAAAGATGCCCATAGCTTCATTATCCAGTCCAATGTCCCAGTGACAAGGACAGTCGGATGATCTAGGGCAGCCCTAGGACAGCCTGATTTCCAGTGCCCTTCAACACATGTGGAGCAGCCCAGAACAAGTCCTGAATGGTGCTCTTTCCTCTAAACTTGGACTGAAGACAAAGGACTTCTTAGATATTAACCTTTTCCCATTCCCTGCCCCAGTATCTTTGGCTCTAACATGGGCCTGGGTGCTACCCAGATGTGCCTTAGCTAAAGTGATGAATAGCAGGACAGCAGAGTTCAAGCTCTGGTGCATCCAAAATGAGCCCTAGGTAACTGTTGAAAGAGAACTTATTTTTTAAAAAGGCAACGTATTCTCACAAATGCCTATTTTTCAGAGAGTAGAGCAGATGTATCAAAAAACACAACTTTTTGATTCCTACTATCTTAAGCTGTAGGGTCTTCACAATCTCTGGGGCCAGCGCAAAATGTTCTGGAAAGTTTCAAACATGAAGGGTTTGGAAATTCATAATCAAATGACGACTATGCTCTGTGAAGTTTCCAACCCTGTTGCATTTCCTCATTTGAGCAGTGGGTGAAGGCAAAGGGTAAAACACTCCAAGAGTTTGTTTCTGTGACAAAGAAACTTCAGTGTCAGTACCAGTAGGTGGGGGAAGAGAATGTAGAAAATGACATAAGGCAGTTGAGATGTAAATAAATCACTAAAATAAGTAGTTGTTATGAAAAGAGAGTTGAGAGTTGAAATGAACAGGAATCTCAAAAACTGATTAGAACCTAACGATAGAAGTGTTCAAGTTGTTTTTCCTAGATCAGAGACTCACAAGGGCCTTATTCAGGTAACATACGTAACTGGCAATCAATCTTGGGCATTTTGCCACCTCTCAAAAAGCCAGGAAAGGTGTGAATGAGCATTTATGCTTAGAGAGAGGAAAACAAGCATTTCCCTCCAAGCAGAGCCATTACGTTTTCAGCCACCGTCAAGTTTTTCCCGAAAACAAAGGCAAACCAATCTTCCCTTCTATAAGCTTAGTGCTATTATTAACCCCTTATTCACTGGTGCAGTCCAAGTATACAATGGAAGCTTTTTTACTTACAGTTTGGGAGAGAAGAGTCCTCCTAGGTATCAAAAGCTGTGAGTGAGGCAGCAACTGCCAAATAAGACAGATCTTTGGTAACACACAATTTTTATAGACTTCTCATTAAAGTTGTTTTTTTTTTTTCCCCAACGTTTACCCTCCCCTTTCTACCTTGACCTAGTAGGGAGGTGTTTATTCAACACCTCCGATTGGCTCATAAACAACCAATCCTTGAAATCATGCCCATACACTCCTTATACTCACAGAATGTTAAAGCTGCAAGGAATGTCTTTAGACCATGGAGTTCCTAATATAGACTCTCCATTTCACAGATGAGGAAACTGAGGCAAGGAAGATTAGGAGATTCCCCTAAGTCATGCAGCTAGTCAATGACGGAGCTCTAGGGGCCATTAAATGATAGTAGGAAGGCTGTTAGTGTAGCTGTAACACTTACAGAACACATGAACTTGGTGAAAGTTTTTGGTTTTGTTTTTTACTTGTCTGAGCCTTTATTTTCTTTTCTGTAAAGTGGGATCTCGATTTCATAGTACCATTAAGTAAGTTTGTATAGTGTCTGTGTGCAGTAGGCATTCAAGAATCATTATTTTCAAATTAGGCAATCAATGCTATATATGTGTGTGTGTGTGTGTGTGTGTGTGTGTGTGTATATGTATTTGTTTGTTTGTTTGTTTTTGAGATGGAATCTTGCTCTGTTGCCCAGGCTGGAGTGCAGTGACAGGATCTTAGCTCATTGCAAGCTCCGCCTCCCGGGTTCACGCCATTCTCCTGCCTCAGCCTCCTGAGTAGCTGGGACTACAGGCGGCTGCCACCCCGCCCAGCTAATTTTTTGTATTTTTAGTAGAGACTGGGTTTTACTATGTTAGCCAGGATGGTCTCGATCTCCTGACCTCTTGATCCACCTGCCTCAGCGTCCCAAAGTGCTGGGATTACAGGCATGAGCCACTGTGCCCAGACAATCAATGCTATATTTTTATTATTTATCTTCAATATATCATTAGTAGCCAATTTCAACAATTTATTATATAATTTATAGTTAAATTTAAATAATCTTTCAATAAAAGAAATGGATTCTGAATCCTTGAATTTCCCATGTGTTAATTTTGTCCAGATGGGAAATAAAATATTCTGTTTTTAAAAATCATTGTCTCTCCCATCTTCTCCAGTCCTCCAAAACCTAGATGGGCTCTCTGATGTATTTGATGCCAGAAATCATTGTCTTTTATTCCCATTCTCTTGCAATCTTTGTACTTTTATCTTCAAATTTGGTAAAAACTAGAATTAAACTCAAAGAGATTGAACTAAGCCATCAGCACCCCTAAATATGGTACTGTCTGGATATGGGTTGATTCTGGAGGGTTTTTTCCTAAGTATGAAATCCAAATTTAATTCCAGAGAAGAGTAAAAATATTATATGCTTCCAGAGGCAAATGAAGAATGAGGCAAGTAAATGAGGGAAATCTAAAAGTGATGGAATGACCATAAGTACAGAAAAGGATAAATTCTCATGAACATGTTCTTTTGGAATAATTCATAGAATGGAAAACAAAACCAAGATGCTTGATGTTGCAGAGTGTAACACTAGAATTTTTGGATGAAAAGGTGAAATGTCAACAAAATGAAGGAAAAAATAAACAGAACTAGGTGATCTAAAAAAAGTTTAGATTTAGTCAGCTTCTGAGAGTGGTAAGTATTCATCATTGAATGTGAATATTGAAGGAAACTGAAGTATTTGAAACACAATATTGAGGCTCATTTGGCTAGGGAAGTTTTGACCAAGGCCTCTCCTGAGGATAGTAGAAGGACAGACCAGGGAAAGGTCCTATCAGCTCCCTTGACTCCACTTACTATCTGATGGTATGTTTCCTGGTTTCCCCAACTTCAACTGGGCTCATTCAAGCTCCTGGTACCTGATTCATCAGACCCATGTGACCAGCTTTGGGGCTATGTGAGGTTTCATCCTCTATGATTTTTGGTAAAGGAGGATGGAGGAACAAGAGGTGGATGGTGATGAAAGAATAGAGAGTAGGTGTAATGAAAGTTCTTGGGAGTCAGGGCGGGGGTGATCAGTACCATAGCTAAAACATTCTACCTGCTGAGAGATGCTACTAGTACTAATTACTCTTGTTATACAACAATAATAGCTATCCTTTTTTTGAGAGTCTATGATGTACCTGGTTGTTTTCATAAATTATCTCCAATATCAGTGCCTCTCTGAAGAAAGGCTTATTACCCCCATTTTATGCATAACGAAACTCTCGTTCAGAGAGGGCAAGTAACTTGTCCAGAGTCACAGTACAGGTAGATGGAGAGTCTGTCTCATTCCAAGACAGTGATCTAAAGCAGAGCTGCTTACATTTTGGTAACTACAGACTCATAAATTAGCTCTTTCCCTATTGCCTTCTCAGCAGTTTATAACCTTGGACATTAAACCTTAATTAATCAGGGAGGAATGACTTGCGTCGGCAGACGTAGGTGTCCTTGGTGAGCTGGGCATGGCTCCACGTGAACAACAGCCTGGCTAGGAATGTCAGAACAGCATGAGTCCTCCTGCCCCGAGTGCTGCCACTTGCTGCTGTTTCTGTAGCATCAGCGTTTGCCCACCTCTGGGGCTTGATGTGCAACCGAAAGTCAAAGTTCAGGAAAACAAAGCTAAGCGTTTACTGGACCTTAGAGAAACAGCAACTCTTGACCAACACACACTGCTTGCAGGGCTTTTGTTTTTATTTTTACTTTTTTTTTTTTTAAGTCTCCTAACACAATAAAATGTTCTAAATTGAGTATTATATGTGGAAACAGCATTGGACTTGGAGGCTGTGAAACACTGGGAAATTCTTCAACCTTGGTCCACAGTTTCCCCATTTGTAAAATGAACTAGGAATCCCTCCATCAGAAATGTATTATGAAGCATGAATGAAATAATATATGAGGGGCGTTTTGTTCAGAATAGGTTTTCATTAAATAGCTAGATCTGAACGCATAACTCTGGTTTAGAGGCCTTTGATTGTAAGATCTTTTAATAGGCAATATGACAACAATACTATTCATGATCGTTACAGTCAATACTTCTAACAATGGCGTTGCTTATTCTCTACTCCCTTCCCAACTCTAGATATTTCTTCTGGTTTGAGTGTGATATATATAAAAGCCAATCCACAGACCATGTGATAAATGTGTTATTCATGCACAGCATGAGGTCTGAGTCATAAGCAAACTTGTACATACAAATAAATCTCACATATTATAGAGTTACACTTACTGCAGAATTAGCAATATTATAGAGAAATAACTTTCATAAAAAGAGACCACATTACACAATGCAACTGGAAGAATCGCGATTGGCATTTTAAAACGTATTTTCCAAACTGTGGTACAGATATTTCCTTATCATATTGCAATCTGCTTTGGTGGTTGGAATAGTTTCAGGGCCCCAAAATCAGTAGTTATTACTTTGTTCTAGAAATAGAGCTATGTTTTCTCAGCATGGTTCTTAAAAGTGTTTTGCTGTTATATGTATAAGGCATTTTGTTAGCTATGGAGACTTTTTAGAGGATATGAGGTGAGTAATACTGGCCTATTCTCAAGAAATTTGCATTCTTAAAGGAAGAGAAGATTGAAGTTGAGAATCAAACCAAATCAAATCAAACCAAATACAAAAATGTATATAAAAACACCCAGAGATTGTTGTTATTGTTGTTGCTGTTGTTATTGCAGCATTCATGGATGACTGTGTGAAGTAACATGAAAGAAAAGTCCTGCGAAAAACCCAAATATTTGAGAGTTTTTACAAGGCCAAGTCAATTGATTCAATCCGTCAGACTGTAAGACCTACGGGGGTCTGGGGTAGTAATGTCTTACCAATGTTTCCTCATTATCCAGCCCCATGCCTAGAATACATTAGACATCCAATCAACTTTTGTGGAATAAATGAATCAGTCAATATATGAGTATCAATATGGGTGTATATTCGTATCAATCTCAGAAAAGTCTAGAGTAACTGGCTTATAATTCTCATCCCAGAGAACTTTGAAATAAATAATAAGTAGAGTATGAACACTTCTTTCTTCTAAAACTATACTAGGTTCTGAAAGCTCTTCTATCATTGTTCATTTGGAATTTCACAGGCATCCAGGCTGTAGTGCCTTGCAATGGTACACAAGAAACACAGCCTCCCTACTTTCAGCAAATTCTGGTACAACATACACAACACAAAATTTACCATCTTAGCCATTTTTAAGTGTTCAGATTAGTAGCATTAAGTGTATTCACATTGTGGGGCAACCAATCTTCAGAACTCTTTTCATCCTGCAAAATTAAAACTCTATACTATTAAACAACAGCTCTCCATTCATCCTCCCCACCATCCCATAGCAACCACCATTCTGCTTTCTATCTCTAACAATTTGACTATGTACCTCATGTAAATGAAATCATGTAGTTGTCTTTTTGTGTCTGGCTTATTTCACTTGGTACGATGTCCTCAAGGTTCATCCATGTTGTAGTGTGTGTTCGAATTTCCTTCATTTTTAAAGCTGAATAATATTCCCTTGTATACAGTATTTTGTTTATCCATTCATCTGTTGACGGGCACATGGGTTGCTTCTACCATTTAGCTGTTGTGAATAATGCTGCTATGAACATGGGTATATAAATATCTTTATTTAGACTCTGCTTTCAATTATTTCATGGTTTTATTGAGGTAGAATTCACATAGTATACAATTCACCCATTTAAAATGTACAATCCAATAATTTTTTAGTCTATTCATAGAATCAGAGTATTAGATGTCAGTTTGTGAGAGGTGTGGTAGGTTTTTCAAGATGCTCCAAATCTGATGGTACAAATAGTTTTAAAGCACCAGCATGAAGTCCAGGAGCAACAGGCAACAGTTGTCCAGGAGCAACTGCAGCAGATTTGAGAATAAAAGAGTCATGGGTCCCATTTCATTTCCTTGTGGTAATTTTTTTAGATGCTTTTCATCACTAAGAAATTTGAACTCTGTGTATTCTAGGAACACTAGAGTGCCTTGTATATTCAAGTATCCAGGGTAAGTAAATTCAAGAGTATCCAAATTCTGGGGCTTAAAAATACCCCTTTGAGAATAAAAAGTAAAGCTAATGCTTGAAGTATGTTGAAGAACTGGAGTATTTCCTTGTCTGAGGAAATTTGGATATGCAGTTTGGATGTTGCAGAGGCAGAATGAACAGGAAATAATTTCACACTCAGTGACGAGGATTTAGCTGACAGGAAAGAGTTACACAGTGGTCTGAAGTGTCCACCAACCCCCCATTTCCCCATATGTCTTTGAATTGGGTTGTTAACTGCCTTGTCAGTGTTTTCTCTTTGCCTTTTGCTCAATCATCTCAAAGTTCAGTTTTTCCCTATCTAATCAGGTTTTCAATTACCTAGGTCATTTATGACCCCCAACACAGTATTTATTTCACTCTTCCTTATAACAACTTTTCATAAACTTTTTCATAAAATTTTCATAAAGCTTTTTGGCATTAAGGTGAGATGGCCTTGTGCTAGGGAGGAAAAACCTCTAGATAAGGAGGCATGAGGTGTCTGGGTGCTGTGTCCAGTTCTGCTGTTGACTGGCCATGGGGCTGAATAAGGTCAGCTTCTCCCAGTCTCCCTTCTCTAATGTGTAAAGTGGCCTGATAATACCACTACTGCCTAATTTTACTGTGTTGCTGTGATGGTCAAATGATATCGTCTAAATGAGTGCTCTGAAAAGTATGAAGACCTACATAAGTGTAAAACATTATAAAGCGAGCATTACACAGTTGATGCCTGTGTGTGCACATACGCATGCTGGCACACACGCACATATGCATGCATACACAAGTTTGAGAATCAGAAAACAAGGTTTTAGCCCTAGCTTTGCCTTGATGACATTGCCCACTGGAGCACATACTATTGAGCACATACTGTTAGGGAGACTTTTCTGGGCTGGAGAATGTGTCATTTAATCTTCACTACCCCAGCAGGGTAGGCATTGTTTTGGAAAGGAGGGAGATGATCTGGTAACTTCCCCAAGGTCCCACCATTAGTAAGCAACAGAGTAGGGACTGAAACACAGATCTATGACTCTTAAGCTACCCAGGGCTTTGAACTCTTATCTATACAGCAAAATGGGGGTCTTTTCTACCTATGATATTCTATAGTCTTTGCTGCCCAAATTGCGTGTTTTTGAGACATGTGGTTACCCTAGAAAAAAGAAAATAATTTTAAACAGTAATATAATAAACTTAGATTAGAAGATAAAATGTTTTCAGGCGGGGTGCTGTGGCTCACTCCTGTAATCCTAGCACTCTGGGAGGCCAAGGCGAGTGGATCAGCCTAGCCAATATAGTGAAACCCCATCTCTACTAAAAATGCAAAAATTAGCTGGGTGTGGTAGTGCACGCCTGTAGCTCCAGCTTCTCGGAAGGCTGAGGCAGGAGAATCGCTTGAACCCAGGAGGCAGAAGTTGCAGTGAGTGGAGATAGGCCACTGCACTCCAGCTTGGGTGACAGAACGAGACTGTGTCTAAAAAATAATAATAATAAAATAAATAAATAAATAAATAAATAAATAAATAAATAATAAGAAGAAATGTTTTCTGTTGAGAAGTGCTGTTTGTATGGATTATTTCTTGACTCTTAGAAACCTTCACAATGCTGGCATGCACGGAAGAAATGGGTAGTTCTAACATCCTGCCTCTTTTTCCCCAGCTATTTGGATTTCCTGCATCCCAGTTCAGCACCCTTTAGGAATGAAGAATGCCAGCCTGACCAAATCCAGAACTACATTTTCCTGGAAAGCTGGCTAAAAGTCCCAGACTGGCAAGGGGCAAGCAGCCAGTAGCATGTGCAGGTGGCAGGCCAGTCAGTGGCCACCTCAGTGCCACCTGCTCTCACACAAAGTGAAGAATGGAGCCACTCCACTTCCCAGGTTATTAATCCAGTCACCTGTAAATTCAACTCTCTGCCCTTCAAAAGGTCCAGCTATAAACCTTCTCGGGGTGTCAATATAATTTAGTTATTAAGAATGTGGACTTTGAAGTCAGATCAAACTTGTTTCAAATTCCAGCCCAGAGTTTTCAGGCTGGGTTACTTTGGAAAAATTCTCTAACCTTTTTGAACCTCAGTTTCCTCCTCAGCAAAATAATAATAAAATGTACCCTACAACATTGCTGGAAGATTAGGTTGAATAATGAATCAAAGCATTAAGCATATGCCTAGCAAAGGTAAGTACCATATAAATAACAGGTCCTGTGATGATCACTGTCACTATGCCTTTCTCCTTTCCACATTCTCCACATCCCTCTCTCCCTCTCTGTCACTAAAGAGAAGTCCTTTCAAAAGTTTTGCTCCCACAGTATTCAATCTCATTGTCTCCTGTGTCCTTCATCTGGAATCTCTCCATCTCACTTCCACCCTCAAAAGATTTCTCCATTTATTATGCAGAAAATGAAGCTGGACCCTGAGCTCATCTCGGAGGTTGTATACCTGCATCCAAGAAGAGTACCCCTGTAGAAGACAGTGGGGAGCTATAAATAAAGACTTCATCCCCTGTTACATAAACCAAACGTGGGTATAACTTACACTCAGAAAAGATGGAGAGAAGCAGAAGCAGGTTTGAGGAAAACAGAGAAAATGGCAATATTATTTGTGGAAAGTGTAAAAAGGAATGAAGGAGGGAAGTTGAATAAAGAGATAAGGCCTTACACCCATGTTTCCTGAGTTAGAAGCAGATTGGGCAGCTGGAAGACCCAACCTGTCAGGCATGCAGACAGCTGACCTCGTTAGCACCCCTCCATCTCATCATTCAAGGTGTGTGGCTGGCCTGCACCAGAGCACGCCTGTCCTCCGTGGCACAGCTGACTCTTAGGCGTGCTAGATCCCCCACTGGGGTGCCAGATGGAGGTGTAAATAAGAGGTTGGAACAAGTTATCTCTGTGGCAAGGAGCCCAGGAAAATTCATCCAATTGCTGGCACTCCAGCAGGAGGCTGCATGCCGAGTGATCATGACCAGGCAGCAGATGTCCTGGCTTCCTTGGAGGGGGGAAAAGGAGGGTATTCATGCTCTTTCAATTTATTTCCTACCCCAGTCCCAGGGCAGGCCTGCCCTTTTTGCCACTCCTTTTAATGGCTCTTTTTTGGGTCATTTGCCGAGTGAGAACAGAGACCCTCTGATCCTAGGGAGGAATGGAAAAACTGTCAGTTAAAAAAATGGGAAGAATGGAAAGGCAGTCATTTATTAAAAAATAATTACGTCTTTTTACCATATGACCCAGGAATTCCACTCCTAGGTATCTACCAAAGAGAAATAAAAACATATATCCACGTAAACACACACCCTAGTATTCATAGCAGTATCATCCAAAACAGCCCAAAAGTGGAAACAACCCAAATGCTCATCAACTGGCAAAGGGATAAACAAAATGTGATATATCCATACCATGGAACATTATTAAGTCATAAAGAAGAATGACGCACTGATACAAGATACAACGTGGATGAACCTTGAACACATTATGCTAAGTGCGAAAAGCCAGGCACAAAAACTCACATATTGCATGATTCCATTTATATACAATATCTAAAATATACAAATCCACAGAGGCAAAAAATATATTAGTATTGCCTAGATCCGTTAGGGCACAGGAAATGGGGAGTAACCGCTAATGTACCCTGGGTTTCTTTTGGAATGACAACATTTTTCTAAAATTAGATAGTGGAGATGCTTGCTCAACTTTGTAAATCTGCTGAAGACCATTGCATTTTGCGCTTTAAATAGATGAATTTTATGATACGGCAATTATGTCTTATACAGCTGTTAAATAAATGAATAAGTGAAAATACAATAATTATATCCTGGGATGTTGTAGTCAGAGGAAACAAGCAGCTACCTCTTGCTCACAGTGTGTGACGCTGAATTTGCCAGTCATTTCTCCAGTGCCCTCTCCCCTCCTCCAAGCCCAAAGGCATGGTCTCTGACATCTTCTTTCTCAAGATGCATGTACTCCCTTATCCATCCTGGACCTAGGAGGGAAGCTGCCTATAGAGATTCTGCAAAAGTGAGGGTCCCTTTTGACTCAGGTGTAATAGGGAAGAGAAGGCAGGATCACACACAGGTATGTATAGCTCAGATCTCAGCTGGGTTCTCCTTGCCTTTTTAGATCCAGAAAGGGCTGGCTCCAATCTTCATTCTACAACTTCCAGAAAGTTCAATGCCTTCCCCTAATTTGGGGGAACTTCCCAAGAGAGTTATGATATTAAAGTCACTTTGGCTCACAGCTTCTCATTTCACTGACTCAGTTCAGTCAAGTACCTGGCTCATCACAGCAGGCCCTTGTACCAGCCCTGCCAGTGCCATGATGGGAAACTTGGTTCCCTTTATTTGATTTCCATAAAACCTCAAAACAAACAAACAAACAAACAAACAAACAAATTTCACTTTCAATAAGCCTTTATGTGGACATAACTAAAAGTTTACAAAGAGAAATGGGAATTACATGGTGGCAACAGATCCATTTAAAATTGAGCCTTAATCCTGTCAACTGATCACAGGAAGAGAAAAAGAAGAAAGAAAATAAATAAAATTGAGCATTAGTCATCCTTATTTGTAGAAGTCCTTTGAAATACCCCACCATATATGAGACACCATGTATGGTGTGTTTCATTCACTGCTTCAAACTCTGCTTCTCTTCTCTCCTTTCTCATCTCTCCTCCTCACCTATTTCACTCAGAGATCTGAGTTACTTCTTCTCCCCTGGGCAGCAGTCTTCAACTCATCTTTATACTTTATATTTCCAAACAGATCAATGTACTGGCCTATCGGACAGGGCTATCTGTTCTGCTAGCAACAAGTTGACTCACAAAAACATTTTTCTTCCTTTAACACGTTCCATATTCCTTAAAAGGCACTTTTGGTATTGCATCACAATTTTAGTTTCTCTTTTAAGTATATTCCAAAGTTGTGTTGTGAGGCTACAGGAGAGGCAAAAGGGAGTGCTACAAATGAGTTCAGAGAAAAGGCAGTCTCTTTTCCTCTGAGACTGCAGGAAAGAATCAAAATAAGGAAACTGCAAACAGGTTGGGAATGTGTAGAGGGTTTCCGCTCCGAGATAGAACTCACAGGTGTGTTTGTTGGTAAGAAATGGAGGACGGAGTTGGATGCTGAGCTGTGATGAGGAGCAGTCCTTCTATGTATCTGTTTTCTCCCCTGCCCCTTTGCTCTGTGACTGTGGGGATGAAATAGACAAGAAAACACCAGAGAAGAATTAACAAAGGACAAGCGTTCCTTTATACCCAGATGATGTAATTTCATTTTCTTGAGCTAGACATAACCAGAACAGACACTGGCCTTGTTAGCTAATCATTGCCAGGAAGAAAGGCAAGGGAAGACACAGGTGTTTTAGAACCTGAAGCCATGTTTTAAATAGACATCCACCCTCTTTAAACTGGGTTGTAAAACTCAAAGTCCACACAAGAAAAGACACACATTTGCTTGCTAAAACCAAGAATAACACTGCATAAAATTAGGTATGTATCAATGTTTTTATCGTAGGCATGTAGGAAATCTAGCCAAGACTAGAGCTACTTGGTTAGTAATATACAGACAATAAATATCTGGTGTTTTAGGCACTCATTTGAAATAAAGTAAAGACAATTTTTGAAATGGAGTAAACTTGTATCGGCTTCCACACGTGTGTGGTTATCTGCTGAGTAGAGGCTGAATGGTCTGGCTCCTTAACTTTCATCAGACGAATGCTAGGGGAGAGTCTGAGCTTCACATTCAAGAAAGCTTTGTGTTAATCTGTTTGGGTTGTGTATTAGTCTGTTCTCACGCTGTTAATAAAGACGCACCCAAGACTGGGTAATTTATAAAGAAAAGAGGTTTAATTGACTTAGAGTTCAGCATGGCTGAGGAGGCCTCAGGAAACTTACAATCATGGCAGAAGGAAGAGCAAACACGTCCTTCTTCACATGGCGGCAGCAAGGACAAGTGCCAAGCATAAGGGAGAAAAGCTCCTTATAAAACCATCAGATCTCATGGGAATGCACTCACTACCATGAGAACAGCAGCATGGGGGTAACCACCATCAATTGCCTCCCACCAGGTCCCTCCCATGACACGTGGGGATTATGGGAACTACAGTTCAAGATGAGATTTGGGTGGGGACACAGCTAAAAGGGATTGCTACAAAGGAATATCTGAGACTGGCTAATTTATAAAGAAAAGAGGTTTATTTCAGCTGACGGTTCTGCAGGCTGTACAGGCATGGCACCAACATCAGCTCAGCTTCTGGTGAAGGCCTCAGGAAGCTTTTTAGTCATAATAGAAGGCAAAGGGGGAGCCAGCATATCACATGTCAAGAGGGAGCAAGAGAGAGCAGAGGGAGGTCCCAGACTGAAATAACCAGATCTCGAGGGAACTAACCAAAAGAGAACTCACTCATTACCAAGGGAGTGGTGCTAAGCTATTCATGAGGGATCTACCCCATGATTTAATATGTCCCACCTGGCCCCACCTTCAGCATCGCAGATCACATTTCAACATGAAATTTGGAGGGGTCACACATCCAAATCATATCAGGCCTAAAATTCATTTTGGATGTTATCATCAAATGAGTGTTACACACAGTTATTGCTTTATGCATGGATTTAAAGCATTACTTTACTAAATGTGTAAATCCAATTTATACCACAAGTTTCGGTAACTGTGGTTTTGCCATTTCTTCGCTTTTATTATATTTGCTGGAAACTTAAAAGTATGGAAGTAGCCTGTGTGTCCCTTGGCCTTTGAAAGGACCTGTCTTTCACCTATCTTGATTGTTTATATACATATGTATCTTATATATGAATCACACATATATATAGGTATATACACATGTATCTTTATTCCACAGCAAAGGATTATAAACTTGGCCTCCAGTTCCCTAATGATTTAGCAAACAATCACTGCAAAGAAATATTAGGGGAGGATTGCTTGAAGAAGATGCAGTCCATCTAGTTTGAATGATCTCAGAGGTATCAAGAATGAGAACCTTGTATACTTGTGCCTACACTTTTCCTACTGGAATAACTTTGAAGGAACAGCACTTGTGTGCTTTTGGTATGACACCATCTGATTTGTCTGAAGGTCATCATCAGAAAAAGGTCTATTCAACTTACTCTCGGGCTATTGTCCAATAATCTCTATAGGCTATGCTCTTTATGAAGTGCTCAGAGATCCCCATCTGATTGGAAAATTAGGAATAGTTGTGCTATTCTTAACACTGTTTTATTGATTGTAGCTTTATGATGCATTTAGACATCTGAAAGAATAGATTCCTCACAATCTCCTTCCAACATTTATTGCTCTCACTACCTCTTAATTTTCTAAACACAGTTCAGAATGATTTCATGAAGTTCCCAATTTGATATTTTGATTGAAATTATGCTAAACTTATAAACAAATTAGGAAACAATTGATATGTTAGTGAAACTTACCATCAAGAAAAATAATATGCTTCTCTATTCACATCTTAATTTTTATAATTCATTAAATATTTGTAGTTCTTTTGACAAGTGGCCCTGTGCACGTCTTAAGTTTGTTTTAAAAAGATTTATGTTATGTTAAATTGGACATTTTCTTATTATATTTTTAATCTATTAATGCTGTTGGAAAATCTATTTTTTTTTATTATAGGAAAGCTTGAGCCTAGAAGTTTGAGACAAGTCTGGGCAATATGATGAAACCCTATCTCTACTGCAAATGCAAAAATTAGCCAGGCGTGGTGGCACATGCCTGTAGCCCCAGCTACTCGGAGGCTGAGGCAGGAGAATCGCTTGAGCCTGGGAGGTGTGGCTGCAGTGAGCTGGGCTCACGCCACTGCACTCCAGTCTAGGCAAAGGAGTGAGACTGTCTCAAAACAAACAGAGAGAGAAAGAGGAAAGAACCAAAAAAGAAAGAAAGAAAACAGAGAGGAAGGAAGGAAGGAGAGAGGGAGGGAGAGAAAGAAAGGGCAAGCAAAGAATAAAGAGAGAAAAAAAGAAAGAAAGGAAGTAAGGAAGGGAAGAGAGAAAGAAAGGAGAAAGAAAGTTGAAAGAAAGAAAGTAAAACGGGAAGGAAGGAAGGAAAGAAAGAGGAAGGGAGGGAGGAAGGAAGGAAGACAGGAAGGAAGGAAGGAAAAAAGAAAAAGAAAGAGAAAGAAAGAAAAGCAAGAAAAAGCAAGAAAGGAAGAAAGAACGAAAGAAAGAGAAAGAAAAGAGAAAGAAAGAAAGAAAGAGAGAAAGAAAGAAAGAAAGAAAGAAAGAAAGAAAGAAAGAAAGAAAGAAAGAAAGAAAGAAAGAAAGAAAGAAAGAAAACGAAAGAAAGAAACAGGAAAGAAAGAAAGGGGGCGGGCAGGCAGGCAGGCAGGCAGGCAGGCGACTGACAATCTTAAAACATTAATAACAGCAGAACCGCTGCGGAGGCAGCCGCTCCGGCCGGTGCGAGGCAGCGGCGCCGGGCTCCTGCAGGAGGTGCTGGCGGTCCAGGTTGGAGGCGGGGACACCGTCAGAGCCGGGTCGGTCATGCAGGGCGGAGGTGGGCTGTCTATTTAGGGCTGGAGGTGCAGGGCTAGGGCGGGGATCCTATCCCGACCAGGTCTCTCTCGTGGAAAGACGGCGGCCGCTGTGTCCGGCTGTCAGGAACAAGCGGCTGCGAAGGAGAAACAAACCGCTCAGAACCGAGAGCTCCACAGGGAGCGGACTGACCCTTTTCTAGTCCCGGACGCCGCACTAAACCCGTCACAAGGCGGCGCACAGGTACCTGGTGGCCGAAGAGGCAGCGATGTCCAGTGAGTTGGATCCTGGAGGCGGCGGGAGCCAACAGTTGCTGCACATCAGTGAGCAGAGCTACAGTCAAATCCATGTGACCTTCCAAGAGCAAGCACAATTGTCCTGTGCAAATCCCAGGCGGATGTTCCAGAAAAGAGAAATAGCAACATAAAAACCATATGTCTCCAGGCAGCTTACTAAAAAGTATAGTTCATAAGTAACCATAATTCTGGGCAACAGCACAGTCTGCTGAACTAACCTTACAAGTACGATAAAATGTGTCACCTTAGTGTATTAAAGCAACACATTACCAGGCAAAGAACAGGTGCTCAGACATATATAAATATCTCCAACTACAAACGGAAAATGTATCTTTATAAAAATCATTTCCAAAATCATCAAACAGCATAAAATATTTAGACATAAACCTGGCAAATAGGTAAGATCTCTATGGAGAAAATTAGACAACCATTTTAATTTTAAAACTTAAATATAATTTAAAAATGTGTACCGTATTCACTCTAATCTCATTTCAAGTACTTACTAGCCATGTGTTGCCAGTGGCAAGAGTGTTGAACTGTGCAGTGTTAGACCTCTAAGGTTATAGAAAACTAAGGAAGTTTTCTAGTTTGTTGCAGAGAAGTATGATATGTTTATCAATAAAACTTCCAAGCCTAAAAATATATTACATTTATATAAAGTTCTGTGAGGGATGTGGAACCGAATAATGTAAATGTTTTGAACTTTAACATGTAATTTTCTTTAATGGGTATTTAATCATTATCTTGTTTAAGATTCCATGATTTGTACTTAAAAGGGTGACCATTGTTAAAACATACTGGATATGACATCCTTTGGAATTATTTACATTTGTAATGAAACCTAGATACTCATTTAAAATGCAAAAGTGTATATAGTCTCTCAAAATTATTTTTGAAAAGAATGCAGGTTGTAGGTTTTTATTTTTATTTTTATTTTTTTAGAGATGGAGGCTTTCTATGTTGCCCAGGTTGGAGTGCAGTGGCTATTCACAGACACATTAATTGTGCACTACAGCCCCAAACTCCTGGGCTCAGGAGTGATCCTGAGTGTTCCTCTTGCGTCAGGCTCGGGAGTAGCTAAGACTACAGGCTTGGGCCACCACTCCCAGCTTGAATGGATATATATCTTAAATGTTTCATCTGTCAAAAAGAAGAATAGATGTTGAGTATTATCAAAGTCTTTGGGGCCATTACAAATAATTTTTTTTTGTTTTTTTACTGTTAATATTAAGATTTTGATATCATTAATTACTTTATATCATTTGTATCCTTGGAATATTACTTGATTATAAACCAAAGTCCCATGGAATTCAGTCCTGCCATGAACACATGTAATCAGAAGTAATGAAAAAATAATTTAAAAGTATATTCGTGTTTCTCAAGGGACGTTAACAAAGATCAGATTCATAAGCACAGTAACACTTCTTTATACCCACTTTTCTTTGATTTTTCACTCCATAAATACTCCAGAGTCTCTCACTATCTCACACCCTCCCTTTCCTCTCTTCCAAAGGTCTCCCAGACAAGTCTTTAGAACAGATTAATTTCGGTACTCCTTCCTTGGGCCACACCACATCTCTTCTCCACAGGAGATGGAAGCCAACACTAGTATTTCTGCTCACCAGCTGCACCAGGAGTCCTGAAAACAGCTGGAGGGCATAGAAGCTCTATGCCTCCATTTGTCTGTAATTCTTTACAGAGAGAAGTTAAGACCCTCTAAGAAATGTAGTTGTTGTCTCACTCTGGCTGCTTTTCTCAAAAAACCCTCTCGGATAATTCCTTAAGAATAAAACCGTCTATCTTTTTGTGTGACTGAAATTTCCTTGGCCATGCTGTATTATCATCTCTCTATATTTATATCATATATATGGGATGATATATATAATTATATATACATAGATATGCACACACACACACACACACAGATAGGGTTTGGCTGTGTCCCCGCCCAAATCTCCTCTTGAATTCCCACATGTGGGAAGGACCTGGTGGGAGGTAATTGAACCAAGGGGACAGGTGTTTCCCATGCTGTTCTCGTAGTAGTGAATAAGTCTCATGATATCTGATGGTTATCTAACGGGGAGTTTTCCTGCACAAGCTCTTTCTTTGCCTTCTGCCATCCATGTAAGATGTGACTTGCTCCTCCTTGCCTTCTGCCATGATTGTGAGGCCTCTCCAGCCACATGGAACTGTAAGTCTATTAAACCTCTTTCTTGTATAAATTACCCACTCTTGGGTATGTCTTTCTCAGCAGTGTGAAAATGGACTAATACAGCAAATTGATACCAGTAGAGTGGGATGCTGCTGAAAACATACCCAAAAATGTGAAAATGACTTTGGAACTGGGTAACAGGCAGACATTGGAACACTTTGGAGGGCTCAGAAGAAGACAGGAAAATGTGAGAAAGTGTGGAACTCCCTAGAGACTTGTTGAATGGCTTTGACAAAAATGCTGGTAATGATATGGATAATGAAATCCAGGCTAAGTTGGTCTCAGATGGAGATGAAGAACTTTTTGAGTACTGGAGCAAAGGTGACTCTTGTTATGTTTTAGCGAAGTGACCAGCGGCATTTTGCCCCTGCCCTAGAGATTTGTGGAACTTTGAACTTGAGAGAGATGATTTAGGGTATCTGGCAGAAGAAATTTATAAGCAGCAAAGCATTCAAGAGGTGACTTGGGTAATGTTAAAGGCATTCAGTTTTAAAAGGGAAACAGAGCATAGAAGTTCAGAAAATTTGTAGCCTGATGATGTGATAGAAAAGAAAATCCCATTTTCTGAGGAGAAATTCAAGCCAGGTGCAGAAATTTGCATAAGTAAAGAGGAGCCAAATGTTAATCACCAAGACAAAGGGAAAATGTCTCCAGGGCATGTCAGAGGTCTTCATGGCAGCCCCTCCCATCACAGGTCAGGAGGCCTAGGAAGAAAAGATGGTTTCATGGGCTGGGTCCAGCGCCCTCCTGCCCTGTGCAGCCTAGGGACTTGGTACCCTGCATTCTAGCCACTCCATCCATGGTTAAAAGGGGCCAATGTACAGCTTGGGTTGTTGCCTCAGACTGTGGAAGCCACAAGCCTTGGCAGCTTCCATGTGGTGTTGAGCCTGCAGGTGCACAGAAGTGAAGAATTGGGGTTTGGGAACCTCTGCCTAGATTTCAAAAGATGTATAGAAATGCCTGGATTCCTAGGCAGAAGTTTCTGCAGGGGTGGGGCCCTCATGGAAAACTTCTGCTAGGGCAGTGCAGAAGGGAAATGTGGGGGTCAGAGTCTCTAACCAGAGTCCCTACTGGGGCGCCACCTAGTGGAGCTGTGAGAAAGATGGCCACCGTCCTCCAGACCCCAGAATTGTAGATCACTGACAGCTTGCACAGTGTGCCTGGAAAAGCTGCAGACATTCAATACCAGCCCATGAAGGCAGCCGGGAGGGAGCCTGTACCCTGCAAAGCTACAGGGCCAGAGCTGCCCAAGACCATAGGAACCCATCTCTTACATTAGTGTGACCCAGATGTGAGACATGATGTCAAAGGAGATCATTTTGGAACTTTAAGATTTGACTGACCTGCTGGATTTTGGACTTGCATGGGGCCTGTAGCCCCATTGTTTTGGCCAATTTGGAATGGTTATATTTACCCAATGCCTGTACCCCCATTGTGTCTAGGAAGTAACTAACTTGGTTTTGATTTTACAGGCTCATAGGCAGAAGGGACTCACCTTGTTTCAGATGAGACTTTGAACTGTGGACTTTCGAGTTAATGCTGAAGTGAGTTAAGACTTTGTGGGACTGTTAGGAAGGCATGATTGGTTTTGAAATGTGAGGACACGAGATTTGGGAGGGGCCATGGTGGAATGATATGGTTTGGCTGCATCCCCACCCAAGTCTCATGTTGAATTCCCATGTGTTGTGGGAAGGACCTGGTAGGAGGTAATTGAATCATGGGGGCAAGTCTTTCCTATGCTGTTCTTGTGATAGTGAATAAGTCTCACAAGATCTGATGGTTTTAAAAAGGGGAATTTACCTGCACAAGTTCTCTCTTCTCTTGTCTGCTGCCATGTGAGACGTCCTTTTACCTTCTGCCATAATTGTGAGGCCTCCCCAGCCATGTGGAAATACAAGTCCAATAATCTTCTTTCTTCTGTAAATTGCCCAGTTTGGGGTATGTCTTTATCAGCAGTGTGAAAATGGACTAATACACACACACACATATACACACACACACACACAGTTTATGTCACTATTACACCTTATTGTAAATGAATAACTAGTCTTCTGGATCTATGTTTTTATCTTATGATCCTGGTTAAGATGTTCACTTTGAGAAATGTATCTGTTCTGAGCCTATAAATAAAATCCAGCTTCTGATGCTGCAGGGCTATAGTTCAAACCATATGCCATGAGAAATTTACCCTGTGAGGCCTGTAGTCTTGTCCTTTTGATCCCTGGATAAACCCAGACACCACCCCCATAGTTGAAAAAGTGCCACTAAATTGCATTATATGTAGGGTTTTGCATTCTGCTTTTTCATATTCCATTACATCTTGAGCATTTTCCTATGACATAATCACAGAAAAACCATCTCTGAGAATGTAATTTTTAATAGGTCTATAATATTCTAAGATATAGATATGCCTTTATTTATTTGACTGGTAGTGTGACAAGCCCCCACCAGGTTACTTGAGGGTATATGTCTGCTGCCTGAACCCTGAAGGCTGGGCAGTGACTCACAGTCATGATGCTCAGCAGAGAACCAAACAAGTGTTCCTGAAAACCCAAATACCCTGGAGAGTATCTGAGAACCTACCAAGAAAAACAGTCTCATTGCTCAAACACAGCAGGCAAAGAGCCAGAAATTAGCTTAAAAGTGGTGTAGAGATGGGAGGTGGTGCGGATCTCTAGAGCTGTCCCGTCACCATCCAGGAGTGCCCTGTGCATAAGTCCTAATAAACTCAGCTACTCGTTAAGCTGGACTTGTTCAAGTCATTCTTTGGTGTCTTCGTTCCTTCTCAGTTTGGAGGGGACATTAAAGTCCCAAGTTTTTCTTGTAACAAACCAACTTCTTTTATTGGAAGTCTGCTTATTTCTAATTGTTTGCTGTTATTATACATAAAGATGCAATGAATAACCTTATAGGTAAAGCTTTTTATACACCACTGCTTTTCTCATTCATACACTTCAAAGACTAGAAATATTAGATCAAATTGAATTAATTCTGTGGCCAACTGCAAATTGTTCCCCAATATCCATTTTCCCCTTCTAAAGTAGAGTTTTAGCTGGGTCTATAGCTACTTCGTTAATGATATTTCTATATAGCCAGCCTGGCAACTAGATGTGCCTGTGTGACTGAAGTCTGGTTAGTGAGATGTGAGTGTAATGATGTGGGCCCATTAAAGAATTATGCTTTGCCAGGCACAGTGGCTCACACCTGTAATCCCAGCACTTTGGGAGGCCGAGGTGGGAGGATCACGAGGTCAGGAGTTCAAGACCAGCCTGAACAACATGGTGAAACCTCGCCTCTACTAAAAATACAAAAATTAGCCCGGTGTGATGGTGCGCACCTATAATCCCAGCTACTCAGGAGGCTAAGGCAGGAGAATCACTTGAACCCAGGAGACGAGGTTGCAGTGAGTAGAGATCATGCCACTGCACTCCAGCCTGGGCGACAGAGCGAGACTCTGTCTCAAAAAACAAAAACAAACAAACAAACAGAAAGAATTATGCTTCAATTGCCTGTCATTGTTGTTTTTTCCCCGCTCTTTACTGGTGAGAAGATAGCAAAAGCTGAAGCAGACACAGAACTCACAAGTGGAAAATATAGCAGGGCTGGCTACATAATTTGTGGGGCTCAGTGCGATATGGAAATATAAGCCCTCTTGTTCAAAAAAGAGGGGGAAGTGCCATTAAAGGTAATAAAATACGAAGTTTATCTTTCTTCCAAGTTCTTTTCATTTCTTACAGGATTTTTGTTACTTTTTAATGTCATTTTAAGTAAAGAAAACTAAAAGTTTGAATCAGTATAAATTTTCATTTTTATATTGTGCCACACCCATTTTAAATGCAGATATAAGAACATTTAACTCATGTAGAATCATAAAAATTATAATTTGTATTTTGTGGTTCATACATGAATATGTAGTTCATTCTTACCAGAAGAATAGGAACAATGCACACACAAAAAATTCAACTGTTTCTATTTCACTGCTTGATAAAATACATTATATCAACATTCTCTGCCTTCCACCTACTGATGAGTAAGGAAGGACTGACAGGAAAAGGAACTACAGGTTACCCTTGTTCCCTTTCTGTGTCATCATTTTCAAAGAAGTGGCTGGCTGATACAGGCAAGTAGCACAAGTAGTAAAGGATGTGATGGAGTTTCTTGGTTGTTCATGTTTTTTACAATGCCATTGCTTTCTTTCTGGAACAGAAGCAAGTCTAGTTTGAATGGAAAGCTTGGCCTTTTGGGATCTGTCAGTACTCTCTCCCAGATCCTTCTTTAGTCATAGACATAACACACTTAACTTGTGCTCACTTGGAGTCTCCCTAAACTCCCATGCATCGTGGATCCACTGGGATTCTGCGGTCAGAGAGCATCGCCGTTACTACATTCAAACATGGTGGCATGACATGATATACCTACTGTGAATGACAGGTGTCACACAAAGGAAGGACAGGTGCACCTAGTGTGTATTCCTCTGTTTATGTTCATGCTTCATTGTCCCATTGGATTTGACTTACAAAATACAAATTCAAAGAAGAAATTATGAAGAATTTCAAGATGGCAGCAGCAGAGCATCAAGCTACACGTCAGACCCTTCTGATTGTAGGGCTCTGTGTGACTACACAAGAGAAACCCTCAAAGTCAGCTCTGGATGGCGGAAGCCCTGGACTGCCTGTCTACTGGATGTTAAATGAGATTGAAATAAATTATGACCTAGTTTAAGCTGTGGTATTTTGGGGTCCCTTTTATATACTTTGTATCCTGACTAACGAAAACACTTTTAGTTCTCAAAACGTACTGCCAATTGTATAACAAAGAGAGTATGTCACCATGTTTAGTTAACACCCTCATGAGCAGTATATGACCACAAATGTTTCCCTCTGCTCTTGCTATTGTCTCTATTTTGATATTTCAACAGCATGTCCAATTCAAAATGCCCCAAACCAAACTCATCTCCCCTCCAATATCAAACACAGACACAAACCCAACTAATATTTATTTAGCTTTTAACATGTACCTAGCATTTTGCAGGCTTATTTCATTTATTAGGTATCATCATTCATTGTGCACATTTTCCAGATGAGGAAACGGAAGCTCATGCAACTTACTGAAGGTAATACTGAAATGAGATATGATTTCAGTATTTATGGCTCCAAAGCCTATGAGCATAATCACTTCTCTCTCCTTTTCTATGATGGCAAGATAACTCCTAAAACAACGCTGGTGTGATTCGGAAAAGAAATGTTTTTCTTTACATCTTGCAGCAAATCAATGTCTACAATAAATTCAGAATTCTAGTATCCTGTCAGATCACTCTATTCCTATCATTTCTACCATTGCCAACACATCCTGAAAACTAGTGTGTTCACCTGGGAGAGTTTGCTCAGAGAAGCAGAGGGTTTTGTTAATCCCCCTAGTGACCTCTTGTGGCTGATGAACACCCTGCTGAGACCCTGCCTCTGGAATATATACTACTTCTTCTTCTTCTTCTTCTTCTTCTTCTTCTTCTTCTTCTTCTTCTTCTTCTTCTTCTTCTTCTTCTTCTTCTTCTTCTTCTTCTTCTTCTTCCTCCTCCTCCTCCTCCTCCTCCTCCTCCTCCTCCTCCTCCTCCTCCTCCTCCTCCTCCTCCTCCTCCTCCTTCTTCTTCTTCTTCTTCTTCTTCTTCTTCTTCTTCTTCTTCTTCTTCTTCTTCTTCTTTACTTTAAGTTCTAGGGTACATGTGCACAAAGTGCAGGTTTGTTACATATGTATACTTGTGCCATGTTGGTGTGCTGCATCCATCAACTCATCAGCACCCATCAACTCATCAGCACCCATCAACTCATCATTTACATCAGGTATAAATCCCAATGCCATCCCTCCCCCCTCCCCTCCCCATAATAGGCCCCAGTGTGTGATGTTCCCCTTCCAGAGTCCAAGTGATCTCATTGTTCAGTTCCCACCTATGAGTGAGAACATGCGGTGTTTGGTTTTCTGTTCTTGCGATAGTTTGCTGAGAATGATGGTTTCCAGCTGCATCCATGTCCCTACAAAGGACACAAACTCATCCTTTTTTATGGTGTGCTGCTTCTTGTTCACCCCTCCCTGGGCTACAGAAAAAGGGCTCCAAGGAAATCAGGGTTGGGAAATGGGTCGTCCCTGGTTTCAAACAAAGGGCATAATTCTAATATGTGTCCAAAATAAGCCCAGAAAATATGTAAGAGAGATGGGTTTTCTGTTTCCTGGACTTGCCTTTCATATCTTTTTTTTTTTCCTCCTTGCATCCTCTCTCACTTTTCTTAATTTATTGGTGAGGAGAAAATGTTGTAATAACTTGTAAATCAGATTAGATAAATAATGATGCTATAACAAGCCTGGTGGCTTAATAGTATATACAAAGGGTGTTTACTGAAGTAATTATTTTAACAGAAAATCTATCTATCATCTATCTATATATCTGGAGGAGATTTTAAGTGATTGTATTACCTTTATACAGTGAAATACTATAAGGCCATTAAAGTGTACATATAAGTACGCACTACAGACATACAGACATACACACACATACAGGTGAGGAGAAGGGTGCAGGTAAAGAAACTAAGTTACAAAACCACATGTATGTTATCCCTGTTTTGTAACACTGGATGTATGCTTCTATGCAAAGAGAAGAGAAATTACCAAAATATTAACTATAGTGGTCAGCATCTCAGAGTGGTGGAATTATATATATATATATATTTTTTTTTTGAGACTGAGTCTTGCTCTATTGCCCAGGCTGGAATGCAGTGGCATGATCTCGGCTCACTGCAACCTCCGTCTCCTGGGTTCAAGCAATTCTCCTGCCTCAGCCTCCTGAGCAGCTGGGATTACAGGCGCGCGCTACCACGCCCAGCTAATTTTTGTATTTTTTAGTAGAGACAGGGTTTTACGATGTTGGCTGGGCTGGTCTTGAACTCCTGACCTCAAGTGATCCACTGGCCTCGGCCTCCCAAAGTGCTGGAATTACAGGCATGAGCCACTGTGCCTGGCCAAGGAATTACAGATTTAAAAAAAAAATTATTTACAGTTTTCTGTATTGCAGTGGTTCTCAACTTAGTACATTAACAACATATGAAAAATCTGAATGCTTAGCCCACTCTAGACTAATTAAGTCAGAACTACTGGAAGTGAACCCAGGTTCTAGTAATTTTTAAAATCACCCAGATGATTCAATGTGCAATCAAGCTTGAGAATGAGTATATTGTTTGAATGCTTTACAATCAGTGATTGTTTTATAAAAGCAGGAAGAAGGGAGAGCCAGAAGTTGTTATCTTCATTTCGCTAATTTATGTGCAGTGTGCCTGTGCGTATAGTGTGTATGCAGTGTGCATGTGTGGCTGCTGCAGACAAACTAAGGCTAAAGCTGGTAGAAATCCAAAGGAACACAGTAAAGTCACCTAGTCGATCATGAAATCTGGTCAGAAAAACCTGGCTTTGTTTCTTTGTTCTAATACTTCCTGGCTATGTGACCTTAAGCAGCTCACTTCACCTGTTTGAGTATCAGTTTTCTTTCCTAGTAAGGGCAAAAGGGAAATTCTATTCCCATAGAATTGCAGGATTCAGTGTCATATTGCATGAACAAGGGCTATGTAAGTTGCTAGTTATAATATGTGATGGAGTAAAGAAGTAGAAAAGACAGCAGGAGAAATAACTGAGCACTGAAAGATAAAATATTAACATTCCAGGAATGCTAATATTTTTTGTTTCTTGTGAATGCTTTCATTTCCCTAACAAACACAGTTGCTGAGGGCCCGCTTTGCACCAGACACCATTTTAAGAGATAGACGAGAAAACCTAATGACAGTCTGATTGCCGTCAAGAGGTTCACATGTGTAAGGGAATGATGAGTTGTAACAAATAACACAGCGCGGTAAGTGCTGTAAAGAGGTGTTCCCAAGGCAGTAAGAGGGGCGCCCGTGCCTCTTCCAGAGAAGGGGAGGCAAGACTTGTGAAGCCTACAGAGAGCTCGGATCGGGAAATACTGACTACATGCTTCGTCCTCTAGGGGGAGCTCAAGGCTTTCTGCTTTGGTATCTCAATGAAGTCAGTACTTCCAGTGAGAAGGGTGTAGATACAGATGTAGAACCGGGTTAGGATAAATGCTTCAGTGCCACTTGGTCTTGGAGTTCTCTCTTTTTAGGTATGTCTTTTCTATTGAATGGCTTCTTCCTTTGCTCCCGTGAAGCTGGTGCTATGGAAAGACATTGGGTTATCCCTCCCAGTTAAAAACTTTGCTCTCACCACTTAGAGGACTAAGGAAGAACCAGAGTGAAGGAAGCCCCATGGGCAGGAAGAGGACTCATTTGGGCTCAAGACATTCAGTCCAGCCTAGCTCACAAGGATAGATGAGATCATGATTCGGGACCATAACTTGTCACTTGTGCACATACTCTCAACGGTGGCATTTTTCAAGGTATTGAAAGGAGGTGGCAGGATAGGATTAAGAAATTTGACCCAGACAGGCTTATCATACTCACTACAACCAACAGATGGTTCTAGATTTTTTTTTTATTAATGTTTCATGACTATGTACTCTCGATTTGAAGTTTTGAGGTCCTCTTGAAGTTTGTTTTTTGTTTTTTTAGACAAGGTCTTGCTCTGTCACCCAGTGCAGTGGTGTGATCATGGCTCACTGCAGCCTCTTACTCCTGGGCTCAAGCGATCCTCCAACTTCAGCCTCCCAAAGCATTGGGATTACAAGCATGAGCCACACACCTGGCTCTAAGTCCTCTTGAATCTGGCAAAAACACTTGATTTGGAATTTTCTAAAATTTCTCTTGTTGTAGCAACTGTATTTCATGGGAAGATATTTCTCTGATAGATCGATGCTCTTCTTTTTTATCTCTGTATCACCTATAAATGCTCCCATTTGCACACTCTTAAAGAAGTCAGCTTAGGATAGTTTCTGATTGCCTCACATGGAAAGTTACAATGTAATCTCTCAGAGTTTTTGTGATGTCTAAATGAAAGATATATAGACAATTTTGATTTTTAAGTTGTTTTTCTTTGCTACTTTGGGCATCAAACTGGGGATAGTGTGGAAACCACCAGTTCCTGAGGTACTTGTGGCTAGGAAATTCACTTGTATACTAAAGAGCTTCATTTTTTGTTTGCTGTGTTATTAGAATGGAGCTGGGTCTATGCCTTTATTCTTTGCATAGCAAGGTTTGCCTTGTTAGATACCAGCCAAGGTAGCACCCTGGATATTTGCCAGTCATATTTATCCTTGTTGAAGGCAAGTTGGCAGTAAATAACACTGAAGAATCCTGCTTGGTATGACTTCCGGTATCAAGTAAACTGTTCCAGAGTTGTTGGGGGGGTCCAGATATACCCCGAGATCATCTCTTGCTTCACCCTCATCTCTGACCCTAGCCCCTGAGTAAACAGGTGAGTTCTGCTAGGGTCCACTTCTTGGTTAGCTGTTCCTTCTTGTGACTGTGTTGTAATAGATAGAACTGGCCATTTTTTTCAAACTAATCCCATTTGTATTGCATCCTGCAAAAATTCCTGTCTGTAGCATGTGACTGATCCTTTTCATTGATTTCTAGCACGGTATAGTGTTCTTTGTACTTTTATCTTTTGTGGTCAATAGAGGGAATCTAACGGCTTGCAGTAGAGGAGATTAGATAAGACTACTGATGTCAATATTGTGCTCAGAAGATGTTTCTTCTGCATCTCAGTGGGGGGTTCAGAAACTTGTCACTCTCCAATAACTTCCCATCACACTGAGAATAAAATGCCAGCTCCTAACTGTGACCTAAAAGAGCTTCCTTCTCCCACTTCATCTCTGATCACTCCCTCTTTCTCTTTGTACCCCAGCCATACTGATCTTATTGCTCCTTAAACAGGCCAAGCTATGTCCACCTCAGGAACTTATGCTACTTGCTGTGCTTTCTGCCTGGAATGCTACACTCGATTTTTACATAGTTTACTCATTCATATCCCTGCCTAAATGTCATTTCACAGAAGTCTTTATAACATCTTATCAGAAATAACCCACACAACTTCTACATCCTTAAGTAGCTTTGCTTTTCCTTATAGCATTTATCACAATCTGAAATCATGTTGTGTTTTTTGTTTTGGTTTTGTTTGAGGTGGAGTCTCACTCTGTCGCCTACACTGGAGAACAATGGCAAGGTCTCAGATTACTGCAACCTCCACTTCCTGGGTTCAAGTGATTATCCTGCCTCAGTCTCCCAAGTAGCTGGGATTACAGGTGGTTGCCACCATGCCCAGCTAATTTTTGTATTTTTAGTACAGACAGGGTTTCACCATGTTGGATGGGCTGGTCTTGAACTCCTGACCTCAGGTGATCCACCTGCCTTTGCCTTCCAAAGTGCTGGGATTATAGGCGTGAGCCACCATGCCCAACACATATTGTGTTTTGTCTGTATACTTTTTAAACATTTGTTTTCTTGCTAGAATGTAAGTTCTATGGGGTCAGGGACTCTCATCTGTCTTGTTTCTTACTCTGTCCCCAGACTCTAGAATAGTGCCAGGTGCCCAATAAGTTTTTGTTGATTGAATAAATAAATGAATGAAAATTAGCTTAAATTTTTAAGAGTTAAGCGGGATTTTGGCTATAACCTCACCATCTACGAAGCCTGGGAACAGAAACAACAACAACAACAAAACAAAAACTAGTGCTGAACACATTGTTTAGGGTTGTAGTGTATTGCTTCTTCTTTAAAGGAAGGAGACGGTGCCTGAGACTAGCCCAGGTGCTGAGACCACAACTCAGGCAATTTAAGTTTATGAAGGCCAATCCCACCCACCCCTTTCCAAAACTCTAGGACTACTTGCTGGAATGTGTGTCCTAAAACCATACTTCTGAACATTTTTGAAATTGAAGTGCATCTCATAATAAGCATACTCTTATTTATTTTGCTTTTCTCCCCTAAAAAGATGTTAAGGAAAGGGATATGGTGTGTCTTTTATAATTGAAGGCATCTTCAGTTAAAGAAGACAGTATTTTACAAAATTCCTCATTTATAGAATCTTAGATTGATAAAAGGTTACAGCTAGCGGGCATTAAAGATCCAGTGAATTTTAAAGACTTTCCTTTTTTTTTTTCTTAACCTGGTCTTTTTGGAAAGAAATCTTTAGAGAAACTATAAACAAACCAGTGGATAAAACACAGTGGGGTGATAGGTGACTCAGCATGCTCACCCCTCCTCTGTGCTGACCTACACTTTCAAGGGAGCTTCCAGAGAGTAATTTGAAACTTAATGGAAAGATACAAGCCAGTTCCTTCATCTTTGGCTGGTGCAAAAACCACTGTTAAAAGTCTTTTACTGCTGGGTGCGGTGGCTCACGTCTGTAACCCAGCACTTTGGGAGGCCGAGGCGGGCGGATCACGAGGTCAGGAGATGGAGACCATCCTGGCTAACACAGTGAAACGCCGTCTCTACTAAAAATACAAAAAAAAAAAAAAAAAAAAGAATTAACTGGGCATGCTGGTGGTGCCTGTAGTCCCAGATAGTGGGGAGGCTGAGGCAGGAGAATGGTGTGAACCAGAGAGGCGGAGCTTGCAGTGAGCTGAGATTGCGCCACTGCACTCCAGCCTGGGTGACAGAGCCAGCCTCCGTCTCAAAAAAAAAAAAAAAGTCCTTTGTTAAACAACAACTTTATGAGATATAATTGACATAATAAAGTGCATATGTGTAAAGTATAACATTTGATAAGTTTCAACATGTGTATACGCTCACGCAGCCATCACTGCTATCAAGACATTGAACATATTCATCATCCTTAAAAGTTTTTTTATGCACTTTTGTAAATTCTTCCTCCCTACCTCACCTCACCTCATACCCATCTCCAGGCCACCCTTATTTGCTTCATGTCACTATAATGATTAGTTTGCATTTTCTACAATTTTACATGAATTACATTATACACACTTTTTTTTTTGATCTGGCTTCTTTCAATCGGCATAATTATTTTGAGATTTATCCATATTGCTGCACATATCAATAGTTTCAATAGTTTTCATTGCTGAGTAGTATTCCATGGTATGGATATTCTCAGTCTGTTTCTCCATTTGCTGCAGATGGACATTTGAATGGTTTCCAGTTTTGGGCTATTACAAATGAAGCTCTATGAATATTCCTGTACGAGTCTTAATATGGACACATGTTTTCTTTATTGTTTTTGTGTTAATACCTAGACGTTGAATGGCTGGATCTGATCAAATGGTAGGTGTATGTTTAACTTTTCAAGGAACTGCCTACTTGTCTTTCAAAGTGGCTATACTGTACAATAGTTTCAGTGGCTACATAACCTCACCAACACTCAGCATGTTCAGTTTCCTAAAAGTTTAGCCATTCTAATGAATGTGTGGTAGTATCTCATTGTGGTTTTAATTTTCATTTCCCTTATGACTAATGACGTTAAGCATCCTTTAATGTACTTATTTGCCATTGTTACTGAGCAAAAGAGGCTTGTTTCCCAATGTGCTAGAAGCCAATGCTATGATACTGGGTTTTTGAGAAAAGAATAACTTTTTTTTTTTTTTTTTTTTTTTTGAGACAGAGGTTCGCTCTTACAACCCAGACTGGAGTGCAATGGTACGATCTCGGCTCACTGCAACCTCCGCCTCCCGGGTTCAAGCGATTCTCCTGCCTCAGCCTCCCTAGTGGCTGGGATTACAAGCATCCACTACCACGGCCAGCTAATTTTTTGCATTTTTAGTAGAGACGGGGTTTCACTATATTGGCCAGGCTGGTCTCAAACTCCTAGCCTCAGGTGATCCACCCGCCTCAGTCTCTCAAAGTACAGGGATTACAGTACTTTGTAATTCTTAGCCACCATGCCTGGCTAAGAATAACTTCCGATTGCAGGTCGACCAACAAGGAGGCAGGAGTCCAACTCAAATCTATTGCCACATGCTGGCTATAAGGCAATACTTTTATTAAGGTTTAGGGGATGGATTCTGGGATTTACTCCTGATTGGTAGAAGGAAAGGGGAGGTCTGGAAAGTCCTGTGTCATGCACGGTTATCTCTTCATGCTACCTCATGGAATACATGTGCAAATTTGGGGCAAGTGAGTACGAAACATGCAGTGGAAATTCAGGCTGTGATGTCAGCAAGCTTGTTGTGTGCAGATTCCAGTTGGCCATAATGATTCCAACTGATTTCAGCCAGTTGTTATCCCACAAGCAGCGAGAGTTTTCATGTTTCAGCAAGTTGTTCTGTTGTTCCTTTTCTTATCTACCATCCTGAAAACTGAAGAATTTCCGTGTCATTTCTTTCTTTAATCGTTGGGGCACTGTTCCACAATCTTCTCTGGTGGCATGTTTGTAATCACTACTTATGTTTTAATTGCCCCCATTTTTGTTTTCGTTTTTAAGATTCTGCAGTAATGACAATATTTTTGAAGCACTGTCTACACTATTTGTCTATTCTGAAATTTTGTTGACAGAACTACTAAATAAATAGTACTGTTAATGGGAAACAAAGGAGAACTGTGTTAATCTAACAGAGAACTATCACAATAGGTTGATATTTATGGCACAGAGACTGTTTACACTTATTCAGGCTGGCAGAAGTGACGATGAATGGGCGAAATGATGGCATATAATTGGGAGGCAATGGGAGATAGTGAAAGAAGCCAGAAAGGGGAATATTGATTTTTGCCCCATCCAAAGTCTCCCCTCCCACACTGTCTATATCATGCCATAGTTTTTCCCTTTCTCCCCAAATTTTTCATTATTGTGGATTTTTTTTTTTATTTTATAGCAAATATGTTAAGGAGATGAAGACTAGCTCAGCAGCAGAATCTAGCAATTGGCT